>NC_056064.1:14795604-15420604 GCF_016772045.2 Ovis aries
ACTCCAGGTTATGCATGACCGACATGCCTTTCCATCCTTGCTGAGAGGAAAAGAAGGGCGAAGGGACGGGTCCCCATAAGGGACCTGGAAAAGGGGAAGCACACGTCTCAAGAGCCACCCAAGGACTGGTGGGCAGGGCCTGTGGGGCCCGGAGTGATGCTGCCTGACCCACGAGCAGTCCTGTGTGCGTGCTGAGGGGCCGGGAGCCCTGCTCGTGACTGATGGAGTCCAGGGCTTCAGGTAGGGGAAACACGGCAAGGTCCTCTGGGTGACATGGTGACTGGGTTCAGGACCTGGGTGTCGTGACCTCCACGCTGACTGCCAGGGGCGGGGGGTGGGGGTGGCACAGCCTCCCTGTCGTGACCAGATGCCGACACCTCTATCTGCCTCTGAGCCATCAGTGCCTCCAGGGTGGAACCCAGTCACTGGCCTTGGTAAGTGCTCAATAGCGGTTGTCAAACTAAACTGACAGCGGAGTAGGAGGGGAGAGGAGGAGGCCAGTCACTGAACCAGGGCTCTCCCGCTTCTCACTGGCTGGCCCTGTTCACAAACTCACACGGCTGCACTCCCACACCCAGGCTGGGCTTCCTCCCCTTTAATGTCAACTGGGATTTGGGACCAGCAGCTGGGTGGGTCCTTGCAGCCTCCCCGCTGTTCTATCTCCTGCCTGTGGGCACAGCTCTCCTTCCTCTCTGCTTGCTGGCTGGCCGCCTCTGCAAGGCAACAAGAGGGCACAGGGTGGAGCCAGCGGACTGCAGCCCTGCCTGAGGCCAGGGTGCTACAAGAGGGCGGGGCGGGGGGGGGGCAGGCAGTCAGCCCGACCACACCCTGCCCATTGCGACCACACCCTGCCCATTGCGCAGCGTCCAAGTGCAAAGAGCTGGGAATGCGAGGTGCTTGCCCTCACCTTGGCTTGGCACGGGGTCACATCAGGAGCCTTCCGCTTCACCCCTACTCTCACAGGGGAGGGCTTTGCATCTGGTAGGTTGCCTGCAGGCAAAAGCTTGGGGTGAGAACCAAGAAGAGGACAGAAGCGGTGATAATGGTCCCTGAAGTCAGGGGAGCTAAGAGAAGGGCAGGCCCCTCTGCTATCAGCATGGGTGAGACAGGAAGGGCTGTCCACTGAGCCCTGAGCTCAGAGGCGGCTCATCCTCAGCTCCCATGGGCTCTTGGGGACCCTGTCTGGCAGGTGTGCAGAGCAGGAGGGTAACCCACAGATCAGTGGCTGGCCATCAGATGCACACAGAGCAGGAACGCAGCCATCGACAGCGGCAGTAGATGGGGTCCCAGGACCTCAGGGCTCCCCGCCCACTCCTCAGTGCCCCAACCCCTCCCTCCCTCCTTACCGCCTCTGCTGGTGCAGCCGCCCGGCTTGCCCCCAGCCTTCTTGGCGCTGGCGGGAGGCTGCTTGGGGGAGGCTCTCGGGGCCTTGTGAGGCACAGCCGGCCCTGAGGTGCCCTCGCTCTCCCCGCTGCTGCCTCCTGCGGCGGAGCTCCCCTCATCCCCGGCCGTTATGGCGAAGGCCGCCCGCTCCTTGGACAGTTGGTACAGCTCCTGGGAAGGGGAGAATGCCGCGCTATCCCTCCTTTCCCAGCCTCGGGGCTCAGGCAGTCTGTGTGGTCTGTTTTAGGTGCCCGGGCTGAGGAAAATGAGGGGAGGAGGACACACAGCAGGCCAAAGGAGCTGGCTTCCTCGGTGCTTCTCTAGCTCTGGCCCTGTTTCTGGAGTAATCTGCACAGATCACTGTTCTCTGTTCCCCAGTTCTTCTCAGCAATGTGGAGACTGAAGCCTGGGGGGCAAGTCCTCCTCAGGAGGCTGTGAGACAGGGCCCAGGGCTGCCCAGGGGGCCTGATGCAGGCGGAGCTCTGTCCTGGGGGATTTGCTGCTCTCCCTTTCTAGTAACTGCCCTCCTGGCCTCTCAGCATGCTGGAGAAAGGGGAAGGGGAGGACGCAGGTGGTCAGGTGCCGGCAGAGTGGGGAACAGGACACGCGCGCAGCCCAGTCGCCTGCACCTTGAGTTGGGGGAGGTTCGTGGCAGACTTCCAGTCCTTATCATCACGGATTCGGGTGCAGCGAGGGAATCGGATGGAGATCCCATCGGCTGTGTGAGCCTCAGATTTTGAGAATTCAGCCCCTGTGATCTCCCACACGGCAGCTTTCTGTCAGGAGAAGTCAGGTCACTCACTGGTTAAGTAGAAAACACCTTCCAATCAGGCGAAAGCAGTGTTGCTGCTGTTCAAGTGCTAAGCTGTGTCTGACTCTCTGTGACCCCATAGACTGCAGCCCGCCAGGCTCCTCTGTCCATGGGATTCTCCAGGCAAGAATACTGGAGAAGGTTGCCATTTCCTCCTCCAGGGGATCTTCCTGACCCAGGGACTGAACCTGTGTCCCTGCTTGACAGGCAGATTCTTTACCACTGAGCCTTACCTGAAAGCCCAGCTAAAAGCAACAGAGCACAGTTAAAAGCGAAACGGCAGTGGGTAACCACAGGGAGACAAGTTCTAGCCCCACTGCTGATGCTGTGTGGCCTAGGGAGTCCTGGGTCTTCCCTGGGCCTCAGCTCTCTGTCAGTGCAGGAAGGACTGGGCCAGGCCACGTCTCGAACAGACTCTCTGACTCAAGGAAGGAGAGGCCCTTCCTGTCTGCTGAGGATGGCCCCTCAGCATTGACTGGTCTTTTCCGTGCCTGTCACCTGGCTCCCCATCCCTGGGTGGACTGTCACTGATGCTGAAATGATGTCTCTGTGGCAGTAGAGAATGTACAAGCTCATTTTGGGGGCTGGAGGACCCCAGGCCACGGGATAATACCTTTGGGTCTGGAACGATGAAGTCAGGGTAGTAGATCTTATTGATTTTCAGCCAGTTGGGTATCTTGCTGGGATCCTAGAGGAGAAAGATGCTGTCCTGGGCTGTTGCCAAAACAGGACTTAAACGCGCTCTTGGTCACAGGCTTGTGAGAAGAGGTGCCTTATCACAAAAGGCAGCCCCTCACCCCTGGCATCCTCCCTGCCCAGAGAG
This sequence comes from Ovis aries, assembly GCF_016772045.2. Taxonomy (NCBI): domain Eukaryota; kingdom Metazoa; phylum Chordata; class Mammalia; order Artiodactyla; family Bovidae; genus Ovis; species Ovis aries. The sequence goes on from NC_056064.1 coordinate 14,798,622, forward strand.
GCTGTGGCCTGGACGGCACAAAGGCCAGTTTCCACAGGGTAGGTCCTCAGAGGATTTGAGGGTCTAACACTGCTCCTATGCAAGCAGCAGCTCTTTTCTGTGGAGACAGACAAACGAGACCTACAGCTTCCCCGCCACGCCCCACAACACTGCTCGTCTCAGAAGTGACGGCTGGGCCAGAGGCCAGGGCCCCAGGGCCCCCCTCACCTTGCTGATCTTCACCATGTCCAGTTCGGTCTGCAGGCGGGCGAGCGTCGCGTCGTCGTGGCCTCCTGCACACTTGGTGACGGTGCACCACTTCTGGCTGCTCGGGTCGAAGCAGCCCATGAGGAAGATGGACATCATGCCACCTGCGGGGAGGAGGCTCTGTGAGAGGCAGCCTGCGGAGGAGGGGCCCGGGCCTCGGCGTCGGAGCCCTGGCGACCTCCTGGACCCACACCAGCCGTGTGACGTTCACCATTTGGAGTCCCAACTTCAGTGAATTTGGGGCAATCACACTGAATGCTGGACTAAAAGGAGCTGAATAGCGTCTGGCGCCCAGAAACAGATGCCAAGACTACTAGTTCCTGAGACCCCAGCTTCCCCTCCAGTTCAGAAATGGGAGACTTTCCCTGAGGAGAAAGCCACCAGGCCTTGGAGACACAGTGGCTGGAGTCTTTTTGGGCCAGCGAGCCCAGGGCACTCTCACCTGACCACTCCCTGCCTGGGTCTGCAGCGCTCCCTGTTCCGGCCTGAGGCGGCATGGGCAAGGTCAGGGCCCCTAAGCCAGAGCTCCGATGTCACGACTGGCCGTGCTAGCACGTCCAGCCAGGAAAAGGGCCAGCCTATGCCTTGAGTGGTGCCTTTCAAAGAAGCACCATCCCAGGGGCCAGAGGCCACCGACCTTTGCTCCCTTGCCCGTAGAAGGCCCCAAGCACCACCAGGTCAGCTGTGTCGGCCATGGCCCCCTCGTTCAAATAGTCTTTCTTCACTTTCAGCCAATGCCGCTTTCCAGGCTCATATGTACCCTGAGGGGAAGCAAGCAAGAGAGAAACCACAAACGCGAATGGAGGCTCTGTGAGGGTGGGCTTTTTCACCTGCTCACAAGACACCCTGGATCTGTCGCAGTGCCCTCCCACTCCACCAACGCACTTCAGGAGACAAACACAAACCCAGCCTTTCGATCCAGAATCCTGCAAAGGCACCACCCCCTCAAGCACCGCCAACTGCCACAGCCACGTCCTGTCAGGGCGGAAGAAAGCCAAGGATGTGACCATGTTACCTTCACGTCCTTCAGCACCAGCCCTTCCAGCCCCTCTCGGATCACCCTGTTGATCATGTCCACCAAGTCGGAAGCTTTCTGAGGGAGAACAGGAGAGACACTGAGATTGATGTGAGAACAGAGAAGGGCTATGGAAGCGAGGGAGAGGTGGTTCCTTTTCACACACTAGCAAAGTGCCTGCTAGAAACACCCTGACTTGAATACAAGGAACAAAAGGGCCAGCGGAGCAGGGACCAGCCAGAGAGCTGCTTCAGCTGTGACTCTGGGCGCCCACCTGGGAAGGGCCTTTCACGCCCTGCCCTCCCAGGTGGGGACTCGCACACGAACACCGGCAGGGCCTGTCTTACTGTGCTTTGCTTTACCGCCTTTTGCACTTACTGTTTTTTCCTTTTTTTTTTTTCACCAAAATGTTGTTAGATGACGGTAAGCATTTTTTAGTAGTATTTTTAGTTTAGTTTTTTTAGTTAAGTAGTATTTTTAGTATTTTTACCTTAACTAAAAATGTTATTTTAGACATAATGCTATCACACACCTAATGGACTAGAGTGTTAATGTAGCTTTCCTGTGCACTGGGAATTCATAAGTTACGTGACTTATTTTCTTGTGATACTGCTTTACTGTGGTGGTCTAGAATCAAACCCACAGTATCTCCAAGGTCTGCTCGTATCCACATCAGCCTTCCTCTTAAAAAAATAACTAAGACTCATCCTCCCAACCACATTGGACCCATGGGGGGTTCTGCTCTGCTTTCAAATCATGAGGACACTGCGAGGGTGGGATCCTCACTCACTGTGACTTGCTTCATTTCTGAGAACATGATCCGGTTGGGAATTTCCACCATGTTGTCATAAAGAAGCTTCCGCCGCTCACACAGAGGCCTGAGGGGGACAGAAGAGCTGAGGTCAGGCCAGGATGCTCCTCCAACCCCCCAGAGCTCTGAGGAGAGACGGGATAAGGATGGACTAGTTTCCTGAGAGGTCTGCCATGGCTCTGGGCCCTCGTGTCTATCAGTTCTGCCCGCCCAGGGTGACCAGGGCTCCGTCGGGACCAAAGACGGATGGTATGAGCTGTGGCAGAGTAACTTCATTGTTATAGGTCCTGTCTCTACCTCATCAGCCCAGACAGCCTGTGTAAACCCTGGTCCCCTTTGAAAAATAACCCTGACTCTCCTTTGCTGTATCCTGTCTCACTCTCTAGGCCCCAGGCGGGCTGTGCTTGGGTCAGAAGGCTGACAGGCCTCAGGACCTCAAGCCCAAACCCCAGCTCCTACCCTGGCAGTTCTGTCTCCTTCCATCTCCCTCCCCCTCCACACTCAGGGCTGGGGGCTGGGGTGGGGGTGGGGGCAGGGATGCTTCTCTAAGGGAAGAGGGGGCCAAAATGGTTTTTGGGACTCAAGAGGTCAAGACTGCGAGTTATCCCGAAGGTGGTCCCAACCACAGAGCCTGACAATCCCAAGCTTCTGGTTGGCAACCTCTTCCAAGACTAAAGCCTCTGAACTGAAATTCATCTGCCTTATGCACCTGGAGGCGCTTCTGAAGAGAGAAACTGAAACCCTACAGTGCTTGTGGTCGGGTATCTCGTCAACAGTCCATTCTGCTGTGGGTGGCGCGGTTTCCTCTGTGACTTAAGCTTTCAGAGTCGAGATCTAGTCAGCACACTGGCTCTTCCTAACACTGAATGGGGAGCCGGCTGTGCAGTAATTGTGCTCCCTCTCGCTCCTTCCTGCTGCAGCTCCTAGGCCCAGAGGCACTTCCGCCAGCCCTTGCCTGCTCTCCTTTCCAATCTCAAGCCCCCACCTCCCTACCCAGGAATGAAAAATAGATTCCTCACCTATCCATCAAGCTGACATCATTGAAGTAGATACAATCAAAAACAAACAGGCAGACATTAGCATCCTGGAAGGCAGCTTTCTGTAAGGGAAAATGAGGTAGTAGGTACATGAGGGACACACGGGAGAAGCAGTCCACTTTCACAGACCCTCTGAAGCGTGTGGAACATAATGCATGTTTGTGCTGTGAAGCCCCTGGGCCATAAAGGCACTTGGCAGTCACGTCCTAAGTGGAGACTGACCCAGTTATAAGCCAGGTGCCACTATAAGGTTTTTTTATGCAAAACACAAAAACGAAACACATCTAAACTTAGGGCTGAAGTCAGTACCAGCTCAAAGATGAAGATAAGCTTGACCCCAAGTAAGCGACACATCCCTCTGCATCTGGACTGAAAGCACACACTCATGCACACACTCACTCTTGCTCACTGGGCCTGAGCAGGTACCTTGTGCACTCCCAGAGTCCCAAAGGGCAGTGGTCTGCCTGTCCTGTTGTCAATCAGGAGCACCTCAGAGTCCAAGATCATGCTGTGGCCCCCAGGGAAAGCCCGGGGGATGAAGTCCTTAAAGTGGGCCACCTGGAGGCAGAAGGGTCACTCAGAGGGAGCCAGGACACAGAAAGCAAAAGCCGGGCCCCCGAGGGAACACGGAGCACCAACACAGCCTAGCTGGTGTGCAAAACAGACTCAGGTCTTGGCAGCTGGCCAGACAGGAACAATCAGCCATGTTTCAGGGCCTCAGCCCAGACCCTGGAAGAGGTCAGCTCACATCGCGGTCAGTTTCTATTGGCTGCAGAGAATTTGCAGGAAAAAGGAAAAGATTGAAGGTGAAAATGAGGGGAAGAAGGGAGGCAGACAAACATGGAACAGAGGGAGGGAAGGTGGGCAGGCGGGATTCGTGCAGGAGAACACACCAGTGGGAAAAAGGATGGAAAGAGAGAAATGGACTCCCTTAGAAGCAACAAAAAAACACGAGGAGGGTCTTCACTAATGCTCGCGAGGAGGTCCTGCTCAGCTTTCAGAAACACTTGAAACTGACGGCCTGGCCTGACTGCCCAGGCAGGCGAGGCTGGGCAAGGGTGTATGCGTCCCCTCCCCCGGGACTCTGAGCAGACAGAAGGGGGAGCAGGCGCAGGAGGGCCACCTACCCCCCAGCTACCGGAGCCAGCTGTCCCCACTGCTTTTCCCTGGACAACCCCCAAGGGCTCCCAGAGGCCCCGGGAGCTGAGAAGGGCCGAGGGGCGAGGTTCTCAATGCCCCCTGATTAAAGGCAGGAGCTGGGGTCTCAGAAGCCCCCATGGGATTGTGTTCATATTTGAATGTAAGCCTCTGGAGGCACAGAACTTCGTCCTTTTTTGAAACTTTTCATTAAATGCCGGATGCCCACTACCTTATACAGTGCCCAGCATAAACCCTTGATCAGTATTTGTTGACAGGGGACTTCCCTGGTAGTCCGGTGGCCAAGACTCTGTGCTTCCACTGCAGGGGGCACAGGTTTGCTCCCTGGTAGGGGAACTAACATACTGCATGCTGTGTGGCACAGACAAAACGTCAAAAAAAAAAAGTTGAACAAATTAATGACTGACTGCCTAACAGTTCCTTGTACCCGAGCCACGACATATCTCAGGGGGAGCACACAGGACCTAGAAAGGCAGAGGACAAGCATGCAAGTCGTCACCAGCTGAACTCGCTGTCCTGGCGTCACTGCCCCTAGGCTCCACGATGGCTGACCCCCAGCTACTCTCTTGTTCCTCCTGAACAGCCCCACATTATTAGAAGATTCCAGAAATGAATAAATCAATTCATTCTTCCATTCAACAAATACAAAACATTCTATTTTGCATGAGAGCTGGAATGGCAATGGAACACAGGCTTTGAGATTCTTAGAGACAGGTAGAAGAGTCCCAGCAGAAAGGAAGGGGTCTGTACCTTGTGTGGCAGGACGGGTTTGAGACTGCGGCTGAAGTAACTGAAGTGGTCTCCCTTTTTATGCACCTGGACTCGCTCCCCGTCGTACTTGATCTCAGAGAACATGCCGTTCGGACACTTCTTCATGGCATACTCGATGGACTTGCAGGCTTCAGCCTTGGGGGCAGAGGAGGGGGAGACAAGCCTGGAGTCTTAGGTGCTCTTCCCGGAGAGGCGGCTCGGCAGGGACAGCGCGAAGCCCGGGGCCCCTCAGCCAGAGTACACCCTCAGGGCAGGAGGAAGTGAAAAGGATGGGCAGCGTCATATTCTGGTATATTGTTTTCACTTTATGAATGAGAAAACTGAAATTCGCAGAGGTTAAGTGCCTACTTTCTATTACACAGATAGTGAAGGGCAGGAATGAGATGTGAATCTAGATCCAACTCCAAAGCCTGGGTGGTTGACCAGTAAGCTGTGCAACCTATTGTTGCTATTTAGTCACTAAGTTGTATCTGACTCTTTTGTGACCCCATGGACTGTAGCCTGCCAAGCTCCTCTGCCCATGGTGTTTCCCAGGCAAGAATACTGGAGTAGGTTGCCAATTCCTTCTCCAGGGGATCTTTCCGACCCAGGGATCAAACCTGCGTCTCCTGCATTGGAAGGTGGATTCTTTACCACTGAGCCACCAGGGAAGCCCAGTATAAGCTATGCCATGGTTCAAATGAGACCGTGGAACAGATTCCAAGAAAAATTCTTATAAAAATCAGAAAGTCTACTAATGGAGGTAACTGGTCCTGTCCTTCAAGTGGAGATCTTACTATTTTGGTGCTGGCTATCCCAACACAGAACCCTAGACCAGGACTTCAGGAAAACACCATAGAAAGCATTGCTTCATAGACAGCAGTCCACCCCACTGAAAGAATACAAAGGCTCTCAGAGCAGGCACAGCAGCAGGCGTGGACTGTCCTGTTGCATAGGAAAACCCACACCAGGAAGGACGTCCCATTTATCATGAAAGAAGCAGAGGCCCAAGGAGAGCTGGTCTTCATTCCTGAAGCTTCTTCTCTTTCCAGATAAAAAAGGAGACCTAAGGTACCCTCTCACAGGAAGGCTGGCTCTGTCACCAACTCTCAGAGCTACTTTGGGGCATGTCATAGAGACTCAGGAGTTACTGCACACATCCACCTGACTTCAGGAAAGAGGACTGATGAACCGCATAGGGCAGACACTTCAGATACCATTCACATAAATCAAGAGAGACTAAGGACCTCACCTAAGATTCCACAGCTGGCTGAGGGCAGAGATGGCTGAGTTCTCAGGTCTTTCCACTGGTCACACTATCTCCCCCTCTGCCATACTCTCCTAGGAGAAACACCCCCTGCAACTCTACTCTTCCTTCCCCCAAATCTTCCAGCCATCTTTCTTGCACAGCCTTCAGCATCATACCCTCTCAGATCTCACAAGGGGAGGGTAGTAACCTCACACAGGAGCAGAAAGCAGGGCAAGAGGAACGTCCTTACCAGCATGGGCTGCACTGGGGTCATCAGAGAGGCCTGGACACTCAGAGCTCGTCTCTGGCCTGGCTCCTTCTCCACCTCCTGCTCGTTGCGGAGGACCCGCTCCACCACATCCTGCAGGTTGCGTGAGGCTTTGAAGGCTTCATAGGCATTGGGGTCTAGGGCATCTAACCTGCCGAGGCCGACAGGAGCAAGGAAACAAACACCACTGTTCTTGACCTTATCGCTCTGGATAGCAGCAATATGCTGCAACATATCATGTCTGGCAACAACAGGACATAACCGCTTCCCCATATATTGGGATCTAACAGCTTCCCCATATATTGGGACCCCATGAATCCCAATACATGGGGAAGTGGTGATGTCCTATTATCTAAAGACTGTCACAGGAGAAAGAGATCTTGGAAAACTCAGCTCTTTTGAGATACCATGCTACCTGGATGCTGCCCTAGCAAAGAGGGAGCTGGAGTGGGCAAGCAACTTTGAACATATTTGCTATGTTTGACTCTAACAACTCTGTGAAAAGGGTACTGTTATCTCCATTTAACATGAGAAAAGGGAGGCTGAGCTAGGTCAACTGACGGGTCCCACAGGAAGGAAGGCGGCACAATCAGGTCAAACCCAAATCGGGGCTTCCAAGTCTCTGAGACCAGCTGACAACACAGGGAGTGGGCAGCTTCCACCATCAGACGACTTGGTACTCACACGTGTTTTGCACCTGAGTTCATCTTCAGATCATGCTTGATCAGCCTGATGATGCACTTAAGGTCGTTGGCTGTACACCTAGAGTGATGAGGCACATTCAACTTACAAAGCTCTGGACTCCCAAACCTTCCTCCCCTAGTGATTCCATCTCCCCAGGCCCATCCCCAGTGGGCAGTGCCCCCACCTGGAGGCGATATCCTGCAGGGCCTGTTGCTGCTCATCCTCCTTGGTGAGCTTGGAGAGCCGCAGGAGGAATTCGTCCACCTCCTGGATGGTAAGGAGGCTCTTGGCAGCTGGAGGGAAAGACTTGCTCTGCTCAAAGAAGACTCTGATTGTCTCTGACACGTCACCCTGTCTCCAAAAACCAAAATACCATGCAGCAACCCCAAAGTGGCCATGTGTAACCCCCAAGCCCTCATGACTACAGGTGAATTAGAGATTTCAATCACTGCTCCTGTCCGAAACTCACAAATATCGACTTCACTGTTTAGAGACTATATCCCACCCACAGCTCCTGGAAAGGGCACCTCCATCCTCCACAGGATCTGGCCCCCTGCCTCAGCTGAGAAGTGATGTAAGAACTAATGCAGGGCCAAGCCAATGTGAGTCCTGTTAGAATCTGAACTACAAGACAGACACAGTCATCAGATTATGGGGGTGTTTGGACAGCAACTTTCTAGGTGTCAAGGCTGGAGTCATGAACAAACCAAAACTGAATGGCAAGCCCAAGTTATAATGGAAAAAAAAGCTAGGAAAACACAGGGCCCAGAGGGAATCCCCTGCTAGTGGCTAAGACACCAAGCTTCCAACGCAGGGGTCACAGGTTCGATCCCTTTTAGGGAACCAGGACCCTATTAATACATGCCACATGGTGCGGCCAGATAAGGGTCTAGGACAAGAGCCCCTGGAGAGAGAGTGGGAAGTCTAAGATCCACCCTCGCAGTCTAGGTCTTTCTCTGAGGCTCAGCAGTAATGTAAGTCTAGTCTTCAGAACCTTGTGAAGCTAACAGCTGGAGCCTCCCGTTCAACTCCTCTCATAACGAATGCTTGCTCACGTGGGTTTCAGTTTTCTGAAACACTATGTGCTCCACCAGGAAAAAGTGCGGGTGACGGGCTCAGCAGAACCCCCGTGGAGGCCCCCTGCCCTCCCCTTCCTCTGACCTGCTCCAGGTCTCGTGTCATGTCATCCGCGCTGCAGTTAAAAATGCGGCTGAAAAGCTTCACGATCTGCTTATCATTCAAGTTGTAAACACTCTTAATGACACCCGGCAGCAGCAGCTTCACTGTTAGGTACACGTCACCGTGGAAACCATCTGGAGGAGACAGAAGAAAGAAACCTTTCTTGAGACATGGAGCTTAAACAAATAAATACATAAACCCAAAGAACCAAAAGAGCTGTCTGCATCGCTGGCCTCGCTGCACAGGCCCTCGGGGGAGGGGGTGCGTTCAGCACAGCAGCAGAGGCCATGGCCTCCGGCAGCTGGGGGTCTGTGCGTCCGCCTCCTTGTAGCCCCTGGATGAACCCCTGCAGGGCAGAGCCATGACTTTCACTGTCATGTTCCCAGTGATGGGCACATCACAGATGTTCAATGATCATTTTTTAGACGAATGAAAAGGAACACAGTTGGGAGATTCTATTCCAAGCTGTGCAAGTGGCTCACAAAACCCAAATCAAACAGGAGAGTGAATTTTCCTTTTGGTCAAATGGGATAGGTTCTTCTGGCCTCCTAGAGGGCAGAGTAAGGAAGGAAGAAAGATGCCCATGTGTTTGGAACAGATCTGGCTACACACTGAATTTCAAGACAGCAATACAGCAGAGCATCAAACCAGGCGCGAGGCCTGCGCAACCGTACAGTTCACGTGCCCGTGAGGCTGGCCGTGACTCTGAGCTCTTGCGAGAAGCCCACCCAGGATGCTCGAGGCCCACCTCCTGCTGAGCCTTTCTGAAGGAAGTCCTGGATGATCTGGGTTTTCGTGTTGTAGCTAGGATTTTCAGCCACCATGGCACACAACTTCCGAAACTCACGCAGCAGACAATCCTTGTGTTTCGGGTCACATTTGCTTGAGGACAGACTGGTCTTAGGGGTCTTAGGGGTAGGGCTGGAGTGGGCTTCCCCAGAGTTGTTGGGCTTGGCTGTTAGGGAGAGAAAAAGGGAGAGGTGACTCGCTTGGCCTTGCCGAAAAGGAAGCAAGAGAAACTGACAGGCACTCTGCTGGTTCTCTACGTGCGGCTTCACTCAGTCTCCCAAAGAGCCCTTTGGGAGTAGATATCATTGCACTATTTTGTCGGTGAAAAGACAGAGGTCAAGTGATTTCCTCAAATCTCACAGCTATTAAGAGTAAACAACTGCCTCACACTGAAGCAAAGGACCAGCTGATGTGTATTTCTTATATGAGTGCTTACTGAAGAACAAGGGCCATTTTCAAGCCAAGAGTGGTCAGGACGATCTCAGAGCAACTGTAAAAACCCAGAAAAGTTGGAATCAGGAAGGAAAAAGAAATCAAGGGACGCCTTAGTTACTCTGAAACTACTTCTTCTGCAGATTGTTGGAACTGGAAGAAACCTTCAAGATGATCTAGTTCAACCTCCTCTTATCGGTGAAGAGACCAAGGCCTGAGGATAGAAGCATTCCCAGTCGTTGCCACTAGCCCCCTGCCCCTCCCCACCACCCTCATCACCACTCTTTTTCTTTCTTCTTATAAAAACGAAAGGTGGCTTCCCCCGAGGCTCAGTGGTAAAGAATCTGCCTGCAATGCCAGAGACGTGGGTTCAATCCCTGGGTCAGAAGGGACTCCCTGGAGAAGGAAATGGCAACCCGCTCCAGTGTTCTTGTCTGGAAATCCCTGTGGACAGAGGAGCCCGGCAGGCTACAGTCCATGGGGTCACAAAGAGTTAAGACATGGAGCGACTAACAACAATAATGAAAAGTTCTAGGTTTGGAACTTCCCTGGTGGTCCTGTGGCTAAGGCTCCACGTTCCCAGTGCAGGGGCCCAGGTTTGATCCCTGGCCAGGGAACTAGATCCCACAGGCTGCAACTAAGACCAACACAGACAAATAAATAAATAAAAATTTTTAAAAAGGTGGGCAACAAAGAGGACTTTTCTCCAGACACCCCAAACAACTCTCAAGCGATCCTCTGTTACCTCCTTGTGACCATTTACAAAGTAAATTTCACCCTGAAAGCTTGCAGCAGACAGCCATTACCACGCTGTCTGCTGATGTAAGCGTCTTCTTGCCTGGGGTTTGTAAATTAGAAATCTATCCTCATCTCTGACCTGGCATTTAAAGAGAACTTCAAGGGACAAAATCTCCAAAGTGTCACTGTTCGGCAGCTTGGAAAAAATGGAACACCTGCCCTCCCCGAAATTCCCTCCCGAGAACTGGCTCTTCCAGGAATACACTGCCCTTACTGTCACCTGCACTCTTCTATATTTCTCTCTTTGGCTGACCACTAGGCACAAACCAAGCAAACCTCAGAGTTTAAAAATGATAAAAAATTGTAGAGTCAGGCACTGTTTTTGCAACTTTCTCTTCTTTATTCCTTGTGAGACACTGTGGGGTTCACAAGGCAGGCGCTGCCATTCCCACTTCACAGATGACGCCACAGAGGCCCAGACCAGGACCCAGGTCTTCTGACCTCAAGTCCAGGCTTCTTTCACTCATACAGAGCAACCTCCTGGAACAACTTCTGAGCTCCTAAGTTCTGACTTTATTTTCTTTAGCTGAGGCAGTCACAAGAATGTCTCCAAATAAAACAGGTAACAAGTTGGAGGGTAAAAAAGCACAGGTATTGAAGTGTAACTGTTAGAAACTCCATAATGATGTTGAGCATTGGGTTTCTCATTCATAAAATGGGCCTAATAAAAGTACTCCTCACCGTTAAGTGAAGAACAAAGGAAACCACACGTGCAAAAGCCCCAGCCCAACGCTGTCTGCTACCCAAGGACATGCAGGACACCTCCATCTCTACTTTCATCTCCAACTTGGGCAAGTAGGGGATGCAACTTCTCACGATTCTTCCATATCAAAAAGCAAGGAAGTGGGACTTCTCTGGTTTTCCAGTGGCTAAGAATCCATGCTCCCGATGCAGGGGGCCTGAGGTTTGATCCCTTGTCAGGGAACTGGATCCCACAGGCTACAACTACGAGTTCAAATGCCAAAACTAAAGATGCTGCATTCCGCAGCAAAGAGGAATGATCCCGTGTGCCACAACCAAGACCTGGTGCAGCCAGGTAAATAAATAAATGTTAAAAAACCAAAAACCCCAAAACAAGGAAGTAAATGGCAGGTTGTAATAACGTCTGATCCAGGTAAACTACTTCAAGGGGAAGAAGTCTTGAAAGAACAAACATCTTTTTGCTGCAACAGAGATTAAAATATACAAAAAAATGCGATACATGTGGGGCGCTGAGAATTAGCTGGCCATTACCTCTCTGCTCAGATGAAAGCAAATTACAGTTGACTCTTGAACAACATGGGTTTGAACTGCACTTACACACAGAGTTTTTCAATAGCAAATAAGTACTATACAATCTGCAATTGATTGAACCCAGGGATGCAGAACTGAGGGCATGGTGGAACCATGCATAAAGTGGAGCCTCAGACAAGAAGGCAGACTATAAATGACATCTGGCATTTCAACTGTGCAGGGGATTTGGAGCCCCTACTGCCTGGGATGTTTAATAGTCAACTGTATTAAGCAGGCTAGATGGCACAGAATGGTCACTTAACCGGAGTACCAAATCTTGGTCTCCCAGGATACCTAATTAAAAGGACTGCAACAGCTCACGTAGCCCTAACCTCTCTTACCTGAAAAGCCAGAAAACTTTCGGGGATTGGAATTGGTGACAAATGAGGCACCTTTCACTGGAGATGCTACTTGGCCAGTGGCTGTCAACTTAGCCTGGACAACAGCTTTCTTCTTTGGTGTGCTTGTTGCCTTGGAAGATAGATCTGTAGGACCCCCAAAAGAAGGGAAAATATCTTTCAGTGAAAAATCCCTGAGAAAACTTTCAAAGACTATCAATTGCTCTTACAGCCTGGCTAGGTAAGTTACTACCATGGTATTAACCGAAAGGTGACTGTTGGCTGGCTGGTCTGCTTGACTGGAAGTACTAGGTATTAGGGTATTGGGGCGAGGGTGTTCTAGGGACAAAAGACCCAGGTATTCTTTACTTTTATTAGTAACTTAAATATTCATCAATACTCTCCACCCCTTATCTCATATATAACCTTCAGATTATTCAGAGGAAGTCAGAAATCATGTGTCAACAGATAAAATGTGAGGACCTCAGCTTATGGAATTAGCCTCAATTTAAAGATAAACAAGAAAGTAAAATGAAGTTGGATAAACAGAGCATGTTGATCTGGTACATGCAGGAAAACTTGCAGCTGCTGAGTTATTTGAGCTGTGTGACAGTTTAACTCTCCCTTGTATTTTTCTTCCTCTGAATGAGCTGGGTCCAGAAGTAAAAAAGTGTGAAGCCAATGGCTAAGGCTGGGCAGGGCAAGAGGGAAGCTGGAAAAAAAAAATGTATTAGTTTTCTCCCTGAAGTCACTGTCCTCTCAAAGGAAAAGGACAGAGGTCCATTTTAGTCCCCCTATACTGACTAGAACTAAACTGAAGACAGGAATATTGCAATGACATTGAAGGTCGGAAAGGTCTAATTGGATTTGCCAGTGTCAGATTTCTAAAATCTGCATGCATTTGAACACACACGTGTGTGCACATATGTTTTTGTGTATATACAAACATGTGTTTTCCAGTTCTGCCTGCTGAAAGGGCCCAGAAGCACGCAGGACACACAGCATCAACATTTTTGTCTCTATTGCCATTTCCCCCATAACAGGAACAAGGACTCCTCAGAGAAACGGCTGATTTCACGGCTGAGATAGGTAATGCTAAGAGCGAGCATACTGTTAGGCCAGAAAGCAAGGGAGTACTTTAAAACAATTTTTAAAAAGTGATCTGGACATCAAGGACAAAAATTAGCTCAAAGGGGTTCCCAACTGACCAAATATGGGACAATTTAGCACCAAATTAATAAAGTACAGGACAATGATAAGCCATCAGGAAAAAGCAGTAATCTGAGTCCATACAGAAAATAAGTTGAGAGAGAAAAGGGAGTAGTGTAGGTACTCTTTTCTTCAAAAATGTCAATGTCATGAAAGAAAACAAAGACCTCAGAGATGTTCCAGATTAAAGGAGGCCAGACTCGACAACTCAGTGCAATACCTGATCTTGTATCAGGATTCCATACTGAAGGGAGAGAAAAGTTATAAATTATCTGATCAACTGACAAAACTAGAATACAGACGGTAGATTAAAGCATTATATCAAAGATAAATTTACTGGTTGATAGCTGTATTATAGTCACGATATCCTATTCTTAAGATATACACATTGAAGTATTTAAAGGCAAAGGACCATGACGCATGCCCAAATGGTTCTGGGGGGAAAAAGTCACTTGTGTGGAAGGAGAGAGTAACAGAGAGGGAAAGAGTGAGCACAAACATGAACACAAATGATAAAGCAGAGAGCAAAATGTTAACAGGTAAATCTGAGGGAACTCCCTGGAGGTCGAGAGGTTAGGACTCTATAGTCTCACTGCTGAGGACCTGGGTTTAATCCCTGGTCACGGAACTAAAATCCCACAGCCAGATGAAAAAACAGCACAGCCAGAAAAAAAAAAAAGGGGGGGGGGGGACATGAGCATTCTTTGTACTATGTACTATTTTTATTCTTGTAACATTCCTGAGTTTGAAGTTATTTCTGAACAATAAACTTAAAGAAAGACAGGAAGAAAGAAATTGGGTTCTACTCTCATCTCGTTGCCTCTCAGAGCCAGTAAGATGAGAAAGCAGTATTCTCCACCCTACCTGCAATGTGCTGACTTATCTGCTCTTTCTCATTCTCTTCCAGCTCTTCCCAGCCTTCCAGCTCGGTGAGGTCCTCAATTTTTTTTGTGGTGGCCCGGGCCCGCTCCAGTTTCTCAAACATACATTTAATGTGGTACCACTCTTTCATATCGCCCCCCGCCTCTGAAAAGGGATTGGGCACCACTTTGCCAATTCGGCATACGCCCTTGACAATCTTTTCCTTGCATTTTTTGCAGCCGGCGGTGCCACGCTTGGCGTAGTCCACACAGAAGCGTTGTTCTGCCATCTCACAGGGACCACTGCAGAGTCCCACATGCGACCCTGGCAAGAAAACAAGGCAGGCGGCACGTGGTCTTAGGTTGCTTTCCCGAAAGGACGGAACAGGCTTTCTTCTCTGGAGGTGGTGGTGTCCACGAAGAACTGTCTCTGACCACTGGCCAAAGTGTCTTATGTCTGGCCGGTGATGTTCTCGGAATAGGCACAGTTCTTTTTTCCTGAGTGCACGGAGAGTTGGTGGGAAGAGGATCTTAAAAGCCAAAGTCATACAGCTGCATGGAAGGGGAAGAGGCAGAAAAGTGAGTTACAGAGGAGCTAGGCTTCTAATTTCCTCAAAGGCTGACATCCTAACACAATAATCCATGCTGACCAACCAAACCTCTCCCAAAGTATGAAGGATTTTTTTTTTTTTTGGCTGCTGTCTGATCCCTGACCAGAAATCGTACTTCCGCCTCCTGCAGTGGAAGCTCGGAGTCTTAACCACAGGACCACCAGGGAAGACCAGGTATGAAAGATTTATTGCCTACAGGATGAACAATTCCAGTACAGAAAAATTCAGTCTGCAACAGGATGTTCAATTACATAATTGAAAATTTAGATATTATCTAATGTATATCTAGTAAATCACAATCAAGAGAATTCAAGTAACATAAAACCCTTTCTCAGGCCACCAGCAAACCCTAAGCCTTAAAATGGATGGTGACCCTTTAGCATAAGATTCTAAAGTTTCTTTTTAAACATCAAGAAAAATTACGTCGGGAGTTCCCTGGTAGCCTAGTGGTTAGGACTCAGTGCTTTCACTTCTATGGCCAGGGTTCAAACCCTGGAGGAGGAACTGAGATATTGAAAGCCAAGTGGTGCAGTTAAAAAAAAGAAAAGAAAAAGACATTATTTTCAGGAAGCCTTTAATGTGAAATATAAAATATTTGTTATCCTCAGAAAATAATTAAGCCACTATATAGATCTGTGATTAAATCAGAAGCCCTATTTTGAGAGGCAATTAAATGGAGCCTAAAACCTAACCCCCTGGTTTCAAATCCTAGTTTACGGTCATAAGACCTTGGGAATTTCCTTAATCTCTCAGTTCCTCAATTTCCTCAACTGTAAAATGTGGATAATAATAGTACCTAACTCAGACAGTTGTCATTCTAAGAATAAAAACCCTTATATAGTCAATGAAGCGATTATCCTTTAAGCAAAGGCTCCCTGTGTGCAACTAGCCGGGTTATAATTCAGCAACTTCAATCTGAAAATGCTGAAGTAACTGGACAAGCAAGAATCAAAGGAACTGCTCAATCAATCCACATGGTAACAAGGACCATATCCACATAGTATCCCCCACTTTCTTTTATCCTTATTTTCTAAAATATCCTCCCAGTTCCAGCTTTCAACAGACTGGAAGTTATTTTCAGCCTGCACCAGGCTTTGTCGTCAAACTGCTTGCGGATGATAATGAAAAGCAGGCTTTACTTGCTGAAGTGAAACGTGATGCAGAGAACAGCAGGTAACTGGGAATCAGAGACGCGAGCGCAAGTGTGACCGTGCAGTTCAGAGACTATGTTATCTTTTGAGAATTTCCCTTAACTTCCCCGAGTCAGCTTCCTTATTCCTAAGACAGGGAAAATATCTACCTCAAGGGAAGGGGGGAAATGACACTGGGTCCGTGGATGGGCGAATGGGAGTGGGGGGTAGGGCTCTGAACTCCCTTGCAAATGTATTCAAAAGGTGCGCATTCAGCCTTGTACGTTTTGGGGAAGAAACAGTCAACGTTTTCATGAAACTTCACAAAGGGCTCTGTAACCCCTAGATGCTGAACCACAGAGTATGTGAAAGTAGAGCAGGCCCGTAAGAGGCGCTCAAGTTAAAAAAAAAAAAAAAAAAAAAATTAGGGTCCACCACCTTCCTGGAAAGCGATTTATGAAAAGCCGCCCCCAGGACGCCAAGGAGCCGGGGGGGTGGGGGGGGGGGTGGGGAAGGCACCTAGCCGCGCCCCTCCTCCGCAGGGTCCGGGAGGCGCTGGGCCACCAGGAGGCTCGGAACCGTTTGGGGAACCCCGCCTGGCTCACAGGCCCCTCGCGGCCGCCACTTAGCATTTCCTGAGGGAGCCGAGAAGGGAAGCCGTTGAGGCCCGAACGCAGCCGGGCCGGGAAGTGAGAGCCCCGCGGCCGCTGCTCCCGGAGGGGCCTCCCCTTTCGGGAGGGGGTACCGGCTACCCGCCGGGGCCGCGGGGAGGGCGAGGGGCGGCCAGAGCACAGCCCCGGGCTGGGCTGAAGGGGACGCGGCGGGAAGAGAAAGGCTCCCAAGCTCCGTCCGCAGCGCACCGACTCGGGCGGCGGCTGGGCGGACCCGGCCAGAGGAGCCCCGCGGGGGCGCCCTGCCTCCCCGGCGTGGGGCCGCGGGGGTCCCGGGAGCCAACCCCCGCGGGCTCCCGGGGGGCCGCCACGTCACGGAGGGTGTGCCCCCGGGCTCTGCGAGCCGGCGGGCGGGGGAGGAGACCACGGGGCTGGCTCCCGGGCCGCGCCGAGCCCCGCACTTCGGCCGCCCCCCTTTCCCGCAGGCCGGCCCCGCCGCGCCGCCCCCTCACCTGCCTTCCGGGCTCCGGCGCCGCCTCAGGCCTCGGACCAGGCGCCCACAGGCCGCGCGCAGCCACGACGGTTGTAGTGCCTGTCTCTTTAAATCCGGGTCCTCGAGCTGGCCGCAGCACGCAGGCGCAGAGGCCCAGGCCCCGCCCCCCCCGCAGCCGCGCCACGCGTCCCAGCCCCTTGCCTGCCACGTGGGAGGTGGCCCGGGTGCTCCGAGTGCGGCTTGGTCCGTGGGGTTGGTTCGCGAGGTGCCACTGCGGCTGGAGAAAGCAGAGGTGCCGAGATGTGGCGGCGCCCTGAGGCGCATCCTGTTCTCAACTTCTGAGAATTTACCCCACCCCCTCCCAATTTACCCCATTGGCTCTTGGTGTTAGAGAGTATCTGGTCCTTAAAGGTCCTGGTCGAGAGACTATATTGTAATGAGCTTGGGGAAAGCAAAGATTCATTCTATTTTTCTGTATTCTCTCTGTCTGTGTCCCGCAAAGTGCCTAGCGCATGGTAAATATTTGGTAAATATTATTGAATTGAAAAGGGGCACTGGATAGATACAATATTAAGGAGTCATGGGTACAGTAAACCCTTGATGGTGTGTTGTGTATTTATTTTAAACCTCAGGTTAGCTTTTAAGGTCAACTTTTTGAGAGATTGGAACGGCTGTTTTTACAAAAGGATAGTGGACTCGGAGGTGAGAGAACTTGTTCACGGTCTAGGAAAGGTAGAGCAACTGGGCATTGTTACGTAAGCAAAGGTCAGACCCTGGGGAAAATTCTGTGCTCTCTGAAAAGGATCCTGTCGTTAAGACTCCCGGCTTCCACAGCAGAGGGCGCAGGTTGGGTCCCTGGTGGAGAACTATGATCCCGCATGCCCTGGAGTGCAGCCAAAAAATTTTAAAAAAAGGTCATGCCCTTTGTTATGTAGAGGATGGAGAGCCATTAAGGGGCTTAAGAAGCAGTGAGGGAATTAGTCAACCAGTGCTGGCTTGGGCAGAACGTGAAAATGGAATGACAGAGGTCAGCATGGCACCATACAAGGCTGCATCATTGACTCAGTGGGCATGAGTTTGAGTAAATTCTGGGAGGTGGTGAGGGACAGGGAAGCCTGGTAAGTTACAGTTCATGGGGTTGCAAAGAGTCAAAAGACTTAGTGACTGAACAATACAAGGGTCCCATAAAAATTCGTGAAGAGGTTCACGTTTTTAAGGAAAGTTTTTTGTTTTTGTTTTTTATGGTATCTATATCAAACCATGGAGAAGGAAATGGCAACCCACTCCAGTATTCTTGATTAATTCCCATGGACAGAGGAGCCTGGTGGGCTACAGTCCATGGGGTCCCTAAAGAGTCAAACATGACTTAGCGGCTAAACAACAGCAACATATCAAACCACTATGCTGTATACTTTAGACTTACACAGTGACGTGTGTCAGTTACTTCACAGTAAAACTGGGGAGGAAGAAAGGTGCTTGTAGTGACCCATGTGAAAGATGAAAGTAAGTGCCCTGGACAAGCTCAGTTAGTTGGGATGGATGCATTGTTTGATAAGCATTTAAAATTTAAATTATCTTCTAGGTAAAGTGCTCATTTGTTTAAAGATGTAATATAGATGACTTGAATGAACAGATAGATAATGGTGCCATTAACTGAGATAGAAAATGAGAGCAGGAGGTATTTTGAGTAAGAGGATGAATTTTGTTTCGGTTGGTTGAGGCCAGCCATGAGGTCACTGTTTGAAGTGGGCAAAGTCTTGTGTATGGCAGCATGAACAGGTCTGGGGCTAGAAGGTCCCTGGAGGTTCAAGTCCAACTCTGGAGGTTGAGCAATCCTGAATATAGTGTCACTGTGTTTACTACACTGTTTTGAAAGTCCACTAGACTGCGTCTGACTTTTTCCCTGTCCCTGTGCTGTTCGATGCTGTCATCACTGTTGAGCTCTTGAAATGTGGCCAGTCCTTTTTGAGATGTGCTGGGCGAGGGGAGCGATAAATTAGGCGTTTGACATTAACATATCCACAATATATATAAGATAGATAAACAAGAAGGATCTGCTGTATAGCACAGGAAACTATACCCAGTATCTTGTAATGAACTATAATGGAAAATAATCTGAGAAAATACGTATCTATAACTGAGTCGCTTTTCTATACACCTGAAACTAACAAAACACATAAATCAATTGCACTTCAATTAAAATCCATGGGGAGTTCCCTGGCAGTCCAGTGGCTTAGGGCTTGGCACTCTTACTGCTATGCCTGGGTTCAATTCCTGGTCAGGGAACTAAGATCCTGCAAGCAGCGTGGCAAAAAAAAAGAAAATCCAAATCAAGATGTGCCATAAGCGTAAAACACACAGTAATTTTTGAAGACGTATTATCCAAAAAAGACTGTAAGATACATTGTTAATTACGTGTTGAAATGATATTTTCGATATGTTGGGTCCAATAAGAATATATTATTCACATTAATTTTAACGGTTTAGGTTTTTGAAAATGCAGTGAGGAGAGAATATAAAACTGCAAGAGAGGAGGATTTCGTGTCGGTCCAGTGGTTAAGACTACACACTTCCAATGGAGGGGGCACAGGTTGGATCCCTAGCTGGGGAACTAAGATGTCATGAGGTGGCCAAAAACAAATTGCAAGTGGCCCCAGCACCACTTCTGTGGTGCTATCTAACAGAACACCACCCCAGACTTCACAAACCTGTTTGTGAAGGGTGACATCAGTGCCTTATGCATCTTTTTATCCTCAGTGCTTAAAACAGTAGCTGGTGCATAGTAGGCACTGTGCAAGTGTTTATGAGTACATGAATGAAACCTATAAGTGAATGAGTCTGAGAGTAATAAACCTCCCTCAGGAGGATGTTCATTATGTTGTATCTATGTTGTATCTAATGTTGGATGTAAATGTGCAAAAAGACTTAGGCTCTAAATGTTCTGCTTGCACTTCCCTGGTGCTCCAGTGGTTAAGAATCTGCCTGCCAGTGCAGGGGACATGGGTTCCATCCCTGGTCCAGGAAGATCCCACATGCCTCAGGGCAACTCAGGCCATGTTACACAATTACTGAGCCTGAGCTTTAGAGCCCAGGAGAAGGCAATGGCACCCCACTCCAGTACTCTTGCCTGGAAAATCCCATGGACGGAGGAGCCTGGTAGGCTGCAGTCCATGGGGTTGCTAAGAGTTGGACATGGCTGAAGTGACTAAGCAGCAGCAGCAGCAGCAGCAGCAGAGGTTTAGAGCCCATGCCCTGCAACAGGAAAAGCCATCACAATGAGAATCCCATGCCCTGCAACTAGAGAGCAGCCTCTGCTCACTGCAACTAGGGAAAGCCCCCTGGCAGCAATGTAGACCCAGCACAGCCAAAAATAAATATGTGAACATGTTAAAAAAATAAATATTAAGCTTCATTAGAGCTCCAAGGAACCCCTTAATGATCTTTGACTCAGACGCCAGCCATGCAGTTGAATGAGGTGTGAAAGCTGGCAGTTGCCTGACCTTCGAGAAGTGGGAGCTGCCACCAAGGAGAAGGAGGTGATGTGTGATGGGAATAGTGGGACTTTGGAGACATACAGACTTAGGTTTGAATTATGTTCCACTGCTGGCTGTGTATAACTTTCATTTGTTTTAACTTCTCAGGGGCTCAGTTTTCATGGTGAAATGGGGATAAAACTCTCTCTTAGGATTGTGTGTGGCAATTAAACGAAATGACATATATTAACTAGCAAACTGTTTGACACTTGGAGGGATTTCAGAAAACATGCATTCCCCCCGACTCCCCAGCCTGGATACATTCATGCACTGCAGAGTTTAATCATTCAGTTAGTCATCAGTCTGTCAAGTATTGATTGAGCGCCTGCTCTGGCTTAGACACTATTCCAAGAACTGGAATACAGCACTGAAACAAAGCAGACAAAATCTCGGCCCTCCTGGAGCTAACTGGTTAGTGTGGGAGATAGATAGTAAACAGTAAGGAAAAGGCACGTTCATATTCGCTTGTAGCTCAGCCGTAAAAATGCTGGAGACCTGGGTTCGATTCCTGGGTCAGGAAGATCCCCTGGAGAAGGAAATGGCAACCCACTCTAGTATTCTTGCCTGGAGAATCCCATGGACCCTGGCAGGCTGGGGTCACAAGAGTCGGACATGATGATGGGTGTTATGAACAAAAAGAAAGAAGAGATGGACAGGAGGTGTCAGGCAGGGCAGGATAGGGATGGATGTTTATTATTACTATTATTTTTTTCATTAATTTTTTTGGCTGTGCTGTGTCAGCTTGTTGGACGTTTTATAATTTTAGCAGTATCTTGTTATTCAATAATTATTAAATTACCATTAATTAATATATTATTATATTTTTATTTACAATATTATTAATATTGTAAATTGGGCTTCCCTAGTGGCTCAGCTGGTAAAAAAATCCACCTGCAATGCAGGAGATCCCAGTTTGATTCCTGAGTTTGGCTGTGCAGTGCATAGGCTTGTGGGACTTTTTATTTTTGAAATTATTATTAATTTTAACAATATTTTATTACTCAATAATTATTAAATTGTCGTCATTATATTTAATTAATAAACAGTTATTAATATTATATGCCCAGCTGTGTGGGTGTTCGTTGCTGCTCGTGGGCTTTCTCTGACTGCGGAGAGTGGGGGCTTCTCATTGTGGTGGCTTCTCTTAGTGCAGAGCACAGACTCTAGAGGGTGGGCTCAGTAGTTGGGGTCCATGGGTTTAGTTGCCCCACAGCATATGGAATCTTTCCAGACCAGGGATTGAACTCGTGTCTCCTCTATTGGTAGGCAGATTCTTAACCACTGGACCACCAGGGAAGTATGGCTTGTGGTATTTTCATTCTCCAACCTTAGGGCCTCAGAGATCAAACTAAGGCCCTCAGCAATGAAAGAACAGAGTCCTAACCACTAGTCTGCCAGGGAGTTCCTGCAGGTCGCAGTTTCAAATACAGTGTTTCAGATACAGCAAACTTGGCGCTTGGAGGCATTTCAGAAGATGTACATTCCCCCTGACTCCCCAGCCTGGATACATTCATGGCACTGGAAAGCCTTGCCAACGAACGGACAGTCGGCTACACTGGAAGGAATGAAGGAGGGAGCCAGGTGGAGAGGGAGTAGCAAGTAAAGGCCCAGGGCCAGCTTGTGCCTGTCCTGTTGAGAGATCACAGGGAGATGGGTGTGTCTGGAGCAGCAAGAGTTAAGGCTGAGAAGTACTGGAGATGAGATCCACAGGAGATCTGAAGACAGACCCTGGCCTATAAACCACTGTAAAGAAGCTGTTTTATTGCAGGTGAAATGGGAGACTAGTGGGTAACATTGAGCAGGGAAGTAACATGATCTGCTTAGGTTTTAACAACATTGCTGTCACTCTGCCTGCTGTGTCGAGAAACTGGAAAATGAGTTAGTTGACGGCTGTGAAAGGGAGAAATGGGGGCAGCTTGGGTGGTAACAGTGAAAGCAGTAATAACCGAAGGCTCGTGGACCCATACGGGATCTGTGGATAGGCTCAGGTGTCCTTGAACCCCTTGCAGTTTTATATAAATATTTGTGCGTAGTGCATTTTTGGAGGGAGAACTACTGGAGTCTCAAAGCAGTTCCATGATCCAAATCAAGAAGGACTTTGGGGGAATTCCCTGGAGGTCCAGTGATTAGGACTCCACCTTCACTGCTGAGGGCGTGGGTTCAATATCTGGTGGGGGAACTAAGATCCTACAAGCTATGCAGCATGTCAAAGAAGAGGAAGAAGAAGGACCTTGGTAGCAAATATGTAGGATTGTTGTTGTTGTTTGGTTGCTAAGTCAAGTCTGACTTTGCGACCCCATGGACTGTAGCTCGCCAGGCTCCTCTCTCCATGGGATTTCCCCGGGCAAGAATACTGGGGTGGGTTGCTATGCCCTCCTCCAGGGAATCTTCTTGACCCAGGGATCAAATCTACATCTCCTGCATTGCGGGTGGATTCTTTACTTCTGAGCCCCATGGGAAGCCCCAATATGCAGGATGCTTGCTGGTGATTCAAAATCCCATGCTTAAGTCCTTCCTTGAGACCTTGATCCTAAATCTTCCAGGCCAGTGATCCTGTTTGAGAGTCTCTTAGAGCTTCTGCCATCCCCTTTAGGACTGTAGTATCCCTGACCTCCGGTTTTCACCCATTAGGATTGTTCAGAAGAAGAAAAAAAAAAGTCACAGGGAACTGTGTAGACTGTGTTCTTTTTTATGCCACCCACTGTGGAAGCTTGGAAGCCATGGGCAGTAATAGGGAAAAGGCTTCACACCTGCCTAGAGACAGCCTGGGGGGACTCGTGAAGCTAGTTTGCACTCTGTGGATTCCCTTTTTAATAAGCTCTGGTCTATGAATCACATAAATCTCAGCACTGAGAGCTGATTTTACGGTTTGGTTTGCTTAATAGTCACACAATTAAAATAAGTTGTGAAAAACGGTGGTGGTGTTTGCCAGGATAAATATTTAAAAGGGAACAGCTGTAGAAAGATGTAATAATTCATATCAGCCCATGGCTCTTTATTCTCAATAAAGACTGTGGAGGTTATTTTATTTTTTTTGGCCACACTGTGGGGCACGCAGGATCTCAGTTCCCTGACCAGGGAGGAATCAAACCTGTGCCCCCTGCAGTGGAAGCATAGAGTCTTAACCACTGGGCCACCAGGGAAGTGTCTGGAGGTTGGTTCTTAACCAGAGGACTTTCCCCCCCATCCTCTTTCCTTTGAACATCTTTGTGGTGCAGCTGCCAGGTTGAAGCCAGACAGCTGAGAGGAGTCAGGTGTGCCTTTGGTGGAAGTTGATCCATTGCACAGAGTCGGGGCTTCTAGGCAGGACTGGGGTCACAGACACAGAACAAGGAAGACTCAAAGTTACTACCATCCTTCGTGAACTTTTGGTTGGGTGTTCTAGTATGAAGTCATGGGGGTTATGTTTTTTAAGAGGCGTAAGTTAACAGTTTTCAAGGGGAAAATTGATTTTACCAAGAGAGACTGTTTGGGAAGTAAGTTCTCCTCCACTGGACTGTGGGCTGGTCGATGAGCACTGATGACCGCTGGTTTTCCGGTGCTGATGTGCAGCAGAGGTTGAAGGCTGGGTTCCTTCCTCTCTTATTCCTTGTGTCATTTACTTTAAACCAGGAGAGCCCCAGGCCCTCTTTTCTAGAAGGTTCCCCCCGAGCTCTCCTACCGAAGCCTTCTGACCAAGCAGCCCGCTATGCTTTCTTTCTCCTGCCTTCAGTCTTGCCTTGAGATTTTAAAAGAAAAAACCTCTTGTTTACGTTTGCTTTATACACAGTACTCTCTGAGTACTACTTAACTCTGACACCAGATGTGTGGGTTTTGCAAATGTCAAGCAATCCTGTGACACCAGTTCAGTGTTCTGAAATTTATTGTTTTTGTTTGTTTTTTGTTTTTGGCTGAGTCCCAAAGCATGCAAGATCCTACTTCTCCGACCAGGGATCAAACCCGAACCCATGCCCTCTGCAGTGGAAGCCCAGCATCCTAACCACTGGACTGTCAGGGAATTCCTGGTGTTCTGTAACTTAATTCAGTTTTGATGCTCTCGACCTGGAGCTAGAGTCACGCCTCACATTTAAGGGCTCAGTTACCTGAGACTGCCCCCTCCCACCACGTGGATGCCAATCACAAATCCAGATTGTTACCTGTGCTTCTGACTGTCTATAGATCAGAATTTCCCAAGACCACATCCTTGGGGTTCAATTAATTTGCTAGGGCAGCTGACAGAACTCAAGAAAGCAAATTAATTACTAGATTCCCAGTTTGTTATGAAAGGATGTAGCTTAGGAACAGCCAGACAAAAGAGATGCACAGGGAAAAGTATGCAGGAAGGGGTGGAGAGCTTTTATGCCCTCTCTGGGCATACAATCCTCCCAACACCTCCCTCCTGCACCCTGTGTTCCCCAGTCCAGAAGCTGTCTAATGCCATATTTGGGTTTTGATGGAGGCTTCATCATACAGGCATGATCGGTTAAATCAGGGGCCATTGGTGATTGAATGTAGTCTCCCCTCCCTGGAGGTCGGGTAGTGAGAGTGAAAATTCTAGCCCTCTGATCAGGGTCGGCTTCCCATGTAAACAGCATCTATTCTTGTTGCTCAGTCACTAAGTCATGTCCGACTCTGCGACCCCATGGACTACAGTGTTCCAGGCTTCCCAGTCCTTCACTATCTCCCAGAGTTTGCTCAAACTTTTTTCCAGTGTATTCTTTTCCAATCCCTTCTCGAGGGCCTCATTAATATAAACTCAGGTGTGGTTGAAAGGGACTTATATATATATATAAAACAAATGACGCCATTGCCACTCTTCTCTCTCTAATCACTGGAAATTGCAAGGCTTTTATGAACTCTGTGCCAAAAATGGTGATGAAGGCCAACATACATATTTCTTATTATAAATCACAATATTAACAATAAAGGCGAGACTGTCCTCAGGGAGTACTCAGACTCAGAGAGAGTAAAGCCCAGTACCCGGAGAGAGTAAAAAGAAGGCTGGGGGAGGAAACTGACTAGGTATTAATAGATACCACATAACTAATGTGGAGAAGGAAATAGCAACCCACTCCAGTATTCTTGCCTAGGGAATCCCATGGACAGAGGAACTTGGAGGGCTCCAGTCCATAGGGTCTCACAGAGTCAGACACGACCGCAGTGACTTAGAACACACTCATGTACGTAACTAGTGAGTGGGAGTATTCTGACCCTAGACTTTTGATCAAAGTCCTGCTGGATAGCTTTCTCTTTTTTAAAAAAATTTAAGTATAATTGATTTATAATGTGCTACTGTCTACTGTACAACAGTGAATCAGTTATACATACATGTATTTAATTTTTTTTTGGATTCTTTTCTTGCATAGGTCATTGCAGAGTACTGAGAAGAGTTTCCTGTGCTATAGTAGGTCATTATTGGTTATCTATTTCATATATAGTAGGATGTATATGTCAATACCGATGTCCCAATGTATCTCTCCTCCTGCTTCCCCCCGATACCTGTACGTTTATTTTTTAATCTGTGACTCTATTTCTGTTTTGTAAATGAGTTCATTTGTACCATTTTTTCTAGATTCCACATGTAACTGCTGGATTTCTTACACTGTTTACAATACAGCCAGGTTGCAGTTTTCTTGATGGTAAGGGCCATGTTTTAAATTTATTCACTTTAAAAATTCCATTTACACTTTATTTATTTTTGGCTGTGGTGGGCCTTGGTTGCTGTGGTGGGACTTTCCCTAGCTGTGGCACGCGGGGGCTGCTCTGTCCTTGTGGTGCTCGGGCTTCTCATCGTGGTGGCTTCTCTTGTTGTGGAGCTCAGGCTCGAGGCGTGGGTTTCAGAAGTTGCTTTGCTTGGGCTTAGTTGCTCCGTGGCATTTGGAGTCTTCTCGAACCAGGGATCAAATCCGTTTACCCAGCTTTGACAGGCAGATTCTTAACCACTGGACCACAAGGCAAGTCCAAGGGCCATGCCTTCGATTATTTACTCAACTAACATTATTTGCGTGTAGGTACTAAAAACATTTACATGCTTTTAGCTCAATTAATCTTCTCCATAATCCCAGAAGATAGAAACTATTATTCTTTGTGTTTTGTAGTTGAGGAAAGTAAGGGTGAAGTAACTTAATCAAGGTCACCCGATTTAAAAATAGTGGACCTCGGGCCTGGTATATCTGTTGTTTCCCAGTTGGAATGTCTGGGAACTGAAGTCATCCTTCTTGCTCTGATCGGAGACCACTAGCAGTACAATTTATTGCTGGTGAAAGGGGAGGCGGGTAAGGCAGGGTGATGTGGAGAGAATGTGATAACAAACTTCAAAATATTTGACTTCCCAGGACTTCCCTGGTGGTCCAGTGGTTAAAAATCCACCTTCCACTGGGTTCAATCCCTGGTCAGGCAACCAAGATCCCACATGCTGCAGGGCAACTAAGCCCGTGCTCTGCAGGAAAAAGCCTGCAAAGCAAGAAAAAAAGAAAAAAAAAAAATTTGGCTTCCCAGCCCAACCAAGGTTTCTGAACAGCACCAAGTTTCCTTAACCTTGACTGTAAACTTTCCAAATCTTAACTTGCTATTTGCAGGTATCCCCTCCCATTTCCCACATTTTATTATTAAATAGAGAACACGGGACTGGGACTCAAGTTACACCTACACTTACTTTGGCAATTAACTTGCTGAGTTACCTTAGACAAACAATTAGACATTTAAAATGGAGGTGAAAATGGTTTTCTCCAGGGGATGTTGAGACTGGAAGAAAACTGGGCTCCCCAGGCAGTGCTAGTGGTAAGCTGCCAATGCAGAAACAAGAGACGTGGGTTCAGTCCCTGGACTGGGACGATCCCCTCGAGGAAGGAATGGCCACCCACTCCTGTGTTCTTGCCTGGAGAATCCCATGGACAAAGGAGCCTGAAGGTCCATGGCGAGTCCATGGGGTCGCAAAGAGTTGGACACGGCTGAAGTGACTTAGCACGGTCCGAAGGTTGCTGAGTAAATAAACCTCTCATGATGCAAATACAAGGTAATATTTAATAATTTGTTGTTGTTGCTTAGTCACTCAGTTGTGTCTGACTCTTTAGTGACCCCATGGACTGTAGCCTGCCAGGTTCCTCTGTCCATAGAATTTTCCAGGCAAGAATACTGGAGTGGGTGGCTATTTCCTACTTCAGGGGATCTTCCTGAATCAGGGATCGAACCTGTTCTCTCCTGCAGTGGCAGGCATTGGCAGGCGGGTTTGTTTTTTTTTTTTTACCGCTGAGGCATCAGGGAAATGATGCAGGGCTGAATTCCTTTACTTCTGAGCATCAGTTTTCCATCTGTAAGATGAAGATACTGCGTACCTTACAAGGTTGTTGGGATGGTTAGAGATGGTGTATGTTAAGCCCAATGCCAAACACATGGTAGGAATCTAGTGAATGGTAACTATTATTAATAATAACTTGACAACCTGGTTTGATACTCTTGTATCACCACATTTGGCAGAACAACAAACAAGCAGTACTCACACACACAAAAAGCAACAACCACCACCATCAACTACCCAAACATCATGGTCCGCTGAACTCCCCTGAAGGTGACCACTGGCTCCCCAGGGTGCTTGAAGCCCACCAAAGGCTGTGGCAAACTGGAGGTGCAGCCAGATGGAACTCTGTTCCTCCTCTGAGGCTGGGAGTGCTTTCAATGCAGGATGATGGCTTGGTGCAAAGACTCACTGGGAAATAGCTTTGACTGCCAAGTGACAGGGGTGAGCCACACGAGATGGTAGCAGGGAAGGGGCTGAGGGGAGCTGGGAGACAATGGTCTTAACTCTGCTACGGAGTCACTTTATTCCTCCTTCTCTCCGCTTGAGAGGCCTCCAGGCCATCAGGGCTGCCCACCCGCTCCTGCTGACCTTCTTCCCTTTTAGCTTGTTTGGTGCCAGGAAGAATTTGTTTTAGTTGCTAAATGCAGAGATGGCACATTGTACTAGCGGGGCTATGGTGTATACATAGCTCTCAAATAGTTCTCAGTTCTCAGTCCTGATGTCCCTTTCTCAAATGATGTAAACAGCCATCCCTCAGTATAGATGAGGGCTTTCATATGTCTGAGAAAGGAGACGCAGGACAGATTGGGCTTTTTTTTTTTTTACCATGCCAGGTGACTTGTGGGATCTTAGTTCCCTGACCAGGGATTGAACCCTGGCCCTCGGTGATGAGGGTGCGGAGTCCTAACCAGGGGATTCCCTGTGAGGCAGATTTCTTTCTTGTTTTTTTCAAGTATTTATTTGGCTGTGCCGGGTCTTAGTTGCGGCACATGTGATCTTTATTTACAGACTCTCAGTTGCAGCATGTGGGATCTAGTTCCCTGACCAAGGATCAAACCCTGGTGCCCTGCACTGGGAGCGTGGAGTCTTAGCCACTAGACTATCAGGGAAGTCCCAGAGCAGATTTCTCATCCCTTTGTTTAAGTACTGAACTGACTTCTGTTTGGGTTCCGATGTCCGTGAGTCAGTTTGATCTTTTGACCACTTTTCCAAGCCACTTCCTGCCTTTTGGGTATTATTCACTCCACAGATATTTACTGAGCCTTATTATGTGCCTGGCATTATTTCGGGTTGTGAATAAGACAGATGAGCTCCCTGCCCTTGTGGAGTTTACATTCTGGTGAGGAGATATGAAATTTATGTATCAATAAACAAGCTAATTTAAGATAGTGGTAGCAACCCACTCCAGTATTCTTGCCTGGAGAATCCCAGGGAGAGAGGAGCCTGGCAGGCTACAGTCCACAGGGTCACAAAGAGTCAGACATGACTGGAGCGACTGAGCACGCAAGTTTACTGAATTCATAGGGAAAATGTGATAAAATGACAGGAAGTGGGGGGTGGGATGGCTGTTTACATCATTTGAGAAAGGGACATTAAGACTGAGAACTGAATGATGAGAGGACTGTCATACTATTTGAGATAGGTCCTGAGCAGAGGGCCAGGCGCAGGTCCTGAAATGGCATGTTTGAGGAAGAGAAGGTTAGCTGCTGAGACCTGGGACACAGAGAATAAAAGGGGAGCGTGAAGCACATGAAGTTAGAAAGTAGTTCACAAAGTGGGGGTCCCCTGGATCATATTTAGCTCACATGCTGTTTTTGAGATTTCACTAAAAACAAAAATGATCCTGACTTGCAATTTCTCTTGGAAAAAACAAAACAAAACTAAACTAAACTTGGCCATGCCAGGCCTCCATTCTTAAACAACATTTGATTTCAACACAGAGCAGTTATATGCTCACTTGTCCGCTCCCAACCTCCTTTAATGAGGCTCAAGGTCAGAAGTAGGTCAAATAGTAAATATTTGAATTAGGAACTTCAGAGCTATTAATTGGACTATAAAGAAAGCTGAGTACCAAATAACTGATGCTTTTGAACTGTGGAGTTGGAGAAGACTCTTGAGAGCCCCTTGGACAGCAAGGAGATCCAGCCAATCCATCCTAAAGGAAATCAGTCCTGAATATTCATTGGAAGGACTGATGCTGAAGCTGAAACTCCAATAACTTTGACCACCTGATGGGAAGAACTGACTCACTGGAAAAGATCCTGATGCTGGGAAAAGTTAAAGGCGGGAGGAGAAGGGGACGACAGAGGATGAGATGGTTGGTTGGCATCACTGACTCAATGGACACGAGTTTGAGCAAGCTCTGGGAGTTGGTGTTGGACGGGGAGGCCTGGTGTGCTGCAGTCCATGGGGTCAAAAAGAGCTGGACACGACTGAGCGACTGAACTGAACTACAGAGCATCTTGTAGGCTGGGAAGGGCCTGGATTCTTTTTTCCCCCCAAAGTGTGATGGAAGCATATAATGAAGGGTTTTAAGTGACAGAGCGACTTGATCTATTTCACTCTACTTTGTAGATAACAGATTGTGGTTGGGAGGGGGACAGCCAACAATTAATGCAAAGGCTGTTGGTGGTGGTTAGGACCAGTGGAGACAGAAAGAAGTAGACAGATTCTGGGCATATTTTAGAGGTAGAGTTGCCAGGACTTAACTAACGCCTTAGCTTTGGAAAAGCAAAGGTAATGAAGGATGCATCCCAGGAGAAAAGTCAAGCCTGGGGATATAAATTGGGAGTCATCAGTATATGGGTGATACTATTTTTTTTTTAATTTGAAGTGTAGTTGATTTATAATGTTGTGCTAGTTTCTGCGGTACAGCAAAGTGAATCAGTTATACATGGACATATATCCACTCTTTTTAAGATTCTGTTCCCATAAGGTCGTTAGAGTGTTGAATAGAGTCCCCTGTGCTATACAGTAGCTCCTTACTATTTTATATTTAGCAGCCTGTATGCGTCACTCCCAGTCTCCCAGTGTATCCCTCTTTCTCTCTTTCCCCCCTGGTAACCGTAAGTTTGTTTTCTATATCTGGCACTCTGTTTCTGTTTCACAAATAAGTTCATTTGTCTCTTTTTTTTTTTAAAGATTCCACCTATAAGCAACATCACGTATTTATCTTTCTCTGACTTACTTTACTTAGTATGGTGGTCTCTAGGTCCATACATGTTGCTGCGATATGGATGCTATTTAAACACACGAGGGACTTCCCTGGTGGTACAGTGGATGAGAATCCACCTGCCATTGTAGGGGACACGGGTTCGATCCCTGGTCCGGGAAGATTCTACACGCTGCGGAGCAACTGAGCCCATGTGCACCACAACTGCTGAAGCCATTGTGCCCCAGAGCCTGTGTTCCCCAGCAAGAGAAGCCACCCCGGTGACAAGCCCGCCCACCACAACAATGAGTAGTCCCAGCACAGCAAAGAAGACCCGGCGCAGCCAAAAAGAAATAAATGCTTTAAAAAACCAAACCGAAACAAACCCGTGGGAATGAATGAGGTCACTGAGGGAGGAAATGTAGATAGGAAATAAAATGCAGAGTTAGAGGAATTTTGTTTTCCTGTTCAAATTTAAAGTATCTAAATTCCTGGTATCATGTGGGCTACTAGAATCTCAACATTGAAAAAGCAATCTAAGGTCATCTATCTGGCCACCATTCCTACCCACATATGTATTTTCTCAAACCCCTCTACAAAATGTTCCGCCAAGTTGGTGCATCATTGTCAAGAAGCATACTATTTCCATTAAGACCTTCCATTCATTAGAAAGTGGCTTTTCCTCCTGTCAAACTTTTACATAGATGAATATCTATCTATCTATCTATCTATCTATCTATCTATCTATCTATCTATCTATCTATCTATATCTATATATATATCTCCAAAAGGGACAGTGTTGAGAGTAAAAGAACATACTAATCATAATTATACCAAGACACCTGGGACTTTCCTGGACAAATCTGGTAACAATACCTTAGCCATCTCTGTCTCTAGATTGTCAACTGGATGACTTTGGAGCAAGTGAGTGATAGTCGCTCAGTTGTGTCCGACTCTTTGCATCCTCATGGACTATAGCCTGCCAGGTTTCTCTGTCCATGGAATTCTCCAGGCAAGAATACTGGAGTGGTTTGCCATTTTCTTCTGCAGGGGATCTTCCCGACCCAGGGATCAGAGGTCTCCTGTACTGCAGGCAAATTCTTTACCATCTGAGCCACCAGGGAAGCCTACTTTTAAGAGACATTTCTAAGTATAAAGACAGGTCAACTTAAAAAGTATCAGCAGGTACATGCTTGACTTTATCTTATAATCTATAGATAATACATTAGAATATGTAATGAACCCATACACCTTTTCTATAGAAAGTCCCCATGTGTACACAATTATATCCATGTATGTCCATGGGATTCTCCAGGCAAGAATACTGGAGTGGGTTGCCATTTCCTTCTCCAGGGCATCTTCCCAACCCAGAGATTGAACCTGCACTTTCTGCATTGGCAGGCGGCTTCTTTACTACTGAGCCACCTGGAAAGCCCAAAAGAGGGAATTAGGGGCATTAAACTATTAGCCTAAGATCAAGTTAGCATAACTTAAATTAGCATAACTCAAGTTAGCAAATTAGTAGTAGCATGGGGCAGGGTTAGACCAGATGCTACTAGTTGAAATACTTTCATTGCTTTATTTATAAATTTCAGTTTATAAACCCCTGTAACATGCATGCGTCATTAGACTTTCACTACACTCTGCCAGGTATCATGATCATTTTCTAGTACAGCAAACTAAGTTTCAGAGAGGCCACTTACCCAAGATCACCAGATGTTAAAAAGTAGAGGGTGGGGCTAACTCTGTTCAGCATCCTGTGGTAGATCATAATGGAACAGAATATGAGAATAAATATATATAACTGAATCACTTTGCTGTACAATAGAAATTAACACAACATTGTAGATCCACTATACTTCAATAAAAGAAAAAGTAGAGTGGGAACTTGAATTTGTCTTTTGTTTTCTCTTGACAGGTCCTGTGTTCTTTCCATTGCTCCATACTAATCTACTGAGTGCTACATTAAAAGTTTTAGGCCTAAATTATACTTTTCCGCACAGTTTTCACTCCATAGCATCTAATTTTGTTCCCTGGTGTGTAAAAAGTAGTCATTACCTATCATTAAATGAGATATATGTGAAAGTATTTTATAAATCGTAAGGCACTGGACAAATAAACATTTGAAGCCTAGTTTGGAGATTGGCAATTTTTTCTTTCCCTCCAAGTTAGGGGGAATACATTCAGTTGATAAGTGAAAAGGGTGAGAGGTGTACAGAGCAGTACTTACAATCATTCTAACACAGGCATGCCTCATTTTATTGCACTTTGTAGTACTGCTTTTGTTTTTACAAATTGAAGGTTTGTGGCAACTTTGCATTGAACTAGTCTATTGGTGTCATTTTTCCAACAGCATTTGCTCATTTTGTGTCCGTGTCACATTTTGATAATTCCCACAATATTTCAAACTTTTCCCACATTGTATTTGTTCAGTTCAATCATGTCCGACTCTTTGCGACACCATGAACTGCAGCACACCAGGCCTCCCTGTCCATCACCAACTCTGGAGTTCACCCAAACCCATGTCCATTGAGTTGGTGATGCCATCCGACCATCTGATCCTCTGTCATCCCCTTCTCCTCCCGCCTTCACTACCTCCCAGCATCAGGGTCTTTTCAAATGAGTCAGCTCTTTGCATCAGGTGGCCAAAGTATTGGAGTTTCAGCTTCAACATCAGTCCTTCCAAGGAACACCCGGACTGATCTCCTTTAGGATGGACTAGTTGGATCTCCTTGCATTCCAAGGGACTCTCAAGAGTCTTCTCCAACACCACAGTTCAAAAGCATCAATTCTTTGGTGCTCAGCTTTCCTTTATAGTCCAACTCTCACATCCATACATGACCATTGTTATGGTCATCTATAATCAGTGATCTTTGAGGTTACTACTGTGGTCACTGAAGGCTCGGATGATGGTTAGCATATTCTACAAGAATTTTTAAATTAAGATATGTATCAATACTTTTTTTCAAGACATAATGTTATTACACACTTGATAGACTACAGTAACTTTATGTATTGGGAAATCAAAAAATTTGTGTGACTTGCTTTATTGTTTATCACGGTGGTGTGGAATGGAACTTGCAACGTCTTTGAGGTGTGTCTGTAAATGTTGGATGCATTAGTGTGTGTGCCCGTGTGCATGCTCAGTTGTGTCCATCTCTTTTGTGACCCCATGGACTGTAGCCTGCCAGGCTCCTCTCTCTATAGGATTTTCCAGGCAGGAATACTGGAGTGCGTTGCCATATCCTCCTCCAGGGAATCTTCCTGACCTAGGGACTGAAATGTCTCTTGTATCTCTTGCATTGACAGGTGGATTCTTTACCACTGCACCAACTGGGAAGCCCTGGCTGCATTAGGGGAAAAGTGAAAGTGAAGTCACTGTCGTGTCCAACTCTTGGCGACCCCATGGACTGTAGCCCACCAGGCTCCTCCATCCATGGGATTCTCCAGGCAAGAGTACTGGAGTGGGTTGCCATTTCCTTTTCCAGGGGATCTTCCTGACCCAGGGATCGAACCCAGGTCTCCCGCATTGTAGGTAGACACTTTACCATCTGAGCCACCAGGGAAGTCTTTAGGGGGAAGTTTCTAAAAAGACAACATGACAAGACATCTTTGGGAACAATTCTTAGAATTTGGGAACATGGTTGGTATTTGCAGTCTAATGCAAAACCTGTTTCACATAGCTCTAAGAGGTATAAAGAAGCTCTCCAAGGCATGGAGGATCAAGAAGGATTCAACAACTCCTGTTGCTGTCTACATCAATCTCAGATTTAACAAGAATTCACTGGCTTTTGATCAAGGACCCATTACTCATGCTCTGAGTTTTGAGAGCTTTTGGGTCCTCCTAAAAACCCAGTGGGGGGTTTACATGCTTGGCACTCCTTAAGCTCTTCTTCAACTGTTACAGTAAAGGACTCAATAACCTTAAGGCTACTCAACTGTTGACTTAGTGAAAGTGCCAGCTCCTTAGAGAACAGCACTCAAGGCCCTCCTTGGTTTGTAACCTACCTTTGCAATTGCCCCTCCCTTTGCAATTCCTGTTGTCAGGAATGAACACTGTTCCAGTTAAATTAAGCTGCTCACTACCTCCTGAGGATGTTCTACTTTCCATCTGGATACCTTTATTTTTCTGGCTGTTTGGTGCAACATGTGGGATCTTAGTTCCCTGACCAGGGATCCAGCCCATGCCCCATGTGAAAACTAATTTCACATTCTTTTTACTGTTTCATGTAGGTACTAGAAAATTTAATATATGTATGTGGCTTGCATTTTATATATGTGTATGCTCAGACGCTGCTGTATATGACTTTGAGACCCCAGTACTACAGCCCGCCAGGCTCCTCAGTCTGTGGAATTCTCCAGGCAAGAATACTGGAGTGAGTTGCCATTTCCTTCTCCAGATTTACCTGACCCAGGGATCGATCCCACATATCCTGCACTGCATGCAGATTCTTTACTGCTGAGCCACTGATTTTTAATTAAGAATACGTTTTTTTAAAAGATTTCTTTTGATGTGGACCATTTAAAAAGTCTTTATTGAATTTGTTACAAGATTGCTTATGTTTTGATTTATTGTCTGCAAGGCATGTGGGGTCTTAGCTCCCTGAGCAGGGATCAAACATGCACCCCTGTATTGGAAGGCCAAGTCTTAACCCCTGGACCACCAGGGAAGTCCCTTGAATTAGTTTTAATATACAGCGCCCCTCTAGATCATTAGCCCACTCTCTTAGGCCCGTGTAGAAGTGAGCCCACCCTTCAAGCCCCACCTTGTACTGTCTCACATCCTGAAATAATATGATAAATGATAAAAAAATTCTAAGTCTGGGTTCATATATTTGATGCAGACATACCCTTTACATTATCAAACTGAAGTTACTGTCAGATCAGCGGGACACATCAGGAAAGCAAAGCCTTTTTGCCAAAGGCATAGGACAATTAAAATGCTCTGGAAGCATTTAGATAACTTCTTACAGGCACCCATACTAGAAAAACTCCAAACCCCTGAATTCCATCTGTATTTCTATTGTTCTTCACTTCTAGTCACTAAGATGTTAGCTCTTCCTATGAAATTCTTTAATTCTATTACCTTTTTTTCAGTACATACCTAGTTAGTCTTAGTTGCTTTGCTTTTAAAGTCTAGTTTCCAAGTAGTTTCCCAGCTTCCTGCCCCCTACCCATGTTCATTCCATTCTATATACTGCAACTAAAATAATCTTCCGTATTTTCTGCAGATGTAACTCTTGGCTTGAAAACTTTCTTTTTGCCCAGTGTCTGTAGGAAGAATTCTTTTGTTCAACATTCAAGGCTTTTTCATACCTTAACCCTGGACCTAAAACCTGGGCTTCAGGGAAATCAGACTGAGCTTATATAAATCACTTAGAACTCTGCCTGGCTTATACTGAAAGAAAGTCTTAGCTATTACCTCCTTCTTACAACTGATAGAACCTGTTAACTCTGAACCCTAATTTACCACAATATTTAACAATAAAATCTAAGATTAGGTGGAATATACATAAAACATAGTATTTCTGTTATGCGACAGTAAACTTGTGGGATTTGTCATTTAAAGAAATAAAAGGCTGGGAAAATGTAAATGTGTTCTGGATTTAGCACAGTGGTGCCCGAATTTTAGCCTTATTAGAATAATGGGAAGCTTGCTTTTTTTTTTGGCCAAGCCTCACAGCTTTCCCGGATCTTAGTTTCCTGATTAGGGTACCAGAGATTGAACCGGCGCCGGTTGCAGTGGAAGTGCAGACCCCTGACCACTGGACCATTTGGGAATTCTCACAGAAGCTGGGAAGCTATCAAAACTAATACAGGTGTCTGAGCCCCACTCTAGCTTTACTGAATCTCTTCAATGGTAGGGGCACATGAATTTTAAAAAAAGCTTCACACATGATTCACGTACACTTTTTAAAAAACTTTGCATGAAATTTTCATGTGCACCTACAACCAAGAATTACTGGTTTAATACAGAAACTCTGGATTAAGGTAGTTGATCATGCTTGGCATGTATTTTTCACTATGTTCTCTTGGAACATGGTTTTATAAAACAGAGAACTAATTAGTTCTGAATAACTTGTTATTCATGAGCAGTGTTCTTAAAAACAACAAAATAACCTTGAATTTGATTTAGGGAGTTGGAAAAGAACAAGTCATATATACCGCAAACGCCACACTTGGTTTTCATTTAAATGCTTGTCTGTTAGTCTGACTTCTATTAATTTATAAATTTCAAACCAGAATTCTTAAGTAAATATATATTTAGTATGTACAACATTTACAGTTTTTACAACCCAAACTTTAGCTATATAAGTGTGTGAAAAAACTGGCATTTAAGTATGTAATACTTCAAAAACACCTCTACCTCAAAAATATTTTACACCAATTTTCCAAAGTGGTCTCTTCGCAGGCTCATTGTATCTCAACAATCCAGTTAGGTTACCAAGTCTCTAAGCATGGAGTAAAGGGTACTGTACTGAGACAGCACTTTCTACACAACAGTACAAAATCGTGGGTCTCTGAAACCCTATAACAAAGCTCCCTTCACTCTCCAATCCTGAGACAATAAATCCTGTAGTTCCCCCTCGTCATCGCTGTCAACATTCTCCTCTTCCTTTTTCTGCAGTTCTTTTATGGTCAGAACCTCTTTAAGCTTATTTTTTATTTCATCCTGGCGATTCCGCAGCTTCTCCACTCGACGGTAACACTCAATCTGCTCATCGATCTCCCCAATCTGTCGGTCCAACCGTCCCTCCTCATCCTCTTCGGCAACTATGGCTTCGGAAATAGTGTTGACCTGTCTCATAGCTTTTTGAAATTCGTCCCATTCTTTGTCCATCTGGTCCTTTGGGGCATCAACCTTTCGTACCCTCGCATCTATCTCAGGGTCGTCAAAAAACCCTTCCGGTAATGCTTCCGCAGTGTTTTCTCTCCTTTCCACTACTTTTTCATGTATTTCTGCTTTCTCAATTGACCCGGAATGAGGGATTAAAGGGGCCTTGGGAGGATTTGTATCCGAGAAATTGCTTGGCAGCCTACTACCAGTTGCCTCCCGCGAGGAAGAGAGTGAGTGTTCCTTGCTCTGTGAATTGGACGGCTGCTTACAGGCATCCCCCTTCTTCCCTTCTCCTCTTCCTCCTCCCTCCTCCTCTTCCTCGTCCTCCTCGTCATCATAATCAGGGAGTAAACCGAGTCCCGAAGCCTTACCGACGGTCGCCCTAGTGGACTCCTTCCCGGCTTTGTCGAAGTTGGTGGGCAAAGCGGACGTGGAGGGCTGTACCTGAGGAACCAGGGAGGCCTTCGCTCTTTTGGCATCTTGGCTCTCAGAGTCCGGCGCCTTCCTCTTGGTGGACTGAGGCACTGCGGTGGCGGACGGGCCCTGGGCTGCTTCCTTCGCGCCTTTCAGCTCGGCCACTTTCTCTCGGTGCTGCTTTCCCAGGACGTGAGTCTGCCACAGGAGCTCGCTCTTAACCGGAGTGTTACACAGGGCACAACTCAGCTGCCCCAAGCGGTTGTACTTCGCGAATGGAGATTCTATCCGTTTCCGGTTGGTGCTCAGACGCTGTTTCTCCTTCATCAACCGCCTCAGTTCGTCCTGATTCACCACTCGCTTCCCCGCGGCAGGCCGAGCTGAGGCGGACGACGCCATCTTTGCGATCCGACCGGAGGCGATCCTTGCTTCCGTCCCGGCGACGCCTGATGACGTGACTTCCTGTCCAGACGCGGATTGGCTGAGGCTCCGGGACGTGAGCGGTGGCGCCCAGATTTCCTTTAGTAACGTATATCCCTTCAGTAACAGGCGATTTTTGCCTGTAGGGTCGCTTCACCGATATTCTGTTCATGGCTGCGATAAAGGCCATAAACTCCAAGGCTGAGGTGGCACGAGCCCAGGCGGCCTTGGCCGTCAATATATGCGCCGCCCGAGGGCTGCAGGATGTGTTGCGGACCAACTTGGGTCCCAAGGGCACCATGAAAATGTGAGACGGCCGTTGGAGCGGCGGTTAGGGCATCGGGGTTTGTTGGGCGTCGGGGCGCCCTGTGAGGCAGAGGTTCCGCAGTTTGGAGCGATGTGGACGCATTTGTGGGCCTGCTTTCCCTCGTTTTCATTCCTGCCCTGAGTTCATCTCCTGCCTGGTTGAGGAGGAGAAATGCTCCCCGAAGAAAGGGCTCACGAGTGAAGCGGCGACCACCCCCCGCCCCCACCCCCAACTTCTTGTTTAGGTTCATATGCAGTTAAAAGTTCATTCTGTGTCTGGAATGAAACATAAGCTCTCTAGCTCTCTTGCCTTTAAAGAGTTTGGGTTTTGTTTGGCAGTGTGCTGTAGTGGAGAGGGCTCGGGCTCTGGAGCTTGGCAGGCTTGGGTTCAAATCCAAGTTCTCCTTTAGATTTTAGGTCCTTAGGCAAGTTGAAAGCTCTGTGCATACGGTTCATCATATCTGTTCATCCTTTAGCATGTATTTATTTAGGACCATTATTTGCTTTAGAAGAGAGTGGGGATGGGAAAAAGACTTCCCTGGCTGTCTGCTGGTTAAGACTCCCGGCTTCCACTGCAGGGGGAGCGGTTAGATCCCTGGTGGGGGAACTAAAAGATCCGTCACGCCGCGTGGTGTGACCAGGAAAAAAAGAGTGAGGGGAAGAGACTAGTGAGGGCAATGATGAAGTGTAACAGGAGAGATACAGTCTCAGAAGAATGAGCAGAGTAATTAATATTAACAGTAAAAGAGGGCACTGATTATTTCTAGTTGGGATGCTGGGAATATAGAGATGACCAAGCTACAGTTTCTGTTCTTAAGGAGTTCTGGTAGAGATGAATGTGCTAATGGTTATATATATATATACACACACACACATATATGTATTAGCATATATTGTACTGAGGAAAGGGATTATAACTGATGACAGAAGGGAGAAAGGAAAGCTTCTCAAATAATAGAATTTCTCCTCAATCTTGAAAGAGGATTAGAGTTCACCAGTTAGAGAAGGGAGTAAAGGCCGTCTAGATAGAATAACTTCAGGACCAAGAAAGCCCAATGGTATAAATCCAACAGAAACGAAATCAAACATGATTTATTAAGGGAACCACACGATTTTCCCACAAGATCTCACTTGGTAGAAGAAGTAGAAAGGAATAGACATTCCCCAAATTGGGAAAGGTAAACTATGTCATTGTAAAATAGCTTGGATTTTACCTTGAAGGTGATGGAGAACATGAAAATTGTGGAAGGAATTTTTTTTTTTTCAGGTAGCTTACTGAATCACATTGTCTTTTAGAAAGATAAATGCAGTGTGGAGGGTAGATTCCAATTCAGAAATAGCAGGATGCTAAGTAGTCCAGATTAGAGATGATGATGACAGTGGAAATGACAGGAGAGGGTAGATTCAAGAGACCTTTAGATTGTAGGGTTGACGGAACTTGATCTTATAAACATGAAAGAAAAAGGAAAAAATAGTTCAGTGAATGAATGTAACATTTCACAAAAATAAGAAACCTGCAGAAAATTCACAAATATGTGGTTTGTAGTTCTAAGTACTTTCCCAAGTACCAAACCACTGTTCATAACTCATCAACTGCTTCTAACCTTAGACTTGTAAATCCTCCTTTGGAAATGAAACCACCGTTGCAGTCCATCTGGGGAGAAGTGATATTGTGGGTTGCAAATGGTGGTAATTACTGTGGTATCCCCCATGATATAATGGAAGTTTTCCACACCCAGTTACTTATATTAAAGATAGTGGAGTGGCAAGTACTGGAAGTGTCTTGTTTGGCTCTTGCCATATGAGGTTAATAACCACTGTTTTCTGAACAGGCTTGTTTCTGGTGCAGGAGATGTCAAACTCACCAAAGATGGCAATGTGCTGCTCCATGAGATGGTGAGCTGATGTTGCTGACTTAATAAACCTTGATAAGTCATAACTGAGGACATAGTACAATTTGTATGTCTTTAAACAAAGGCCATCAGCTAAATACTGCTGTCATGAGATATGTTTGTTGGATTAAACCTTAGGGGGAAAAAAAGTCTTTTGACTGTTTTCAAATCTTACACATAATAGCTTAGGGATACTTCCAAATTAGTTACATTTTTAAAAGGCACTGCAGTATGTTCTTTGTAATCATGGGGAAAAAAATTCCTTGCAATTTTAGTAAATATATTCATCTTCAAGATTGAAGGATTTAATCTTATTTTGGAAATGTCATTGCATTCTGAAGCAAAGATGCTTTTATAAAATGTTCAAACCTCATTAGTTCTTGGTTTTTAGCTTGGTTTTGACATTTATTATGTATGACAATACAGAACTTGTGAACTAATAGAATGAACTTATTTAACGTCTTAATTTTACTTTTGACCCTTATGTTAGCTTGCTTGTGGTGGACTCTTTCTTTCTCTCATTCTTTCTCTTTTGTAATCTGCTTACTTTTTTCAGCAAATTCAACACCCAACAGCTTCCTTGATAGCAAAAGTAGCAACAGCCCAGGATGACATTACAGGAGATGGTACTACTTCAAATGTTCTAATCATTGGAGAGTTACTAAAACAAGCTGATCTTTATATTTCTGAGGTATTAGAATTTCATAGAATGCACATTCATGTGGTATTTTATTTTTGAATAGAACGTTATTTATTTTTTGTTAGTAAAATGGTTTAATTTTAGACTGCAATAATTAATTTTTATCAAGATACTTTTGGACAGTTATGAATAGAAATAACAATGAGCCTTTTTGCCAAAATAATGCCTTTTTATTGAAATGATATACCTAACCTTAACCCTAAAAAATAAAGTATTTGAGATACATAAAAGTTAAAAAATTAGCCATGTACCCATGACTAATGGCCTAAGAAAGAAAATATCACTGATAAGGCTGAAACCAAATTATGGACCTTTTAAAAAAATAACTAGAGGAAAATTATTGAAGCTTATCCACATTGTGAATTTACCTACCTTTCTAATTTTAGTTCCCTTTGTAAATAGTCTACTGTAGCCAGATGCCTTCGTTCACTGGCCTGTGAAATAATTACATACATTTCTACCTCCGTGCCTTTGTTCAATTTGTCTTTTTTTTTTTTAATATTATTTACCTGTCTTTTCTAGTTAAGTAGTTGAATTTCTGCTCTTTATAGGACCATTTTAGCAAAGCGTAATCTGGTCAAAGTGCTCAAAGGATCACTTCTTTGTGTTTCATTTAGTATTGGGAATTGTCTATTAATTCAGTGCATACAACTTAGGATGCTTTTGGCTGTAAGCAGTAGAAACTTGACTAAAAGTCACTTAAACAGTAAAAAATTTTCTCCCATAGCAAAAAATAGAGCAATAAAGCAAGCTTCTAGGGTTCATTGACTAAAAATTTGCCAAGTCATCAATTGCCCAGGTCCCTTCTGTCTCAGCTCTTGCACTTACGATGCTGTTTCATCCTGGGCTTACTTCCATCCTGAGTGAGAGGCTGTCAGAAGAGGTCAGGCCCCCTGCTTCCCTTACTAATCCTCAGCAGGAGAGGACAAGAGAAAACAGTTCAGTCAGTATGAAACAAAAGTCCTTCCTTCATACGATTGGGCCAACATCGGTCTTATGTCCGTCCTAAACCAATGACAGTTTTTGGGAAATTGACTTAATCTAAAGGTAATCAGGAAGAACTCTCTGCAGGTAATAGGCCTGGGCTGAATCTTTAGGATAAGAAGGAGTGAGCCTGATGAAAGAGTGACAGGTGAGGAGAATGACATCCAGGCAGAAGGGACAGCATGGGCAGAGGCACAGAAAAGAGAACCAACTGGTGTGTGTCCACAGCTGCAAGCAGTTTGGCGTTGGTGGAGTTTAAAGTGATGCAGACAGTAGTGAATAGCCACTTAATATTAACCAAGAAGAATATTCATATTCACATATTAATGAGTTAATTAATGGTCAGATGGGCATTTCAGATATTTAGGGGACAGTTTAAGAGAGTCAAGACTGATGTTTTTCCTAGTAGTCCAGGTGAGAAGTTGTGAGGTCCTAGGCTGAAGAAATGCTTTGAAAATGATTAGTAACACAGGCTCTGGCATCAGGTCTTGTGGGTTTAAATCCTGACTCTGGCTCTTACTAGGCTGGTGATCTAAGCCTTTAAGCCTAAATTTCCTCATCTGTGAAACAGGAATAATATCAGCACCCAGTTCATAGTGTTGAGGGGACTGAAATAATACATGTAAAGTCCTTAGAACAGTGCCTGGTACAAATGCTCAATAAATGTCAACTTTTGAAGTTACTGTAGGACTGATGTAAATGAATGGAGGATGGGAATAAATTAGAACTGTTCCAGCCTTCAATAAGTTTATGTATTACTTTCCACAATAAGCAATAGTGTTTTTTCAAAAAAATTTTTATTATAATGTCAGACCTATAGAAAATTTGCAAGAATACTTCAAAGGGTAACATTTCTCTCTTGTTCATATATATA
Source organism: Ovis aries (assembly GCF_016772045.2). Classification (NCBI taxonomy): domain Eukaryota; kingdom Metazoa; phylum Chordata; class Mammalia; order Artiodactyla; family Bovidae; genus Ovis; species Ovis aries. Next base: position 14,841,950 of record NC_056064.1, read on the forward strand.
TATGTTATATATATATATACCATATATTTATATAGTAATATACATATTTTTTCTAATGGTATAAGAATAAGTTCCAGACATGGTGATCTAAATATTTCAGTGTATCTTTCTTAAAACCATGGAATTCTCATATATAACCACAGTATAGTGATCAAAACAGGACATTAATATAAACACACTGATATAGTACTGTTATCTGATCTGCAGGTTTTGTTCAAATTTCATCACTTATCCCAATACTGTCCTTTATAGCAGAAGAAAATTTAGGCTCATGCTTCATATTCAGTTGTCATATAGCTTTAGTCTTCTTTAAGCTGGAATAGTTCCTAAGCCATCTGTTGTGTTTCATGACATTGCTGACATAGCTACTTTTAGATTATAGGCTGTTTTTTTTTTTTTTTTTTTTTTGAAGAAAGTCCCTCAGTTTGGATCTGTCTGTTTCCTCACGATCAGATTCAGGTTATGAACTTTGGGCAGGAATGCCATGGAAGTGCTCTTGAGGTCTTAATGCAGTTTATCAGGAGGCACATAGTGTGTGTGTGTTCCATGCTATGGCGTTAACTTTGAACTTTTCGTGAAAGTGCTGCCTATCTGTCATTTTTCTCCAAACTGTGCCCGTTCTTTTCCTCTGCATTACAGGGAGTCTTGTGCTCATTTGGAAGAGTACTACACAACAATGTGTTATAGTTTTCAAAAATAAGAATAACTTTTGTAGTTTTTTGTACGGTCATATAATATAAACAATTTTTCTGTAAGTTTGAGATTGTTTTAAATATGAAGCACCGAAAGAGTACTTTTATAAATTACATACCTACACTTATATTTAGTGGCATTGATGTGGGTAATTAATTTTTTTGGACAATCCTATTAATAGGAAAGGATTGTTACTTTTACTTTGTATAACTTACTTTATAGTTTTATTTTGTTGTATTAGGGCCTGCACCCTAGAATAATAGCTGAAGGCTTTGAAATTGCAAAAAGAAAGGCACTTGAAGTTTTGGAACAAGTTAAAATTAAAAAAGAGATGAAAAGAGAAATCCTTTTAGATGTGGCTAGAACATCTCTACAAACTAAGGTTCATCCTCAACTGGCTGATGTGTTAACAGAGGTATGTAGTTAAATCTTTGCAGAATGAGTGCAGACTAACACACGGTGACATTTTTCTTTTTCTTATAAGATAATCAACTATTGGTGTGTGCTTGTGTGTGTCTGTGTATGTGTGTGCGCGCGTGTGTGTGTATGCATGTGCGTGCGCTCAGTTGTGTCCTACTCTTTGTGACACCATGGACTCTTTGCTTCTCTGCCCATGGAGTTTTCCAGGCAAGAATATTGGAGTGGGTTGCCATTTCCTCCTCCAGGGGATCTTCCCAACCCAGGGATGGAACCTGCATCTCTTATGTCTCCTGCATTGGTAGGTAGATTCTTTACCACTGTGCCACCTGGGAAGCCCCCAATAAACTATGACATGTGGTTCTTTTGAACATACAATAAAATATAGAAGATGGACATTTATTTATAGGCTTATTTATAGAATAGATTTGATTGGTGAGAATAGTATGTGTAATTTTTCAAAAGTGTCATATTAAACCTTCTGTTAAAAAAGTTGGGCTTGGCTGCCTGTGGATCACCCTCTCTGGACACCATTGGAGTTATATACTGTTTTCCTAAAGCTAGAGGTCCATATTTATTATGCGAGGTTGGGAACATAGTTTTGACAGTGTACCTTGTAATTGAGATTACCACTTTAATGAACATGAGGGAGTTGATAGATAATATTCAAATCTTGGAAATGCATACTTGTTTACTTGTAAAGGTAGAATATATAAATATAATATCAGGACAAAGTTGGGGATTCTGGGAAGGTTTTTTTATTAGATACCTATAGTTTGATGATGTTATCATTGTTCCTCTGCTTTACCGTTTTTGAAACTTGAGTGTGTTAGTGTATCAGGAATGAAGAGATCATAAGACATTGACATATAAGTCAGAATTGTATCTTACTAATTTTCTTTGAGAAATACAAATACCAAATGGACTGAAACACCTGAGTTCTTTCTACTCAGTTCTTCAGTCAATTCAGTCGCTCAGTCATGTCCGACTCTTTGCAGCCCCGTGCACTGTAGCGCTATAGGCTTCTCTGTCCATCACCAACTCCTGAAGCTTGCTCAGACTTAAGTCTATCAAGTGAGTGGTGCCATCCAACCATCTCATCCTCTGTCATCCCCTTCTCCTCCTGCCCTCAATCTTTCCCAGCATCGGGGTCTTTTCCGATGAGTCAGGTCTTTGCATCAAGTGGCCAAAGTATTGGAGTTTCAGCTTTAGCATCAGTCCTTCCAATGCATATTCAGGACCGATTGCCTTTAGGATGGACTGGTTGGATCTCCTTGCAGTCCAAGGGACTCTCAAGAGTCTTCTCCAGCACCACAGTTCAAAAGCATCAATTCTTCGGTGCTCAGCTTTCCTTTATAATCCAACTCTCACATCCGTACATAACTACTGGAAAAACCATAGCTTTAACTAGATAGACCTTTGTTGGCAAAGTAGTGTCTTTGCTTTTTAATATGCTGTCTAGGTTGGTCATAGCTTTTCATCTAAGGAGCAGCGTCTTTTAATTTCATGGCTGCAGTCACCATCTGCCGTGATTTTGGAGCTCCCAAAAATAAAGTCTGTCACTGTTTCCACTGTTTCCCCATCTATTTGCCATGAAGTGAGGGGCCAGATGCCATGATCTTAGTTTTCTGAATGTTGAGTTTTAAGCCTACTTTTTCACTTTCCTCTTTCGCTTTCATCAAGAGACTTTTTAGTTCTTCACTTTTCTGCCATAAAGGTGGTGTCATCTGCATATATGAGGTTATTGATATTCCTCCCAGCAGCCTTGATTCCAGCTTGTGCTTCACCTAGCCTGGCATTTTGCATGATGTATTCTGCATATAATTTATATAAGCAGGATAACAATATACAACCTTGACATACTCCTTTCCCGATTTGGAACCAGTCTGTTGTTCATGTCCAGTTCTAACTGTTGCTTCCTGACCTGCATACGTATTTCTTAGGAGGCAGGGCAGGTGGTCTGGTATTCCCATCTCTTGAAGAATTTTCCACAGTTTGTTGTGATCCACACAAAGGCTTTGGTGTAGTCAATAAAGCAGAAGTAGATGTTTTTCTGGAGCTCTCTTGCTTTTGATGATCCTGCGGATGTTGGCAATTGGATCTCTGGTTCCTCTGCCTTTTCTAAATCCAGCTTGAACATCTGGAAGTTCATGGTTCACGTACTGTTGAAGCCTGGCTTGGAGAATTTTGCACATTATTTTGCTAGCGTGTGAGATGAGTGCAACTGTGCGGTAGTTTGAACATTCTTTGGCATTGCCTTTTTTTGGGGATTGGAATGAAAACTGACGTTTTCCAGTCCTGTGGCCACTGCTGAGTTTTCCAGATTTGCTGGCATATTGAATGCAGCACTTTCACAGTATCATCTTTTTGGATTTGAAATAACTCAAGTGGAATTCCATCCCCTCCACTAGCTTTGTTTGTAGTGATGCTTCCTAAGGCCCAGTTGACTTTGCATTCCAGGATGTCTGGTTCTAGGTGAGTGATCACACCATCATGGTTCTCTGGGTCATGAAGATCTTTTTTGTATAGTTCTTCTGTGTATTCTTGCCATCTCTTCTTAATATCTTCTGCTTCTGTTAGGTCCATATCATTTCTGTTCTTTATTGTGTCCATCTTTGCGTGAAATGTCCCCTTGGTATCTCTAATTTTCTTAAAGAGATCTCTAGTCTTTCCCATTCTATTGTTTTCCTCTATTTCTTTGTATTGATCATTGAGGAAGGCTTTCTTATCTCTCCTTGCTATTCCTTGGAACTCTGCATTCAAATGGGTATATCTTTCCTTTTCTCCTTTGCTTTTCGCTTCTCTTCTTTTCTCGGCTATTTGTAAGTCCTCTTCAGACAACCCTTTGCCTTATTGCATTTGTTCTCCTTGGGGATGGTCTTGATCACTGCCTCTTATACAGTGTCGTGAACCTCCATCCATGGTTCCTCAGGCACCTTGTCTATCAGATCTAATTCCTTGAATCTGTCTGCCACTTCCACTGTATAATTGTAAGGGATTTGATTTAGGCCATACCTGAATGGTCTAGTGGTTTTCTCCACTTTCTTCAATTTTAAGTCTGAATGTGGCAATAAGGAGTTCACCTGAGCCACAGTCAGCTCCTGGTCTTGTTTTTGCTGACTGTATAGATCATCTCCATCTTTGGCTGCAAAGAATATAATCAATCTGATTTCAGAATTGACCCTCTGATGATGTCCATGTGTAGAGTCTTCTCTTGTGTTGTTGGAAGAGGGTGTTTGCTATGACCAGTGTGTTCTCTTGGCAAAACCCTGTCAGCCTTTGCCCTACTTCAGTTTGTACTCCAAGGGCAAATTTGCCTGTTAGTCCAGGTGTTTCTTGACTTCCTACTTTTGCATTCCAGTCCCCTATAATGAAAAGGACATCTTTTTTGGGTGTTAGTTCTAGAAGATCTTATAGGTCTTCATAGAACCATTCAACTTCAGCTTCTTCAGCGTTACTAGTTGGGGCATAGACTTGGATTACTGTGATATTGAGTGATTTGCCTGGAAGTGAACAAGATCATCCTGTTGTTTTTGAGATTGCATCCAAGTACTGCATTTTGGACTCTTTCATTGACTATGAGGGCTCCTCCCTTTCTTCTAAGGGATTCTTGCCCACAGTAGTAGATATAATGGTCATCTGAGTTAAATTCACCCATTCCAGTTCATTTTAGTTCACTGATTCGTAAAATGTTGACATCTCCTGTTTGACGAGTTCCAATTTGCTTCGATTTATGGACCTAACATTCCAGATTCCTATGCAATATCATTCTTTACAGCATCAGACTTTACTTCCATCGCCAGTCACATCCACAACTGAGTATTGTTTTCACTTTGGCTCTGTCTCTTCATTCTTTCTGGAGTTATTTCTCCACTAATCTCCAGTGGCATATTGGACATCTGTCTACCTGAGGAGTTCATCTTTCAGTGTCATACCTTTTTGCTTTTTCATACTGTTCATGGGGTTCTCAAGGCAAGAATACTGAAGTGATTTGCTATTCCCTTCTCCAGTGGACCATGTTTTGTCAGAACTCTCCACTATGACCCATCCGTCTTGGGTGGCCCTATATGGCATGGCTCATAGTTCATTGAGTTAGGCAAGGCTGTTGTCCATGTGATCAGTTTGGTTAGTTTTCTGTGATTGTGGTTTTCATTCTGCCCTCTGATGGAGAAGGGTAAGAGGCTTATGGAAGCTTTCTGGTGGAACAGACCTACAGAGGGGGAAACTGGGGCTTGTTCTTATGGGTGGGGCTGTGCTCAGTAAATCTTTAATCCAGTTTTCTTTTGATGGGCAGGGCTGTGTTCCCTCACTGTTGCTTACCAATAAGAAAACTGACTGGGGAAATCAAACTAAGAAATTAAGGCATTTTCTTGCTAAGCAGAGTCTATATAAAGACTGCTATATTTTCTGCTGTTAGATTACATATATCACTTTGCCCAGCATCCTCCAGCTATCTAATTAGGGCCCCCATTCTCTTTTGGAGCTATAAAAACACTGTATACTCTCACCTTCCAGTGGTTTATCATTATTCCTCATTAGGCATCAAACCCCTAAATCATATTCCCTCAGTAAACTTTTTGAAAATACAGATTTTTCCCCCTTTATTTATATTTTAGCATGGTTATACTATTGCACTTAATTTCTTTAGTCAGTTATTTTCATATTACTTCCTGAGTTAAGCTATAGGCTGTGTTGTGTTGTGCTTCTCAAATTTCATACCCCTGGGGATATTTGGCAGAATAAATGAGACATATCTTTCTGGAGTGTCAATTTTACTTTACAATTTTGAGAAAAAGCATTATTTTCACGTTAAAACAAATGTGCAAAACAATGCTGTAAATCAACTATACTCCAGTAAAAATTAAAAACAAAAACCAAATGTATATATTGTGGCATGACAGGGAAACATTTCATGGTAAAAGAGAAGACTTAAAAATTTCATGTTGTTAGAGTGAGCAAATTTGACCTCTTTCCTTAGATTACATTTCCTTCTTTTCCACTAAGGTGTCCTTTGGTGGAAAAGTCTGAGTAGTGTTGGTATAGAAGGCTTGGCAGTTAAAGACACCTCTGATTTCTAGTCCTGACTCCACTACTACCTGTTAGACTTCGTTTTAAGACTGTAATTCTTAAAGGGTTTGGACCTGATAATCTCTGAAGTTCATGTAGGCTCTAAAATATCCATTGGCATTGGTTATCATTAGAGTCCCTGCTGCTGCTGCTAAGTCGCTTCAGGCGTGTCTGACTCTGTGCGACCCCATAGACGGCAGCCCACCAGGCTCCCACATCCCTGGGATTCTCCAGGCAAGAACACTGGAGTGGGTTGCCATTTCCTTCTCCAATGCATGAAAGTGAGACGTGAAAATGAAGTCGCTCAGTTGTGTCCGACTCTTCGCGACCCCATGGACTGCAGCCCACCAGGCTCCTCCATCCATGGGATTTTCCAGGCAAGAGTACTGGAGTGGGGTGCCATCGCCTTCTCCAAGTGTCCCTGAGAAAGTGGTATTTTTTTGACTTGCCCTGTGTTTTGGAGCCTGAAGCACTTTATCTGCTTAGTCTAGTGATCAATTACTAGGGCCAGTGGTTTCTTTCAGTAGACCAAATAGTTTACTGTTGTAATTCATTTCTCTTTCAGGCTGTTGTGGATTCTGTTTTGGCAATTAGGAGACCGAATTATCCTATTGATCTCTTCATGGTAGAAATCATGGAGATGAAGCATAAATCGGAAACAGATACAAAGTAAGTGACATAAACTTTGACAGTGCATAGAGTCTAGAATACTTGATTATCTGCAGATATTCTGTCATTAATTTCTTTAGTTACTTTTATTCAACATCTTTCCATTTGTTTAGCATATATTAATTGGATACTTAACCAGCAACCATTCACTTGTTTTAGGTGCTAGGAATGAAGAGTAAACAAAACAGTTTCTTTAAGAATCTTACATTTCCAATTGAAAGAGATAGTGAGCACATTATGCTAATAAGTGCTGTAAAGAGGCTAGAGCAGTTGTGTGTGTGAGCATGTGTGTGATTTTAGGATAGTCAAGGAAGAACATTGTGATGAGAAAGTAAACTAAATATCTAAAGCAGTCTTTGAAGAAATTAGGGTGATAGCCGTGTGAACATCTGGAAAAAGAGTGCTCTAAGCAGAGGGGATAACAGTGGAAAATGTCCCAAGGTAGGTGTGTTTTGAGGTGTTCTAGCGTGCCTGGGTCATAGGAAGAGAAAAAAAGGAGAAGATGAGGTCAGAGAGGTAAGATGGTCAACATTGTCTAAGTATGTATGTAGTATGTACTCAGAGTGAATAGCCCCTTGTTGACTTTGGACTTAACTTATTTTAAACATTCTATTCTGGAATAGTCTAAACACATACAAAAGTAGAATAGAATAGTGAATGAACTCCCACATATCTGTCACTCATCTTTATCAATTTTCAACATATGGTTTGTCTTATTTTCACCTTATATGCACCCTTCTCTTTCTTTCTATACTTCTCTTTCCTTTATTTTGTCCCAAATTTGGATTATTTTGAAGCCAATTCAGATGTTGTATTTTATCTGTAAATACTTTATTTTCAATATATGTGTGGGTGTCTTTACGTATTTATAGAAGTTCTGTTTGGTTTGTCCTTTAATCTGCCTTTTCATTTTGTATGGTTTCCTGTTCCATGCAGATCTTTTCAAACTTACTTTTCACTTCTTTAAACAGAGTTCACGTTTAATATTGCAATGTTTAAAGTTTTGTCCTTTCTATTCCTGTTGTTTACTGTATTTTGTTGGTTCTCACTCATTGTGCTTTGTTTCCAATGTGTGCCATTGATTGTGTTGAAAAAAGTATTTGTAGAAATAAGAGACCTAGGCTGAAGCTGCCTTTGTTCGAAGAGGGTTTGAGTTTGCTGCTTCAGGAAGCCCAGAGACTGCTTTAAACTAAAGCCACAGCTTGAGGTTTTTATTGAATATCCAGTTGTTGCGAATTCTAACTACAAGTTCACATGAGGGCTGCTGGTTTATACCCTGAGTATGTAGCCTTTTAAGTTCACTTAATGTGAAAAGAGTCTTCTACAATACTCTCTACTTTGGGTAATCCTTGAGCTTTTAATTCTTTCCCCCCTCATTATAAGATCAAAGTTCAGATATGCTTGAATTGTGAGATGGCTTTAGGGTGAGTACCTGCAGTTTTCTAGTTACCCTCTGGAGTTTCTATTTTGTTTTCTGTTTTGGAAAGAAAACTTTTGTGGCTCTGTATGTTTTGTGGCTCTCCAGTGTTTTTAAGGGTTGTTGTTGTTTTTAATCCAGCATCTTTAGTCGTTTTTGGTAGTAAAGTTGGTCCAAATTACTACTGCTGAGGGCAAGAAGTTCTTGGTTTGTATTTCAGAAGAATCTCAGTGGTTGTTCTGTGGCAAGGACACTGTGGAGCAGGGAGTGTAGTGCAGAGGCAGAGGCAGGAGATCTGTTAGGAATCTGTTGTAATACAGGTGAGAGATGGAGAAAGGTTTGCATCAGGGTACACTTAGAAAGAGGGAGCCCCAGGATTTGTTGATGGTTCCACATAGAATGTGACAGAAGCAGAGGATTCAAGGATGTCTCTTGGGTTTTGAATGAGCAGCTAGAAAAGCAGAGATGCCATTTCTTGGGAAGGAGCAGGTGTGAGGCAATAATCAAGAGCTTGGTTTGGGGACTGTTATGTGTTAGGTGCCTATTAGATGTCCATGTGGAGATGCTGAGTAGGGATTTGGAGGGAGGTGTCAGGAATTCAGGTTAGAGGTCTGGACTGGAAATATATATTTGGCAGTCATTGGTGTATGGATGACTGAAAGCTCTGAGAGTTAATTAGACCATCTGGAAAGTGATAAAGGTAGAGAAAAGAGGAAGTTTAAAGGTTGAGCCCTGAAAACTGCAGTGTTAGAAACTGAGAAGATGAGGAGGACTGAACAAGGAGACTGAAAAAGGGTGGTCAGTGAGAAAGAAGGAAAGCCAGGAAAGAGCAGTGTTCCAGGAGCTGAGAGGATAAAGGGTTTCAAGAAGGTGAGAGTAACCTGCTGTTGACAGCTTGAGCAAGTTGCAAACTAATTGGCCATTAGATTTGGAGAATGTTTAAGGGGTGAGGGTGAGAGTCAGATTGATGTGGGCTCAAGAGAGAATGGTTAGGAGAGAAGTGAGGATGCAAACACCAACAACTCAGAGGAGTTAGCTCTAACGGGGAGCAAAGAAGTGGGGCAGTAGCTCGAATGGAACATGGGAATGGGGTCAAAGGGGAATAATTTTTTGTTTTAAAGATGAGAATTACTATGGCAAGTGTGTACCCTCATGAGGATGCTCGTGGAGGCAGGAACAGTTGATGCAGGGGAAGAGGGGACAGTTGCAGGAGCCAAGAGGGGAAATGGAATTCAGTCCACAGGTTGGGGAGTCGACCTTAGAGAGGAGGGAGCATGGGCATGTCATTTCTGTTCCTAGGAGCTTGAGGTTCAGGTGCTGGTAGAGGTCGTGATGGGACAGAGTGTTTATTTTCTCAAGCAAAGTCATTTGCTGAGGGTGAGAAGCAGTAGAAGAGTGAAGGAGACTTGAAGAGTGAAGAATACTGAACATGTAGTTTCTTTCTTTCTTCCTAAATAAAATGTCTTCACATTCAGTTAGGAGTTGGAGTAATCCAGTTAGAGGAAAATTTTGTAAACTTCCCTATAATTATGTTCAACTATTTAAAAAATCACCTCTTTACATTAATGAATAACAAATATTGGTTATAAAAGATTCATAAGTAGAAATGCATTTCCTAGTTGGGTGTAAATGAATTTTTGAAAGTTACAGAAATATTTGCTCTTGAAAGTTCATTTGGAAAACAGGAAAAAAGCCCCCCACCCCCCCCCCCGCCCCCCATCAATTATCTCTGTTCCTACCACCCAAGCATAATCCTACTCTTAGTTTTCTTCTGTTTTTCCTTTTCAATGCCAAGGAGCTTATTAAGAATAGTGATAATCATACTTTATAGGTAATTTGTCATTCTCTGCTTATAAATAAAGCTACCCCTGTAGATATTTTTTTCATGTTATTACATGGTTTTCATGACTAGCCCATAGTCAAGTCATTGTCTGCTGAACAATGTCCTATTGTTGGACATTTAGGTTAACAGTTTTTAGTTTTTCCATATAATTAGTTTGAACAAATGTTCCTTAGAAACTCATTGTGTGTCTCCCTTTCATTACTTGATCAGCTGTGTCACATGTTTTGAGGCACATAATTTAAAGAATAATTCTGGATTGACTTTTCATTGTCACTTCACAGTCACACTGTGTTAAACTAGGTTCTCTTTTCTAATTTTATTAGTTATGTGTTGGGTTTAAAGCTGGTATAAAGCAATAGTGTGTAACAATTGCTATGGCAGTTCCGTTGCCATTGTAAGAGTATAATTTTAATTTTATACTAAATTTAGAGTGTATATTCAAAATAAGAAACAGTGCATAATTTTACTAGGTTGATCAAAGGGCTAGTTCTGGATCATGGTGCCCGTCATCCAGATATGAAGAAACGAGTAGATGATGCATTTATCCTTACCTGTAATGTATCACTAGAATATGAAAAAACGTAAGTGTCCCAGTTACTCTTTGTATTCTTTGCAATTGTTTTTTTCTAAAACTGTTTTTTAACCCCTATTTTTACCTACCGAATGTTTACTATAAACCCTTTCTACCTTCCTGTTTTTCCCTGCCTTACTTTTACTAGCTTGTCTTTATTAATCTTCTAGTGAGGTGAGCTCTGGTTTCTTTTATAAAACTGCAGAAGAGAAAGAGAAATTGGTAAAAGCGGAAAGAAAATTTATTGAAGACAGAGTACAAAAAATAATAGACTTGAAAGACAAAGTCTGTGCTCAGTCTAATAAAGGATTTGTTGTCATTAATCAAAAGGTGAGAAAAAAGTTTAGATTTTTAACTGTTTGTAAATATTCCTCAGTGTTTTTCCAAGAGTGGTTTGTGGGCCCCATGTTAGGGCATATCTGTGAGGTCAAAACTATTTTCATAATAGTAATAATAATGCCTTTTACATTGTGTTGGTGTCTGCAATGATGATGCAAAGCAGCAATAGGTAAAACCCCTGGCACCTTAGAACAAATCATAGCAGTAGCACCGAACTGAACTAGTCATCATATTCTTTATTGCCACATCACCCACATACAAAAAGGGCAGTTTCATTTAAGATTGTTTTGATGAAATGGGAAAACTTAAAAATTTTATCAAATTTTGATCCTTGAAATTGCACCTTTTTATTTTTTAATTGAAGTATAGTTGGTTGACAACATTGTGTTAATTTCAGGTGTACAGCATAATGGGCTTCCCTGATAGCTCAGATGGTAAAGTACCCGCCTGATTTTTGTGGATTATACTCCATTATAGTTTATTATAAGATAATAGGTACATCCCTGTGCTATACGGTATATCCTTGTTGATATATGTAAAAGATAAAAGATATAAAAGATAGAAGGCTTATCTATTTTTTAAAAACTTTAAAGACTTCTTTTTATGTTTGGCTCTGCTGGGTCTTCGTTGGGCATTTTTTTTTTAGTTGCAGTGCACAGGTTTCTCACTGGTGGCTTCTCTTGTTGTGGAGCATGGGCTCTAGAGCGCAGGCTCAGTAGTTGTGGCACACAGGCATATGGGAGTTAGCCCATGGCATATGGGATCTTCCTGGATCAGAGATCGAACTCATGTCTCCTGCATTGGCAGGCAGATTCTTTACTGCTGACCCACTGGGGAAGCCCTTATCTGTTTCATGTATAGTAGCTTGTATGTGTCCATCCCACACCCTGATCTGGTTCTCCTCGCTTTCCCTTTTCCCTTTGGCAACTACAGGCTTCTTTTCTGCATCTGTGAATCTGTCTCTGCTTTGCACATACATTGGCTTGTATTCCTTTTTAGGTCCACATATAAATGATGTCATATAGTGTTTGTCTTCCTCTGACTTATTTCACTGAACGCAATATTCTTTCGGTCCATTCATGTTGCTACAGATGGCAGTATTTCATTCTTTTTTATGGCTCAGTAATATTTCATTGCATATATATATATCACAATTTTATCCATTCATCTGTTGATGGGCATTTGGGTTGCCACCATGTCTTGGCTATTGTAAATAGTGCTGCTGTGAACATTGGGTGCATGTATTTTTTTGAATTAGTGTTTTCTGGAAATATACCCAGAAGTGGATGTATCCTTTTATAATTCTGTGTCACAAAATTTGAAAGATGGACAAAATACTTTTGCTACATATCAAAATAAGGGTCTTGAAGCTCTTATGTAATTGAGTTGCAAGCTAGCATAGCCACTTTTTTCATGGAATGCCATTTTTACTTGAAAGAATGACTGACAGGATGGTTGTTTAGACATGGGTATTTGGTAGGTTTTTCTCAGAAATGACTGAAACAGTCTTGCCCCTTCAAGGAAACAATAGACAGTATGTATTGGCAATAATAACATTTGAGCTTTCAAACAAAAGTTAGAATTTTGGAAAACTTGTACCTGTCACTTTGAGCTTGACAGTTTTCCAATACTTGAAAGACTCCTCTGATGATATTAGTGATGATATTAGCAAATGTGATATTTTTGATGTTGTATAACCATGAAAATTCTTAAAGAGATTGGAACACCAGACCACTTTACCTGTCTCCTTAGAAACCTGTATGTGATTCAAGAAGCGACAGTTAGAACCTTACATGGAACAACAGACTGGTTCAAATTTGGGGAGTATGACATGGCTGTGTATATCACCCTGTTTATTTAACTTACATGCAGAGTACATCATGCAAAATGCCAGGCTGGATGACTCACCAGCTGGAATCAAGATTTCCAAGAGAAATATCAACAACTTCAGATATGCAGATGATATCTCTTTAATGGCAGAAAGTGAAGAGGACCCTCTTGACGAGGGTGAAAGAGGAGAGAAAAAGCTGGCTTAAACTCAACATTCAAAAAACTAAGATCATGACATCCAGTTCCATCACTTCATGGCAAATAGATGGAGAAACAATGGAAGCAGTGACAGATTTTATTTTCTTGGACTCCAGAATCACTGTGGATGCTGACTGCAGCCATGAAGTTAAAAGATGCTTGCTCCTTGAAAGGAAAGCTCTGACCAACCTAGAAAGCATCTTGAAAAGTAGAGACATCACTTTGCTAACAAAGGTCCATGTAGTCAAAGCTATAGTTTTCCAGTAGTCATGTATGGGTGTGAGAGTTGGACCATGAAGAAGGCTGAGCTCCAAAAATTGATGCCTTTGAACTGTGGTGCTAGAGAAGACTCTTGAGAGGCTTCTAGTGACTGACATGAACTGAATGATTTTATTTTAAAGGGATTAATAAATATTGCAAAAATGTCCATTTAAACTTTAGTCAGTGAAATTCAGTTGCTCAGTTGTGTCCGACTGTTTGCAACCCCATGGACTACAGCAACATAGGCTTTCTGTCCATCACCAACTCCTGAAGCTTACTCAACCTCATGTCCATCGAGTAAGTGATGCCATCCAACCATCTCATCCTGTCGTCCCCTTTCCCTCCCACCTTCAATCTTTCCCAGCATCAGGGTCTTTTCCAATGAGTCAGTTCTTCCCATCAGGTGGCCAAAATATTAGAGTTTCAGCTTTAGCATCAGTATTTCCAATGAATATTCAGGACTGATCTCCTTTAGGATTGACTGGTTGGATCTCCTTGCAGTCCAAGGGACTCTCAAGAGACTTCTCCAGTGCCACAGTTCGAAGGCATCAAGTCTTCGGTGCTCAGCTTTCTTTACAGTCCAACTCTCACATCCATACTTGACTACTGGAAAAATCATAGCCTTGACTAGATGGACCTTAGTCGGCAAAGTGATGTCTTTGCTTTTTGATATGCTGTCTAGGTTGGTCATAGCTTTTCTTCCAAGGAGCAGTGTCTTTTAATTTCATGGCTGCAGTCACCATCTGCCGTGATTTTGGAGCCCCCCAAAATAAAGTCTGTCACTGTTACCATTGTTTCCCCATCTATTTGCCATGACGTGATGGGACCAGATGTCATGATCATTCATCTTCATGAATGCTGAATTTTAAGCCTACTTTTTCACTCTCTTCTTTAACTTTCATCAAGAGGCTCTTTAGTTCTTCATTACTCTCTGCCATAAGGGTGGTGTCATCTGCATATCTGAGGTTATTGATATTCCTCCCAGCAGCCTTGACTCCAGCTTGTGCTTCATCCAGCCCGGCATTTCGCATGATGTATTCTGCGTATAAGTTAAATAAGCAGGATAACAATATACAACCTTGACATACTCCTTTCCTGATTTGGAACCAGTCTGTTGTTCATGTCCAGTTCTAACTGTTGCTTCCTGACCTGCATACGTATTTCTTAGGAGGCAGGTCAGGTGGTCTGTATTCCCATCTCTTGAAGAATTTTCCACAGTTTGTTGTGATCCACACAAAGGCTTTGGTGTAGTCAATAAAGCAGAAGTAGATGTTTTTCTGGAGCTCTCTTGCTTTTTTGATGATCCAGCGGATGTTGGCAATTGGATCTCTGGTTCTTCTGCCTTTTCTAAATCCAGCTTGAACATCTGGAAGTTCATGGTTCACGTACTGTTGAAGCCTGGCTTGGAGAATTTTGCACATTACTTTGCTAGTGTGTGAGATGAGTGCAACTGTGTGGTAGTTTGAACATTCTTTGGCATTGCCTTTTTTTGGGATTGGAATGAAAACTGACGTTTTCCAGTCCTGTGGCCACTGCTGAGTTTTCCAGATTTGCTGGCATATTGAATGCAGCACTTTCACAGTATCATCTTTTTGGATTTGAAATAACTCAAGTGGAATTCCATCCCCTCCACTAGCTTTGTTTGTAGTGATGCTTCCTAAGGCCCAGTTGACTTTGCATTCCAGGATGTCTGGTTCTAGGTGAGTGATCACACCATCATGGTTCTCTGGGTCATGAAGATCTTTTTTGTATAGTTCTTCTGTGTATTCTTGCCATCTCTTCTTAATATCTTCTGCTTCTGTTAGGTCCATATCATTTCTGTTCTTTATTGTGTCCATCTTTGCATGAAATGTCCCCTTGGTATCTCTAATTTTCTTGAAGAGATCTCTAGTCTTTCCCATTCTATTGTTTTCCTCTATTTCTTTGTATTGATCATTGAGGAAGGCTTATCTCTCCTTGCTATTCCTTGGAACTCTGCATTCAAATGGGTATATCTTTCCTTTTCTCCTTTGCTTTTCACTTCTTTTCTTTTTTTCAGCTATTTGTAAGTCCTCCTCAGACAACCATTTTGCCTTTTTGCATGTTCTCCTTGGGGATGGTCTTGATCACTGCCTCCTTGTACAATGTCATGAACCTCTGTCCATAGTTCATCAGGCACTCTGTCTATCAGATCTAATTCCTTGAATCTGTCTGTCACTTCCACTGTATAATTGTAAGGGATTTGATTTAGGCCATACCTGAATGTTCTAGTGGTGTTCCCCACTTTCTTCAATTTAAGTCTGAATGTGGCAATAAGGTCATGATCTGAGCCACAGTCAACTCCTGGTCTTGTTTTGCTGACTGTACAGAGCTTCTCCATCTTTGGCTGCAAAGAATATGATCAGTCTGATTTTGCTATTGACCTTCTGGTGATATCCATGTGTAGAGTCTTCTCTTGTGTTGTTGGAAGAGGGTGTTTGCTATGACCAGTGTGTTCTCTTGGCAGAACCCTGTCAGCCTTTGCCCTGCTTCATTCTGTACTCCAAGGGCAAATTTGCCTGTTAGTCCAGGTGTTTCTTGACTTCCTACTTTTGCATTCCAGTCCCCTATAATGAAAAGGACATCTTTTTTGGGTGTTAGTTCTAGAAGGTCTTGTAGGTCTCCACAGAACCATTCAACTTCAGCTTCTTCAGCAACTGGTTGGGGCATAGACTTGGATTACTGTGATATTGAATGGTTTGCCTCAGAAATGAACAGAGATCATCCTGTTGTTTTTGAGATTGCATCCAAGTACTGCATTTTGGACTCTTCTGTTAACTATGAGGGCTACTCCATTTCTTATATGGGATTCTTGCCCACGGTAGTAGATATCATGGTCATCTGAGTTACAGTCACTCATTTCAGTCCATTTTAGTTCACTCATTCCTATAAAGTCAATGTTCTCTCTTGCTTGGACCTAACATTCCAGGTTCCTATGCAACACTGCTCTTTACAGTATCGGACTTTACTTCCATCCCAAGTCACATCCACAGCTGGGTGGTGTTTTTGCTTTGGCTCCGTCAATTCATTCTTTCTTGAGTTATTTCTCCACTGATCTCCAGTAGCCTATTGGACTCCTACCGACCCGGGGAGTTCATCTTTCAGTGTCTTATCTTTTTGGCTTTTCATACTGTTCATGCAGTTGTCATGGCAAGAATACTGAAATGGTTTGCCATTCCCTTCTCCAGTAGACCACGTTTTGTCAGAACTCTCCACTATGACCCATCCGTCTTGGGTGGCCCTATATGGCATGGCTCATAGTTCATTGAGTTAGACAAGGCTGTGGTCCATGTGATCAGTTTGGTCAGTTTTCTGTGATTGTGGTTTTCATTCTGCCCTGTGATGGAGAAGGATGGAAGATTCCTGATGGGAGAGACTGACTGAAGGGGAAACTGGGTCTTATTCTGATGGGCGGGGCCATTCTCGGTAAATCTTTAATTCAATATCTGTTGATGGGCGGGGCTGTGTTCCCTCCCTGAGGCCAAACTATGGTGGAGGTAATAAAGATAATGGTAATGAAGGTAAATCTCCTTCAAAAGATCTGGTGGAGGCTTTGCTGCACTCCCCGACCCCGACCCTGCAGTAGACCACCCATCCCTCTGCTGGTGACTCCTGGACACTCCGGGCAAGTCTCAGTCAGTCTCTTGTGGGGTCATTGCTCCTTTCTCCTGGGTTCTGGTGCACACAAGGTTTTGTTTGTGCCCTCCTAGAGTCTTTATCCCCAGTCCTGTGTAAGTTCTGCCAGCTCTATGGTGGGGTTAATGGTGATCTCTTCCAAGAGTGTTTATGCCATACCCAGGTCTGCTGCACCCAGAGCCCCTGCCCCTGCGGCAGGCCACTGCTGCCCTGTACCCCTGCAGGAGACACTCAAACACTCAGAGGCAGGCTCAGTCTCTGTGGGGTCTCCTGGTGTGCACAGAGGTTTTATTTGAGCCCTCAGAGCATCTCTGGTGGGTATGGTGTTTGATTCTAAATGTGATTTTGCCCTTCCTATCATCTTGCTGGGGCTTCGCCTTTGCCCTTGGGCGTGGGGTATCTTCTTTTGGGGGGATCCCACATTCTCCTGTTGATGGTTGTTCAGCAGCGAGTTGTAATTTTGGAGTTCTCGCCGGAGAAGATGAGTGCACGTCCTTCTGCTCCACTATCTTTTTTCCCACAGTATAATTTTAACTTATAATATGATAAGTATTATAGATACAGACCACATAAACGAAAGCTCTTTGGGTTCTTAGTAATTTTTAATATTGTGAAGCAGTGTTGAGACCAAAAACTTTGAGAACTATTGGCTTAAAACATGCTTATAACTTTTATGCTAATTTGATTATAGGGAATTGATCCATTTTCCTTAGATGCTCTTGCAAAACATGGCATTTTAGCTCTTCGTAGAGCAAAAAGAAGAAACATGGAAAGGTAAGCTTGCTGATAATTATGTATCTTAAGTTTTTTTATAGATTAAATTGAAATTATCCGGTGTATTCCTTTTAGCTTTTATGTCAGTGTTGTTGAAAAAAAAGTAACATTCACTTCAGTTCAGTGGCTCAGTCGTGTCTGACTCTTTTTGACCCCATGGACTGCAGCATGCCAGGCCTCCCTGTCCATCACCAACTCCTGGAGTTTACCCAAACTCATGTCCATTGAGTCAGTGATGCCATCCAAGCATCAAATAGTAGCATACACATTTCAAATTTTGTTCATAATTTCAGTAAATAATGGAAGTGTTCAAAATCAAGGTTGTTAATACATCTCAACTTTTTCTCATGAGATCCTCAGAAGGTTTTCATTTTCTTAAAACATATTTGAAAATAATACAATATAATGACAATGCAGTCTTCTGTGTTAGATTATCTTTTTCAGCTTTAACAAATTAGTCTGTATATTTTTCATAACCAAAGCTATGGTGTCATATATGTAATTTCAGACTCTCTCTTGCTTGTGGTGGAGTGGCTGTGAATTCTGTTGAAGACCTCAGTATAGATTGCTTGGGACATGCTGGTCTTGTATATGAGTATACATTAGTGAGTATTTCTGTGGGCAGTGGTTATAATGTGAACAGGAAACTTAAAAAAAAACCTAAACTTTTAAATTCACATTTTATTTAATGAGAATCCACAGGATAGATTTTACAGTTTATCTTTCTAAATGTTTCTTAATAGTTCAGATATAACTTAACTGCTTTAACACATATTTGGTTAATGCTATGTGATGTGCTCAGTTGCTTCAGTTGTGTCCGACTCTTTGTGACCCTGTGGACCTCAGCCTGCCAGGCTCCAATGTCCATGGGATTCTCTAGGAATACTGAAGTGGGTTGCCATGCCTTCCTCCAGGGGATCTTCCCAACCCAGGGATTGGACCCATGCTTCCTGCGACTCTTGCATTGCAGGCAGATTCTTTACCTGCTGAGCCATCAGGGAAGCCCACATTTAGTTATACTTGATAAGAAAAATTCATACAAAGTTTGGATTCTGATAGTATCAGCTAGGTCTTGATTTCATAATGGCTTTAAGTATTAAAGTTATATCTCCTTATATTACCTTTTAGGGTGAGGAAAAGTACACTTTTATTGAGGACTGCATTAACCCTCGCTCTGTCACCTTGTTGGTTAAGGGACCAAATAAGCATACTCTCACACAAATCAAGGATGCTGTAAGGGATGGACTTCGTGCCATCAAAAATGCCATTGAAGATGGTAAGCTCTTTTTTGTGATAGATACGAACCTCACATATTTTTAAAGTAGTAATCTATTATGGGATGCATAGTATTTTAAAAGATATGAATGATTCAGTTCAGTTCAGTTCAGTCGCTCAGTCGAGTCTGACTCTTTGCGACCCCATGAATCGCAGCACGCCAGGCCTCCCTGTCCATCACCAACTCCCGGAGTTCATTCAAACTCACGTCTATCGAGTCGGTGATGCCATCCAGCCATCTCATCCTCTGTCGTCCCCTTCTCCTCCTGCCCCCAATCCCTCCCAGCGTCAGTCTTTTCCAATGAGTCAGCTCTTTGCATGAGGTGGCCGAAGTATTGGAGTTTCAGCTTTAGCATCATTCCTTCCAAAGAACACCCAGGACTAATCTCCTTTAGAATGGACTGGTTGGATCTCTTTGCAGTCCAAGGGACTCTCAAGAGTCTTCTCCAACACCACAGTTCAAAAGCATCAATTCTTTGGCGCTCAGCTTTCTTCACAGTCCAACTCTCACATCCATACATGACTACTGGAAAAACCATAGCCTTCACTAGACAGACCTTAGGTGGCAAAGTAATGTCTCTGCTTTTGAATTCTCTTATTTCACTTCAGACTGTTTATAGTGAAGTTTTCTCCTTCGGGATAGTCTTTTCTATAGTTCATTTAATTAAAAAGATGTTTTTTTTGACTGTGCTGGGTCTTTGTCTAGTTGTAGCGAGCAGGGGTGGTACACTGTGGTGCACGGGGCTTCTCATTGTGTTGGCCTCTCCTGTTGTGGAACACAGGCTGTAGGTGCACAGGTTCAGTAGTTGTGGCACATGGACCCTAGAGCTTGCAGGCTGCAGTAGTTGTGGCTCAGCAGTTGCGGCTCACGGGCTCTAGAGCACGGACTCAGTGGTGTATGGATTTAGTTGCTTCGAAGCTTGTGGAATCTTTCCCGGCCAGGGTTGGAATCCATGTCCCCTGCATTGGCAGGCAGATTCTTATCCACTGGACCACCAGGGATGTACTGAAATATTCTTAATAGTATGCTGCCTTTTTAATTAACTTCTATTTATTAAATGAAAAAACTGATTTAATATTGTAGTATCATTTTTTATTTTTAGAAATTTATTTTTAAAATCATGAAAATGCTTTTACCGCTTAGGACCCATTCCATTTCCTCATTGCAGTATAATTTTAAGGAAGATTAGGAAAGAATATTTATTGATAATTTATTACCAGCTTCCTTCTAAAAGGAGTTAGGGTTAGATAATTCAATAACATACTATGTAAGTGAGAATAGGAAACCCATCATGAAAAAATGCTCAACATCATTATTCATTAGGGAAATGAAAATCAAGACCACCAAGAGATACTGTTTCATGGTGACTAAGATGGCAGTAATCAAAAACCTGGACAATAATGATGAAAATATGGAGAAATTGGAACCTTTATACATTGCTGGTGGAAACTGTTGAAAAACAGGCAGTTCCTCAAAGATTAAATATAGTTAGTCTGTGACCAGCACATCAGCTCTTAGGTGTGCATACAAGTAAGGTAAAAATGTATGTGCACACCAAAAATACACATGAATGTTCATAGTAGCCAGCCAGTGGAAACAATCCGAATATCCATTAGCTGATGAATAGATAAATAAAATGTGGTATGTCTATACAATGGAGTATTATAAAGGAATAAATACTGATATATGCTACAATATTGGTGACCTTGAAAACATTCTATAAGGTAAAAGAATCTAGGCACGAAAGTCTGTGTGTTATATGATTCCAGAAAAGGCAAGGCCATAAAAGGTAGATTAGTAGTTGTGATTGTCAGGGGCTGGGGGAAGAGGAAATAGGGGATGATTGCTAGTGGGTACAGGGTACTTTTAGGAAAGTATTTTGGGATTAGAATGGAGATGGTTGCAGAGTCATGTGAATATACTGGAAACTACTGGGAAGTACACTTTTTTTTTGGCTGCATAGCATGGAATCTGGGATTCCCTAACCAGGGATTGGGCCCACGGCCCCTGTGGCGGAAGTGTAGAGTCTTAACCACTGCACCAGTGTAAAAGGCTGAATTTTACGGTATGTGAATTGTATCTCAAAAAAATAGAGTAACTCTATAAACAATATATCAGATTTGTCTGATAAGCAAAAGCATAAATGTGAAATAATGGTAGAACAGAAGCTGAGATGGAAAATTAGAACCTGGGAAAATAGAATATGGATATAGCAAACATAATAGTCACTGTAATATTTAATCTGCCAGAACATAGAGATACAATCAGCTCCATAGTTTTCATTATTGAAAAGGAGAAATCACAGCAGTTCCTAAATTGAAAAAATATGGGAGTTGGTATGAGAGTCTACTTCTTATAGTAACTTTTGATGAAAGCTAGTAGTATTTTTTAAAGAAGATAAACATATGATTCAGCATGAAGGCTTTGGTAGTTCAACCTGGTTCTTAGGCTTTAGAATACAAAGAAAAATGGACTATTAAAAAAAATCACTTCAACCTCTTAGTTTTTTAAGAAATAATTTATCTAGGTAATTGACATATTATGAACTACACGTTTAAAGTATACATACAGCCATGAAACAGTCCCTTCAGTCAAGATAATGAATATATTTATCACCCTGAAAAGTTACCCCGTTGCCCCTTGGTAATCCTTCCTTCCTCCTCTGCCTGTGTCACCCTGCCCGTAGGCAGCTTCCTGGGCGCAACAGGAAGTCAGCCTTTTGTTGCTATAGATTAGTTTGCATTTTTTAGAATCTTGTATGAGTGGAATAATACACTATGTATTCTGTTTTTTTTGCTTGGCTTCTTTTACTCAACATAATTATTGTAAATTAATTAATGTTATTATATTGATCAGGGCTCATTCATTTTATTGCTAGATAGTATTCCATTACATTAATATACTACAGTTTATTTCATCAAATTCACCTATTGATGAACATTTGGTTGTTTACAGTTCTTGGCTATAGCAAATAAAGTTGTTATGAACATTTGTGTACAAGTCTTTGTATGGACATATGCTCGATGGACATGAGTTTGGGTGAACTCCGGGAGTTGGTGATGGACAGGGAGGCCTGGTGTGCTGCAGTTCATGGGGTCGCAAAGAGTCGGACACGACTGAGCGACTGAACTGATGCTTTCATTTGCCTTGGGTAAATGGCTAGGAAAGCAATGCTGTGTTTTAACTTTTTAGAAATTGCTCAACTGTTTTGTCATGTACTATTTTACATTCCTGTTGGTTGTTCTGCATTCTTACCAATAGTACTGGGTATGGTCAGTCATGTTAACTTTAGCCATTCTAAAATTAAAAAAATGAAACTGTAATTTTAATTTGCATTTTCTTAATGATCATTGATGTTAAGCATCTTTTCATGTGCTTACTTGCTATCCATATCTTAGGTGAAGTTTCTGTTCAGATCTTTTGCCCTTTTAAAAATTGGGTTGTTTGTTCTCTTATTGTTGAGCTTGAGAGTTCTTTATATATTCTGGATACAAATACCTTTTCAGATATGTGATCTCTAAATATTTTCTGCTACTCTGTAGTTTGTTCTGTTATTCTCGTAACAGTGTATTTCAAAAAGAATTCTTAATTTTGATGAAGTATAATTTATCAGTTTTCCTTTCATGGATTATGCTTTTGGGTGATATCTAAAAAATCTTATATCTACCCAAGGTCGCAACATTTTTCTTTTAGAACTGTCAGTCTTCGGTTTGTGCAGTCTCTACCACCATCTATCACAGAACATCTTTCATCTTGCAAAACTGAAACTCTGTACCTGCAATAACTTTCCATTCTCTTCTCCCCCGACCCCCGGAGACCACCATTCTACATTCTGTCTTTATGAATCTGACTGTTCTATGTACTTGATATGAATGGAATCATACAGTTTTTGTCCTTTTGTCAATGGCTATTTTGCTGAGTATAATGTCTTCAGGGTTCATCCATGTTATATTATTAGCATGTTTCAAAATTTCCTTCCTTTTAAGGCTGAATAATATTCTATTAGATATATACCACATTTTATTTATCCATTCTTTGTTTTTTTCTTGGCCACAGCTTGTGACTTGAGGGATCTTAGTTCCCTAACAGGGACTGAACCCGTGACCAAAGTCCTACCCACTGGACTGCCAGGGAATTCCCTACCCCTCATCTGCATTGGCAGGCAGACTTCACCACTGAGCCGCCAGGGAAGCCCTGGAGTTTTCTTCATGGGAGGATTCTAACCACAAATTCAGTCTCTTTTATGGTTACAGGACTGTTCAGGTTGTCTGGTTTTCTTGAGTGAGCTTTAGTACTTTGTGCCCTTCAAGAAATGTGTCCACTTCATCTAAGTTAAGATCATACTGCCCTGAACTAATCTGATTTGCTGCCTATTTGTAGTAGATAAAGTTATATTGGAACATAGATGCCCCCGTTTGCTATGTATTGTCTGTGACTTTGTGCTATGCTGGCAGAATCGAATAGTTGCAGAAGAGATGGCATGGCCTACAGAGCCTAAAATATTCATTACCTGCCCTTTTGCAGAAAGTTTGCTAACCCCTGATCTTTGTTTTCAAATTTACTGGCATTAAGTTGTTTGTAATATTACTTTATTATCCCTTTAATATCTGTAGAATCTGTAGTGACAGATTTCTGCACTGTTCTCGTTTCATTTCATGGATCATTTTTATTTCATTGATTTCCACTTTGATCTTTACTATTTTCCTTCTTCTGCTTACATTAGTTTTCATTTGTTCTTCATTGGTTTGAGACCTTTGTGCTTTTCTAATATGGGTGTTTAGTGATGTAAATTTCTCTTCAGTTACTGCTTTAGTAACTTCCCACACTTATTGGTATGTTGTGTTTTTACAGGAGAATGGGATCTGGGAAGTTTTCAAAGCTATTGGTAATGTTCTGTTTCTAAAACTGGGTGGTAGGTACATGGGTACATTTATTTGTATATTTATTCTTTATATCTTATACATGTAAATACTCTTGTGTTTATTCAGTATTTAACAAGGAGCTTTTAGAAAGTGTGAATGGGAGGTGAGGCTCTAATTACCTTGTGGGTAGACAATTCTCTTGAGCAGTTATGTTGTACAATGAAGCAGAGAAAGGGGGTTGTAATTAAAGAATGATGTAGGATAAAAGGAGAGATTCTCTTTGTGTTTATTACTTTAAACATGGATGATTCCAAAGCAAGTTTACTAATTCAAAGAAGAGTAAATAAACTTTATAAAACCATACCAGCAGGTGTAAGAGTTATATCCTCAATTGAAAATTGATGTGTTTAACCAGAGCTTTTGCCTTAGAATAATAACACCTAATTTTTTTCTCAAACAGTTTGGGTCTGCTTGTACAAGGAAGCAAATACTTCCTTGAGTTCTGAGAATTGCATACCAAAAACTATGGCCAGTTTATGTTGGCCTAGCTTTTTTTTTCAAATCAAATGCTTTTATTAGTTGTCTGCAACAATAAATTTTAAGTAGCTACATTTTAAGTGTAGTTATAAAGGAGAAGGATGAAGGTATGTCTGCTTTTATAAACAATGAAATAAGCTGTTTGTAGCCAGCTGTTACCTGTTCAATTCAGTCCAGTCACTCAGTTGTGTCCGACTCTTTGCGACCCCATGAACTGCAGCATGCCAGGCCTCCCTGTCCATCACCAACTCCTGGAGTTTATTCTGACTCAAATCCATTGAGTCGGTGATGCCATCTAACCATCTCATCCTCTGTCGTCCCCTTCTCCTCCTGCCTTCCATCTTTCCCATCATCAGGGTCTTTTCCAATGAGTCAGTTTTTCTAATCAGGTAGCCAAAGTAGTGGAGCTTCAGCTTCAGCATCAGTCCTTCCAATGAATATTCAGGACTGACTTCCTTTAGAATTGACTGGTTGAATCTCCTTGCAGTCCCAGGGACTCTCAAGAGTCTTCTCCAACACCACAGTTCAAAAGCATCAAGTCTTTGGCGCTCAACTTTCTTTATAGTCCAACTCTCACATCGATACATGACCGCTGGAAAAACCATAGCTTTGACTAGATGGACGTTTGTTGGCAAAGTAATCTCTCTGTTTTTTAATATGCTGTCTACGTTGGTCATAACTTTTCTTCCAAGGAGTAAGCGTCTTTTAATTTCATGGCTGCAATCACCATCTGCAGTGATTTTGGAGCCCCCCAAAATAAAGTCTGACACTGTTTCCACTGTTTCCCCATCTATTTGCCATGAAGTGATGGGACCAGATGCCATGATCTTAGTTTTCTGAATGTTGAGCTTTAAGCCAGCTTTTTCCACTCTCCTCTTTCACTTTCATCAAGAGGCTCTTTAGTTCTTCGTTACTTTCTGCCATAAGAGTGGTGTCATCTGCCTGTCTGAGGTTACTGATATTTCTCCTGGCAATCTTGATTCCAGCTTGTGCTTCATCAAGCCTGGCATTTCTCATGGTGTACTCTGCATATAAGTTAAATAAGCAGGGTGACAATATAGAGCCTTGATGTACTCCTTTCCTGATTTGGAACCAGTCTGTTGTTCCATGTCCAGTTCTAACTGTTGCTTCCTGGCCTGCATACAGATTTCTCAGGAGGCAGGTCAGGTGGTCTGGTATTACCATCTCTTGAAGAATTTCACAGTTCGTTGTCATCCACCCAGTCAAAGGCTTTGGCATAGCACATCTGTACTGTGCTTAATTATTTAATGATGTATAACTTTAGGATGTTTCGTAAGACATCTGAGTAATCACCGAGCTGTGTGACTTATTTTATTTCTCTCTGTATTTAAATACATTTTAGATGCAGGCAAGATAATAGACCATGAATATCTAGTTGCATTTTTCTCTGTTTCTTCTGTGTGGTATGTCTTGCCAATCATTTTTCCCCCCAATAGGTTGTGTTGTTCCAGGAGCAGGTGCCGTTGAAGTGGCAATAGCTGAAGCTCTAGTTACATACAAGCACACGATACAAGGAAGAGCTCGTCTCGGAGTCCAAGCTTTTGCTGATGCTTTACTCATTATCCCTAAGGTACAGCTATCCTAATGGCCAAAGAATAATTGGTTGGACATAAGATGTCTAATGAAATTACCCATATTAGGTATCACAGTAGAGTAGAAAGACAGGTGTTTGCTTGTATTTCCCTACATAGTTTTAGATGAAGCAGCGAAGTTTTTAGTATAACAGCTCTGAATACTTGTAGGAGTTTCAAGAAATGGCTAAATTGCTACTTTGCTTCTGTCTCTGAGCTCCAAAATTTGAAGTTAACTCCAGAAATTTCTTTCAAAAATAATTCATGATTAATCATAATGGAGAAGTTTAGAATGTAAAATTTAACTAGATTTTGAGTAGATCTTTATTTTGTTGGTGGTATCCAAAGTACGAGCACTTTAAATTATGGGAAGTGAGAACTTTTGGCTGTTTAGCACTTCTAAATACAGTACTAGAAAAGGAGATAAACCAGTTTTTTTTTTTTTTCTCCGTATCAACAGAAGGATGGAGAACTACCATTTTTTTCCCCTTTGCCTTAATCTGTTTGTGAACTACTTGGAAATACAGAAAACTATTTCAAATATACTATTAACATGACTTAAACCATCTTACTAAAATATTAGCAAAATCTCTTTGATAATTGCTTTAAAATTATTCATAATTTGTTGAATTTTTGTGAATTAGATATCCATAGTTTTCTTTCTCTGAAGAGGCAAAGTCAGTAGTAGTTGCTACACATTGGTAAATTTGAGTATACATTGAGTGGTACCTCTCTACTCACCTGCTGTTGGTTTAGGACCACTTGGGAGTGAACTTGGCCTGCATTGCAGGTATCACCATCTCTGTTGCTAGAAGTCATGACTCATGTGAACAAAGGGCACAGATATGTTACAAATAAGCAGATTTCCTTTAGCAAATGCTCAGGAAAAACCAGAAAACGTGTGGCTAGAGGGACCAAGCAAACGACAATACCTTCCTACTTCTTTCCATTAAAAAAAAAATCTTTTGCAAGGAGTTGTTATGGAGACGGACCCCGTCAAGGGCCCTTGCCTAGTCCTGGGAAACAAGTTGTCCGCGGAGACACATGCACTGACAAAGCAGAAGACTGCATTGGGAAGGAGTGGTCAAGCGGAGAGCAGAGTATGGGAACCCGGGAGACCTGCTCTTCCTCTTGACTCAGTCTCGGCTTTCTGGTGCTGGGGTTAGTTTCCAGGTTGTCTGCGGCCAGTCATCTTGCTTGTGCTCCTATTTGGTCCAGCCCAGGGCCCTTTCCTGGTGGGCGTGCACATCTCTCAGTCAAGATGGAGAGTTTCTGGGAGGTTGTCAGGACATATTGTGGGCTGATGTGGTCCCTCTTTTTGGCCCCTCCCAGAGTCTTCTGATTGGTCTTGGAGGCACCTTGTCAGTTGCCTGTTCTCTGTCGGGACCTCCTGTTGTGAAACAACTTATGCAAGTGGTTATTTTTATGCCTGTCCAGGGTGGCTGGTTTAGTCCTTAACAGAGGGAAATTAATTTAGCAGGCTGGGGTTGGGGAAACTCTAATGTCTTCAGAATTTAGTGTGATGTACATAGGGGAAATGTTGAAGTGAATATAGTAATTACTAGGTACACAAAATAATTAAATTTACATTAAGAATGAAATTCTTTGAAAGGTGATGATTACTACATTATGGGTGTGTTTTCACAAGACTGGAAAGCAGTGCCTTATGTTTTATCTGATATTCTAATATATATGAAGACATTCTATCCATATATTTATTATTATGTTTATTTGTACAGGTTCTTGCTCAGAATTCTGGTTATGACCTGCAGGAAACACTAGTAAAAGTTCAGGCTGAGCATTCAGATTCAAAACAACCTGTTGGCATAGATCTGAACACAGGTAAGACAGTGAGGAAAACTTAGCTGCTTCATAAAAAAGAGGTTATGCTACAGTGACCCAGAATTTATAGTAAGAGGGAGATGTGGAGGTTTGGATGACTTTTGTATATTAAAAAAAATTATATTTATTTATTTTTGGCTGTACTGGATCTTCATTGCTGTGAGTGCCTTTTTAATTTTTTTTCCCCCCTCTAGTTGTGAAGAGCAGGGGCTGCTCGCTTTTGGTGGTGCCTGGTCTTCTCATTGTAGTGGCTTCTCTTGTTGCAGAGCACAGGCCCTAGGGCTTTCAGTCTTCAGTAGCTGAAACACATGGGCTCAGTAGTTGGGGCTTCCAGGCTTGAGACCACAAACTCAACAGTATGACTCACAAGCTTAGCTGCTCTGAGGCATGTGAGATCTTCCCGGATGCAGGGAACCTGTATCTCCTGCATTGGCAGGCAGATTCTTTACCACTGAGCCACCAGGGAAGCCCTGACTTTTATATTTAAAGAATGGGTGCCTTTAGTTTACTTTTGAACTTCTTAAAAGCAGGTATTCATTTATTTAAGCAATAGTTATTGAGTGCTTGTATTTGACCAGGGATTCACACAGAACAAAAATAGATAAAAGTCCCTGCCCTTCTGAGCTTATGTTGCAGCAGGAAAAGATAGGCAGTAAATGATAACCTTAATAAGTAAGTACCTTTAACATTTTTAAAGGTAATAAATTATATGACAGAAATAAAGGAACAGTATAAGGATGATTGTGAATCCTAGAACAGAGCATGGGGAGGGTGTTTTAATTTAAAGAGAATGATCAGAGTAGCCTCAGTGAGAATGCCTATTGAACAAAGTCAAAGAAAATTAGGAAATTAGCTACGTGGGAACTAGGGAAAGAATGTCCTAGGCAGAGGGAATAGCCGGTGGGAGAGCCAGTGTCTGGTGTTTTTTGAGGAGGAGATGGGAGATGAGAGAGGTGATAGAAGGTCAGATCACAAGAGGATGTGTGGACCAGTGTGCAGTTTGACTTTCTGTGGTGGAACAGGGAGCAATTTTGAGCAGAGGTGTGACATGGCTTGAATGTATTTAAAAGGATCAGTCTTGCTATTCTGTGGTAAGGAGTCAACTGAACAACTGAAAGGAATTGCCATTGGCGTTGGCTGCTTTGGAGGACTGTGGAGCAGGTTGTGGCTAGAGGTCAGCGCTGAGTTCTGACAAGGCTAAGTTTGAGGTTATCTGTTGACTTTAAAATAGACAGTTGGATGTATAAGTTTGAAGCTCAGGAAGGTGGCCCAGATTGGAGATGAAAACTTGGGAGTCGTCAGAGAGTGTGTGTGTGTGTTTAACATTAGATCTTTTGTTTAATTTGGGTCTTGGTTGCACCACGTGAGATCTCTCATTGCGGCAGTCAGCCTTACTTGCTTCGTGGCAGGTGGGATCTTAGTTCTCCGACCAGGGATCAGATCCCTGTCACCTGCGAGGCAGATTCCTGTCCACTGGACCACCAGGGAAGCCCCAGAGTGTATGTGTTTCAAATCCAGTAGACTGGGTGAGACCACCTAGGGAGTGAGCATAGAGAGAGAAAAGAATCTAGGACTGAGCCTTGGGCACTCCAGCATCAGGAGCTCAGGAGGAAGAGGAAGAACCAGCAAAGCAGACAGTAAAGGAGCCACTAGTGCCGGGGAGAGACACCAGGCAGTGTGGCACCCTGCAAGACAAGTGAGGAAAGAGCAGTGAGGAGGCTGCAATTGGCTGTGCCAAGTGCTGCTGATGGATGAGGCCTGAGACTCGACCTTTGGGTTCGGCACCATGGAGGCCATCGGTGACCCTGACAATAGTAGTTCTGGCGGTATATGAGATATTGTTAGAATATATAGTCAGTATTAACAGAATATGTCAAGACTGTAGTATTGAAATTGTTTTTGCTTTGCAGGTGAGCCAATGGTAGCAGCAGATGCAGGAGTGTGGGATAACTATTGTGTGAAAAAACAACTTCTTCACTCTTGGTAAGTTTGTATTAATAAGAAGAGAAAGACTTTTAGGGACATAATTGTTAACATTAAGATTTTTCTATTATTTTTGCCACGCTACAGTGGAAAATGGTGAAAAGGCATGGTATCCAGTTATTAAAACCAGCTCCTGTTGTTTTCCAGTCCCTTTTACATTTTAGTTCTAACTGTGGAAGTTATAGGAAATGTTAATATTACTGTTTATTTGAGAGGGAAAGGAAGGAAGTTTACTGAAATAGTACCACATGCATAGTGGGTAAAAAATCAAATGATGTGCTAAAAATGAGTTCAGTTTTGCTGGGATATAAGATTAGGCTTCTATTTTATCAGCAAAGGAGATGGAATTATAATACAGGAGTCTTTATTTATAATGTCTTTGTCTTATCTCACACCAACATCATTGCAGAACAAAGTGCCTTTGGTAGCTGGAGATTTCTGGGGGGAAAGGTAAGAGTGAGTTGGTGAGCTTTACTCACCCTGTCATCTTTTCCCTCAGCACTGTGATTGCCACCAATATTCTCCTGGTTGACGAAATTATGCGAGCTGGTATGTCTTCTCTCAAAGGGTGACTGAGTTCAAAATCAACTCTTCTAGAAGCTGAGACTTAGCACGTCTTACATCCAATTCCCACTATGGAGCCTGAGCCATTCTTAATTTTTACACAATAAATGCAGTTTATATTTGTTGGTCTTATTCATCAAGGTATAAAGAACTTAAGAAATATTTTCACAGGAAAGAAATATTGATGAAAATAGTTTTCCCTTAGAAGTTCTAACTCCCTACCCTTTATTGTATGTATGATATTTTGATATAACAAGAAAAACATATTTGGTCTTTATCCCTAGTTCCTGGCACAAGACCTACTAAAACCTTTGTAATTTCCTGAGTAATGGGGGTGATGGGAACATTTTTTATTATAGTATTTAGTCTTTGTCCCTGGTTCCTAAGATCTTCTAAGACCCTTGAAATCTCTGGAATTCATGAGTGCTTTTTGTGCGCTAATAAGGTGAGTCTTGATGGCCCCCTAGATGGCTTCAGGCTGGGGGCTGGTTACCAGAGGAATCAACCATGTGATCAGAGGGTTAGGACTTTAAGCCTCATTGCCCTGGGAGGTAAGGGAAAGGGGCTAGAGATTGAGTTACTAATCAATTATACCTACATGACGAAGCTTCTATAGACTAATCCCTAAACTGTGGGGTTTGGAGAGCCTCATAAAGAGCTTTTGGAGAGGTTAGTGCAAATATCCATGTGCTGGAAGGGTGGTGCATGCCAACTCCATGAAGACCAAGCTGCTGTACTCAGGACGCTTATGGACCACCCCATATATACTTCTGCATCTGGCTGTTTATATTCTTTATAATATCCTTTGCAATAAACTAGTAAGTGTAAGTAAGTGTTTCCCCGAGTTTTGTGAGCTGCCATAGCAAATTATCAACCCTGAGATGGAGGGGATTATGGGAACAGAAGTTGGACAGAGGTGTGAGTAACATGTGGACCCACTGCTTGTTGATTGGTGTCTGAGGTAGGGGGTGATATTGTGGAACTGAGCCCTTAACCTGTGGAGTCTCTGCCAAGTCTTGGTAGTTAGTGTCAGATTGAATTGTAGGACACTCAGTTGTGTCTGGAGAGCTAGAGAATTAGTTGGTGTGGGAAAACCCCCACACATTTGGTTTCAAATGTTGTGAGTAGAGGAAACAATTTTCCTTTAATATGCTATTGCAGTTTCCATAAAATATAATCTATTCTGATTCTTGCAGCCTTTGGGCAACTTTTAATGAAGAAAATATGGAGCACAGGTTTTAGAGCATTCAAGTCAATTTCCAATTTGTCAGAGTCTCAGAGAAAAATGTTTTGTTCTCTCAAAATTCCTCCAGTAACTTCCTGCTGCCATTTTTTCCGCTAATAAACATGACATCACTTTGTGAGCATAGCTTTGCTTTAGTGATCCCTGAAAGTTTATTCTAAGTATAGTTTTATTAGATTTTACCTTGCTCTTTGGTGTGTATGACCAGCAACTTACGTCACTGTTCTATTAATAGCTCTGGTAGCTCTCTGACTGGATGATTAGATAGAACAAGTTTCATCCGGAAAGGCTGGGATTGTTGGCACCAACACTGGGAAATTTTTTTTTGGCTTTGAATATAGCTATTCTATATCAGTATTATTACAATCTCTTTCTTATTCAAAATACTAGAATTAATATATCGTAGTTTTTATTATTTTGGTTAATGTCTATCTGTGGATGCAAGTTGATGAGATTAAAATATGGAAGGTGCATTAATGGAATGTTGGCCTATTAGTGCATGTAGGGCAAAGTTCATTTAACCATTTGATGCCTTACTTGAAAGCATGTAGTCCTATAGTCTTTCTCCCCCACTTAATGTGTTGTCAGGATCTTTGCAAGTTAATAGCTACACTTGAAATTTATGTGTTCATTCATCCATTCACTTCATTTTTAGCTGTTTCTGAGTATTCCAGTGTATGTCTGTACTATAATGTATTTATACATCAATGGGCCTTTTGATTATTTCTAATTTTACATCAGGGCTTCCCTGGTAGCTCAGTGGTAAAGAATCCCGCCCGCAAAGAAGGAGACAAAGGTTCTATCCCTGGGTCCTGAAGATCCCCTGGAGGAGGAAATGGCACCTCCCTCCAGTATTCTTGCCTGAGAAATCCCATGGATTTAGGGGCCTGGTGGTCTAGAGTCCATGGGGTTGCAAAAGAGTTGGACACGACTTAGTGACTAAGCAACAGCAGCAATTTTACATCATTTAAACATCATAGCATTGAATTTTTATCTACGTGTCTCCTTGGAAACACATGTGAGAGTGTTTGTAGAGATTATACCTAGAAGTGGAGCTGGGGTTTAGAGCTCTTCATCTTTATATTTACTAAGTGGTTATACCAGTTTACATTCTTCCCAGTTTAGTTCCATGTCCCTACAACCTTGCCAAGTCTTGGTATTTTTAAACTTCAAATTTTTGCCAATCTAAAGAATATAAAATTATATCTCCTCGTAACAGCAATTGCCTTGATTACTAGTGAAATTGAACATATTTTCATGAATATTTTGACCATTTTCAGTTCTATAATGTTATCTATTCATATTGTTGCCCATTTTATTTTTTTGGATTTGTTTTTCTGGAATTAGATTATCTATCTATCTATATTTCACAATATTTTCTCCCAGATTGAAACTTTTTCACTTTTGAAAAGTATGCAAAAGAATTTGGTACACATACTTTTATATACTGAAATTTATCAGTTTTTCTTTTTAGTTTATATTTCTTGTGCTTCTATGAAAAATTCTTTACTGCTTCATAATGTTTTCTTATATTTCATCAGTTTTAAAAGTTTAATCACATTTAGGCTTTTAATTCATCTGGAATTTATTTTTGTATTCTATGGTATATGTTATGGATCCATTTCTCCCCCCCGCCCCCCATATTGTTAACCAAGTGTTCTTACACCTGTTGATTTGTGAATATATACCAGTGTCCTTTGCATTCCATTTGACTGAATTATCTTTACCTGGGTTTTTGTTTCTCATTTGAATATTTTGTTCCATTGGTCTAGTAATTGTTATTATATCAATACCACATTGTTTTAATTCTTAAAACTTCATAAATAAAGTCTTGATGTGTGGTAGGATGAGGTTACCAATCCCTTCTTTATTTTCTTCAAAATTGTTTCGGCTATTCCTAGATCTGTTTTCCCTCTTTTAGGATCAGCTTGTTGTATGTTTTGATTAGAATTTTAGAATTTCAATGACTTTATAGTTTATATCAGGTAGAAATATATGTATTCTTCCCACTCATAAATATTTTATATCATTTTGTATCTTACTAAGTGCTTCATTTGTTTTTTTTAAATTTTAGTAAATGTTTTCATGAAGCTCTAAGTGTTTCCTATAAAAATGTATCACATCTCTGGTTAAATTTATTCCTATATATTTTTTAAAGCTATTATAAATACCATCTTTTATAAAATTTATAGTTTTAATTGTACATTGCTGTACTATGGGCCTTCTGTGGGCTTTAATATATTGGCTTTTGTATTTCATAGCCTTGCTGAACTGTCTTATTAGTGCAATAGTTTGTCTGTAGTTTATTTTGGATTACCTGGGTTGATCATAACAGGTTAGTTCTTTTTTCTTTCCCACTTTTTGTATTATCTCTAGTATTTTCCTGTTTTATTGAGCTGCCTAAGACCTTTGTATGATATTGAACAGAGGCAATGATGGCAATTATGTTTATCCTGTTCTTGCATTTAAAGGGGATGTTTCTAGCATTTTACTGTTTTTTGTTCATTTTGTTTTTGCTGTGAAATCTTGGCGGGTAGTCAGCTGCATAAAGTTAAGACTATTCCTTTGTATTTCTGTTTAGATAAGAGGTTTTTTAAAAATGTTTTGATTGTTGAGCTTTATCGAATGATTTTCTTCATGCTTTGAGTTGTTTTCTTTAATAAGTTTTCTTTCTTTCTTTTTTTTTTTTTTGATAGATAAGTGATTTATTAGGACACTTGTGAGGCTTACAAGCGGGCAGGTGAGAAATGCCACACCCCAGGAACTCACTGGGCTACAGTTTTATAATCAAAGGAAAAGTGGGGAGGGGGAGAAGAACTTCTTTGTCTTTCTTGAGTAGATGTCATGCTTCCATCATCAGTTGCTCCTCCAGGTTGAGCAGGGAAGTTTTTTTGTTCCTACATTGTCAGACTAGTCCGCAAATCACAGCTTTTCATGTGTGCAGAGAGCATGTCCTAGGGATCATGAACTTGCTGAGCTCACGGGTCAGGATGTGTGGCTCTCATGCCACCATTGTTTATTGTTTGGGGCATGTCCTGTGCTTCTGTTGCATGGTTTTGTTGCTAAGCAAGCCTGCTTGTTTAATAAAGTCTCCTAATGTTAAACTATTCTTGTATTCCTGAGATAAGTCCTTTTTGATTGTGATGTTTGATCATGTTTGTTGATTCTAAGATGCAGACTTTTTATATTTTAACATTTCTGTAATTAGAATATGTTTTACAGTCAATGGCATCTTCTAATTGCTCTTGCTTGAACTTGGTTACCAGGTCAGTTCAGTTGGTCAGTTGTATCCGACTCTATGACCTTATGAACTGCAGCATGCCAGGCTTCCCTGTCCATCACTAACTTCCGGAGCTTGCTCAAACTCATGTCTATCGAGCTGGTGATGCTTTGAGTAGTTTTAGTTAACAACCATTTGAGGAAGGAATAGGAGTCTTAACTGTGGCCTGAAAACTTTCTGTTGTTAACTTCTGGTAAAGAAAATTTCAGCAGCAAAACTTTCTGAATATGCATCAGGGACTTAGAAGAAAATGCAGAAACTATTTTATGAAATATTACATACCACCCACTCTTGATGGCAAGAATAAATATGAAAGCCTTTGAGTTGAAAGTGATTTAGAAGAGTTGGACTCCAATATGAAGATCTTAACATTATTTACTTTGCTTATATTTTCCTCATTATGAATGTATAAGAGTGATAGATAATAAAAGTAAGTGTAAATAAGTCTAAAAAACCCTTTCAGTGAGTATAAAATAAAATGTGGGTGATAAGAAAGCATTATGTTATGGCTGAAGTGACAGGATTTTTCTTTCTTAGTATGAAAGTAATGGTATATCTTACAATCAGTGACATTTCTGATGTGGTGAAATATAGTATTAACATTTTATATATTGCTGGACTTGATACTTTATTTAGGTTTTTGTATGTATTCATAAGCAAGATTGGTCTATAATTTTACTTACTCACTATCCTTGTCCAGTTTTGTTATCCGTGACATACTAGCCTCATAAAATGAGATGGAGAATTATTCTTCTTTTTCTTTTCTTTGAAACAGTCTGAGTCAGTAAGATGGAGGATTATCTCTTTCTTGACAGCTTGGTCTTGGCCCAGTAGTTTTTTAAATGGGAGGGATAGATTTTGACTCTTGATAAAATTTTCTTCATTGCTTTAGGTCTTGAGTTTTCTGTTTACTTTTGAGTCTGTTTTCATAATTTATATTTTAAAGGAAATCTTCTATAAAATGATGCTTTTACCCTTTGTGTATTACTCTAGAGATGCTGTCTCTTTTTGGTATGGTGAGCTGGTGGGTTGGGGTTGAGAGAGGGTAAGATTTTTCTAGTGTCTGTTTACTTTCTTTGTTTTTATTTATTTAAAAAAATATTAATTGAAGTATAGTTGATTTTTAAAAATAGTTTATTTTAATTGAAGTACTTTGTTTTGAGAAGAATGTCTCAAAAAACAGCCTATAGCTAGATTTTTATTATTTTAATCACTTCAGTCTGACATTTCTTTTAACTGGCAAGTTTAGTTAGTATTTTATGATTACTGACCTACTGAATTTACTTCTGTCATACAATTTTAATACTTTCTGTTTGTCCTTTTTGATACTTTTTCTGCTTTACTACCTTCTATTGGATTGACCACATTTTAAAATTTAGTTTATTAATTCTTCTTTTCCCTCTGCTAGTTTGGAAATGATATATCTTATTTATTACTTTAAAAATTTTAACTTGTTAACTTAATATAGTTAATAACTCTCTGCTCCCCCCAACAATACAAAATCTTTAAAACATTTTAAATATAGTTATCCTCTCTTGTTTACCATGTGTTCTTATTCAATTTTTTATTTCCGTTCTTTTAAATCCCCTAAGTTAGTCATAATAATAATAATTATTGTTTCATACAACAATAAAACAGTTTCTGCTTGTATTTTCCATTTGTTTTCAGTTCACTTCTTTGTTTGCCGTTCTTCCTTGCAACTGGACCCTTCTAGCGGGGTTCACTTTCTTTCTTTCTGATGTATATCCTAGTCCTAGTGCGGATCTGCTGGTAATACTCGCAGGGTTTCTTCCCTCTAAAGGCCCTAGCGGCCCTCAGCTATTGGATAGTAATTTATTTATGTATCTGACTTCGTGGGTCTTAGTTGAGGCATGCAGGGCTTCTCTCTAGTGGTCTGCAGGTTTCTCGTTGCGGTGTCTTCTCTTGCTGCAGAGCACAGGTCTAGGCTCACAGGCTTTAGTAGGTGCAGCACAGGCTCAGTAGTTGTCACTTGAGGGCTTTAGTGCGTGGGCTCAGTAGTTGTGGCGCATGGGCTTAGTTGCTCCAGGGCAGGTGGAATCTTCCCAGACCAGGAATCGAAACTGTGTCCCCTGTATCGGCAGGCAGAGTCTTCTCCACTGCACCACGAGGGAAGTCCAGCTTCTACCTTCTGATTATTGTGAATAATGCTTCTATAAACACATGTATGTAAGTATCTGTGTCCTTATTTTCATCTTTTTGATGTATACCTAGAAGTGAAAATTTTAGATATTGATAATCTGTGTTTAATTTTTTGAGGAACTACCATATATTTTCCTTTTTTTCAAAATTATTAATTGAAGTAGAGTTGATTTTTTAAAAAAACAGTCTACAACAGTTTTAATTTTTCTCCATCCTCCCCAACACTTAGCATTTTTTATTTGATTTTAAAAAATAATAACCATCCTAATGAGTATGAAGACTTCCCAGGTGGCACTAGTGGTAAAGACTCTGCCTGTGAATGCAGGAGGTAAAAGAGATGTGGGTTTGATCCCTGAGTTGAGAAGATCACCTGGAGGAGGAAAATGGCAACCCACTCTAGTATTCTTGCTTGAAAGATTCCGTAGGCAAGAGGAGGGCTGTAATCCATGGGCTCGCAAAGAGTCGAACGTGGCTGAGCGACTGAGCACGCATGATGAGTATGAAGTGGTCTCTCATAATAAGCCATGTAGCTTTAAACATGCTGCATCTTATATGGCATTTTCCTGTGTCTGTGAATTGAGGGTGAGGTGGAGGGTTGTCACATTGGCTAAATCTGCTTTGTGTTACAACTGCCGGGCCTAGCTATTTTTAATGCAGATTGTTTAACTAATTTTCTCTTTTGGAGAGTAGCCAACTTTTGAGTACATAAAAAATTCATAACACTTCCATTAAAAATAAAAAAGACTTTATCCTAAGTTTGTTTCATAAATCTCTGACTTTCACTTAAAGAATCATGAGCCAAGAACTGTTATCCCCCTGCCTGCCATTCTCCCACTAACAGTTTGTTTCCTACCTATATATTTTTTTACTGTCCTTTCCATGACAGTACTGTTTCTTTGAGATCACTTTATTGGTGCCATCACTATTGCTTTATGTTTTGATCCTGTCTGATAGTCATACATTACTGCCCTCCCACAATACCACTGTCATCCCAGGGTTTTGGCTCTTGAACATAATTCAGTTTAATATCACCAAGTATTAAGGCCTTGTAACAATCCATTCACTCTTCCTTTATAGCTGCCCATATAATTGTCAACGAGATCTAGAGGAACAAGGGTATAATCATTAGGGACATCCCCAGTGATTCTGTAAATAGCCGTGCTTTCCTTATCCTATTCTAGATGGAGGTCTTTAAGCTTATCAACCTGGAAACCAAGTGTCTCATGAATTAGATGTAATCTTCAATCATACTTTACCTGGTCAGATGTTTAGGCCACATAGGAAAGGGACCGAGATGGGAAACTGGAAGATCAGTGTTGTTGTGTTTAGAAAATCACTGATTTAGTGCTTTAGTGAAAAACAAACATATGCTCCTAAGCTACTTATACAGGTTGCCTTGCAACATGAACTTGATTGTGGATTCTTAACTATGCTGCTCTTTAGTTATTTCATGAATATTAGCCTTTCTTTAAAAAGGAGACTCTGGGACCTGAATTGGAGCCTTTACTGCAGGGCATTTTGTTAGAGGACAGAGAGGGAAGGGAAGTACCAGGGTGCTGGTATTTTCCTAGAGCCCACAGATGGTCAGAATTGTTTTCTCATGACCTGACTTGCCACCTTCTCCATGCTCAGCAGAGTCCTTGACAGTACAGAACTGAGCTGATGACAAATCACAATGAGCAATGACCGCAGTCTCATTCCTTCTGGGACTTTCTCAACATTTCTCAGTTGCTTAGTCCAAGAGTCAGCTGGCATAGCCCTGTGTCTACTCATTGCCTGGGCCAGGATGGAGCCAAGTGTCTTGTTGGACAAATAGCCTGTGGGCCTGAATCTGGCTCCTCTCCATACCTTGGAGATAAATCTTGATGTGAGGTTGAGGAACAGGTTTGGGCCATATGCTTGCCTGGCAGGTGCTTCACAAAAGCTCAGGATAAATAAAGTAAGGCTTTAAAAGCAGTGAGCTTCAGAGGATCTTTCCCATTGCTCCTGCTATCTCCCTGGAGCTGTGTACAAGAGCCGGCTTGCTGTGCTGTGTTTGTTAGTGACAGTGCTGTTGACGTCTGGGAGGCACTGTTTATTGTGTTGTTATTCTATCCACTGTGGAATGTTTCATATTCTTGGCACCTGGGCACTAATGGCTGGTATACCCCTATTCTTCGTGACAGCCAAGAATGCCCCTGCATTTCCAGAGGTCCTCTGGAAGATGGTCCCACTGAAGGAAGCTTGAACTGTCTATGATCTGCTCACTTGTGTATCATTGCTTGTATGCTTTGTCTTCACTAAAGTTCAGCCTCAATTAGTGCTCTTTCGACCTCACCCCCAGTCCCAGTCAGAGGATGTGACAGGCTATCCTGTGGGGAGGACAGTGTTGGAAACCCCAGGTCGTGGTGTTGTCTTTGTAAAGTATGGTTGTGCTGGCAGTTAAGTATGCTGACTTGGGAGACAGAGTGCATGGGATCTCACTCCATCTCTGCTACCTATCTGCTGTGTGACCTGAGGCCAGTTACCTAACCTCAGTTTTTCCATCTTTTTTTTTTTTTTTAGTTTTTCCATCTTTAAAAGGGGGATAATATTGTTCCTATCTTACAGGACTGTTGAGGGGATAAGTTTGTGCAAATTGCTTCGCAGACTGTTCAATTCATACTTTGTGCTTGACAACTGCTTAGCCATTATTATTTTTCATGACCATCAATGATACGCGTCAGAGAAGGGTTAGAGGTACAGTTTGTGACACACATAGAGTAAAATCGACTAGTGCAGGATAATCCTGCAAGCGTCTGGCTGTCGCCAATAGAACTCAGTAAGTGGTCAGCATCGCTTTGTCTGTAGGACCAGGATCACGCTGCCTGGAGGTGGGTTGGATGCCTGGCCACGTGCCAAAGGGGGTGCCAAATGAGTGTTTACTCTCCTGTTTCCCCTTGGGCACACCTTGATCTCTACCCCAGACTCTGACTGATGAAATTTGGGCAGCTCTGGGCAAGGGGGTAGGAGACTAATGTTGCTGAAAGACCAAAGGCCTGTAAATCCATTTTCCCCTACAGTGCTGGGAAAGTATTTCTCCCCAGACAATGTACAACATGAACTGAGGGGCCTTTTTCTGTCAATCCAGATGGAATGTTCCAGAGGCACAGGCTTGAACTTTCCACTTTCATGTGGTAAGCTAAAGGAAGTGAATTCATGGCACCAAGAACGTTATGATACTCAATCCTCCTGACCTCCTATGGCTAAAATTCCAACATTAGCATTGAATTCGTTTGTATTAAGCATTATCTGCTTTCTGGGTTTTTGTTATAAATACAAATGTGCAGACAAGAGTTAACACAGCAGGCCTGATGCTTGTCCTTTGAAAGGCCTCCATAGTAGGTCCTCGGTTGGCATCTGGTACCTTGGATTTGAGGAGTATCCCACTGCCCTAGCTGATAAGAGACGCTCACTGTGCCTTAACTGTCAGCAAGACAGCTTAACATTTGCCTTCCTCTGGGAATCTGGAGTTTGGGTATGTGTCAGGTACCAGATGCCCATATGACCAGACTCTAATAAAAACCCTGGATTCCAAGTCCCTAATGAGCTTTCCTGGTTGGCAACATGTCAAGGTGGTGTCACAGTTTCTTGCTGGGAGAATTAAGAGCATTCTGACTCCACTGAGAGAGTCCTTGAAAACTTGTACTTGGCTTCCTCTGGACTTAATCCCATACGCCTTTACCTTTGCTGATGTTGCTTTGTATCCTGTTTCTGTAATAAATTTTAGCTGTGGTATGACTGTGCTGTGCCCTTTAATTTTCCTAGTGGATCATTGAACCTGGGTGCGGGTGGTCTTGGGGGTTCTCCAACACAGCAATATTCCCGATATCTAAGAAAACTGCAGAAGAATATCTGAGCCAAAGTCCTTAATAAAATATTAGCAAGCCAAATCCAACATCACATAAAAAAGATTATACACTATGACCAACTGGGGTTTATCCCAGGCATGAAAGGTGGTTTTGATATCCTCAAATCAATGAATATAATACTCCATATTAGTAGGATAAGGACAAAACCCACAGTCACCTCAACATGCACACAAAAAGTCATTTACAAAATTCTTGATACGATTCAGTAAGCTTAGAGTGGAAGGGAAGTTCCTTAACCTGATAAAAGGCACCTGTTAAAAAAACCGACAGGAAGCAACATAGTTAATGGTGAAAGCCTGGGTGCTTTCCACCTAAGATCAGGAACAAAGCTAAGCAAGCATGTCCACTCTCACCTCATTGATTTATCATATCATGGTGAAAGCCTGGGTGCTTTCCACCTAAGATCAGGAACAAAGCTAAGCAAGCATGTCCACTCTCACCTCATTGATTTATCATATCATGGTGAAAGCCTGGGTGCTTTCCACCTAAGATCAGGAACAAAGCTAAGCAAGCATGTCCACTCTCACCTCATTGATTTATCATATCACTAAGGTTTAGCTAGTGCATGTAGACAAGAAAAGGGAATGAAAGGCATCAGATTGCAAAGGAAGAAGTAGAACTATGTTTATTCTCAGACACCACTATCTGGCATCTAGAAACTTCTAAGGAATTAATATGCACAAGTTTTTAACTTAGAGTAGAGCACATTGTCAAGTCTGCACAAGAATGAGTTTAGGGGACTTTTTCCCAGGAGTCCTGAAAAGGCCTGGCAACTTGGGCCTTGAAGGTAGACG
This sequence comes from Ovis aries, assembly GCF_016772045.2. Taxonomy (NCBI): domain Eukaryota; kingdom Metazoa; phylum Chordata; class Mammalia; order Artiodactyla; family Bovidae; genus Ovis; species Ovis aries. The sequence continues at coordinate 14,883,706 of NC_056064.1, forward strand.
AGATGTTACATGGGAGATAAGAAATCTGTCCTCTGTCCAGTATAGAGTTAATTGATCTACTAGAGTGTGTACTGGGGAGGAGGACAGTCTGCTCTGCTGGGCATCCTTAAGACCAGAGCAGGGGATGTAGGGGTTGCTGGCCATTTAGAACTCTACTGTGGACTTCCTCGGTGGTCCAGGGGTTAAGAATTCACCTGCCAACGCAGGTGACGTGGGTTTGATCCCTGGTTCGGGAAGATTCCACATGCCACAGAGCAACTAAGCCTGTGTAGCACACCTGTCAGGCCCATGCTCTGCAACAAAAGAAGCCGCTGCAATGAGAAGCCCCTGCACCGCAACTGGAGAGGAGCCCCCACTCTCCGCAACTAGAGAAAGACCCATGTAAAGCAAAGAAGAACCAACACAACCAAATAAACAGTTTTAAAAAACTTCTCTACTGTATTGCTTGTGCCTTCTCATGAATTAGAGTGAACAGGCTCTTACCAAAGGGATGGGAGAATTGTGACTTTTGGAACCATGCAAATTCAAGTTTGAAAGCTGCTGCTTTCCCTTGCTTAGCTGTGGGATTTGGAGCAAACTGCCAGCTTCAGTTTCCATATGGGATGATGGTAATGACTACTGTATCTGTTAAGACATGCACTTGACTTTGAGCAACTGGAGTAAGTAACTTTAGCCATGTAGGAGTTTATGTCTTGACAACAGGGAGCTCAGGGCTTGAATGGTGGTTCCTTAGTATCCTCTAAGGAATGTTCACTGGTAGGTGTTCATTGGCAGGACTTGTTCATTGGCAGGATTCTGAGGGTGTTCACTGGCAGGACTTGTTCATTGGTAGGATTCTAAGGGTGTTCATTGGCAGGACTGATGTTGAAGCTGAAACTCCAATACTTTGGCCACCTGATGCGAAGAGCTGACTCATTTGAAAAGACCTTGATGCTGGGAAAGATTGAGTGCAGGAGGAGAAGGGGATGATAGAGGATGAGATGGTTGGATGGCATCACTGACTCAATGGACATGAGTTTGGGTGGACTCCAGGAGTTGGTGATGGACAGGGAGGCCTGGCATGCTGCGGTTCATTGGGTCGCGACTGAAGTGAACTGAACTGAGTATCCTCTGGGACCCAGGCCCCTAATCTTTTTTGCTCTACCATTGTGTGCATGTGATTTCCATTTTTAAAATTGCCTTTATGATCTGTGATGTCTGTCAGGACTTCAACCATCATAACCAGTTTGGAACAGGAAACAGAAGGAAAAGGAGAAAGGGTGCAAAGAGCCCACCTCATGAGTCTGTCATTGTTTTGTGGAGCCTTTCCAGAAGTCCCCCCAGTGATTTCCTCTGTAGTTTGTTAGCCACAGCTTAGACTTATGGCCATACCTAGTTGGAATAAAACTTTGAAATGTCGTGTTTAGTGAGGCACGTGGGCACTCTAGATAAGACCAGGGTTCTCATGATGAGAGGTAGGGAAGCATAAATGACTCTGGGTAGACAAAGTAGTCCCAGCCACATCTTCCCCTGCTGAGCTGATGGAGGGCTCAGTGATGTCACCCCTGAAAGTACCAAGCACAGAGACCAGCTCATGAGTGTTCTTTCCTTCCTTCCCCCTGGCTCTAGAGTGCTTGAGCCAGGAGTAAGATGAATGTCCTTTATTCATAGAGAGAGGCTGAGCATAGAGTGTAGGAGACAGGGTCGGTCACTAACTAAGGGATCCTCCCAAAGGCATTGCCTTTCCCACGACTGAATGCTTGGTCAAGTGCCTGCCACTTTATAATGTTGGTAAATGCTTTTTGGATAAATGAAAGAGCGTGGAATTTGGAGTCAGGCAAACCTGTATTTGAATTTTGGCTTTAGCACTTCCTAGTTAAGGTTACTTAACCTCTTGAGTCTTAGTGTCCTTATCTATAAATTGGAGAGGAAGATAGTACCTGCTTCATAGTCATTTTGGATCAAATAGGAAAGCACTTTGTTAAATTCCCAAGCACTGAATGGGTAGCCTCACCATTGACTTTTATGGGGAGGAAATAGTATGAGAGGCAAAATCTGTCCCCTGAGGTTCCCTCCTCCTTGCTCAGCCTGCTTCTCTTCACTCCGTCTTTGTTCTATTTCTGCAGAGCTAATGAGTGTGGACTCTGAAGCCAGCTTGCCTGGGTTGAGTCTCGATTCTCTCACTCGACAGGTCGACTCAGTGAACTGCTCTGTGCCTCAGTTTCCTCATCTATAAAATGGGAATCATAAAATAGCACCTAATTGGATTGTTTGGAAGGCGAAAAGACTGAAGTTTTAAGAAGAGTGCCTGGCACATGGTGTTAGCTGCTATTATTATTTGGCATTCTCTTTCTCTCAGCCTACTTTGTCTACTGTTTTTTAAAATGTTTTTTATTTTTTCCCTTCCCCATTGAAATTCACACCCCTGTCTCATGAATGATGAAGCGCCTCTTCCTCAGTCCTTGCACCGTCCAGTCAGCTCCCCCTCACCATTCCGCTTCTCTTTGGTGATGCCCCAGTGGATGACAAATAGTTGGCCACCTCCTTGTCCCCGCAGAATCTTAAGCAGCTGCAGAGCCCGAGCTTGGGAGTGGGAAGGCTTTGCTGTGGCCAGACTGGGAGGGGGACTCCTGCCAAGGAGGGGCTCCTGTATCCCCTGCCCCTACCCACCATCACAGTGACCTCAGGCCGTACATCACACAGCCCCACCTGCCTCTCCTGCCGCCTCTCTCACCTTCCACAGCCCCTCTACTTCTTCCCAGCCACACTGGCCTCCTTCCTGCTCCTCCTGTCAAGCTTGTCTTAGGGACCTGGCTTTTTCTCAGCCTAGAACACTCCTCCCCCAGACCCTTGACTAGCTGCTCCCTCACTTAATTTAATTACATTTCCCTTTTTAAAGAAGTACCCTGCCTTAGACCTCTCTGGTGGCTTGGTGGTCAATGCAGAAGACACCCTCTTCCCTGGTCTGGGAAGATCCCTCATGCAGAGCAACTAAGCCCGTGCAGCACAACTATTGAGCCTGTGCTCTGGAGCCTGGAAGCCACAACTACTGAGCCCACCTGCTGCAACTGCCAAAGCCTCCAGGCCCTAGAGCCTGTGCTCTGAAACGAGATAAGCCACAGCAATGAGAAGTCCGCACACTGCAACAGAGAGTAGCCCCTGCTTGCTGCAACTAGAGAAAAGCTCGAGCACAGCCAAAAAAATTTTTTTAATTGCTAAAAAAAAGAAGTACCTTGCCTCCTGCCATGCTCTGTATTGTCTGCTTTATTTTACTTCAGACTACTCATCCCCTCCTGACATTTAAATAAAATGCTGATTTGTCCATTGTTCACCTCCCTTGCACCAGAATGGAAGATGGCTTTCTGTCCCCAGCTGAATCTTCAGTGCTTAGAACAGTCCTTGGCTCAGGGTAGGGGCTCCAGCAATCTTTGTTAATCTAGTGATGGCTAGTTAATGCTGACCTAGGCACACTTTCGGAGAAGGCAATGGCACCCCACTCCAGTACTCTTGCCTGGAAAATCACATGGATGGAGGAGCCTGGTAGGCTGCAGTCCATGGGGTCGCTGAGTCGGACACGGCTGAGCGACTTCACTTTCACTTTTCACTTTCATGCATTGGAGAAGGAAATGCCAACCCACTCCAGTGTTCTTGCCTGGAGAATCCCAGGGACAGGGGAGCCTGGTAGGCTGCCATCTATGGGGTTGCACAGAGTTGGACACGACTGAAGCGACTTAGCAGCAGGCACACTTAATGTGGCTGTTTTCCCATTTGTTGAGCCCAAGAGGCATCTGAGGTAGATTGGGGGTAGTGAGTTATCACCTGGTGGGGCTTCTGTAGCAAGACTTGGGGTGCTGTTTGGGGACTCTGTGTTGGCTGACCACCCCTACTTTCTCTGCTTCTGGCCCCAGATCATCTTTTCTCATAATTAAAGATAGTTACAGTCAGTTTGCAAAGCAACTTTGTATACCACGTCTCCTTCTTAATTTTCCACAATGATCATACTTAGGGAGGCAGAGTCCACCTTATCGTAAGGTTGACTTTTGTATCAGAGTTGACTGTGGGTAAGACTGGCTGCTGTGTGACACTTGGAGGAAGTGGGGCCTCGGCCTTGGTGACCAGGCCACCTCTTGGCAGGAGAAATTTGGTAGGTATTCAAGCCCCGGGGGTAGAATAGTTTGGATTTTATGATTCTTCCAAGCCTGTAGGTTTATGATTCTCCAATCCTTATCTCCCCCATGAGAATATTAAGGCTCAGAGACATTAAAAGACTTGCTCAAGTTGTAGATCCGGGGAAAGGGGTCGTTCAGATGAGAGGGACATAAAATATCCTGAAGCAAGGTGTGCAGAGGCCCTTCATGCACTTCTAGTTTTTACAGAGCTGCTTGCCCTTCCATGTGCCTTCCTTTCCCGTGTGCTGGTGTGGGGCCCAGAGAACCCAAGGTTTCATGCTGGGCTTGAGAAAGCCCAGGGCTGGCGCGGTGCTGCATACTGGGCTGGCTGTGGAGAGATAGGACTAAGAGCAGGGCTCCCATCTCCAACCTGGACAGGACTCCCTGGCTCAGAGTCTGCCCGGGCCAGCTCCGTTCCACCCCTCCCCAGCCTCTACATTTTGCGGCAGGCTATTAAGGGTCCCCATCTGCACATCTCTCATTAATTAAAAATGCTACAAACCATCTGTTGGAGAGGAAGCCTCTGAGAGGGGCTGCCTGCCCGAGGCAGCATTCTCTCACACCTCTCAACTTTAATTGAAAACTTATTTTTAGAATCAAACCCAGGCCCATAAACCCTTCTTGCTGCTGGTGGCAGTGATGATGGAGGGGTTGGGGCCATGGAGAGCCCTTAGGTGCCAGAGGCTCTGTCTGGAGTCAGGGACTCTGGTGTTGGGCAAAATTTGGGCCAGCCTTTCAGAGAGGATGAAGACACAGAGGCTATGGTACACAGGGGCAGAGAGGAGCAAAGATGAAAGCTAGAGGGAAACAAGGGCAGAGATGTAGTGGAAGTGCAGTTTAGAGGAATACCCCTTGAGCATGCCAACAGCCTGGAGGCCCAAGTTGTCTCCTAATTGCCCCGACTGGGTGTGGGCCAGGTCCACTTCCCCAAGTCAGTCACATCCCCTGGCTGGGATATGGAGTCGGGATGAGTCCTTGATTCCTGCAATGGGGTGGTTTAGAGATGGGCATACACTGGAGGATCCAGTCCCCCCACTCGGGACCACCCACAGGGAGTGGGGCAGAGCCCAGTTCTTCATCCTTGCTCTGACTCCGCTTCCTTCTATCCTGGGTCCATTTCCCCCTTGTCCCTCCCCTACTTGCCTCCCTGGGAATATTTTAAAAGCTTTGTGGTCACAGTCACTCATGAGATGGGGACAGGGGTGGTAGAAATTTCAGCCAAGGCCTGGCCCCCTGGGAACTCTGCCCCCTGGCTGGAGTTCTTGGAAATGGGCAGGGCGGCTCCATGGCAACTGAATAACCCTCCCCCATCCCCATGCAAAAGGCCCTTGGGTTCACAAGAGGCATTCTTTTCAATTACTCCCCTTGCAAGACAGAACAGGAATTATCATCATCTGCATTTCCCTCATATCCTAGAGAAGAAGACTTTAGAAATAGCAAGTGACTTGTCCAAGGTCACGTAGCAGTTAACAGCCAGAGCTGGTTCCAGAAACCAGCCCTTGGCGCCAAGGCCACTTCTCTTTCTGCCCCATCTCACTGCCTCTTCTGGTCTTCTCCCTCCTCCGGGTCTTGGAGCAGAGGGGATGCTGGAGCCGGGGCCAGTGTAGTCTGAACCTGAGGCCAAACTGGTCCAATCCACGGTGAGCACAACTTGGCTTTGGCTTCCCTGAGGGTAATCATGCCAGCCCAAAGCAGCTAACTCCCATCTGTGTCCCAAGTGACGACTGCAGAGCCTCGTGTGGTTCTAGTTATGTGTACTGGGAATGAATGGATGAGGAAAAGGAGGGAAGGCAGTTTGTCCTCTCCAAGAACAAAGCCATTCTGACAGCTTCTGCAACTCAGCCGTTCAAGCTGGGAGAAACCGTCGGTGAGCCTAGACGAGCTCAACCTGCTCATTTTAAAGACGAGGCTCAGATACAAAGTGGCAGACTCAAGGACACAGGTCCACCACCGCAGAGCCAGAACTGGAACCCAGCTCTACTGATGCCCACTCTTTCCCCTTGCCCTGGGCAGAGATCAAGGACGGGAGGATCCGAGCCGCTTAGAATGGGCTTCATGTCAAGTCACGCCAGCCTCTCTTCACCTAATCTCCCCAAATCAATTTGCAAAACTTCCATTAATACTGTCAGGAAATCTGCAAGCTGTTTCCAGCCAGGGCACCGCCGTAACTGCTGGCATAACAGCTACCTGGGGGGAGACAGACATTAATGGCATAATTAAAGATTAGTGTGGCCTTGGGCAGTTCAAACAAAATTTACCTTTCTCTGCAGCCAGTGGCTGGAGGAACTTTGACGGTGGAAGAGCCTCGCAGCCACTAAAGGGCTGGGTCAGGTGGCTTTGCATCCCTCCTATTAACACTGCTTGACCACAGGAGGTGGAGTTTTCTGGGGAAGGGGACAGTGGAGCAGCAACTTGTTTTGCCAGGTAGAGCGAGGCTGATCCAAAGTTTTCATAATACCGTAGAGCCAGGCTTCTCTAACTGGGTGGGCAGCTACATCCCCGGGACAGCCTGTGAATACAAGGTCTCATTCAGAAAGACTGAGGTGGAGCCTGAGACATTGAATTTTTAACAATCTCTCAGGTGATGCCCAGGCAGCTGGTTCTTGGAACACATAGTGAGAAACAGAGCTGTAGAGATAAGTCCAGAGCTGAGGACAGGAGCTGTGACTCAGACACTAATGGACGCAGGATGAAGAGGCCAGCTACCAGGCTGTTTAATGGTGTTTCCGAGCCAGCCCTGACACAGGTTTCTTTTCTTACACAGGAACTTGGGGCACAGGGAGTAAGACAAATGGCTCTGAAATTTCAACTGCCCCAGTTCAGAATCCTGGCTCCCACATTCTCCGCCCAGAGATGGAGATAACGATAGCACCTACTTTATAGCGCTGTCGTAAGGACTAAATGAGACCATTCATTTAAAGCATTAGCTCTGAGCATGTAGGAAGCACTCTATGTCAGTGTGAGATTTCTTTCAATCTTCAAAGACAGTTTGTATGCACAGAAAAAAATAACCAGAAGATATTTTGATGTTTTTTTGTGGAGGATAATTGCTTTGCAGTATTCTGTTGGTTTCTGCTGTACTTGGGTTTTAAAAGGATTATTTAATTTATTAAAGTTATAAATTTCATAAAAATCTAATTCTTCCTTAAGTTTTGAGATTTAGCTTATAAATTTTCTTTTTTTTTTTTTTTTCCTAAGGGGCGTTAGGGTGATGTTTGTTTCATTTACCAACCTGTTCAAACACGTTCACAGATGTAAAATGCTATTTGAGAAATTTAAGAAATTTGAGAAATTATCTGACTCATAAACCTTCCCAAGTAATTTTAAGTAATTCTTATAAATCCAAGAGAATACAAAATTATCTTAAATGTTCCAAGACTGTATATGAGTTTGATGATTTGTTTTCAACTTAAAATCACATATCTAACTCAGTTTTTACAATTTAGATTGGCATCAAAGGCTGGCTTGCTACTCAAATAAGCCAAATTCTCCAACATTACAAATACTGAAGATACCAATATGCACAGACTCTTCACTTTAGCATCTAAAAAGATTCATCCTGTGGGGTTGAGTCTTTCAAACTTTTCTGTATTTAAGAATGAAAGATCTTTACACATTAAGGAGGTAATTATGCTTTTGCAAATAGTTTTGGGGGTCACCTTCTCAGATGGTTGAGGTTATATAATAGAGTTATTGGCCACAATGCTGACTGGATTCTTATCAGTGGCATTGATGGACCCTACTAAGATCCAGCCTAAATGTTCTGTCAGGGACGCCATGAATTAAAAAAGAAGGTGGTTGGGCCTTGCCTGATAGTCCAGTGGCTAAGACTCGTCGCTCCCAATGCTGGTGGCCTGGGTTCGATCCCTGGTCAGGGAACTAGATCCCACTTGCCACTACAAAGATTGAAGTTCCTGTGTATCCCAACTAAGACCCAGCACAGCCAAATGAATAATTAAATAAAAAAAGAAGGAAGGAGGTGGTCATGCACTCCACGCCCCAGGCAGGCTTTGAGTCCCTTCACTGTTCAGTTCTTCAGTCCACTGCCGAAATGGGTAACCCCTTCCTGGGCTACCTCCACAAGTAATCAGACTTTGCATCTGTTGGCCTTTGAGATATTGAAATCTCCTCCTATCTCCAGGCTCCAGAAACCCTTGACCTTGAGGAGATTCTGCAGTTCTCTTTTTATGATTTCTATTTCTTAGGCTCGTACTTCCCTTAATGTTAAAATGGCATCCCTCAGAGTTCTGGTTTTCTCTCGCGGTCTGGTTTAACTTTGTGCTGACAATGGCCAGAATCTGATAAATCAGTGTTAGTGCTAAATTATTATCATTGGCACTAACCATCTTAAAAATGAGGATGAGGGCCTCTCTGCAGAGCCCTGGGACGTTCAAGAGGAAGCTGCAGAGTGACCCTTGGGCTGCTTGGGTCCCGATGACCTCTGTTCCTTTTCTGAACATTTATGGTGAAAAAGAATGAGTGACTCAGGGGTCAGGTCAGAGAACTTGGGCAACTAGCTTCACTTCTCTGGGACTCAGTTTCCTCCTCTACACAGTGGGGGTTGTAGTATTTCCTTTGATGGTTTTGTCAGGGAAGCCAGGGAGATGGACAGATTATCACCCAGTACATTGTAAGTGCTACAGAAAACCATATCCTTGTTACTTGCCCTTCAGTCCATTTTCAAAATAGCAACTGATTCAATGTATCATATATATATATATATATATATATATATATATATATATATATATACATACACACACACATAGCGCGAGAGAGAGAGAAAACGAGCCATAACTATAAGGCAACAGCGAGACGAAGCCACCAGACAAGACATCTTTCTATAAAACACGAACCATACCCACTGTAACACTGACTGCGAGGATGAGACTGTCATCTTGGGGGCAGGGGCTCTCTCAGCCCAGACCTAGTGTGTGTGGGTTGGCCTGGGGCTGTAGCTGACCAGTTTTAGGGAGGCCATGGCTATCTGTCCACATCCCTCCTTAGCTCTACCTGGACTCCATCCTATTCTTGCAGCCTCCCTGGCAGCATCCTCCTGGGAAGCAAACTGGCATCTCTAGGGTTATAGAAAATAGCACTGATCTTAGAGTCATATAAACCTGAGCTGGAATTTCAGTTCTGTTACTGACTGACTATGGAGACCCAGGAAAGCCATTTCTGCTGTTTTTTTCTCTCCAGAATGGGTGTGATAGAATAATCCCTGCTTCATAGGGATGGCATGAGGTTAAATGAGACGATGAGTGCAATAGCACTTTGCTAGCTGTAAAGCCCAGTACATGTTTTACCACTGCAGTATTAGAATGCAGTTAAATTTAAAACATTTTTGTTAAATGTCTTTATTTATTTATCTGCTGCATCATGTCTTAGTTGCAGACTCTTATGCTGTGGTGCATGGACTCTAATTGTGGCATGGTGGCTCAGAAGTTGTGGGATCTTAGTTCCTTGACGAGGGATCAAACCTGCATCCTCTTCCATTGGCAGGTGGATTCTTAACCCCTGGACCCCCAGGGAAGTCCTGAGAATGCCATTATTAAAGTGACATTTTCCCTTCCCAGGCCACCAGCCTGGTGAATTTCTAAGAGGCTGCACAAATGCCTCATTCACTGCAAAACCTCCCATAGCCAGAGTGAAGCCCTCCCATGTCCTTGCTCCCTCAAAGCCTAGAACTTTTCCCTATCAGAGTTCATGGAATTCTGTAATCTGTTGGGTTGCCTAATAGATTTGGGTGTTTGGGTGTTTCCATAACATCTTATGGGGAAAGCTGAACAAACGTTTTAGCCAGCCCAGTCGTCGGTGGCTAATAGATCAGTGTCTTCCCTTACACAGTGAATCCTGGGTCATGTGTTTCCCTTTCCTGTCTGTCCAACATACACCAGGGCCTGCCTCAGTGGGTTCCAGTGGAGTGGAAGAGTGATGACCGCAGCAGAGCGAGCTGCATCCTGAACCCCTGAGATTTTCCTCTTGAGCCTTTTCCCCCTGCTCTGTCTTTCCCTGGATTCTACCTGCCCCTCCCCACCTGCTCCCTCCCTCCTCATTATGTGCACAGAACCAGATGTGTAGCTCCTTTTTCCTGCCTGAAGAATTAAATGCTGTGATGAGAAATGTGTTTTCTTATTGTTTTAGGAAGCCAAGCAGGGTAGGGGTGAGGGAGGAAGAAATTGAATCAGAGACAACAATTTATCTTGTGCAGAAGGGACTACGAAGATTCCGGGAAGCCGTGCTCTTACAGTGCACCATCCCCCTCCCCATGCTGACCCCTCCTTTATTGGGAAGGTAATTAGCAGGACAGCTGGCAGCCACGTGTGTGTGTGTGTGTGTGTGTGTGTGTGTGTGTGTGTGTGTGTGTGTGTGTGAAGGAATGTGTGTGTGTGTGTGTGTGTGTGTGTGTGTGTGTGTGTGTGTGTGTGTGTGTGTGTGTGTGTGTGTGTGTGTGTGTGAAGGAATGGGCCGCCATGCCCTCAAGTGGAATTCTGGTTCTGCTCAGGGATCTCTTGCCATTGTAGGAGCATGTGGAGGGCTTCATTTCACCCTGCCCTCTTGCCATTGTAGGAGCATGTGGAGGGCTTCATTTCACCCTGCCTGCCAGCACAGCGTTTGCCTGGGCTTCTTCGGCATTGGGGCGCTACGGAGAGGTGTAGTAGGAAGGAGCGAGGGTGAGCTGGTTCTGCTGTTGCAGTGCCGCTTTGAGACCGTTTCTTTCTGAAGACAGAAATGAGGACAGAAATGGGAGTCTCACATAGGCTGGATTGGGCCCCATGACCTGGCCCATGCCTCCTAAGCTCCAAACCCATTTTTCCCCTCCTTGGCCTTGCAGCAAGGCATATGGGATGTTAGCTCCCCAATCAGGAATCAAACTCACACCCCCTGCAGTGAAAGCAAGGAGTCCAACCGCTGGACGACCAAGGAAGTCTTCCAACCCCAATTTTGTTCTTGTGCTCGGAGAGGTCCTGCCTCTGGGGCTGATTCACAGTGACAGATATATAGAAGAAGCAGATGCACATAAGCCAAGATGCTACTCTGTGGTTTAAGCAGAGAAATACAACAAAATGCCTACCTGGGCAAGGCTGGTGCAGTAGAGGCGCAGGCCCAAATGCGGGCTCTGTCACTTATCTGCTGTGTGAATGTCCCCAAGTGACAGCCTCAGTTTCCTCTTCCATAAAACAGGAAGAGTAAGTAAACCTTACTGAGCACCAAAGAATTGATACTTTTGAACTGTGGTGTTGGAGAAGATTCTTGAGAGTGTCTTGGAGAGCAAGGAGTCAATCCTAAAGGAAATCAACTCTGAATGCTCATTGGAAGGGCTGATGCTGAAGCTAAAGCTCCAATACTTTGGCCATGTAATGTCAAAGAGCTGACTCGTTGGAAAAGACCCTGAGGCTGAGAAAGACTGAGGGCAAGCGGAGAAGGGGTGACAGAGGATGAGATGGTTGGATGGCATCACTGACTCAGGGGACGTGAGTTTGAGCAAGCTCCGGGAGATGGTGAAGGACAGGGCAGCCTGGCGTGCTGCAGTCCATGGGGTTGCAAAGAGTCAGACACGATTTAGTGACTGAACAAGAGCAACAATAAACCTACTGGATGGACTAGTATGAGGAATAATGAATGTTATTATTATGTTAAGTGCTTAGGTCTGTATGGCATTTAGAAAACACCACAAGATGTTAGCTGTTAGGGGGACTTCCCTGGTGGTCTAGTGGCTAAGACTCTGCTCTCCTAATACAGGGGACCTGAGTTTGATCCCCGTTCAGGGAACTAGATCCCACACGCCGCAAATAAAGATCCTGTATGCTGCAATGAAGATCGAGGACCCTGTGTGCTGCAACTGAGGCGTGGTGCACCAAATAAATAAATAAATGTATAAACAATGTTAGCTGTTACCGTCATTACTGGTTGGCCTCAATTAAGCCGGGCTTTCACCCATCACTGGGGTAGACTTTCCAAGAAAGGAGGAATAGCCAAAATGCTTTCTCCCAGGATGAGAGCAGGGCGGGCATTGTCAAGATTTGCTTCTGGGAAAGCCATTTTTCCTGTTTATATTGCTGACCAGGCTTCTGTAATTGTTGCTGTTGTTTTAGTAGCTAAGTCATGTCCAACTCTTGGCGACCCTATGAACTGTAGCCTGCCAGGCTTCTCTGTCCACGGGATTCTCCAGGCAAGAATACTGAAGTAGGTTGCCATTTCCTTCTCCAGGAGATCTTCCTGGTCCAGGGATTGAACTCGCATCTCCTGCATTGACTGGCAGATTCCTTACCACTGAGGCACCTGGGAAGCTTCTATAATACAAAGGGCGTAATACAAAGACTGGGTTTCTACTTACTCAGCCACAGTTGAAATCTCACTTTGCCTTCCCGAGATTCCTCCTTAAAGGAAGATAATGAGTGATTCTCAAACCCCTCACTCCTACCAAGAGAGCCAGTCTCTAGTTTGGGTTCCACTAGTAACCACATTAATTATAATAGTGATACGAACAGTAATATTTGCTGAGCACTCACTACACCCGGGGTGACTCTTTGAGGGGCCTTTTGTACATATTTGACAACAATCTCTGAGGCAGTTTCCATTATTATCCCCATTCTACAGATGAGGAAACTGAGGCCCAGAGAGGTTAAGTAATTTTGCCCATGGTTCCTCGTTAGGTTAATTATTCCCACTGGTGTGGATTTATTATACAATGATACCCTTGTACATAAGCCATTCTGTACACATGGAATGAAATCTGTAGGATGAATTTCTAGAAGTGGAGGTGCTGAATCAAATTTCGCCAAATCGTCTTCCATATACATTGTGTCAATTCACACTAGCAAAGTGTGAGACTTCCTATTTCTCCAAAAGACTTAACAAAGTTTAAAATGAAAAAAATTTTCTAGCTTCATTGAAGTATAATTGACAGTTTTTAAAAAATGGCGGATGAAAAGCCATGGACATCCTGCTCCAGGTTTTGTGTGTTTGCTTGTTAATGAGGTTGAGGATCTTATCATATGTCTGGGAGCTATTTTTGTCCTTTTCTGTGAACTGTCTTATCATATTCTTTACCCATTTTAAAAAACTAGGTCTTTGGCATTTTCTCATTCATTTCCAGTTCTTTAAGAAATTAGCACTTTTCTCCCACCCAAGTACTAGCCAGGCCGGACCCTGCTTAGTTTCCAAGATCAGATGAGATCGGGAGTGTTCGGGGTGGTATGGCCATAGACAGGCCTTTTCTGAAATATGTTTTAAAGTGTATTTTCCTTGATTTTATCATTTGTCTTTTAGTTTTGTTGATCGTTTTTTTCATGTAAAAACAAGCCATTTTATGCGGTTGGCTTCATTCATCTTTTCTTTTTGGTTTCTGGGTTTTGTGTCCTACTTATAATGGTGTTTTGCCCACTTAAAGATTCTTTGTTTTAGCACATTTATGGGTTCATTGTTTATGTTTAAATCTGAGATCCATCTGGAATTTATTTTGGTGTGTGGAGTGAGGTAAAGATCTAAGTTAAAAAATATTTCCCAGATGGCTGTTTCCTCAAATCCAAAAAAAAAAACCCAGACGTCCTTCATATTTGAACTCAAACCCAAATAAGTCAGAGGCTGTGATTTGTTTCGATTCTCACAGATCATGGGCTCCACAATAATTCTGGGTCTGTCTTTTTTTTTTTTATTTAATAATTAATTAGGCTGCCTCGGTCTTAGTTGTGGCACCTGGGGTCTTTGTGTTCTACGGGATCTTTTGTTGTGGTGCTCAAGCTCTCCAGTTGTGGCTCTCAGACTCTGCAGTTGCAGCGTGTAAGCTTAGTTGCCTCATAGCATGTGGGATCTTAGTTCCCCAACCAGAGATCGTACCTGCAACCCCTGTATTAGAAGGTGGATTTTTGACCACTGAACCACCAGGAAGTCCCAATCCTGGGTCTTCCTGACCATCGAGAGGCTGTAGCAATGTAACATGTCCCCAGGTGATCTCCCGGAACCCAGTGAAGGTTCAGGCACTTGCTACAGGAATTGCCCTGGGGGCAGGCAAATGATAACCTGGATAAAACGTCTCTAGAACCTAACATGGTTAACACCTACTGAGTGCTGAGGGTCAGGCAATGTTTTGGGTGCGTTACAGGTATTCACTCATTTAATCCCGGTAACACTGCTAGGAACTAGTATTATTATTCCCATGTTACAGATTTAAGTTTGGAGAGAAGTGACTTGCCTGGAGTCCCCCTGCAGAGGGGCATCCCTAACGAAGTCTCTGCTGCCTCTCTGCTGGTGTGAGCAGTGGTAACCCCCAAGAGACTGAGCCCAGGGTTCCCCAACCCAGTGCGGTGGGTGAGCCTTGGAGACCCTGGTTCTCCTGCGGGTGCACATTGGAACCTCCTGGGACCTGGGAAGAGGTAACACGTGAAAAAGAAATTCAGCCTTCTGATCTTTGGAAATGAATCTCTTCTTTGGAAAACAGAATTTTGTTTTGGAAAACAAGCAAACCTCCAAACCCTTTATTGTTTTTCATAATACTGATCACAGAAAGGGTATGAGATTTTAATGTTACTTATAAAGGGCATACATTGAAAAAAGTATTTTAAGAAACCCTGGACCAAACCATTTTGCAGAAAAGAAAAATTAAGATTGTAAGAGGCACCCAAGGTCATGGGATGTGGTTGGGAAGAATGTCAGCTTTGAAGTCAGGGAGGTGAGAGGGTCAATGGCGTATATGCAGAGAAATATTATTACTCATCCATAAAAAGAAATGAAATTGGGTCATTTGTAGAGATGTGGAAGGACCTAGAGGCTGTCATAAGAAGTGACATAAGTCAGAAAGGGAAAAACAAATATGTATTAACACATATATGTAGAATCTAGAAGAATGGTATAGCTGAGCTTATTTGCGAAGCAGAAGTAGAGATACAAATGTAGAGATCAAACATGGATACCAAAAAGGAATGTGGGGTGGGATGAATTAGGAGACTGGGATTAACATGTACACACTATTGATAACGTGTGAAATAGACAACTAAAGAGAACCTACTGTATAGCGCAGGGAACCCTACTCAGTGCTCTGCGGTGAGCTAAACGGAAAGGAAATCCAGAAAAGAAGGGCGGTATGTATACATATAGCTGATTCATTTTGCTGTACAGTAGAAACTAACAATGTTGTAAAGCAACTATACGCCAATAAAAATTAATTTTAAAATGCCTTACTAACCGCATGGCTTTGGACAGTCCCATGGCCCCTCTTAGGAAAGCTCTCATCTGTAAAACGGGAAGAAAGTTCACTCAGCTCTCAGGGTGGAGGGAAGCGAGGAGTAATTGAGATTTTGTAATTCCAGTGGGTGGTCCACCTCTCCATGCATGCTGGGCTCTGTTATGTTGTTACTGTTTATTGGAGGCAGAGCTTTACCAAACAAGCCCATCTCAGGCTCATTGTCAGCTGCTCTGTGTGACCTTGGCTGAACAGGTGTGGTGGATCGAACCTTGGGGGCCCTGTCTTGTGGTTCTCTCTTCTGCCTTCTGCCCTAGCTCTGACCCTTTCCCTCTGCAGCCCGCTTACCCCTAGAGTGATGATGCAGGGTGAGCCCCCCTGCAGGGGTGGAAGGAGAGGGGGCGCTGTGCCTATGAGAAGCTGGTCAGTGGGGGTGGGGAGCCTGCCTTGGAACTGGTCAGGAGCTGCAGCTGCTGGTTGGAAGTACAGACTGCAGCAAATTTGTCATCTCTGGAGAGACATTGTGTTTGGCAATTTCAATGTTTTTCGCGCTTTGATGCTCCCGTCTGTTTAAGGGGAGGGGAGAAGGTGTGGAGAGAATCTAACTGGGCTTCAGTGAGAGGGGGATAGAGGCTGAGAAGTGAGCAGGAGAAACAACCGAGGGGCTCTGGTGGCCATGATTTTTTTTTTTTTTTAATGTTTATTTTTATTTGGCTGTACTGGGTCTTAGAGGCCAGAAGATCTTTGGAAGACCCAGCCCAAATGTGGGATCTTCAGTCTTTAGTGTGGCATGCAGATTCTTACTTGCAGCACGTGGGATCTAGTTCCCTGACCAGGGATCGAACCCGGGCCCCAACCCGGGCCTCCTGCATTAGGAGCTCGGTGTCTTAGCCACGGGACCACCAGGGCAGTCCCCAGCCGTGATGGTTTGAAAAGGCTCTTTGCTGGTCCTAGTGGCAGGCTGGGTAGGTCTGGGCTCTGGGGCTGGCATCTGTTGTGTGGGCCATCCTCCACTCTGGTCATGGCGGGGGAGCAGCCTGGGCTCACCACCACCAGTCACTGCCCCTTGGTGGTTCTTGTCCACAGGTGGGGGCTTGGGCCGATGATGTAATAATATAATGCATCCGGCTGGACAGGCCTTCAGTCTAGTGGTTAACATTCAACTGTTAGATAAGAATAGTTAAGAAACAACAACAAAAACAATAGTTAACAAAGTGCTTTGATCATAGCACTTACTCTGTGCTCGGTCCTGCTCTAAGGCCTTAGATCTATTAACTCATTGATTCTCACAGCAATTCTGTGTTGTTGCTCCACCGCTAAGTTGCGTCCGACTCTGTGACCCATGGGCTGTAGCCTGCCAGGCTTCTCTGTCCATGGGATTTCCCAGGCAAGAATATTGGAGTGGGTTGTCATTTCCTTATCCACGGCGACTCTCTCAGGAGGACACTATTATTTTTTAAAGTTTTGGCTGTGCTGGGTCTTCATGGCTGTGCCTGCTTCTCTCTAGTTGTGAGCAGGCTGTACTCCCTAGCTGTGGCGGCTTCTCTTGTTGCAGAGCGTGGGCTCTAGGGAGTAGGGCTTCAGCAGCTGTGACGCGTGGGCTCAGTAGTTGTGGCTCCCGGGCTCCAGAGCACAGGATCAGCAGTTGCAGCGCACTGACTTATTTGCTCCACGGCATGTGGGATCTTTCCAGATCAGGGATTGAACCTGTGTCTCCTACACTGGCAGGTGGATTCTTATCCATTGAGCCACCAGGGAAGTCACTGAGAAGAGTACTATTATTTGCCTCATTTTATAGATGGGAAACCTGAGACCCAGAGAGGTTAAGTGACTGGCCCAGGGTCACGCAGAAAATTGGTGGCAGGAGCTCATCATGTCTCTTGACTCCTGTCCTGGATTTACTGCCAACTATTACCTGTGAGGTCAGTCCAGCCCAGACCCTCCAAGACCAGGTGTGGGGGCAGGTAACCAGAGTGTTCTAAATCAAGAATTGTTTGGGTCCACCTGGTTTACCCTGGGGGTTTCCTGGAGCAGTTAGAATGATCTGAGAGGTTTACCCAGGTTGGTGTGGTGGGCACCCCTGTGCAGGCAACAGCTGGGCAGCTGGAGTGGGGTTATTAAGCAAAGGGGACTTGGGTAGCTTAGCAATCTGGGAGGTTTATCTGAGGAAGAAGGGGAAGAGACACCGGTGAGCAGAGCATTAGCACCTGGGTTCCTTCGTTCATTCATGCATGCGTCCATGAATTCATGAATCCATCCGTCCGTCCATGCGTGTGTCCATCCATTCAACATTTCTGAAGCTTCTGCATAGCAGGCCCTGTGCTGGGGATATAACAGTGAACAAGACCCAGTTCTGGCCTTGGAGTTGATTGTAGTCTTTGTAAGACAAGCTTGTAATAAAGTCAATTGTAGTGTTTTGTGATAAGGCTGTTGATAGGTGGAGGTATCAGGGGACCTGGGAGCTCAGAGGAGGGGCATCTAGCCCAGGCTGGGGGATAGAGGGATGGTTAGGAGGGAGTTGACTTCTGACCTGAGGTCTGATAAAAAGTAGGAGTTCCTCCAGTTGGAACACTAGAATCCCTAGACAAGGTTTAAAAAATGCTGATGCCCAGGCCCTGCTCAAACCTATGGAGTCAGAATCTCCCTGATGATTCTAATGTGCAGCCAGCAGTGAGATCTGATGAATTACAGGAAGAAAGGAGGAGCTGATGGGGAAATGGGTGACAGGGTGAGCCTGGGATGGCATGAAGGTAGGGAGAGGGAGGTGTGTTCAGGGGGCTGTGAGGCAGTGGACAGAGGATGGATGCAGGGAGGGTGTGAGGTTGCAGATGGGGGAGCAGGTGCCCACCCCACACCCAGGTCCTGGGCATGGAGCCTCCATGCCACCAGCCCACCCCATGCCCTGCCCTGAGGGGCCTGGCTGCCTGGATGAGGGGCAGACACTCAGCTAATACTTCTGTTTCCATCTCTGCCTCTCCAAAGAGCCAGCAGCCATCCCGCCCGCCACGTGCAGAGCCTACCTCTTGGAATGGTGCTGGATCAGTAATAAAGAGCCCCAGCCTCTCAGAGGCAGCTCAGGACTGCCGGGGGTGCAAGGAGGTCTCCTGGGGTGGATGGTTATTGCCTGTTAGAGACCCTGGGACTTGGGGAGTCCCTTGGAGGAGCCCAGTGATTCATCATGGTGGCCCAGAGCCCAGGGCTGGTGGGAAGTGGACACCACCATCCCTCGAGAGGAGAAGAGAGCACTTAGCCCTGAAATTCCAGGCCTTGAGGTCAGGCAGATATGAGTTCCGACCCCAGGACTGCTGCCCATGTGCTCTTTGACCAAAGGGGAAGGGACCTCGCTCCTCGAGGCCTCGGCTGCTCTGAAGGAGAAGTCAGGTTCCAAGTCCCAACCTCGAAGGGGTTTGTGGATAGAGATTCTGTGTGTGTGTGTGTGTGTGTGTGTGTGTGAGTGAACTGTTTGGCACACAGTATAAGCTCAACACAGTCTTCCTCTTCTATCCCCTCTTCCACTCTGGCTTTCCCCAAAACTCTGATCCCAGACATTAAATAGCTCTGGGTTTTCACAGCTGTACCTGCTGAAGTGAGAGCTCAGGTGGCCCTGGGTCCTCTACTTTGTCCTTTCTCAGGGTGGGGTTAGGGGCCTCGTCCTGGGCCCTGATCCTGACTGTCCCAGGCTGGTGGACCCTCCCCTCCACGTGGGACACCCAGATAGTCATCCCTTATCCAGAGCCTAGCACCTTGGCCATTGTCCCTTCCTGCAGTTTTCCTGGCCCTGGGAGGTGGGCCTGGAGGGCAGGGGAGGCGTGGATTTGCAGGTGAGGGCAGCTTGTGCCAGGAGGAGAAGGGCGAGGGGAAGTTATGGAGGGCACTGCTGGGCAGAAGACTCTCAGCAGTGTGGGGAACATTCTAGAGAGAGGCTTGTTGCTCGGTGACCAGCAGGGGCCGGGGGAGAGGCGAGGAGGACTGCGTCTCCCCTGTCCCTTTGACTGTTCGCTTCTGGGTGAATCCCTGTCCCCTCTCAGGTCCTGTCCTCCTCCTGTTCTCCCGCTTCCCTGTCTCTCTCCGTCTAGTGCCATCCAAAGCAGGGGTGTGCAGGGATGGGACCAAGCCCCAGGTTGCTGGCTTGAAGTTTTTCTTTTTCTCTTTTATGAATATTCGCAGTATGTGTTGTGTGTATATATGTTTGAGAGGGCGTGTTTGTGCACATAGGGTGTATATGCATCTGTGTATGTGTGAAAGAAGACAGCTTACAGAGGGGTGGCCGTGGCAACTGCTTCCCCGTATTGTATGCTCATCAGGTACCAGGCACTTACTACATCCTTGTCCCAAACTCCTCTCCGTTATCTCCCAGAATCCTCACAGCCATCCTGAGAAGTAAGCAATTATGTTCTCATTTAAAGATGAAAAACAGAGGCTCAGAGATCTTGAGGGGGTTTGTCTCAACCAGGAAGTAGAAAAGTCAGGATTTGAACTCAGATCTGCAGTGCACTCTAGCGCCGAGTGACATTTGGTAGAGACAGGGCTCCTCAGCTCAGTGAAGCCATTCCTAGCCTCAGGAGAGAGGCATGTACTAGGGCAAGGCCCTGGCCCAGGACTCAGTAGGTCTGAGGTCCTCTTCAAGTTTCGCTGATGACTCCTTGTTCTAACCTGTGAGTGGTCCTGTTGAGTTGATGCCACGGCTCTCTCCTTAGAAGTGGTTGGGTCTCCAGCCATGACCTGACTCCTTTAGGTCTGGGGGCTCGGAAGGATCCTCTTAGCCCAAGGACAGGCCAGCTCTGGAGGCTCCCCAGGACAGCCCTGAACAGAGCCAGGCAGAAGCTCACCCCTCCTGTCCTCCTGATGGTTCCTGGGCTCAGAGAGACGTAGAGTACAGCTGATGTAAGGGTCTCAGGGCTGGAGCTTGGGGGGAGCGCAGCACTGTGTGTGGGTCTGAGATGCAGCCAGGGTGCTGACTTGTCCACGCTGACTCTGGGGGAACCAGTGGTGACGTCAGTGGTCCACAGGCTCATCTTGCTTCTGCCCTGATGAGGGCTTGGGGGTTCTGATCCTGGAGTCCAGGGCCCTGAAACATGGTGCATGCTGTGCTAAGTCATCTCAGTCATGTCCGACTCTTTGTGACCGTAGCCCACCAGTCTCCTCTGTCCATGGGATTCTCCAGGCAGGAATACTGGAGTGAGTTGCTGTGCCCTTCTCCAGGGGACCTTCCTGACCCAGGGATGGAACCCCTGTCTCTCATGTCTCCTGCATTGGCAGGCGGGTTCTTAACCACTAGTTGCCACCTGGGTGGTGGATGGGGCTATTCAGATGAGGGAAACTGGAAATTGGAGGCGCCATTGGGAAACCCCTCAGCTGGTTTCAGCGTGTTAACCCAAAGTGTCAGGGTTCCCTGCTCTGCTGGAAGATAGGTTGATGGCATCTGGTTACCAATAATCCTGATTGAGCACAGACCTACTGTTTGCCAGGGGCTTTTACATGTGCTGCCTTACTTAAGTGGAATTACAGCCTTGTGGTGGGCATTGGGTAAGAGGGTAAGTGATTTTCTAAAATATCTATTTATTTGGCTGCACAGGTGTTAATTGTGGCCTGCGGGATCTTTAGTTGCAGCGTGTGAACTCTTAGTTATGGTATGTGGGATCTATTTCACTGACCTGGGGTTGAACCGTGACACCCAGCATTGGAAGCTCAGAGTCTTAGCTACTGGACCACCAGGGAATCCTGAGGGTAATTTCCCCAAGGACACTGAATTAGTTGGCTGAGATGGTTTGGAGCCCAGATGAGCCATCCCTCGAAGACCTTGTTCTTGGATGTGTGTGGGGCACTGAGCATGTCCCCAGCTTTGCGTGGAAACCTTCCAAAGTGCTACCGCATTGAAATCTTTTCAAACACCAAATAAGGCAAGAATTATTCCTCCTCCCTAACAGATGAAGAAACTGTGACTCAGAGAAGTGGTAGACTTGGGATTGGGACTAGGTCATGCCAGGAAGAAACGGCCACATTGCGGTCCTGTCCTGCCAAGGGATGGGCTCACACCAGTTTCTATGAGCTGCTTAGCGGTGGTTCCTATCCATGTGGGCAGGTGCTCCTTGCCAATTAGGCACAAGAGAAGTGAGGATAGTTTATGCAAATGGAGCTTTGAGCCGAAGGCAGCGGAGAGATTCATCTTAAGGAGATGCTCTGCTTTCCGCTTTGCTGCCCTTGGACTGAAGATTTCTCCTGGGGCTCTCCCCACCCCACTGGCTCCCTTCCAAAACTTGCTGTGCCCCCTTCTCCAGTTTAGGCAGCCCTAGGGGTGTGACGCTGTGCTCATTCACTCATCTCCCCTCCCCTGACCAAATAGGACCAGAGCATTCGGACCTGGGCTTCTGTTACAGCAGGAAAGATTCTAGGTAGATCCCAGGAAGCACTTCCAGACAATTAGGAGTGGTGGGATGGTGCCCATAGGATGGGATCTTTAGGGACAGTGAAAGGGGTGGTGTCAGAGGGTGGCTTATGACCTCGCACCCTGCACGGGGTTGTGGGGAGTCGGGTTCTGACTCAGGGGTTATATGCAGGACTTGGAACCCCTCCCCCAAACCCTCCCCCATCCCCCCCCCCCGCCCCCCCAGCCCACTGCTCTGAACCTGCTCCTAATAGCCTTTAAACAGGTTTCTCCCAGCCTCCGGGTCCCAGGGACAATCCAACAAAGAGATTCTGACAGATCCCCGCCCTATCCCCTTGCATACAAAGAGATTTCAGAGTGAAGCAACCTCCTCCCCTGACTGCCTGTGGGGGGCAGCCTTACCCCACAGACCCTCTGTAGAGCCTGGAGGAGCCTGGCTGCTCTCGGGGTTAGGTGGGGGAGAGGAGGGGCAATCACGGCTGAGGGCACCCAGAGCACAGTTGAATGTTTGGGCAGGGGCACCTGGGGATGCTGAAGGCCAGGCTGGCTCAGGGGGAAGCCTTCACCGCGTTCCAAAGCTGTCCAGTGCCAGGCTGTGGCCACGCCAGGCCCCACTCTGCAGGGCCCTGATGTGTGCCCTGAAGACACTGTTTGGCCGTAGCTGTGGGGAGAGGAGGTAGGAGTCGGTGGTCACGTGGGCAGGGAGAGGTGGGAGCCCTGTGGCAGGGCGTGTAAGGCAGGACGTGGTCCGCGTCCAGCCTCTGGTCACCTCTCTGCCCACCTCTCTGCCCGTCCCCCAGGCACCCAGACATGCAGGGGTGCAGGGTGTTTGGGCTCAGGAAGACACAGCTGGGATGGGCTGGAAGTAACCGGGAAGGTACATGAGAGGACCCTGTTCAACTCCCTACCAACCAAGAGACCTTGGGTTTTCTTGCTTTCCATCTCCTGGTGCACCCACGAGACTGGGACACCTGCTCCCATCCCTACCCACCACTGCCTGGGCTGCTGAATTAAGAGAGAGGTGAGGAAAGTGCTTGAAACATAGCAGGTGCTTTTCCAGGGGCAGCTCCCTCTGGCCATCTTGTCCAGACTGGCTGACTCCCTGACCTCCTTTCTCCCCCTCAGACCATAGCTCTAGACAGGCAGTGAGGTCTCATGGTCAGAGCAGAGCCTGGGGCCAGACCGTCCTCCTGCACAAGTGGGCACAGCCACACACTGCCTAGGGATCCTCTGGGTCTCACTTTTCCCATCTGTATAATTGTTCCCACTTCAGAGGGTTCCTCTGAGGATAGAATAGGTTACTATGCACGAGGCACTGAGAATAGTGCCTGCTCCACATGAGCCCTCTGTGACAGTGAACTGTCCCAGAACCATACGTCTGCATGACCCTCAGGTTCGTGCACAGTTTTCCCCCAAATGTGCTGCTTGAACTCCACACAGCAGTGTCTACTGAAAAAAAAAAGGCACAGTGTGAGAGTTGCAAGTTAAGTTTTATTTGGAGCAATATGAGGACTGCAGCCTGGGAGACAGCACCTCAGCTAGCTCTGAGAGACTGCTCTGAAGACAGTATATATGTGATTTTGGTAAAGGTGAAATACATGCAATTAAGCACATTTTTTTTTTCACCAAACTTATTTATTTAAAAAAATTTTATTTATTTTTAATTGAAGGATAATTGCTTTACAGTATTGTGTTGGTTTCTGCCAAATATCAACATGAATCAGCAATAGGTTTACATACATCTGGGGCTTCCCTGGTAGCTCAGCTGGAAAAGAATCTGCCTGCAGTGTGGGTTGGGAAGATCCCCTGGAGGAGGGTATGGCAATCCACTCCAGTATTCTTGCCTGGAGAATCCCACGGACAGAGGAGCCTGGCAGGCTATAGACCACGGGGACACAGAGTCAGATATGACTGCATGACTAAACACAGCACAGCATGCATATGTCCCCTCCCTCTTGACCCCCCTCCCACCTCCCTCCCTATCCCACCCTCTAGGTTGTTACAGAGCCCTGGTTTGAGTCTCTGAGTCACACAGCAAATTCCCATTCAGTTCAGTTCAGTCACTCAGTCGTGTCCGACTCTCTGCGATCCCATGGACTGCAGCACGCCAGGCCTCCCTGTCCATCACCAACTCCTGGAGTTCACTCAAACTCATGTCCATTGTGTCGGTGATGCCATCCAGCCATCTCATCCTCTGTCCTCCCCTTCCCCTCCTGCCCCCAATCCCTCCCAGCATCAGGGGCTTTTCCAGTGAGTCAGTTCTTCGCATCAGGTAGCCAAAGTATAGAAGTTTCAGCTTTAGCATCAGTCCTTCCAATGAACACCCAGGGCTGATCTCCTTCAGAATGGACTGGCTGGATCTCCTTGCAGTCCCAGGGACTCTCAGGAGTCTTCTCCAGCGCCACAGTTCAGAAGCATCAGCTCTTCGGCGCTCAGCTTCCTCGCCGTCCAGCTCTCCATCTCACACGTGGTAGTGTATATGCTTCCATGTACTCTCTCCGTTTGTCCCGCCCGCTCCTTCCTCCCCCCTGCCTGTGTCCATAGTCTGTTCTATATGTCTGTGTTTCCACAGGTGCCCTGTCAACAGGTTCATCAGTACTGTCTTTCTAGGTTCCATATATATGCATTGCTGCTGCTAAGTCACTTCAGTTATGTCCGACTCTGTGCGACCCCATAGACGGCAGCCCACCAGGCTCCCCCGTCCCTGGGATTCTCCAGGCAAGAACACTGGGGTGGGTTGCCATTTCCTTCTCCAATGCGTGAAAGTGAAAAGTGAAAGTGAAGTCGCTCAGTCATGTCCGACTCTTAGCGACCCCATGGACTGCAGCCCACCAGGCTTCTCCGTCCATGGGATTTTCCAGGCAAGAGTACTGGAGTGGGGTGCCATTGCCTTCTCCAATATATGCACTAATATATGATATTTGTTTTTCTCTCTCTGACTTACTTCATTCTGTATAATAGGCTCTAGGTTCATCCACCTCAAAAGAACTGACTCAAATGCATCCCTTTTTATGGCTAAGTAATATTCCAATGTATATATGTACCAGAGTTTCTTTATCCGTTCAGCTGATGATGGACATCTAGGTTGCTTCCATGTCCTATTTCGCTATTGTAAATAGAAACACGTATTTTTTGCACAAAGTTTCTGCTGGTCTCATGAAGCTTCTGCTAGTCACAAGAAACAGTCATCACGATGAAGAATTTCAGTGCTTTTCTACATGAAGAAATAGAAGAATTGGTCTCATAAAATCAGCTCCTGAGAATATCTAAGTATCTGAGGACCTGCCTTGCCCATTTTCCCAGAGAACAGAGTGCCTCATTTCTGCTTTCCACCTTGAACTCCTTCAAGAGCTGTTGAAAATCAGCGGTTGCAACAGCACATGATTTAATCCTTGTAGAGGTAGATGGCGGGGACCCATGGCAAGGGCCAGCTTGTGGTTAACAGGGCCATAAATTTGACGGCAGCATCTGAGACAGGTCTGCCAGGAGTCCCACCCATTTTACAGGTGAGCTCACGGAAGCTCAGAAGATGAAGTGATTTTCTTGTGATCACACTTTTTTAAATTTATTTTTTATCTTTTGGCTGCACCACACAGCATGTGGGATCTTAGTCCCCCAACCACCGATTAAACACACGTCCCCTGCATTGGAAACTCAGGGTCTTAACCACCGTACTGCCAAGGAAGTCCCACCATCCCCTTCTTTTAAAAGTGACTTTGAAATTCTTTTAAGTGTTGTGGCCCTGAGCCCCCACCAATTCGCCTCCAGCTTGGAACCTCCCCCACCGGCCATGCAGTCCTTGAATCTTAGGGCCGGTGAGGATGACTCCTCTCCCTCTGGGTTGTCCAGGGGTGGGATTATCAAGGCGTGGGGGGTTGGTGCAACAAGGCAGGCAGGTTCAGGAAGAGAACAGAGGCCTGGGTGGGTGCAGCTGAGAGAGGCAGGGCCAGGTGCGCCTGTGGGGCTCAGTCAGGAGTTTCAGCCGCCTCTGAGGCCTGGGCTTCCCTGTAATTACCATTTGCAGGTGGTTGGGTGCCAGGGGTGAGGCTTTCATCTGACAGGTGAGGCTCATCTCCTGGAGCTGGAGAATTGACCCTGTAATTGACCAGGGTGTTTTACCTTTGATGGGGTGCCCTGGCAGTCTGAGTCCCGGCTCACGGGGCAGGGGTGGCACTATCCGTCTTGGCCGAGCTTCTGGTCCTTTTAGTCATGGACTCACACAGACCTCAGACCCAGACCGCAAGGGGAACCCTGCACAGTGGAGGTGGGTGTGAATGCCCAGGGTGGGCTGGTGACGCCAAGGGCAGACCTGAGTTAAGTATTGGCTCTGCCGCTGAGCGGCTGTCTCACCTCTGTCAGCTTAACCTCTCTGATCTTCCATTTCCCCACCTGAAAATGGGCCTAATGGTATCCCCGTGACTTAGTTATTATGACGAGTAAATAGGATAATGGGTGTGAAGTGCTTAGTGAAGCGCCCAGCACCCTAGTAAGTGCCCAGTTAAATGCTGTCCTTACTCACTGTCTGTGAGTGTGGTGCTGAGTGCCCACGCAGTGCCTGGCTCTAGGCGGAGTCTGCCCTTGTCCCTGTGGCAGTGCTAGATCTAAAAGGCTTGAGGACCACCCCTCCTGAGGGCTCCCACCCCAGGGAGCCCAGTGGGCCCTTTCACTCCAGAGAAAGGGAGAACTGACCTGAGTACCTACTGTGTGTTGGCCCCGTGTGTGCCAGCAAGACCCTGCCTTGCTGCCAAGGAGCTCGGGCTCCTGATGGGGATGGCAACAGGAGGCGCATTGTGGAGGGCACTGAGGCGGGTTAGAATGAACCTCGGGTCATTGTGGGTGGCTGCACAGACGGGTGAAAGTGAGGAATGAAAGCGTTAGCCACTCAGGCATGTCTGACTCTTTGAGGCCCCGAGGACTGTAGCCCGCCAGGCTCCTCTGTCCATGGGATTCTCCAGGTGAGAATACTGGAGTGGGTTGCCATTTCCTCCTCCAGGGGATCTTCCTGACCCAGGGATCAAACTGGGCTCTCCTGCATTGCAGGTGGATTCTTTACTGCCTGAGGCACCAGGGAAGCCCACACATGGATGAAACTATCTACATTTTTACTGCACTTTTTTTTTTTTTGGCTGTACAGCACAGCACGTGCAGTCTCTGTTCCCCGACCAGGGACCGAACGTGCACCCCCTGCAGTGGACGTGAAGAGTCTTAACCGCTGGACTGGCAGGGAAGTCCTGTAGTGCGCATTGAAGCACCAGACAGAACTGGGGGCAGGGAGGGTGGAGTGGGTCCCCTGAAAACAACACAGCATTTACACAGGCCTGGACGTAGGGAGTTAAGGCAGCCACTCCACTCTTCCAAGAGCCTCAGGGAGGCTCCAGCTCCAGCAGAGGGACACATCCCAGATGGCAGACGTGGAACTGGGCAAGCTGCTGAGGAAAGGCTCCTTCTCTCACAAGGGTCAGTGGGAGGCCAGGTTTGACAGACTGGCTACAGGATCAGGGAGCTCGGGAGGTGGCCCTGCTGCCTGGCCTACGGAGGCTTATTTATTTTAAAAAAATGATTTATTTACTTTGAACTGCGCTGGGGTTTCACTGCTGCATGCGGGTCTTCTCTGGTCTTGGTGAGCGGGGCTACTTTTTTTGCGGCGTGTTTCTCACTGCAGTGGTTTCTCTTATTGCAGAGCACAGGCTCTAGGGCTCGCCGGCTTCAGTAGTGGCAGCATGAGCCCTCAGTAGTTGTGGCCATAGGCTTAGTTGCTGCTCGGCGTAGGCAGGCAGATTCTTCTTCGCTCAATCACCAGGGAGGTCCCATAAGGAGGCTGCTGCTACTGCTGCTAAGTCAATTCAGTCGTGTCCAACTCTTAGCGACCCCATAGACGGCAGCCCACCAGGCTCCCCCGTCCCTGGGATTCTCCAGGCAACAACACTGGAGTGGGCTGCCATTTCCTTCTCCAATGCATGAAAGTGAAAAGTGAAAGTGAAGTCACTCAGTCGTGTCCAACTCTTAGCGACCCCGTGGACTGCAGCCCACCAGGCTTCTCCGTCCATGGGATTTTCCAGGCAAGAGGACTGGAGTGGGGTGCCATTGCCTTCTCCGCATAAGGAGGCTAATTTATATGAAACAGAAATAGGAGGGTGAGGGTAGGCGTGGGAAGCAGGACAAGTCTGTGCTCTTGCTCTCCTGTGCTGGGTCACAGGGCAAGGGCTTGAGGGTGTACCCAGCCTCCCACTTCCAGTGGGGTCCCAGGATGAGGGTGCAGGATGCTGAAGAGACTTGTTCATCCAGGTGGCAGAGAGGCACCTGCCAACCTGAGCCTGGGAGCCTGGCGTTGAGGGAGTAAAGGATCGGCTCATCAAGCTTGAAGGGCTTCTTGATTAGTTTTACGAGAGGCCTTCATCTCCATGTGTCTCTCCTTACCAAGATTCCCCGGGGAAGGAAGGGAAGAGGGGTGCAGCCGTCCAGAGAATCTTCCCAAATCCTCATGCCTGCAGCGTTTGCCCGGGCCCCACTTGCCTCTTGTCTCACCTGGAAGAGAGACCCCGGGACCAGAGCTGTGGAGGGAGGAAAGATAGTGGTGGGGCACCTGCTTGCCAACTGCAGACACTGGATGCCCGTGTAGTAGGGACGCTGGGTTGGCAGAAGCCTGAGGACAGGCTGCCATACACTTCCTAGCTCTGCCACATGCCAGCTGGGTGGTAAGCATGACCTGTAAGCCTCTGAGCATCAGTGCTGGTGTCTACAAAGTGGGGCACTACTGCTTACCATCCGTACTCATTCTGAGGATGGAATAAAATCCAGAGGAGAGATCTAGCACAGGCCAGACAGATCCAGTCTTCAGCTTTGACACACACTGGCCTAGATGTCATCGAGAAGTGTCAGGTGAGGGGCTGGCCTTGGTGAGGTCTGTGAGCAGGGGGTGGGTTACTAACTGAGGCTATCCACCAGCTTTAGGGTACATGTCTCTATTGTAAATCCATAAAATGGAGTTAATAATAGTACTTACAAAGTTGTGTGAAGACTAAATGAATTATAAGTCACAGTGTTTGGTTCTGATTTTGTTATTGCTATTCGTTAGCTTCCCTTGTAGCTCAGTTGGTAAAGAATCCATCTGGAATTCGTGAGACCTGGGTTGGGAAGATCCCCTGCAGAAGGGAAAGGTTACCGACTCCTGTATTCTGGCCTGGAGAATTCCATGGACTGTATAGTCCGTGGGGTCGCAGAGTCAGGCATGACTGAGCAACTTTCACTTTTCACTTTCATTAGTTAGCTATTGAGGCAAGCTCTCAAGCTCAAGGGTTTCGTTGCAGATATCAGAACAGGGGCCTAGAATGGGACTTGGCCTCAAGAAGGAGGCAGAAGACCACAGAAATCTGGGTCCCAGTGAAGGCTGGGACCTCCAGGTCATGCCCAGGCCTGGATGTGCTGTCAGATCTGGGGGGTGTGTGTGGGGCGGCTCTGCGGCTCACTGTCACCCCCCCTTCTTCAGAGGTCTACATTTCCTGCTCTCCTTGGGTGCCAGCCAGAAGGGCCAGATTGAGGTCCCCACGCCCGGACGCCTGCTTCCCAGGAAGCTCTACACGGGGCTCCCACATGGCCATGCTCAGCAAAGAGCAGGCCCAGCTCTGTGAACAGAAGTGATGTCCAAGAAGGGGACCTTTCATCCTCTTAAGAGCTTCCCACTAGAGGATGCTCCTTTCCTCGCAGGAAGGGCTGTGTCAGGAGAGGCTGTGGGGGCTGCCAGCCGGGACTGGGGAGTGAGCCAGCAGCCTCCAGAATGGCCTAGGCTCTGATCTAGCTGGCACGTGTGATAATGATCCTTCTTACCCCAAGCATCTGTTTGCAACCATAGATTCATGGAAGAGTAAGACATAGTTGGGGTGGAGTGAGGGGACCCAAACCTTTAACTGTTCACAACTGAGGTTATATATTCAGAGCTGTGTCTTCTGGACCAATGGAAGGGGCAGTGCTGGGGGACAGAGGGGTCCCTGAGAGAAGATTCATCGCAAGGGGCTGAAGAGTGCTGGTGTTGAGGGCTGGCTGCTATAGCATGCCTGAGGTTTGGAGGGTCAGTGGTTCTGGGCACAGGTTTGTGGCTGGTCACCAACCCCTAGAACCCATTGACATCGGGAGCCTAAGTGTCCCCAGAGGGAAAAAACCGTGTGTGTTGGCTGAAAGGATCATTTCATTTAGTCTCTAACCCTTTGCGAGTCAAGCAACACTGAGCTGGGGCTCCCTGCTTGTGTGTGTGCCTGCGTTGCTCAGTCGCTTCAGTCGTGTCCGATTCTTTGCAACCCTGTGGACTGTAGCCCATCAGGCTCCTCTGTCCATGGGGTTCTCCAGGCAAGAGTGCAGGAGTGGGTTGCCATGCCCTCCTCCAGGGGATCTTCCCGACCCAGGGATCAAACCCGAGTCTCTTATGTCTCCTGCATCGGCAGGCAGGAAGTTCCTGGGAACACTGGGAAGTTCCCTCCTACCTGAATCTGAACATAATGCCAATCGAGGGTAAGTTCTTCCCACCCTGCAGGAGAATGCTGAGTACTTAGCATTCTTAGTAGTACCAGCTTCAAAGTGAGTGGTCCAGGGACTTCGTGGTGGTTCAGTGGTTAAGAGTTTGCCTTCCAGTGCAGGGGATGTGAGTTCAATCCCTGGTTGAGGAACTAAGATCCCACATGCTGCAGGGCAACTAAGCCTGAGCCCCACAACTAGGGAGCCCATGGGCTGCAATGAAGACCCAGAGCAGCCAAAAAAAAAAAAAAAAAAGTAGGTTCTCTGCAATACTTGGTTAAAGTAATAATAAGATACCGTAACCGCCCTTCCCGCCCCCCCCCCCACCCCCCCGCCATTTATTGGAGGGTTTTGTCATAGCAAAGTTGGAAAGCAATCAAGGGAATGAAAACGCAGACCTATTCATGAGTGAGCTACCCGCCGGGGCTTCCAGGTGCAGGGAGGGGATTTGCAAAGGCCTGAATCCCTGTTGGCAGACAGGTTCTTGGAACTAGCAATATTTGGGTGTTGTTAGTGCCATTCACACCCACAGGCTGGTGTAGAAAGGGCTCTCTCAGTGTTTTCCTGATGAAGAAAGAGTGGTGTGCCAACTGGTGAGATGAGATCCAAGTGACAGCAATGGAAATCATTTGTCCACGCTGCTAAAGCATCACACGTTCGCAGCTCAAGGGCTCTTCACATTTCTGTTCTTTTTCCTGCCAGGCTTCCTGATGCACTGAGCCAATCATATCCACGTGGCTCCCGATGTCCGGGCCAGGGTCCCCTAGTGAGGAGGGATCAGGGAGCCTGCCAGCATCCGGACTATGGGGATTGTCTCTGAGGAGACTTGACAGTCCAGATGGGTCACAAGGGGTTAAGTAACTGGCTCTTCTCCTTTCCCATCTTCTGGTTCCCAGTCCCCTCATGGTGTTCCCCCTCTCCTCCTCAGCAGTGTAAGATCAAAGACTGTCAATTATTCAATCACAGTGGAGTGGAGCACATTTCAGCCAGGGCTGCTGGGCATCTCCATCTCAGAGTTGCAAGGGTGAAGACCCACATGTCTGGGCCCAGCAGCTCTGTCCAGTCCCAGCCCTGAGATCTGGAGCCAGCGCTGCCTGAGCCCTGGCCTTCCCACCTCTCTGATTTCCTCCCTGACTTTGCCTTGTCCAGACTTCCTTGCCTACCTTATCCCCAAGGAAGCACATTTGTTGTGGTGGTTCAGTCACTAAGTCGTGTCCAGCTGTTGTGTGAGCCCATGGACTGTAGCCTTCCAGACTCCTCTGTCCATGGGATTTCCCAGGCAAGAATACTGGAGTGGGTTGAGATCTCTTTCTCTAGGGGATGTTCCTGACCCTGGGATTCAACTTGTGTCTCCTGCATTAGCAGATGGATTCTTTACCACCGAGCCATCTGGGAAGCCCAGTATCGGTGTTACCACCACCTGGCCAGGCAGGCATGGCTGTGGGCTCCAGGGACTCCCAGGCTATCCCTTTGGGTGGGAGCGGGGAGCCTGTGTGTTTACAGGAGTGCCTAAGACGTGCCAAGCCCCGGACCAGTAGTCGTGTTAACAATCACTACAGCAAATATTTGTTGGATGTGCTCCACGTGTCAGACATTCCTGTTAGCATTTTTTATGTAACATCCCTATTGTGCCTGGAGCTGCCCTGATGGCTCAGACAGTAAAGAGTCTGCCTGCAATGTGAGAGACCCAGATTCGATCCCTGGGTCGAGAAGATCCCCTGGAGAAGGAAATGGCAACCCATTCCAGTATTCTTGCCTGGACGGAGGAACCTGTAGGCTACAGTCCATGGGGTCACAAAGAGTGGGACTGGACTGAGCGACTTCACTTTCACTTTCCTATTATGCCCACAGCAACCCTGGGGGCGAGGTACTGTTTCTACTCAGCTTTTACAGATGAGGAGACTGAAGCACACGGAGGTCAAATGACTTGCCGAAGGCCATACAACCTGCAGGTAGCCAAGCTGAGATTTGAATCCAAGGGCCTGATAGCAGGGTTTGTACAGCGTGCCATTCTGTTGCAGCGTTTGCTGTTGTTGTTGTTTGTTTGTTTACCTGTGTGGGCTTTTCATGGCAGTGCTTGGGCTCTAGAGCACAGACTCAGTAGATATGGCACATGAGCTTGATTTCCCACTGGCGTATCTTAGTTCCCCAACCAGGGACTGAACCTGAGGGCCCTGCATTGGCAGGTGGACTCTCAACCACTGGACCACCAGGGAAGTCCCCATTTATCCTTACACTTATCCTTACATTGACCTCATGTACAGATAGGGAAACTAAGGTCTTGAGAAGATAAGTGACTCATTCTAGGCCATGTACCTAGCGAGTGGCTGACTCAAGATTGGAATCCGAGATATTCTAATTCAGAATCTACGCTTTCAGTACCTCCCTCTGAGACTGGCAGGTCAGCTGACATTCTAGACACCCTGATTGAGGGAGGGATGGAAGAGATGCACTTGTGGACCCAAGGAGACCCAATGTGGGTGCTGGGTGGGGGCGGGGCAGCAGGGAGCCCTGGCTGATGGGCCCAGGGTCTGGAATCTCCTGAGCGTGACTTTCAGCACTCATGCCTGTGATACGGATTCAGTGTAATGCCACCCTCGTTCAGAGATTCAGAGCAGACAAAGGAGAAAAACATAAGCGCTTCCTCTCTGAGCTGTTGCTTACCAATGAGGTTCTCGCTCCGAATAGCAGAATTATCATAACGCACAGCACCCACATGTGGCTGATTAACTTTGTTGTAAGTTTCATTTGATTATACCAGGAAGGTCTGTCCCTGACTCCGCTCGCAGCTGTATGGCTGCTTGCTCAAAACCGAAAAATAGAAGTAGAGGGACCAGTAGTGTCTGGGAACATCAGGTAATGGGGTTGGTGCTCTAAGAGCACCTTCATCAGCGAGGCCATTTGTGCGGCCCCATCCAGCGCGTGGAGCCACTGTGTACATCATCTTAATGGGTCATCAAGCAGCCTGGTGCTTTCTTCCCGTGGAGCAGTGGTCAGTAGTTTCTGGCTATTCACAGAGGGGGGCGGGGAAGGGGGAGAGGATGGAGACAGTGTTTGGTTTACATAAAAACCGTGAATGTGTGGATCAGAGGGTATGTGTTTCATTTTTAAGACAAATTAAAAAACCCAATCTTGTCTTGTGCCTGAACCTGAAAAGTACTAATCTTATTTATGGCCATTTTTTTTTGAGTGCTTGCTATATGCTGGGCTCTGTGCCATGCATTTACTCTACAGAGCAACCTTATCAAGCAGGGGAAAACATTAACCTCATTGTACAGGTGAGGAAAGTGAGGCTGGGCCAGGTGAACGGAGCTGCCCTACTGGTTCAGCCACTGAGGGAAGGAGCTAGGAGGTACAGTCAGGCCGTCTGGTTCCGGAGCTGCCCCCTTCCTCTTTGGGCTGTTCTGCCGGGACCCTGATTTCCCCTCAGAGTCTGGTGGGCAGTGGGAATGAAGGGTCCTCTGGAAGGAGGGTCCTCTGACCCTCTAACCTGCCCTTTCCTCTTCTATAAGATTCCCTGGGATTCCCCTGGTGGTCCAGTGGTTAAGAATCCACCTTCCAATATTGGAGACATGGATTCGACCCCTGGGAACTAATATCCCGTGTGCCGAGGAGCAACTAGAGAGCCCGCAGGTGCACCTAAGACCCGACCCAGCCAAATAAATAAACACATAAAATACAATAAAATAATGTTTCCTGATCCATCTCACAGGCTGATGGGGGTGAGGGGTGGGGGGAACTCCTTGTTATCTGGGAAGCACTGCTATCTGTTCGTGGACAGGAGTAGTGGTGAGCCAGGCAGAGGGAAGTCTTTCCAAGAAGAGACAAGCCTGGACAAGAGGGTGCAGGCGGCCTGAGACCTGTGGCCCAGCTGTGCAGCCCTGGCATATGCTTTTCCCTCGGCCGGGAACGCCCCCTCCTCCCTCTTCTCACGACTGGGTCTTTTCAGACTTTCGGCTGTCAGCGTAAATGTCATCATCTTCTCAGAGAGACGTTCTCCCTTCCCACCCATGCGAGACCGGCCTGAGCCCCCGCCTTGGCCAGCCCTGGGGGCTTTCCCTGGCTCCTCCACTTCATCCGAAACCTCCCTACAAGATCCAGCCCTGCTGCTGCTGCTGCTGCTGCTAAGTCGCTTCAGTCGTGTCTGACTCAGTGCGACCCCATAGACGGCGGCCCACCAGGCTCCCCCGTCCCTGGGATTCTCCAGGCAAGAACACTGGAGTGGGTTGCCATTTCCTTCTCCAATGCATGAAAGTGAAAAGTGAAAGTGAAGTCACTGAGTCGTGTCCAACTCTCAGCGACCCTATGGACTGCAGCCCACCAGGCTCCTCCATCCATGGGATTTTCCAGGCAAGAGTACTGAAGTGGGGTGCCATTGCCTTCTCCGCCAGCCCTACCCGTGTATGAATTATTCAGGTAGAGGCCGAGGGCTCATTATGGGGACAAATATTCCAGCAAAAGTCATCTGACTGGAGCAGAGAAAGTAGGGTGGCATTTATTGTCAGGAAGAGATTTCCCAAGGTAATTAAATGCTCACACTGTGTGTGTGTGTGTGTGTGTGTGTGTGTGTGTGTGTGTGTGTGTGTGTGTGTGTGTGTGTGTGTGTGTGTGTGTGTGTGTGTGTGTGTGTGTGTGTGTGTGTGTGTGTGTGTGTGTGTGTGTGTGTGTGTGTGTGTGTGTGTGTGTGTGTGTGTGTGTGTGTGTGTGTGTGTGTGTGTGTGTGTGTGTGTGTGTTGGGGAGATGTATTTTATCCCTGTGCCCCTTCCAAGGTCCTAAATCTAGCGTGTCACATCTTGGTCTAAATAGCACCACACTTCCCCTGACTTGGGGGAGGAAGGGTGGTGTCGATTCATGTTTTTGATTAAAAAAGAGAAGAATCAGAGTCTCAGCGAGGTTTCCTGAGAGATGGCGGGAGCGGCAGGGTCGAGGAGAGCTGATTATGTAGATATGTTTTAGCTCTCAGCTGGGGATGGATGGCTTCCATAAACCCACCGGGGGGCTCAGAGCCCTGCTGTGTTTGCTGACTCCGATGCAGCTGGAGCCATTTCTCAAGTTCATGGAGCAAGGGGATGAGCAGGTGCACAGGAGGAGGGGGTACCTGTCAGGTGGGGGCCCCTGTGGGGTGGGGAGGAGTTGTGAGAAGGGCCCTTTCGCTTCTGGAACACATATTCACCTCCATGCCCACAGGTGTCTGCCTCTGGGCGACACTCTGGAGGACAGATTCTAACCTGGCCTCTGCTTTAGATGTGCTCCGTAGCCCCGAGCTGGTCCTCTCGTCCTTCTGCATTTGGGTTTTCAGTCTGCAAAGCTAGGTGAAGCTTTGGAGGTGGATGGTGGTGATGGTTGTACAGCAATGTGAGTATACTTGATACCACTGAACTGTACACTTAAAAATGGTTAAAGTGGAAAATTTTATTATGTATATTGTAACACAAAAATTCTAAAAGAAAAATCAGGGGAATTTGTAGTTTTCTTCTGGTCTTAGTGTTTTTTTGATTGATGATCTTGGATTCTAAGAAATGCCAGGGGATATAGCTTTATTCCAAGAACAGGCTGTGTGACCTCTGCTAAGTCCATTTCCCCCTCTGATTCCACCTCCTTTGGTGGGGCAGAATGGCTTTTCCAGACCTGGTCAATGGCTCCCCCTCACTCTTTTCTGGAAGTTTCTTGCCACTTCCCTGATGCTTGTCCCCTCTCCAGAGCCTGCACACACCCGTAACTTTGGTTTCCCCACCATCACTTATCTGAGCCTCTAGTGGCTTCTAGAAGCTGAGCGGGACCTCTGCTTGGCTGTTAGCTGAGCCATTGAAAATTTCATGGATAATTCAGGAACACAAATCATACAGGAGGTTGGAAGCTCCAGATTTATGGAGAAAAATGAGTCAAACTTGACGATTTATGAGCAGCTCAGAATAGCAGCATGGTGGCAGGGGGAGAAGGCTGGAGAACGAGTCTGAAGGGCTGGGGGCACAGCTGTGGGAGGCAGAGGTGCCAGTAGAGAGCATAGGGAGCCTGAGCCTTAGCACCCAGACTGCTGGTTCTGTGGGAAGTTTTCTGTGCCCTGGACAAACGGAGCAAGTGGTGTTCAGCGAGGGGGCGGGACTGATCAGGCATCGCAGGGAGGGGCCAGCCCACAAATCCCAACTGGTTCTCCCTGTGGCCTGGCCTTGTCTGGGTACCCCAGAGAAGGGAGATGAAGGCAAGAGGGGGTGCGTTCTCCAGCCTTGGGGGCAGTGCACTAGACCAGAATTGAGAGGCTTATCTGGTCTTCCAAGCAGACAGAGAGAGAGAGAGAGAGAGAGAGAGAGAGAGAGAAAGAGAGAGAGAGAGGCCTTCTCTTATCCCACAGGCTTCATTTTGAGGTTTTTCTAGTCTCCCAGGTGGGACCTCAGGTGAAGGTGGTGAGATACTACATATAAATCCAATCCCAGCATCCCAGAGAGACATCCCAAATGCCACCCCTAGGTCAAAGCCCCAGAAACTTTGTGGGTCCCAGTAGAGGTGGGGTGCGTGAGAGTCTGACCTTGCTCCCATGGCTGACCAATAGTGTCCTGTCCCTGCCACCTCCCAGCTTGGCTCCACCTTGTGTCCCGTCTCCTCCACTTGGGATGGACTCCAAGGATTGAATTCAGAGGCACATGATCTAATAAAAATGGCTGTGTCTGAGGATCAGGGATGGAGAGAGTAGGGATGAGCCCCAAGTAGACATTGCTTGTCTGGGCATCATGGAAAAATTTCACATCACCCCTGAAGGCTCAGTTTCCTCCTCTGGAAAGTGGGAATGACATTCCTTTCCAAAAGCCCCTTTTATATACTTACTCATACAACTCCTAAGCTTAAATAAAATTATGGATGAATATGTGCTTGTAATCCTCTTATTATGTCAAGGTGGTAGATTCTTTTATTAATTTTCTATGGATATCAACCTCAATCACCTCTCCTTCCTGGGCTTTAGATTCCTCAAGTCTGTGAAGAGATTAGACTGAGTCAGCTCTCAGGCCCTTCCAACGTGAACGACATCCAATGTTATGGATATCTTGGTATCTCAGTTCCTAATCAACACATTCCTCACTGAGGGTAGGGATTTTAGGGTCCGGATCTTGGAGGAGGCAGGACTTTGTTTAAAAAAACAACTTAATAAAATGACTTTTAGGTATGGGGCCTTGTGGCTTTCTCTTAATCTCTTCCAGGGCCCTATTGAAGATATGACTAGATGTGTGCATTCTTGTGACATAGATGGGTGGGGCTGTCCCTTAGAATGGATCAGAAAGGTTCCCCCAGAATGCAGGTTGTACAATACGGAACATTCCCATTTTAAGAACCGAAGAGATAGAATGTGAAGAGGCTTAAAGACTGCTAAGTTAAGGGTGAAGATGCACTGTTGACTTGGGAGTCATTATTTAGAGCCAACAAATAGTTACTGAATCATACTATGTACAACATGCTGTTCTAGGCACTTTTGTATTTTTTTAAATTTGGTTTCACAGTAATTATGGGAGGAAAGCAATGCTATTGTCTTTTGGTAGATGAGGAAACAGAAGCGCAGAGAAGTACAGGAGCACAGGAGCTGTCCAAGCTCAGATGGCTGGGAGTGGTGGAGCTGGGACGCAGACCCACGTTTATCTGGCCACAGAGTCAGAGCTTCCCCTGAAAAGTGACTTCTTACTCCAGGCTCGCTGTAAAGAAATTAGTTACTTATTCATATCCTTTGGTTGTTTCGGGCCTTACTTGCAGCATTCAGGCTCTTCGTTGTGGCCTGCCTGCTCTGGAGTTGTGGCTTGAGGAGTTAGTTGCCCTGTGGCACGTGGGATCTTAGTTCCCCTACCAGGGATTAAACCCGTATCCCCTGCATTGGAAGGCAGATACTTAACCACTGGATTATTAGGGAAGTCCCCTTTGTTTTACCAGTGCCTTTAGGTGGTTTTAAAATATCTTATCCAGAGTTAATCGTTGTTATGTGTGGGAGGATAGGTCAGAAAGGAGCCACCTGACCGTCGTCGGAAGTATTGTTCTACTTTTGAGCACCTGTTTCCTCTAATAGCTCTTACTAGACAGGGTCTGTTCTTAGAGCTATACCAGGTCTGGCAGTCTGGGAATCTAGTATTTAACTTATACTAGTAGGTATTTCGGAGAAGGCAATGGCACCCCAGTCCAGTACTCTTGCCTAGAAAATCCCATGGACGGAGGAGCCTGGTGGGCTGCAGTCCATGGGATCGCTGAGTCGGGCACGCCTGAGTGACTTCACTTTCACTTTTCACTTTCATGCATTGGAGAAGGAAATGGCAACCCACTCCAGTGTTCTTGCCTGGAGAATCCCAGGGACGGGGGAGCCTGGTGGGCTGCCGTCTATGGGGTCGCACAGAGTTGGACATGACTGAAGTGACTTAGCAGCAGCAGCAGGAGGTATTTACACTAAGACAAGAATGTATTGTCACTGGTTTTTGGAAATGTGCAGCTACCTTCATGACAACCTTCCGGGTGGCTTTGCCTCAAGTGCTTCTTTCCCTCACTACCACCTTCCTTGGCAAGGATCACTTCCAGACTACAAAGGCTATCCAACGTCAGGGCTCCCTTCCAGGTGCCCTCATGTGGGGAGGTGGAGGGCCAGGCTCTGTCCTTCTCAAAAGCACACTCTTGGCAAAGTCTCCGTTAGGAGGAGAAGAGGGGTCAGGAGGGAGAAGGAGCCAGATTCTTCTGTTCACCAATGCCATCCAAGTCTATGTCTCTTTAAACTCTGCCTTCGGGAGTTTGTCAGAGGGCCACCACCTGTCCAGGTTCCTC
The DNA here is from genome assembly GCF_016772045.2 of Ovis aries. Lineage (NCBI taxonomy): Eukaryota > Metazoa > Chordata > Mammalia > Artiodactyla > Bovidae > Ovis > Ovis aries. The sequence goes on from NC_056064.1 coordinate 14,922,708, forward strand.
CAGATACTTTTTGGGGCTGCAGGTGTGTGTCAAGGGCTGGAGAAAATTGGCTCTTCTCCTAGTTCCTTTTCTCTTTTGTTGGTGGTATCAGAAAGGCCAGAGCCTGATGGCAAAATCCATGTGTTTATAGAAATGTTGCTTCTTTGTAGAGGGGTTGTTTTTCTCTCCCTTTTCTTCTTTAAAAAAAAAAAAAAAAAAAAAACTAAACTAAAAAACCCTTGTGTGTTTAGACATGAAGCCAAAAAGAGAAATGTTCCTTTGATGGCTGGGAATTATTGTTTTAAAGGCTTTATTTAAGCCACTCTTAACAAAACTCAAACAGCTGGCTTGCGGTGCTTGTGTGCCAACTTTCCGCTTGCACGGAATGCGGGAAGATGGCAGGCACCCAGGCTGGAGGAGGGAAAGAAGGCGAAGCCCGCGGTGGTCTGCTTGGCTGCCGTGCTGTGGCTGCCGTGGCCGCTGTCTGTACTGGGCCTCCTCTGTGGGCCAGGGGCAGCGGACGGAACCCACCTTCTTGAGCGTGTCTTTATGTTAGAATCATTTGGCTAAGGGAGGTGCACCTATGCTCAGCTTTCAGGGTTTAAAACCTAAGAATCAGGACCAGCCTCAGAGAAGCAGCACTGGCGGGAAAGGGAAGGAGGGTTGTAATGATCACATATCCTGTGCCACGTATTTCATATTCATCGTCAGGTTCCGTTCTTGCAGCAGCTCCATGAGGTAGTTGTTGACGTCCTCTCATTCCAGATAAGAAAACTGAAGTTGTAACTCGCTGAAGTTGACTCCATTGGCAAGTGCTAGAGTCCAGAGTTGATCTCAAGGCTGGTGCCTCGAGAGTGTAGGTCTCTGCCACTGTCTCCGTCTCACATGAGCCCTGAAGCCTGGCTTCTCAGAGCAACATGCTGTCTTCCTCTTCTAACAAGGACGGGGCTGTTTTCTGACTGTCAGGGGAGGACAGGGAGGGGCTTCTCACTGTAAGTGGCTTTTCTGATGATGCAAAAGCAACATGCACTGTTCCAGGTGGGAATTCTGGCTTTGCCCACCAAGAGCTGTGTGATGATGAGTAAGTTACCACACTTCTCTGAGCCTTAGACGTCTCAGGTGGGGATGACTACCCATTGGAAGGATCCCAACCAGAAATGTGTGTAAAAGCCCATGGCTCTGTGCCTGGTGTAGATGAGGTGCTTAGCACGTGCTGGTCTCGCTTCTCCTTCCCTCCAGCTGAGAGGTCCTCGGTCCAAGCTTCTGAACCAGAAGTCAGAGAGTCCTAGGAAAGCAAGGGAGGTTGGGATGGGAGGCACCTGGAGGGACTCCAGCTTTGCGCAATGCTTGGTCAGAGGGGGCCAGCATCCAGTTCAACCAGGGGGCTGGGTGAAAGGGTGAGAAGCTCCATGGGAGGGTGCCCGCATGGGCCTCTTACCTGGTGGGCCTTAGAGCCTGGAGGTCCTCCTGCTGGAAAGATCCCTACATAACCTCATCAGGTTCCAGCTTTTACGCTTTACAGGCAGGGAGATTGAGGCCAGAGAAGAAAAGGCCTTGGCCAAGGCTCCTCAGCAGAGAGGAGGCAGAACTGGTGCTTGGCCTCGGTTCTTCAGCTGTGGAGCCAGAGCCGGGTCAATGAGGATGAGTGGAGGATGGCGCGGCCTGAAGGCACCAGGGCTGTCGCCCCTCAGGAGCTGGGTGGCTCCTGGGACCCTGTGGCCCTTACCCGAAGCCAGTAGGGGTGGAACGATAAAGAATGCCAGTGTGCCTCCTGCTAACGCACCGCCCAGCTCTCTGTGAGCATCCGTTTGCCGGCTCTCTGATCACTGCGTGGGCGGAAACTGCCCATTCGTATTTCACACCCAGGATCTCCGCACAGCCAGGCAATTAGGATGCCCACGATCAGAATCTCCTGCAGCTGCCTCTAAATGTACTCAGCAAAGCGTTCTCTTTTCTTGAGCCTCAGTGCTTCCAGCTGTAAGATGGAGGCAAAGGACTTGCCCTGGAGGAAAGGAGCAATGGACGAATTCCTAAATGATGCTTCAGAGGCCCTGGTAGTTAAATCAGATAAATATAGGGCAACCTGTCATGAACTGCGCATTTGATCTGCTTCTCCTCACTTTCCGAGCCCTTCTCTTCCCCCTTTTTCTTCCTTCCTTTTTCCTTTTATGACATTTGAGCATCTGAGAAGCCTGGGATAGTGGCAGAAGCCTGGACTGGGAGGTGGGACTGGGCAATGGAATTATGTAAGAAAGGGGGGAGTTTGTTTGGAGAATTTCTTGGCACTCTCAGGAACTGGGGGAGGCATAAGAAAGAATAAAAATAAAGTACAGTAAAGAAAAAAGTGGCCATTAGATCAGAACCAAGCCCCAGGAGAGCTGGAGGAGGGGAGTTTCAGGGGAATTTGGGTCTTCATGTGTCGAGAGCCAGGCTGAGTCTGAAGAGACCCCAGTCGGGGACAGGGAATTCTGTGTCCCTTTCCATCGAAACCCCGTCTCAGAGTCCTTTCATCCAGGATTACCTCCAAGGAAGCCAGGGAACCAGACAGGGGCTGCTCTAGATCCTGCTGGCCAGGACCCGCTCTGGACGCTGTGGGGTCCGTGTCCCGAGTCGGGGAGGGGACCCGCTCTGCTGACACTTGGCAGGAGGTGTTTGTGTGTGGTCTGTGCTTGGTGCTCGGTCGCTCAGTCGTGTCCGACTCTCTGCGACCCCGTGGACTGTAGCCCCCCAGGCTCCTCTGTCCATGGGGATTCTCCAGGCAAGAATACTGGAGTGGGTTGCCACGCCCTCCTCCAGGGGATTTTTGTGGTCTAAATCTGCAAAACAAACAAACAAAAAAACCCCCAATTTTTTGGCACCAGAGACCAATTTTGTGGAAAACGATTTTTCCATGGACCAGGGTCAGGAAGATGGTTTCAGGATGATTCAAGCGCATTACACTTACTGTGTACTTTATGTCTATGATTCCTGCATCCGATCTACCTCAGATCATCGGGCATTAGATCCCGGAAGTTGAGGACCCCTGGTCTAGATCCCAAGGCGGCATGTCCTAGTGTGGCTGCCCATGGGACCCTCTAGCGCTTGGTCCACTCTGTTCTTGGCACCCTGTTCCCACTGGTGAATTGATCGGGGGAACCCTTTCTTCCTGAGAACTGCAGTGTCTCAAAGACAAGGACTCTGTCAGGTTCATTGGGGTATCCCCAAGCCCCTAACCTACCTGTGGCCGATCAAACTCAAGGCTGAGGCAGCATGGAAAAGCTGAGATGATAAAGATGTTCAAGTCGGTCAAGTCTGATTTCTAATTCAAGTTCTGGCACCTTTGAGCTGCGTGACCGTGAAAGGTCAGATTCCCCCAGTAGCGTTTTCTGTGACCTAAGTCTGTGGGGGGGGGGTTTCTAGGGGCATGTTCTCAGGGAGAATCCTATAACGGAGTGAGAGCAGCAGGGTGGAGCCGAGAGAGAACCCGAGTCACGGTGCCTTTGTAACAGAGGCCTCAGCTGATGCCGTGGGAAGTCCTGGGGCTGGAGTGGCCCCTGAGAGTGCTCCCAGATTGAGAGAGAGGAGCCAGATCTCTGTACCCTCATTGTCCAGTCTCTGGGATGTGGGCTCCCAGGGAAGGGGTTGGAGGCTCTGACAAGGCAGCTTTAGGCTGAGGGCAATGCCTGGAGCAGGACCAACTGTGAGCCTCAATTGCTACCAGTGTTGGCCTCCAGGGGAGTGAGCACCTCAGTCCTGGAGGGACAGCATTGATACTGTGACCTTGAGTAAGCTGCTTAGACTAACTGAGACTCAGTTTCCATAACTGTGAGACAGAGGCCATGGATTTGTCTGTCCAGAACCTCTTTCCGGTGCTGGGAGACGTGGCAGCCAACAAGACAAACATAAACGCAGGAGCTTACATTCTAGCTGGAAAGAGACAGGACTAGAGTCAGAGGGGGCTAAGTTGTATGGACTCCTTAAAGTTCCATGAAGGAAACCTAAGACAGAAAGGAGATAGATTGCTGAGTTGAGGCGTTCTCTACTTTATACATGGAAGGCAGAGCAGGAACCTGGAGGGAATGGAGAGTGCCATGACACCACCTAGGTCACGGTTTCTCAACCTTGACACTGCTGACATTTCAGATGGGATAATTCTTTTTTAAAAAATAATTTTTTTATGTTAAAAATTATTCATTTTTGGCTGCCTTGGGCCTCTGTTTTGGTGAGAGAGGACTGTTCTTTGTTGCGGTCTGCAGGGTTTTCATTCTCTCGTTGCAGAGCACGGGCTCTAGAGGGTGGATTCAGAAGTTGTGGCAAACAGGCTTAGTTGCCCCTAGGCAAATGGGATCTTCCTGGACCAGGGATCAAACCCCTGTCCCCGGCATTGGCAGGTGAGTTCTTAATCACTGGACCACCAGGGAAGTTCTTGGATGGAATAACCCTTTGTTGTGGGGGACTGTCCTGTGCACCGCTGGACATTTAGCAGCATCTGTGGCCTCTACCCACCAGATGCCAGTAGCATCCTCTATCCAGCTGTAACAGCTGAAAATGTCTCCAGACAGTATCCTTTGGGACGTCCCCTGCTTGAGGACTACCGGTCTAGAAGAAGAGATTTCTAGGCATGGGGGATGACCAGTGCGAAGGCCCAGAGCTGAGAACGTGCTTGGTACGTCCATGAAACAGCGAGGAGACCAGTGTGGCTGGAGTGGAGTGGGCTGGAGGGAGAGAGGGGGCACAGGGATGGAGAGGTGGCAGCTCATGTAGGACCTTGTAGGTCAATGTCAGGATCTGGGCTTTGACTCTAAGTGAGAGGGAAGCGCCTGGAGGGTTTTGCGCAGAGAAGTGATATGATCTGGCTTATGATTAAAGTGAATTCCTCTGACTGCTCCTTCACAGTGATGATGGAAGATTAAAGATGGGGTTTCTGACATGCAACAGGGGCTCAATACATGAGCCTGTCATCCTCAAGAACAGGTGAGGTGCACCCTTGGTTTGCACTTGATGTCATTGTGCGACGTGGCTACCATCCCATCCCAACTATGTATTGAATAGATACATTTTTGTGGCTCAGGCCTAGATGAGGACTCAAGAATGTTAAGAGCTGGAAGGGACTTTCAGGTGAGCAGAACCTAAACCAGTGATTTGAGAGAAAAATACTGAGCCTCGGAAGGTGATGTGACCTGGACACAGTCACCCCTGCGTCAGTGGCAGTGCTAGGGTTAACATCTGTAGAGCGGCTCTTTGGGAAGGGAAGTCTTTGATGGTGACCTAGTTTGCGCTGCCTTGTATGAGTGGTTTTTTTTTTTTTTTTTAATTAAGAAGAGAGATAAAATTCAAAGACAAGAAGAAAAGTGCTCAAGGCTGGATGGGCTTTTGCGCAAATAAACGATTTGACTGGAAAATTAGTCGTAAAATAATAATAGTCAAAAGATGGAAGCCAGGAAGCCAGATCGCCACATCAGCATCACAGTGGGTCCTTTCTGAAGCTGTGGAGCTGCCGTGCTGTTTCTGCAAAAGGATCAGAAGGAATGGTTGCTGTGAGACCCACTTGCAGCCGACTTTGTGTTCTGGGGCTTGAGTGATATTTTTCTGATGGGTGAGTCCCATTCTTAGATGGGAAACAAAGGCAGAGGCAACCTTGAATGTGACCCCATTGGACTAATGATGTTCACTGTGGTGTAGACAGAGCGTGGACACCAGGGCCCAGGGATCTGAGCTCTATTAGATCACCACTGGCTGGTTTTGTCCCCCTGGTCAAGTTATGAAACATTCTGATGCTTCCATTTCTTCATCTCTTAACCAGGGTCAGTACTTCCTCCGTTTCGCCAGAGTGATCTAAAGAGAAAAACTCTTCACCTTCCAGTTTCTCAGCCCAGTGCTTTGCCTTACATGGGTGCCTGATGCACATGTGTTGAAGGAAAGAATATTTATAGGGGAAAATGAGTTGATGCATGGGAAACATTAAACTGGAGCATAAAGGATTTTTTAAGACTCTCTTAATATTGTTGGGAGAGCTCCTGGTCTCTCTGGTGAGTTCATGGGTTGATTGAGAGGTTTCTTTTGTCCATCCACCTGCCACAGGCCACACGGTATGGAAATTTTCCAAGCAGGAGAGTTTCTCTTCTGTGCCCTGTGGGACTTGCCGCGAGGTGGTTCACGTGTCCGCATGTGGGGCAGGGTAGCATATGTCATTGCCAGGGCTTGATACTGGGGCCACTTCTGACTCCTGTGTGCAGGGGTAGGAGTAAGCATCCTCCTGGGCCTTGGAGACCTGCACCAGTTCCGGCAGGACCACAGGAGACTCAGCACCTGCTCACAATGACTGCCTTGGGCCCTCAAAGGAAGTTTTGGAGCCAAGATAGAATCTTGGCTCTGTTTTGGGGCAAGTTGCTAAACACCTGCCTCAGTTTTTTTTTTTTTTAATGTAAAGTGGGATTATTATAAGCAATGAAATAAAAAGTAGACAAATTAGACTTCATAAAAATTAAAATGTTTGTAGATACTATCAAGAAAGTGAAAAGACAGCCTACAGAATGGGAGAAAGTATTTTCAATTCATATATCTGATAAAGAACTTGTATTTAGAATATATAAAGAACTCTTGCTGCTGCTGCTTGTTTGCTTCAGTCGTGTCTGACTCTGTGCAACTCTATGGACTGTAGCCCACTGGGCTCCTCTGTCCATGGGATTCTCCAGGCAAGAATACTGGAGTGGGTTGCCATGCCCTCCTCCAGGGGATCTTCCCAACCCAGGGGTTGAACCCAGGTCTCCTGCCTTGCAGGCAGATTCTCTACTGCTGAGCCACCAGGGAAGCCCAAAGAACACTTGCAACTTAAAAATAAAAAAAGGCAAATAACTCAGTTAAAATGGGGAAAGGATCTGAATAGACATTTCTCCAAAGAAGATGTGCAAGTGGCCCACAAGCGCATGAAAAGATGCTCAACATCATGAATCATTAGGGAAATGCCAATCAAAACCACAATGATAAGCCACTTTATAATAGTAGGATGACCATAATTGTAAAAGACAGATAGTAACAAGTGTTAGTGAGGATGTGGAGGAATCAGAATACTCCTATACTGATAGTGAGAGTGTAGAGTGGTACAGCCACATTGGAAAAACAGTTTGGGAGTTCCTTAAAAGTTGGACATGAGTTATCGTATGATTCTGCAATTTCACTCTTATGTATACACTAGAAATGAAAATGTGTCCACACAAAAATTTATATACATATTTTCATAGCAGCATTCTTCTTTCAGTTCAGTTCAGTTGCTCAGTCGTGTCTGACTCTTTGTGACCCCATGAACTGCAGCACGCCGGGCCTCCTTGTCTGTCACCAACTCCCGGAGTTCACCCAAACCCATGTCCATTGAGTCGGTGATGCCATCCAACCATCTCATCCTCTGTCGTCCCCTTCTCTTCCTGCCCTCAATCTTTCCCAGCATCAGGGTCTTTTCAAATGAGTCAGCTCTTCGCATCAGATGGCCAAAGTATTGGAGTTTGAGCTTCAACATTAGTCCTACCAATGAACACCCAGGACTGATCTCCTTTAGGATAGACTGGTTGGATCTCCTTGCAGTCCCAGGGACTCTCAAGAGTCTTCTCCAACACCACAGTTCAAAAGCATCAATTCTTCAGTGCCCAGTTTTCTTTATAGTCCAACTCTCACATCCATACACGACCACTGGAAAAACCATAGCCTTGACTAGACAGACCTTTGTTGACATTCTTCTTTAAGAAAATATTAATTTTATAAAACTTAAAAAAAGTTTAAGAAAACTTATTTTATATTGTCGTATAGCTGATTAACAATGTTATGATAGTTTCAGGTGAACAGTGAAGGGACTCAGCTATGTATATACATGTATTCAGGTTCCCCCAAACTTCCATCCCATCCAGGCTGCCATATAACATTGAGCAGAGATAGAAGCATTATTCCTAATAGCCACAAGGTGGAAACAAACGGAATGGTTGCCAACTGATGACTGGATAAACAAAATGTGGTGTGCTCATGCAATGAAATATTATTCAGCAATAAAGAGGATTGAAGTACTGATACATGATACCGTTCTGTTGCACACACTGTGCTAGGTTAAAGAACATAGTCACAACGGATCACATATTAAACCATCTATAATGTCAAATATCCAGAATAGGCAAATGTATAGAAATAGGTGGAGAAGGCAATGGCACCCCACTCCAGTACTCTTGCCTGGAAAATCCCATGGACGGAGGATCCCATGGGGTCGCTAAGAGTTGGACACGACTGAGCGACTTCACTTTCACTTTTCACTTTCATGCACTGGAAAAGGGCTTCCCAGGTGGCGCTGGTGGTTAAACCTGCCTGCATTGGAGATGTGGGTTTGATCCCTGGGCCAGGGAAAATCCCCTGGAGGAGGGCATGGCAACCCACTCCAGTATTCTTGCCTGGAGAATCCCATGGGCAGAGGAGCCTGGCGGGCTAGAGTCAGACATGACTGAAGCAACTTAGCATGCTAGCATGCACAGAGATAGGAAGTAGACCAGTGGTTGTCTCTAAGAGGGTGGAAGGGTGGGCCGGGATGACAATTAGAAGGGTGTGGGGTTTTGGGGAGAGGTAATGAAAACATTCTACAACTGATGGTGGTGACAGTTGCACAACTCTGAGAAGATACTAAAAACCATGGGATTATGGACTTTAATGGGCCGGTTGTGAAATATGTGAATTATACCTCAACAAAACTGTTAACCAAAGAAAAATGGGGTTATGAATAGGTCTACCTCTCAGTTTTGTTATGAAGATCAGTAAGATAATGCAGAGGAGGTAGTATAGAATCAGTTCGGTTCAGTTTACTCACTCAGTCATGTCTGACTGTTTGTGACCCCATGGACTGAAGCACTCCAGGCTTCCCTGTCCATCACCAACTTCTGGAGTTCACCCAAACCCATGTCCACTGAGCCGGTGATGCCATCCAACCATCTCATCCTCTGTCGTCCCCTTCTCCTCTCACCCTCAATCTTTTCCAGCATCAGGGTCTTTTCAAATGAGTCAGCTCTTCACATCAGGTGGCCAAAGTATTGGAGTTTGAGCTTCAACATCAGTCCTTCCAATGAACACTAGGACTGATTTCCTTTAGGATGGATTGGTTGGATCTCTTTGCAGTCCAAGGGACTCTCAAGAGTCTTCTCCAACACCATAGTTCTAAAGCATCAATTCTTTGGTGCTCAGCTTTCTTCATAGTCCAACTCTCACATCCATACATGACGACTGGAAAAACCATAGCCTTGACTAGATGGACCTTTGTTGGCAAAGTAATGTCTCTGCTTTTGAATATGCTATCTAGGTTGGTCATAACTTTCCTTCCAAGGAGTAAGCGTCTTTCTGTTTCATGGCTGCAGACATCATCTGCAGTGATTTTGGAGCCTCAAAATATAGTCTGCCACTGTTTCCACTGTTTATCCATCTATTTGCCATGAAGTGATAGGACCAGATCCCATGATCTTTGTTTTCTGAATGTTGAGGTTTAGGCCAACTTTTTCACTCTCCTCTTTCACTTTCATCAAGAAGCTTTTTAGTTCTTCACTTTCTGCCATAAGGGTGGTGTCATCTGCATATCTGAGGTTATTGATAGTTCTCCTGGCAATCTTGATTCCAGCTTGTGTTTCCTCCAGCCCAACGTTTCTCATGATGTACTCTGCATGTAAATTAAATAAGCATAGTGACAATATACAGCCTTGACGTACTCCTTTTCCTATTTGGAACCAGTCTGTTGTTCCATGTCCAGTTCTAACTGTTGCTTCCTGACCTGTATACGGATTTCTCAAGAGGCAGGTCAGGTGGTCTGGTATTCCCATCTCTTTCAGAATTTTCCACAGGTTATTGTGATCCACACAGTCAAAGGCTTTGGCATAGTCAATAAAGCAGAAATTGATGTTTTTCTGGAACTCTTGCTTTTCAATGATCCAGCAGATGTTGGCAATTTGATCTCTGGTTCCTCTGCCTTTTCTAAAACCAGCTTGAACATCTGGAAGTTCATGGTTCACGTATTCCTGAAGCCTGGCTTGGAGAATTTTGAGCATTACTTTACTAGCATGTGAGATGAGTGCAATTGTGCAGTAGTTTGAGCATTCTTTGGCATTGCCTTTCTTTGGGATTGGAATGAAAACGTACCTTTTCCAGTCCTGTGGCCACTGCTGAGTTTTCCAAATTTGCTGGCATATTGAGTGCAGCACTTTCACAGCATCATCTTTCAGGATTTGAAATAGCTCCACTGGAATTCTGTCACCTCCACTAACTTTGTTCGTAGTGATGCTTTCTTAGGCCCACTTGACTTCACATTCCAGGATGTCCGGCTGTAGGTGAGTGATCACACCATCGTGATCATCTGGGTTTCCAGATTATGCTACTTATTTTATTATTAACTTTATATAGGAGGGACTTACCTGGTGGTCCAGTGGTAGGACTCAGTGCTTCTACTCTGGGGAGCACGGCTTCTATCCCTGATTGGAGAACTAAGATCCTGCAAGCCACACATTGTGGCCAAGAAAAAAAAAAAGAAACATTATATAGGAGCTAGGGGACTGAGTAGCTAGCACAGTTCCTGAGCCAGAGCTGGAGGCCGCCATGTTTGTGCCCATTCCATTCTTTGTACAGAAAACCTGAGAGGTGCAGAGAGGCTCTCATTGAACCCAGGTCTCCGGTCAGCTCACGCTTCTGGATCTTCCCTGCTCCAGCTGGGAGACACCCCTGGCAAGCAGCCAGGGGAAAGATTGCTTCAGGGCCCATTGTTGTTGCTTAGTGGCACATTTGTGTCCGACTCTTTGTGACCCCACGGGCTGTAGCCCACCAGGCTCCTCCGTCCATGGGATTCCCCAGGCCCCATTAAGGGTTAGTAAAACCACAGGCCTTCATGTTTCTCTGGAGAAACTCAAAGGAACCTCTGTGGGCTAGAGCCCAGTCTGCCAACCTGTCCCCATTTTGCATCCCCTGTCCCCTTCCTCACTCAGGTGGAGACTCAGCAATTTTTCTTTTTTGGGATTACCCAGTAAGGAGCGGAATTATTATTTTTATTAATGGGGCCCCCTGAGCGTTTTCAATTTGAATCTTTCCCTGTAGCCTGAATCTCCCCACCCCAATTTTCTCTTTGTAGTGCAGATTAGCGACTTGGAAGGATATTTTACATTATTTTGCTCCCAGGAGGGATGGGGAAGACAGGGCTGGGCTGGGGCTTGTGGTGGCAGGCTTTGATACCAAAGTGCTGGTGGTTTTAATTCTAGCCCCCACCTCTGGTCCAGGACAGAATTGTCATTCGACCCCCTTCTCCTCCAGCCTCTCCCTGCTCTGCCCCATCCTTGGGTTCCAAGCAGTGTGTGTGGGTGTAGTGAGAGGGAGTTATGGGGCTGAGGGGGAAATGCACCGTGTGGATTTCTTCACTTCCCCAGGGTGAGGTCTAGTACAGACGGGGAGCTTCAGGGTCCTGCTTTCACCCAGGACACATGTGCATGAGAGAGAGAGACTGTGTCTAGTGGATGCTGTTCTCTGGGGTAACTGCAGCCACAAATGAGCTGCCTCACCCGAGGTCTCGCCTCTCCCCGGGGTGGTCTGCCCTCAACAACTGCTCACTGTTGGCAGGGTGGTACAAGGGCTCGGCCCCTTCCTCAGGCAGGGACAGCTCTGCAGGGGCTGTCTCCACCCCATAACTCGCTGTGGGATCTGCTGAGGCCTTTGCGGTGGCTGTACCACAGTTCAGCCCCGCTCTCCACCCAGTCCTGCTTCCTTCACTCCTGAGATGGACACAAGCAGCCTCTGACATCCAGGAGCTGGCCCCGCACTGACACCCAGGCTCGTTAGACGTAAACCTTCTCACAGAATGCCGGACGAGTCCACTCATGACCATAACCACGGGAGGCACAAAACAAGACCACTCTGTAATCTTGTCCGAGCAGAGCCTGACCACTGTCCCAACCACAAAAACACCAAACACCATCCTATACTGACTAATGTGAGTGATGCTGCTTCTTTCCCAACCGTGGCTGTAGCCTCACTTTGGTCTCCCTCTTTCTAGATTAGATTATTAAGACATCTGATCACAGAACATAATCACAGATGCATATGAAGCATTGAAGGACCCTTGCTTCCTAATAGCCAATTCAGAGCAAAATTGAACTGTCCCCTAAATCATCAAACATGCATCCAATACCTGTAAGCTGTCTTTAGCATCCCCTTCCTGAGATGCCTTGGGCCTTCCCAGGTGGTGCTAGTGGTAAAGAACCAGCCTGCCAAAAATGCAGGAGACACAAGAGAGGCGGGTTCGATCCCTGAGTCGGGAAGATCCCTTGGAGGAGGGCATGGCAACCCACTCCAGTATCTTTGCCTAGAGAATCCCATGGACAGAGGAGCCTGGTGGGTTATAGTCCATAGGGTCGCAAAGAGTTGGACATGACTGAAGCGACTAAGCACACACACACGCCGCCCTGAGTAGGCGTCATTCAACAACTGACAATGAGGTGGGGAGGATAAAACTCGTGCCCCGCTCCTCGAAGTGGGATGACCGGAGGACCCTTCCCACTCCAGAACTGTCTTTGGAAATCAAGTGAAGCCTCTGGTGCAAGTGCATTGCAATCCGCCTCCTCATCTGCCCGTTTCTGCTTCCTTCACCCTCTCCTCAGGGTTGATCCCGGGGGCACTCCCATATATCTCTTGTGAGTAAATTTCTGTTTCATTTTCCAAGAGAACCCAATGTTAGACAAGAAAGAATGAGAAGAAAGAAGATGTGAAAAGCAGGAGCAGTGGAGGAAAGGGGATGGACCTTCTGAAGATATGGGTTCCTCTCTGGAACTCCAATGAAGGCCAGATATTTCAGCCCTCATTTCAGTGCAGGAGGCTCTGCAGAAGGGGAGAACGCCCTGCTGAGTGACATAAAAGGGCAGCTCTCCTGTACCGACTAAAAGTGGAACAAGAACAATGGGAAAACAAGATAGAGTAGTTGGAAATGAAAAATATTACTGTTGAGATAAAATTCAATACAAGTACTGAAAAGTAAAGTTGAAGAAAGTAAAAAAGGAAAGGAAAATAAGAGAAAAGAGAAGAGATCAAGAGGAGCAATTCAGAACTAACATCTGAGTGATAGTGCTCCACCCAGAGGGGTGAAAATTATCAAGAAATAATGCAAGATAATTTCCTAAAGCTGGAAGACTTGAATCTACATATTGAAAGAACTTATGAATACTAGAAGGCGATGGCACCCCACTCCAGTACTCTTGCCTGCCAAATCCCATGGATGGAGGAGCCTGGTAGGCTCCAGTCCATGGGGTCGCGAAGAGTCGGACACAACTGAGCGACCTCACTTTCACTTTTCACTTTCACGCACTGGAGAAGGAAATGGCAACCCACTCCAGTGTTCTTGTCTGGAGAATCCCAGGGACAGGGGAGCCTGGTGGGCTGCCATCTATGGGGTCTCACAGAGTCGGAGACAACTGAAGTGGCTTAGCAGTAGCAGCAGCATGAATACTAGACCAGTTGGATAGCCATATGGAAAAAAAAATGAACTTTAATCCTGATCATATACCATATACAAGAATTAATTCAGAATGGATAGTAGACCTCAATGTGAAAAGTAAAATGCTATAGTACCTGGGGGTGGGGGGACCTCAGAAGAATAGCTTCATGTCTTTGGGATGGGCAAAGATTTCTCAGATAGAATACAAAACCCACTAACTATAAAAGAAAAATCACAAAATTTAGGCCCTATTAAAATTAAGAACTTCTCTTCAGTAGAGATGATATTGAGTGAAAAAGACAAGCCAAAGACTTTGAGAAGTATGTGTAACACATATACCCAACACAGAAGGTACCTCTATAGCATACATAGAAATCCTACAAATTCATAAAGTAAACTGTAAGAACACTGGAGTGGGTTGCCATTTCCTTCTCCAGTGCATGAAAGTGAAAAGCGAAAGTGAAGTCGCTCAGAAGAATGAGCAAAAGATTTACAAAATAAGTCAATAAAATAAAACATCAATAAAAGAAGTACAAAATGGTCAATAAATATACTTAAAGCTGCTCAGTATTATTATTCATCTGGAAATGCTAACTACAACCACAATAAAATACTATTATACCCTCCTACCTGAATGGCAAAAATAAAAGGTCTGAAAGTCCTGATGAGAATGAGGAGCGACTGGAACTCTCAGTCATTGCTGCTGATAGTTTGAATTTGTACAAACTCTTTGAAAAGCTGTTTGGCAGCACCTACAAAAATCAAATTGTATGACTACCCAGTGATCCAACAGTTCTACTTCTAAATGAAGACTGAAGGGACGTGAAAACTTATTTCCACTCAAAAACATACACAAGAACGTCACAGAAACATTGTTTATACTAGCTCAAAACTGGGGATAATTCAAAGGCCTATTGCCATTTCTATAAAATGTGGTATATATACAATGGAATACTATGCACCAGTGAAAAAGAATAAGCTCTACATGGAGCAACATGGATGAATGTCAGAGACATCTTATTAAGCAAAATAAGCCAGGCATAGAAAGATACATCCTGTAAAATTTATTCACAGGGAACTGACAAAACTCGTCCATGGCAATAGGAGGAGAGAATAGGGGCTACTTTTGGAAACCTATCAAACAGGAGAAAGCATGAACGAACTCCTTAGGTACTGGAAATGTTTGTATTTTGATATATATTTCCGTAGTTTAAAACATGTAAGTTACAAAACTACATGTAAATTCCAACTTAAAAAGCGATCCACTGAATCCTCAACACAATAAAAGAGAAAAGTCCACACCAATTTTGCAAATAATTGTGAGTCAGAAGAACAAGAGGAGAAAGAAATATTCTAGAGATTTCCAAGAGGGAAATCAGGTTACTTACAAAGCAATGAGAATCAGGCTAGCATCAAACTCTCATTAGCAACACCGGATACCTTTAAAATTCTGGAAAGAAAAAAAAAGGTTTTCAATCTAGGATTTCTGTATCCAGCCAAGACAACTGTGCAAATTGTAAGGACTCATTCAGTTTATCTCCTGTGAATCCTTTTTAAGGAATCAACTTGAGGATGCATTACAATAAATGAAGGAATAATCCAGGAGAAGGGGAAGACTGAGAAGGCAAGAAGCCATAGATAGAATCAGAAGAGCAAGGACAAGTTCCAGGGTAAGAGCTGTGCACAGGCCTGGAGAGCAACCGGTCCAGACTGAAGCAAGAGGACCAAGAGTCCCAGCAGGCAGGGCTGGTGGTGGCCTCCGATGACAAGGGGCACCAGATAGAACACGCATTATTAACACTTCTAAAAGAACTGGGAATGTAATAAAGACAAGTAGGACAAAAGAATAAAAAGAAAGGCAACTTGAAACTCAAAATACACACACACACACACACACACACGCACACACACACACACGCACACACACAGAGTTGTACCTGAAAGAGAACTGTAATTATACATAGTACACCACTTAGCTCAGCAGTGAATAGTCTTTACTTAGGCATAATAATGTGCCTAGTGATTTTCAATTCTTTTTTTAAAATATCTGTTTATTTAGTTGACTGCGCCAAGTTTTAGCTGTGGCACATGGTATCTTTGTAGTGGCATGAGAGGTCTTCAGTTGTGGCGTGTGGGATCTAGCTCCCTGACTAGGGATTGAACCCAGGCCCCCTGCATTGAGAGTGCAGTTTTATCTGCTGGACCACCAGGGAAGTCCCTCCATTCTTAGAATTAATCCAAAAGGCTTAATCCGGTTATGTGCTTAGTTGCTCAGTCGTGTCTAACTCTTTGTGACCCCTTGAACTGTAGCCCACCAGGCTCCTCTGTCCATGGGATTTCTCAGGCAAGAATTCTGGAGTGGGTTGCTATTTCTTCCTTCAAGGGATCTTCCTGATCCAGGGGTTGAACCTGCGTCTCCTGCACTGCAGGCAGATTCTTTACCTGCTGAGCCATCAGAGAAGCTCCAATCCGGGTATAGAATAAATGTAAATATTATCAACTTCACCAACATAAAAGTAAACATGGATAAAAGAAGTTAGGAGGTATAAGTGGGAGAAGTGAGGTGAAGGGAAGGATATAGGAGTATTGATATCCTGTTTTTACAAAGTGTAGATTCTCTTTTGCAAAGTGCAACTCTAGAGGGTAGAAGATCACAGAGGTAGCCAATGGAAGAACCAAAAGTAGAGACATGGCAGGAGGGGGTGGAGGCGGTGCAAGACAGATAAATCCTCGTCTGTTACAGTAGTAAGTCAATAGATTGTGTCTAAAATTGATGCATCAGGAAATATCAGCAGAAGCATATTATTTAGAAAAATGAAGATAAATATAAGAAGAGACATTTTAAAAAGTTAGACATCGCTGCCTTAGGGGAACAGATCTGGAAGTAGGAAGCAGTTTAGCAGGACGCTGTATTTAACCTTGTGCATATAGTATTTGGAATAAAACAGTTTTGGGAGGTATTTTTTGTTTTGCGCTGAGGCAGATAGACATGGGTCAGATGAAGGAGGAGATTATAAAAGCTTTCCTCTTTTTCTAAGGATCATCAAGGTATCAAGGGACCCTGTGACAGCCCCCACCTGGAAAAGGACTTGAAGTTATGCTTTGACATCTGGGGACTGAACACATTCAGTTTTTATAGGAGCAGGGATTTGGGGACTTTGAAATGTCACTAATTTTCTTGCCAAGGCTTCTCTGTGATAAACTTCATCCCCCCCTTCTTCCCCCTCAAAAATACAATTTTCAATAAATAGCAAGCTCATAAATAACATGGGGCACCACGACTCCTAATGAAACAGTGACAAATGTGATATCTTCATGGGATCAGGAGAAATAACAAAGGGGGGCAGTGGGATGGGACTGGAGCACCCAGAGCTGGTGAGATTTTATTAAAAATCCTTTAAGTTTCCTGCAACCCATTAAAGCAATTCTCTTGCAAAATAATTAGACATCATTCAGAAATGTCGCTGCCTTATTAGGATGCCGATCCTCAGCTTCTGCAGGTAGAGGGTGGACTTTGAGCCTGTCCAAGAAACGTGGAAAACAGGCTGGCCTGGGTCCTCACCTTGGCTCGCCGGCTAGGTAACTATATGTCCTGGGTGGGGGGTGGGCGGGGTGGTGGAGGTCCCTGCTATCACCTGGGCCCCAGTCTCTAATCTGTAAAAACGGGAGAGTTGGACAGGATCTGTGCTCTGAATCTGTTTGTGATGGTAGACAGATTGTTCTCCCTGCACAAAACCCGTGGCCACACATACAATTTGGTAAATAATTTCAGAGGGCTCATGGCTCCCTGTTGCCCATCTGTGATCCTCTGAAGTCATTTCAGCTCAGGTACTCCGGGATTCTATTCTTTTCCTTTTCTGTGGCTTACAGCCTATAGCAACTGGCTGCAGTTTTTGTAGACAGTTGTTCTAACAGCGTGAAGCAGAACTCTTCAAGAAAGTCCTTGCTCTCCACAGGTATCTCCTTTCACTCAGCACTGGCTGGTGGTATGTGCAAGCTCCCCTGACTTGCAGACATCTGACTTGCGGATGTCCTGTATGATCAGCCAGCTGGCCAGTGCTGGATTCAGTGCTGGTTCCCTTTAGATCTTCTTAGAGGAGACCAGCTCTTTGGGCCTGCAAATCCCTGGGCTTCCAGCCTGCCTCCTGCAGATGTGATGGGAACGGGAGCTCTGTGTGGCTCACTCTCGAGGTTCCTAGTCCAGCATCTGCAGGTTCTGCACTTATTCTATGCCCTGGACTCTCCCTGTTACCTTGCTGCTGGAATCCAGTTAAATAAATGATTTCCTCTACTTCATTAACAAATCTCCCCTCCCCTGCCCAGATTGGGAGGGTCCGCGTACCTGGTCCACTGTCTCTGCCCCGTGTCTAGCTCTGCTCATTTCCTCGGGTGTGCCCGGCTGCTCAGCAGCCTGACTTGTCTCTCCTGGCCTCTCAGTCTATCAGTAGCACTTAGAAGAGCTAATAATCACCATTTCTTGAGCTCCTTCTATATGCTTGGTGCTGATCACAGCACGCTTATCCTTAAGGCTGTAGAGGAGGAAATTGACACTCAAGAGAGGTCAAGAAATGTGGCCGAGGACACACGACTGGCAAAGGCTATGGTAGGTAGACTTATAAGACAGTCTCCAGCGATCTTTACTTCCTGGTATTCACACCCTCGTGTAATTCTCTCCCCTTTAGAGTGGGCTGGACCAAGTGACTTGATTCTGATAAAGAGAATATGGCAAGGACTTCCCTGGTGGTCCGGTGGTTGGGAGTCCACCTGCCAATGCAGGGGACATGGATCTGATCCCTGGTCCGGGTGATTCCACATGCTGCAGAGCAACTGAGCCTGTGCACCACAGCTACTGAAGCCCTAGAGCCCGGCACACCTAGAGCCCCTGCTCCACAGTAAGAGAAGCCACCGCAATGAGAAACCTGCGCACTGCAACAGAGCGTAGCCCCCACGTGCCGCAACTTGAGAAAGCCTGCATGCGGCAGTGAAGACTCAGTGCAGCCAAAAAGAGAGAGAGGGAATGTATGGCAAGGGTAATAGGCTGTCACTTTTATGATTTGGTTACCAAAGTTTGTGACTTTCTTCTTGCTCACTGTTGTTATTGTTTAGTTGCTAAGTTGTGTCCAACTCCTTGCAACCTCATGGACTGTAGCCCACCTGGCTCCTCTGTCCATGGGATTTCCCAGCCAAGAATACTGGAGTGGGTCACCATTTCCTTCTCCAGGGGATCTTCCCAACCCAGGGATCGAACCCGCATTTGATTTCCTGCATTGGCAGGTGGGTTCTTTACGCTGAGACATCACGGAAGTTGCTTTTCTTGCTGCTGCTGCTGCTATGTCGTTTCAGTCGTGTCTGACTCTGTGCGACCCCATAGACGGCTAGCAGACTCTATTTATTGTCCTCTGGCTTGTACACTCTAATGAAGCAAGATGCCAGGTGGAAGAGGCCCATGAAGCAAGGGACTGAGGACCTCAGTGCAATAGCAAGAAACTCAGCCATGTGAGGAGCTTGAAAGTGAATTCTTCCCCAGTTCAAACCATCAGATAAGACTATAGGCTCTGGTGGTGATTTAGTCGCTATGTCCTATCCGACTTTTGTAAACCCATGGACCATAGCCTACTAGGCTCCTTTGTCCATGGGATTCTCCAGGCAAGAATGCTGGAGTGGGTTGCCATTTTCTTCCCAAGGGGATCTTCCTGACCCAGGAATTGAAACCGGGTCTCCTGCATTGCAGGCAGACTCTTTACCGACTGAGCTATGAGGGAAGCCCTGGACTGACACCTTAATTGGAGCCTGTGGGAAACCATGGCTTGTAGAGGATCCAGATAATCTGGACCCAGACTCCTGACTTGCGCAAAATGTGAGGCAATGAATATATACCGTTTCAGGCTCTTAAGTTTTGGAGTACTTATTGCACAGCACAATAGATAACTAACATAATGTAGCCAGGCTAGGATGTGAAGCCAGGTCTGTTTGGTACTAACATTCTGCATCGATGCTGCTATGCCAGGCTGCCATTCTCAACCTCTGCTCTTAAGCCGTGGTGTGGAGGAGCTATTGGTGATTGGCAGGCCCTGTAGCACCTCAGCTTCCAGCTCCAGGGCTCACTTACTCAGTGGGGAATCCAAGGGACAGCTACATAGCTCAGCCTAGAGGCTATAGCTATGGTGAGTGAGAGAACCCTGGATCAGGAACCAGGAGAACCACTTCTCATCCTGGCTTTATTCGAATTCAGGCCTCCATTTCTCTGTGTGTCAGTGGGCTTGTTGGATGAGAACACGTTCATTACCACCAGTTCTTCTGAGTTCAAGTCGGATCCTGGCTGCAAGAGGCCCTTCCCCCAGCCCGTGCCCTGGGGTGGGTGTGACTTCACCTGAGAGGCTTGAGGCTTGGACAGAGATTGTGGGAAGCTGCCCTGCCTGCTTTTGGGGAGGGGCGGCTGTGCCTGGGGGCTTCTCTGCCGGCCCAGTGGTAAAGAACACGCTTGCCAGTGCAGGAGATGCAGGTTTGATCCTTGGGTCTGGAAGATTCCCTGGAGAAGGAAATGGCAACCCACTCCAGTATTCTTGACTGGGAAATGGACAGAGGGGCCTGGTGGGCTATAGTCCATGGGATCACGAAAGAGTTGGACACGACTTAGCGACTCAACAATAACAAGTTGTGACTTGAGCCCCTGGTGGGGTCCTGCCTCAACCCCCGAAATTCCTGTCTAACCACCATTTCCTGGGGGTCTTTCAGTGACCTTTGGATGGGGGGACACCCACTGGAGTGAAGACGTTTTTCCCAGGGCAAAGGGCAGTGGCAGTGGGACTGTAAGTGTGTGTGGAGAAGGGTGCTAACTCACTGCGCTTCAATAGGGAGCTTTTATTACATGCAGGGGGCTGTGATGAATGGGATCCCACCCTCCCTCTGTCTTATTCCATTTCCCTGGCCCCGGCGAGATTTATGCAGCTTCACTTACAGTCCTGCGAGGCTAAAACAGAAAAGTTATTCAACTTCTTTCTTCCTCTTCTTTCCTTGCCCTTTTCCATTTCTAGGCAGGAGCAGGGGTTAGAGGAGGTTTTTACCACCTCCTGTAAATTGTGACTGTGGATACTCACACAGCCTTCTCTCCTGTCTTTCAACTGCATATAGTCCCTGGGGTTCAGAGAGATCTCCTTTAATGCTCTGAGGAGACAGAAAAGCAGAGGACTTATGAGGACCCTTATGAGGCTCAGAGGCAGACCATTCTGCTTGAAACTTGGCTCTACCACCTCCTAGCTGTGTGGCCTCAGGCAAACTTCTTAACCTCTCTGACCTCAGTCCTGATAATGTGGGACTATAACTGTGAACTTCCTGATGTTCAAGCTGGTTTTAGAAAAGGCAGAGGAACCAGAGATCAAATTGCCAACATCTGCTGGATCATCGAAAAAGCAAGAGAGTTCCAGAAAAACATCAATTTCCGCTTTATTGACTATGCCAAAGCCTCTGACTGTGTGGATCACAATAAACTGTGGAAAATTCTGAGAGAGATGGGAATACAGACCACCTGACCTGCCTCTTGAGAAATCTGTATGCAGGTCAGGAAGCAACAGTTAGAACTGGACATGGAACAACAGACTGGTTCCAAATAGGAAAAGGAGTACGTCAAGGCTGTATATTGTCACCCTGCTTATTTAACTTCTATGCAGAGTACATCATGAGAAATGCTGGACTGGAAGAGACACAAGCTGGAATCAAGATTGCCGGGAGAAATATCAATAACCTTAGATATGCAGATGACACCACCCTTGTGACAGAAAGTGAAGAGGAACTCAAAAGCCTCTTGATGAAAGTGAAAGAGGAGAGTGAAAAAGTTGGCTTAAAGCTCAACATTCAGAAAACGAAGATCATGGCATCTGGTCCCATCACTTCATGGGAAATAGATGGGGAAACAGTGGAAACAGTGTCAGACTTTATTTTGGGGGGCTCCAAAATCACTGCAGATGGTGACTGCAGCCATGAAATTAAAAGACGCTTACTCCTTGGAAGAAAGGTTATGACCAACCTAGATAGTATATTCAAAAGCAGAGACATTACTTTGCCGACTAAGGTCCATCTAGTCAAGGCTATGGTTTTTCCTGTGGTCATGTATGGATGTGAGAGTTGGACTGTGAAGAAGGCTGAGCGCCGAAGAATTGATGCTTTTGAACTGTGGTGTTGGAGAAGACTCTTGAGAGTCCCTTGGACTGCAAGGAGATCCAACCAGTCCATTCTGAAGATCAACCCTGGGATTTCTTTGGAAGGAATGATGCTAAAGCTGAAGCTCCAGTACTTTGGCCACCTCATGCGAAGAGTTGACTCATTGGAAAAGATTCTGATGCTGGGAGGGATTGGGGGCAGGAGGAGAAGGGGACGACAGAGGATGAGGTGGCTGGATGGCATCACTGACTCAATGGACGTGAGTCTGAGTGAACTTGGTGATGGACAGGGAGGCCTGGTGTGCTGCGATTCATGGGGTCGCAAAGAGTCGGACACGACTGAGCGACTGAACTGAACTGAACTGAAGAGTACCTTATCTCAGAGAGCTGTTGTCAGTACTGAACGTGGCAGAGTACATGAAGGGCTCAGCCTGGCACTGGCACACAGTCGGCAGGCAATAGACGCTAGTGATGATGACTGTTCACCCTCACAGCCCTGAGAGGTGAGCGGCCTTAAGTCTGCTGGTCTCGCACTCTGCTTCTTCCAGGAGCTATGCCATCAGCTGCCTCTCTGTTAAGTTCTGCTGCTCTTCTGAAGGTGGCACTTTGGTTCTAACTCAGTCTTGTTTTCCTGTCACTGCTTGAATGTGTCCTTTGGTCTTTCCTTGGAGGCAGCAGAGGTGGGAGGAGAAGGATGAAGTGGGGAGAGAAGAGACTACCGTGCTGGAACCCAGAGGCATGAGGTCTGACTTCCAGAGCCCGTCTTTGCAAATCTCTTTATAATTTAACAGCAGTTTTCATTTTAATCACATCGTTTCCCCCCTCATTTATAGAGTGGGAGTTATCACATGTGTAAAGTTTTTTCATTTTTGAAAGGATATATATGCACATATATACATATGTGACTGTGCCAGGTCTTAACTGTGGCATGTGAACTCTTAATTGTGGGATCTAGTTCCTTGACCAGGGATTGATTGAACCGGGGCACTCTGCAACGGGAGCACAGAGTCATAGCCTTTACACATAGCCCAACATGTGGAAAGTTCTGTTCTTACCTGACGCAAGAGAAAACCTAAGACTCAGAGGTAGAGCTGCTTGCCCAGGATGACACGGCTAGAAAGACGGAGAGCTGAATTTGAATCCTGACGTGTGGACTCCTATCTCAGCCCTTTACCATTTCCCTGGGGCTTCAGGTGACTCTAGGTGAGTCCCCCTCTGTTCTCTTGCCTGAAAACAAGGTGCTGGGCCTACATCATCCCTGAGACCCCTTCCAGCCTGGGCTTCTTGTTCCCAGGTGGAGTCTAGGTCTGTCTGGTCCTCAGACGGGAGGAGCAAACTTCTCAAACTCTCTGGCTCAGTTGCTGATGGAAAATTTCTGCCTCAGCTTCTCCTGTGCCTTTGGAGTTTTGGGCCCTGGAAGCTGAGTGTCGTACTTAACTATTCAGAAAGCCATATATCCTCTGTAAGCAAGAAATCTACTTCGACAGGCAAGAAATGCCACAAATTGTTTACTGCTCTTTGCTTCAAATTTAGAGTGGGAAGCAGGTGTTGGGAGGTGTCTCTGGCTGCTGGAGGCAAGTTTCTGTTCACTTGCCTCATTTGGGTATAAACGCTCTTATCTTATCCAGCTGTGTTAGGGGCAGGGTGGCCCATGGGTTGGGTCACAGGAGGCGGTCCCACTGAGACAAGACAACTCAGATTGGGACTTGAATTCTTTCAATTGCAATCACACACCTGGTCTCAGGACTTAAGCTCTGGTTCTTGATGTCTCATCATAGAAAGATTTGTGCCCCTGTAAGAGGAGGGAAGAGCGCAGGGCACAACTGCTGAAAGAATAACACAGCCCAGGGAAAGATTGAAGGCAGGAGGGGAAGGGGACGACAGAGGATGAGATGGTTGGATGGCATCACTGACTCAATGGACATGAGTTTGAGCAGGCTTCAGGAGTTGGTGAAGGACAGGGAAGCCTGGCGTACTACAGTCCATGGGATCACAAAGAGTCCGACATTATTTAGTGACTGAACTGAAGGACATGATGTAAACTGATTAGGGCCAAATAGGTCCAAGATGGTGGACAAGTTGACTTCCACTAGACCTTGAACCTCACTGAAACACATCAGCAAGTTAAATGGCACACCCACAGGTGCCGTGACAGTTCCAAGCTAACCATCAAAGACCAAAAAGTGGGCTGTGGCCCAATTTCTGGAAATCCCCACCCCTCCCCAAATAGTTGGAATAATCCTCCTATTCACTAGCCTGTGAAATTACCCAGCTCATAAAATCTAACCACACCACATCTTGAGGCCACACACTCTGTGGAGTGTGTTTCTCTCTAAATAAATCCACTTCTTTACCTATCACTTTGTCTCTCACTGAATTCTTTCTGCAACAAGACATCAAAAACCTGAGCTTTGTTAGGTCCTGAAACCAGGTGTGTGATCTCAGTTGGAAGACCATGGGTTTGTCTGGGTTCAAGTCCTGGCACAAGGGTTTAAGTCCCAATCTGAGGTGGACGGTTTTACCCCCTTCCCTCCTGTTTCACCAAGACCTAGGTCCCCACTCTCCCCATATATCTACTGAGGAGCTTTTGGAAATCTGTCATCTTCTTGGAGCTTCAGCCTTCTCATCGAAAAATAGATTCATGTACATTCTGCCCTGTAAGGACAGTGAGGTTGTGAAGATCACCCAGGACCTGAGGGAATTCCTGAATTTGTGGAGTTTAAGAATATTGGTGATAGGATTCAGCTGGTCCCTCTTCTGACCTGGGGCTGGGCAGGGTGTGGAGGGTAGGAAGCTGCAGGAGAATGGACAGAGATGTTCGTTTCAGAAGTTTTTTGAGAGTCAGGATGCTCAGGCACTCCTTCTATGAGTCCTAAGATTTCTTCTTGCTTGGGCTCTTGGGAACATTCCACACCATCTTTGAATGGGGTCTTGGTGTCAAGTTGCTTTTTGACTCTCCATGACTCTCCAGGCCAGGCGGACAGTGAGGAGAAAAACAAGTGCTTGCTAGGTGTTGGTCACTGAGCTGAGGACTTTGCCTGAGTTAGCTATTCTCTTTCAGCCACTTTGTGCAGCATAAATGATTTCATCCACTTTACAAACTAAAAAAACAGAGGCTTAGCAAAATTATCACTTGCACTGGGTTACATAGTGGAGCAAGGATGTGATTTGAGAGACATGTGTCCCCTAGTGACCTTTCCTATCAAATCATGGAGCTTTGTTAGGAAAATCAGCTTTCCAGGTGGAAAATAACTTGAATGGCATCCCAGAGCCCTGGCTGTCTGCACTGATGCAGTGCAGTCAGAACCAACTGTTGGTCCCCGGCCAGTCATCCTTGTTTTAGTTCCCTGTCTCCATGCTCGGACACCCACCAGGTCATTGGTCTTAGAGTCAGAACTCCAAGAGGAGGAAAGAGCGCCCCTGGTGGTCACGGTGTGTGAGCATCTCACAGCCTCTCACCATCATGGAAACATCTATGGTCTCTCCTTGTCCTTGCACCGGACCAGCGGCCACATGCTGCCCTGGACCAAAGAATTTCCCAAGCTGGGATCATGGCACCACTCAGAATGAGTTCAGTAACTTAGTCACTTAGACATACATTTGACCTACACATCAGTTCAGTTCAGTCACTCAGTTGTGTCCGACTCTTTGCGACCCCATGAATCGCAGGATGCCAGGCCTCCCTGTCCATCACCAACTCCCAGAGTTCACCCAGACTCATGTCCATCGAGTTGGTGATGCCATCCAGCCATCTCATCCTCTGTTGTCCCCTTCTCCTCCTGTCTCCGATCCCTCCCAGTATCAAGGTCTTTTCCAGTGAATCAACTCTTCACATCAGGTGGCCAAAGTATTGGAGTTTCAGCTTCAGCATCAGTCCTTCCAATGAACACCCAGGACTGATCTCCTTCAGGATGGACTGGTTGGATCTCCTTGCAGTCCAAGGGAATCTCAAGAGTCTTCTCCAACACCACAGTTCAAAACCATTAATCTTCAGTGCTCAGCTTTCTTCACAGTCCAACTCTCACATCCATACCTGACCACTGGAAAAACAATAGCCTTGACTAGATGAACCTTTGTTGGCAAAGTAGTATCTCTGCTTTTTAATATGCTATCTAGGTTGGTCATAACTTTCCTTCCAAGAAGTAAGCATCTTTTAATTTCATGGCTGCAGTCAGCATCTGCAGTGATTTTGGAGCCCAGAAAAATAAAAAGTCTGCCGCTGTTTCCACTGTTTCCCCATCTCTTTCCCATGAAGGGATGGGACCAGATGCCATGATCTTAGTTTTCTGAATGTTGAGCTTTAAGCCAACTTTTTCGCTCTCCTCTTTCACTTTCATCAAGAGGCTTTTTAGTTCTTCTTCACTTTCTGCCATAAGGGTGGTGTCATGTGCATATCTGAGGTTATTGATATTTCTCCCGGCAATCTTGATTCCAGCTTGTGCTTCATCCAGCCCAGCATTTCTCATGATGTACTCTGCATATAAGTTGAATAAGCAGGCTGACAACATACAGCCTTGATGTACTCCTTTTCCTATTTTGAACCAGTCTGTTTTTCCATGTCCAGTTCTAACTGCTGCTTCCTGACCTGCATACAGGTTTCTCAAGAGGCAGGTCAGGCAGTTTGGTATGCTCATCTCTTTCAGAATTGTCCACAGTTTATTGTAACCTACACAGTCAAAGGCTTTGACATAGTCAATAAAGCAGAGATAGATGTTTTTCTGGAATTCTCTTGCTTTTTCGATGATCCAGCAGATGTTGGCAATTTGATCTTTGGTTCCTCTGCCTTTCCTAAAACCAGCTTGAACATCTGGAATTTCACGGTTCATGTATTGCTGAAGCCTGGCTTGGAGAATTTTGAGCATTACTTTACTAGTGTGTGAGATGAGTGCAATTGTGCAGTAGTTTGAGCATTCTTTGGCATTGCCTTTCTTTGGGATTGGAATGAAAACTGACCTTTTCCAGTCCTGTGGCCACTGTTGAGTTTTCCAAATTTGCAGGCATATTGAGTGCAGCACTTCCATAGCATCATCCTTCAGCATTTGAAATAGCTCAACTGGAATTCCATCACCTCCACTAGCTTTGTTCGTAGTGATGCTTTCTAAGGCCCACTTGATTTCACATTCGAGGATGTCTGGCTCTAGGTGAGTGATCACACCATTGTGATTATCTGGGTCGTGGAGACCTTTTTTGTACAGTTCTTCTGTGTATTCTTGCCACCCTCTTCTTAATATTTTCTGCTTCTGTTGGTCCATACCATTTCTGTCCTTTATTGAGCCCATCTTTGCATGAAATATTCCCTTGGTATCTCTAACTTTCTCGAAGAGATCTCTAGTCTTTCCCATTCTGTTGTTTTCCTCTATTTCTTTGCATTAATCGCTGAGAAAGGCTTTCTTATCTCTCCTTGCTATTCTTTTGGAACTCTGCATTCAGATGCTTATATCTTTCCCTTTTTCCTTTGCTTTTTGCCTCTCTTCTTTTCACAGCTGTTTGTAAGGCCTCCTCAGACAGCCATTTTGCTTTTTTGCATTTCTTTTCCATGGGGATGGTCTTGATCCCTGTCTCCTGTACAATATCCTGTCCATAGTCCATCAGGCACTCTATCAGATCTAGTCCCTTAAATCCATTTCTCACTTCCACTGTATAATCATAGTAAGCTTGACTGAGTCAGGCTCTAGGCTCAGCTCTGAGCAGAGTGTGTGTGTGCGTGCATGTGTGTGTGTTACACACATACACTAAGGCGTGACTGAGACTCAGTCTCCCGAAGAGGCAGTCACGCACTGGAGGCTGGGGTAGTAGCCTGAACTGGACAGAGCAAAGGGGAGTGATCAGTTCTTCAGTAGGAGTGGTGCAGAGGGGCTACCAGAGAAGCTAGCTCCCTTCACTATAAAGCATGCCTGGGAGGATTTACTTAAAATGCAGCAGAGTTCACTGAGAAACCTGTCTGTGAGTCAAGAAGCAACAGTTAGAACAGGATGTGGAACAACTGACTGGTTCAAAATTGGGAAAGGAGAATGACAAGGCTATATATTGTCACCCTGCTTATTTAACTTATATGCAAAGTACATCATGCAAAATACCAGGCTGCATGAATCACAAGCTGGAATCAAGATTGCCAGGAGAAATATCAACAACCTTAGAAATGCAGATAATACCACTCTAATGGCAGAAAGTAAAGAGGAACTAAAGAGCCTCCTGATGAGGTTGAAAGAGGAGAGTGAAACAGTTGGCTTGAAATTCAATATTAAAAAAAAATTAAGATCATGACATCCAGTCCCATCACTTCTGGGAAATAGAAGGGGAAAAAGTTGAAGCAGTGATAAGATTTTATTTGGGTTACAAAATCAGTAAGGACAGTGACTGCAGCCATGAAATTAAGCTTGCTCCTTGGAAGAAAAGCTATGACAAACTTAGACAGCATATTAAAAAGTAGAGACATCACTTTGTTGACAAAGATCTGTATAGTCAAAGCTATGTTTTTTCCAGTAGTCATGTATGGATGTAAGAGTTGGACCATAAAGAAAGCTGCTGCTACTGCTAAGTCGCTTCAGTCGTGTCTGACTCTGTGCAACCTCAGAGACGGCAGCCCACCAGGCTTCCCCGTCCCTGGGATTCTCCAGGCAAGAACACTGGAGTGGGTTGCCATGTCCTTCTCCAATGCATTAAAGTGAAAAGTGAAAGTAAAGTCGCTCAGTCGTGCCCGACTCTTAGCGACCCCATGGACTGCAGCCTACCAGGCTGCTTCATCCATGGGATTTTCCACTGGAGTGGGTTGCCATTGCCTTCTCCAGAAAGAAAGCTGAACACCAAAGAATTGATGCTCTCAAATTGTGATGCTGGAGAAGACTCTTGAGAGTCCCTTGGACTGCAAAGAGATGAAACCAGTCAATCTTAAGGGAAATCAGTCCTGAACATTCAGTGGAAGGACTAATGCTGAAGCTCCAATACTTTAGCCACCTGATGCGAAGAGCCAACCCATTGGAAAAGACCCTGGGAAAGATTGAGGGCAAGAGAAGGAGCCGGCAGAGGATGAGATGGTTAGATAGCATCATTGACTCAATGGACATGCATTTTAGCAAATGCCGGGAGATAGTGGAGGACAGAGGAACCTGTCATGCTGCCATTAATGTGATCGCAAAGAGCCAGATACAACTTAGTAACTGAGCAAGAACAAAATTCACTGAGTGTCTGATGGGCACCGCATCCCGCCTTAGGCACTGAGTGAGGATTCAAAGATAATTCAGACCCTGTCATTGCCTTCGTGTGGTCAAGGACCACCCCCCACCCACCTTCCCTCTCTCCCCCTACCTCCCAGACTGTCCAACCAACTCTTTGCTATGTGGACTAAGGTGGAATGTGCTTATTGTCTGGGGCTGGGGCATATGTCTGGTGGTGTAAGACCAAGCCCGGGAGAACAGTTAGGTGACTCCTATGCTTGTCCAGGCAAACAGGAACAGCAGTCCAGGTTAGGGTCTGAGCAGAGAGGTGCTGCTGCTAGTGCTCTGCCCATGGCCCCTTGCACCCACTATTTTCACACACGGGGACCCAGTGGCTGCCAACTGCCGGCATGCAACCTAGGACTCTGCCCCAGGGCTTTCTCTGGCTCCTGGAATCTGCTTAGCCATCTCAGCAGGGGCAGTGAACACACTTCTCTAATTACACAGAGAAGCCTGGTAGATACAAACAGCTCCTCGCTCACAGGGTGGGGTTATCCTGAGGTGTGCTCTATCTTGTTCCCAGAGCCCCCCAGTCATCTTCTGTGCTAACCTGCTCATAGCACATTATGTTTTGGCTTCTTTCCTCCCCATTTACTCAGCTCCATCTTCCTGCTGGTACTTCTGGGCTCGCCTCCTACATAAATGTCTTGTCCTCAGATCCTTATTCTAGGATCTGCTTCAGAGGAGCCTGACCTAAGACCCCTGGCCATGGAGACGGTGGGACTTGTAGTCAGACAGGTCACAGCATGACCTTGGGCAAGGCATTCAGCCCTCTGAGGGTCAGCGCCCTCCCCTGAGAGCTGGGGGTGGGGATAGTGCCATGAGGAGTTTTGAGAATGAAATGAGCCAGTGCTCTTGACCCATGGGCAATGCAGAATAAAGGGCAGCTAGTATGATTACTTTCGGAGAAGGTGATGGCACCCCACTCCAGTACTCCTGCCTGGAAAATCCCATGGACAGAGGAGCCTGGTAGGCTGCAGTCCATGGGGTCGTGAAGAGTCGGACATGGCTGAGCAACTTCCATTTCACTTTTCACTTTCATGCATTGGAGAAGGAAATGGCAACCCACTCCAGTGTTCTTGCCTGGAGAATCCCAGGGACGGGGGAGCCTGGTGGGCTGCTGTCTATGGGGTCGCACAGAGTCGGACACGACTGAAGTGACTTAGCAGCATGATTACTATTTAATTGTGAGAAACTGGGAAACAAGCTAGATGCCCAGTTATTAGCATAGTGGCAGTGGGATGGAAAGGGGGCAGGGGAAGGGGAGGGAGATAAGAAACTCTTGAGACAGTTCAGAACCAGATGTGAGAGGGGAGGAGCAGGCAGCTGCTTGGGCTGTTGGTTTTAGGCCCCCCGCTGGCCTCTGTGGGGAGTTTGGCTCCAGGAGGGAGGTGCTTGATTCCCCAGCAATGGTGGTGAGGCTGGTGGGGGCGCTGTGGTGCCTCACTGGCTGGAAATCCCTAAGGAATTTCCCAGTTCCAGGGTTCTGGTCCTCTGGGTGCCCCTGCCATGGACCAGAACCCCAAAGCCCAGTCATGGAGCCTCATCTGAGGTCTTTCACCCCACCCCCTTTTGTGCCCAAGCTTCACTGGGAAGTATTTATTACACGTCAATGTGATAAATGAAAAGTCATATTTTACTGTGAATTATCCCCAGCCCATTCGAAGCACAGATCTATAGCCTGGAGAGTTATTAAGTGCTTACCACGGAATGCTATAAAATCCTCATCATTTTCCCAACGGCCTCTCCCACCAGGGAACGAGGAGGGGAGAAGACTGGGGAGAGAAGGGGCAGCTGCCTCAGTGGTAGGAGGGGGTCAAGGAAGGATGGCCAGGGCCCACTGGATTGCTCTGCTCAGGGAAGGCACCCTGGGCTGGGATCCTTAGGTTCCTGGCTTCCTGTGTTTGGCTGCGACCTTGGGTAAGATTCTGAGAGACCTCAGTTTCCCGGTCTGTAGACAGTGGCCGTGAGCAGCAGTGGTTTTGGAAGTTGTAAACCACACACTGGGCTTCCCAGATGGTGCTAGTGGTAAAGAACCCGCCTACCAATGCAGGAGACGTTCGAGATGTGGGTTCAATCCCTTGGTAGGGAAGATCGCCTGGAGGAGTCCACTCCAGCAGTCTTGCCTGGAGAATCCCATGGACAGAGGAGCCTGGCGGGCTACTAGTCCATAGGGTCGCAAAGAGTTGGACGCAACTGAAGCGACTTAGCACGCACACACACAAGCCACAAGTTACATTTGATAATGGCTGATAACATAACGTTTAGTACTGTAATGAAATAAGGCCTATGACAAAGTGACTCTGCCTCACATTTCATGGTACTGTTGAATTAATTGTACGCTGTGGAGAGGCCATATAGTTTAGTTTTGTTCTCTGATGGGGAGCCCCCATGTATCAACCAGGATCATAGAAGGAAACAGATGGCATGCTCACATTAGGATAATGTTTTAATAAAGGAAGGTTTTAATAAAGGTGCAATTTACAAAGGTCGGGCAGGGCGTAGGGAAGCCACAGGGACAGTGCAGCCCCGCAGGGCTGTCTATGCCCCTTCTTGGGCTGCAACATGGGGAGAACGGAGTGAAACCTGGAAGCTAGAGGCAGCCTGTGTGTGGTGCAGAGTGCTCCGCCGGGGGGCTGAGACCTTCTGTCTCAAGGTCCTGAGGCCCAAGATGGCCCTGCAGGGAAGGTGTGTGGGGAACAAGGACCTCTCCCCTCTCCTATGTCCTGCCACGGCTCCCACTGGCCAGACTGAATAAATCAGATGAATTCTTCCGTGCTAGAAGAGTGTCAACTGCTTGAGATGGCAAATGACGGGGGCCTTCAAAGTATGTTTGGGACAACTTCAGTTCTCCTTACATTCTGGATGCAAGTCAAGGCAGAATTTCCTGAGATCGCCACAAAGCACCGAAAAGACTCCTTCCATTTCCAATGTTCTATCTTTGTGAAGAAGGTTTTCTGCAACCAAAGCGAGATGACAAAGAAGACTGGACGGAAGCTACACACTTCAGTGCCACTCTCTCATCACGCCCCAGATGGGACCATCCGGTTGCGGGAAAACGAGCCCAGGGCTCCCACTGATTCTGCACTGTGGTGAGTGGTATACTTATTTCATTATATAACACAGTGTAATAGAAACAGAAATGAAGTGTGTAAGAAATGAAATGCCCTTGAATCATCCAGAAACCAGGCAGAGGGAGTCAGGCTGGGATGGAGTCCATGCTGGGCCGAGGGCAGGGTGAGGACGAGAGAGGATCCGAGGGGTGAGCGGAAGAGACCCAGCCAGCCCCCCATCGCGGACAGCCTCTGCTTGAGTATTTCAGGGCAGGGGCCTCCCAGCCTCCCTGAGCGACAGGCCCCCGCTGCTGGGCCGCCCTAATTAACTGGGGGGTTCTTCCTTCCAGCAAACTCAAGTCAGCCTCTCTCTCAGTCCTCCCCATCTAACAACCAATGCAGTGGTTATTCTATTTGGCTGCGTGTGAGTGGTAAACAGGGTGACTACATTAGTATCCGTTCACTTTGCACGACCTACCACATGTTTATAGCTTTTTTGCTTTGCCGATTCTCCTGTATTCACAACCAATAATGGTGCTGATGTTTCCTCTTATTCCAGGCCGCACTAAAGGCTCTCAGGGGTCCGTGCTTTCACCTCAGTGCACTCGCTGAAAGACTAATGTTAGAATGAGGCTTATATCTCAATTTGCAAAGTTTCCTGTGACCTTGTGAACCCCCCTTCCCTTTACACCGGGCATGTTTTCTTTCCTCCTGGCCCTGAACGTGAAGAGCATACGCACGAGGCAGACCGGACCGCCCCTTTGACTGAAGCAGGGGAGGGGTGCCAGGTGTGCAGTCTGCCCCTCAGACCCTGTGCGGATGAGACCTGCACAGATGGGGGTGGGCAGGTTTTTTTCTCTTGGCACCTTCTTTCCGGCCACTGCTGCCTTAAACCCCGTTTTCACTGACTCAGACGATGTTGGGAATGAGAGGCACTGCAGAGGTCTGACTGTTTTTCTGATGCATAACTCTTGAAAGCAGGCCAGGATGGTGGCCTGATTTCTCTTTGAATACCTCCAGGGACAGGAAGCTCACTACCTTTAAAGATAGCCCATGGATGTTTTAGAAGTTCTGCTTATGCCGTCCAGGAGAGTCCCAGCTATTTTTAGGGTTTTACTGCCAGGTGGAACTAGTGGTAAAGAATCCACCTGCCAGTGCAAGAGACATAAGCGACGCGGGTTCGATCCCTGGGTCGGGAAGATTCCCCGGAGGAGGAAATGGCAGCCCACTCCAGTGTTCTTGCCTGGAGAAGCCCATGGACAGAGGCGCCTGGAGGGCTGCAGTCCATGGCGTCGCACAGAGTCAGACACGACTGAAAGGACTTAGCACGCACACACACTAATATCAGGGGAAACAGAAGGGGGTAAAGAGAGTAGCAAACACGTGATGCAGGCTGTCACTACCGTGGCTTCTGCCCAGTCTTTCCTACCTCCTTGCTCTCGGAGAAGAGCTGAGAAGGCTCGCCCTCCATTCCCTCCCCAGCCTGGAGCTCATTAAACTTCCTGTCAGATCAAGCGCTTCCCAGGGCTTCCGTCCCTGGCGAGTCCTGCCCTTGGTGGTCCCCTGCAGTAACCTTCCAGGCCGTCTCTCCCAACACCCTGGGCCCCTGTTCCATGCCAGGTGCCCTTCTGTCCCTGAGGCTCGGCTTTCTCTCAAAACTAGCTTTGCTGTTGTTCAGTTGCTCAGTTGTGTCTGACTCTTTGCAACCCCATGGACTGCAGAACGCCAGGCTCCCCTGTCCTTCCCATCTCCCAGAGCTTGCTCACACTCACGTCCATTGAGTCGGTGATGCCATCCAACCATCTCATCCTCTGTCGCCCCCTCTCCTCCAAAAGGCTAAACTAGCTTAGCCTTCCAAACTCACATCTCTCCTGGGACCCCCAGCTGACCCACCCCCTCCGCTCTGTCCTCTATCGGAAGGCTGTGGGCTTCCAGACTGGACCCTTCACTTCCAGAGGCTGGGAAGACCTCTGGGCTCTGAGGAGACTGGGAGGCAGAAGATGGAGGAGGCTGGGCCCCATGAGGTAGTCCTCTTTATAAGTCCTTTGAGGACTTCCCTGGTAGTCCAATGGCTAAGACTTTCCACTTCTACTGCAGGGGGCACAGGTTTGGTCCTTTGTCAGGGAACTAAGATCCCGCATGCCACATGGCATGGCCAAAAGAAAAAAAAAAAAAAGCTAAAAAGAAAAAGTCCCTTGTCCTGTCAAGGAAACATGGTCTTCCTCCCCACCCGACCCTACCCCATCCCCACCTCATCCCCATCCTGGTGAAGCCCTGCCATCTTCTCCCACCGCTGCCCCTAGGTGGCTGGCCCATTTCTTCTCCTGCCTACACCACCCTGCCAAAATCCTCAATGTGATTACTGCATTAAAAAAACAAACTTAAAAAATTACACTGATAATGCATGCTATCGTAGAAGAACTAGAAAATATAGGTACATGTAAAGAAGATAAAAGCCATCCACAATCTACTGCCCAGATAACCACTGTTGAAGTTTTGGGTGTATATCCTTCCAGACTTATATAAAGATATTTTTCTTCCTGCAAGAACGGCATGGTACCATACATATTATTTTGCAACCTGCCTTTTCACTTGAAATATACGTGAACATTCTTCCCACGTCAATAAATATCCTCCCCAGCACTGTGGTTTATGTCTGCACAGTGTTCCAAGTGTGCACGGGTCACCACTGGGGATTTAATTCTCAGAGTGCTGGGGAGACGGCCTTCCCCTCCCCACATGTGCCATACGCCCTCCTCCCTGATCTGTTAGCAACTGCCCCACTGCCCTCTGGCTTCCCCTTCACCCCGTTCCCAGGAGCTTGGCCAAGACTTGGTTTGGGAAGCCGCCTTCTTCTTCCTGTCTCCTCCCTCTCACGCGGCCCCTCATCCTTCTTGCCTCCTCTATCAGCGCTGTTGTTCAGGGGGCTGGCCTGGGTTCTGCCGCTCTCCTGGGGCTATGCTTGGTGGTTCTGGCAGAGAGTAGGGGCCAAGTGCTATTGGAACTTCCAGTTAAGAGAATTTCTTTTTTGTTTTTAATTTTAAATTTATTTATTTATTATTGGAGGATAATTGCTTTATTGTGTTGGTTTCTGCCAAACACCAACAACAATCAGTCATAGGGACACATCTGTCCCCTCCTTCTTGACCCTCCCTGCCACCTCCCTCCCATCCTACCTCTCTAGCTTGTCCCAGAGCCCCGGTTTGAGTTCCCTGAGTCATACAGCAATTTCCTATTGACTATCTAGTCAACGGAATTTCCTATTTCCCCTTCCTTAAGTATTTGCATGTTCAAATTGCCCCTGTCTTGCAAAGGCTCAGGTCAGAAGCCACCTCCTTCAGGAAGCCTTCTCTCTCCTGATACCCACAATATTTTCTCTCTGCTCTTATCCGGGCTCTGCTACTTCCTAGCGGTGTGACCTTGGGCAATTTGCTGAACCTCTCTGAGTCTCAGTTTCTTCATCTGTAAAATGGGGATAATACTAGCATCTCTGTCATAGGGTTTGCCTGGTAGACAGTATTATCTAATAGTATACTACTATCTGTTAGTATTATTACAAATCTTAGCTTCTCTACTAGACTGCAGGCTCCCTGAGAGCGGAGCCTGTGTCTTTCTCAGTTATCTCCTGGTCTCAGCTGTGCTCTCTATCCCCAGGACCTAACACACCGCCTAGAACCTACATAGTATCCATTGTTTGTCGCATGAATGAGTCCAAACTCAAATCCTGGTGTTCAGACGAGAAAACCAAGGCTCACAAAGGGGCCATGGTTTCCCAGGGTCACACAGCAAGTTGGTGGGGAAGCCGAGTGCCTTCTGGGCTACTGCCTCTCTCATTGAATATTCTCTGCATGGCTGGCCTCTGTACTGGCCGATCCTATTTTCTTTTAACAGCAGTTAAAAGTTTAGAGGTCTCACCCTGCCTCTGAACAGATCCATCTGAGGATCGCTTGACAGCAATGGATCCTTTCCAGAAAAGTGCAAGTATGTCCAGAGATATGGCAGGTGCTTTCAGACTTCACCATGTCCCCTTGTTAGAACCTTGAGTTAGAAGGTGCAGTCACGTTGTTCCCCCTGCGTCCTAAAGCAGGGTGATTGATCTGCCAAAGGGAGAGAGCTGGGGAGGCATGCTTTCTGTCCTTAGGAGGGCCTGGACAGATTGAGGAGATGTGTCCTGTCCCGGGGGAGCTCCTGGTCTGGTGGGGGAGGCAGTGAGCACTCTCTGTGAGTTCCTGGGCCATTTATGGGAAGAAGAGAGTAAACAATTACAGAATGACCTAAACACATCGGGGGGCTGAGAAAGGGCCCAAGTTAAAAGGCTGGGTAATAGATGAGCATAATCTTTTTTTAAAATATGTATTTATTTGGCTGCATTGGGTCTTAGTTGCAGCATATAGGGTCTTTGTGGCAGTGTGAAGGCTTCCTAGTTGTGGCACGTGGCTTAGTTGTCCTGTAAACACGTGGGGTCTTAGTTCCTGGACTAGGGAGCAAACCTTTGTTCCCTGCATTTATTTGAAGGTGAATTCTTACCCACTAGACCACCAGGGAAGCCCTAATGAGCATTATCTGGGAAGACTTCCTGGAAAAGGGGTTGAGGCTGATTCAAAGCGAGATAAGAGGTAGGAAAGTCAAAGGGAGGTGGCAGGGTGTGTGTGGATGTGCGCAGCCAGGATTGGGTGCAAAACCAAGCCCAGCCAAGTTGCCAAAGAGGACGAGATGCATCCACACATCTGCCCTGATTTATAGGGTTCACCTTTAGGAACATCTGGTTGTTTTCTCCCCTGACAAAGGAAAACAGTTTCAAACATAAATCCCGGAATGGCTTGGATGGGTTTTTTCCACCCACCCCTTCTCCCTGATTGCAGGGCCTGAGGGGGTAGGAAACGTGTTGTCTCATGTTTATCACAGCCAAGCAGAGCTCAGGGTGGCAGGCCTGACAGCTTGGTCATGTGGAGGTGATATACGGAGGTTTGGGAGAGGGCCCTGGAGAGGAAACTTGGCATTCGTCCTTCAAACACAAAGTCACACTATTTATTTATTTATTTGCTGCACAAGAAAAGCTTGCTCACCGCTCACTGCACTGCCTGGGCATGAAGCTTGCGCACAGGGAAGGGGTAGGCTAGGGCCCGGCTTGCCTCTCACCTGGGCATCTCCAAGAAAAAGAAGAGGAAGCCAACGGCCCCTCTGTGGGTTAGGCCTTGGGGCTGAGCAGGCTGCTGACCCTGTTCTATTTTTTTCCTCCCCAGGACTGTTCTATTGCTTTAAGATTCTTCTGACTGTGAATTCTGTGCTGCTGTAGGCTCTTGATCGATGCTAGGGTCCTTGATTTAGGATTGGGGCAATCCAGAATGATTTCCCAACTCAAGAACTTTGAGTTTTTTTGCTTTTTTTTTTTTTTTTTTTAATGAAGCGTTAAGTTCTGTAGTATTCCTTCACCCTGTAGAGATGAGAAACAAGCCATTTCTTTCCCACATCCTGGAGTCCCCTCCAGGAGAAGGCAAAGGGAAACCTACTGGGGGGCAGATTTGTGGCTGAGAAGGGGGGAAACCCAACTGGACTTCATTCTTCTTCACTGTCCTTCTTGAGAGAGTAAAACCCATACCCAAACATTTGCTTTTCAGTTTTGAAATTCAAATTCATTGTGTGAGTCTTCCATCACTGGACCCATTTTCTTCCCCCCTCTTTGTAACTCATCAAGTGAAAATTGAGAATGTCTGATCTCTCATTCTCTACCCTGTTCCCATGGTTGGGATTGCTTATAGATTTCTGGTGCACTAAAGTTTTTTTTAAGTTCCCTACTCGAAAGGTTATGGGGAGCCTGGTGAGGGGGCCTTGGGAGGATCACTCCTCTTGTTGCTGAGCCAGCCTCATTGTGAGAAAGTCCACGCCCTCTTGCTATTGTTCTTTAGTCACTCAGTCGTGTCTAACTTTTTGGGACCCCAGGGACTGTTGCCTGCCAGGCTCCTCTGTCCATGAGATTTCCCAGGCAAGATCACTGGAGCAGGTTGCCATTTCCTCCAGGGGATCTTGCTATACATAGTACACCTCTTTTTCTATGAGTGTTGTGAATCAGTTACTTCCTTAATCCTTTATTTAAAAGCCCATCATTTGAATACTTTTGGGAAAATAACTGTATGAGGCGAGAGGCCAGGTTTAGTTATAGTAACTGCTGCTAACTGCTAAGTCGCTTCAGTTGTGTCCGACTCTGTGCGACCCCATAGACGGCAGCCCACCTGGCTCTCCTGTCCCTGGGATTCTCCAGGCAAGAACACTGGAGTGGGTTGCCATTTCCTTCTCCAATGCATGAAAGTGAAAGTGAAGTCGTGTCCGACTCCTAGCGATCCGTGGACTGCAGCCTACCAGGCTCCTCCATCCATGGGACCTTCCCGGCAAGGGTACTGGAGTGGCTTGCCATTGCCTTCTCCAAGTTATAGTAACAGCAGCCTGCAAATCTTTAAAAAAATTTTATTTATATTTGGCTGAGCTCGATTGCTATGAGAGGCTTCTTATTGCTACGGCTTCTCTTGTTGTGGAGCATCGGCAACAGGGCATGGGGCTCAGTAGTTGTGGCACATGGGCTTAGTTGCCCTGCAGCCTGTGGAATTGTCCTGGACCAGGAATTGAACCCATGTCCCTGGTGGCTCAGACAGTAAAGCGTCTGCCTACAACGTGGGCAACCCGGGTTCCATCCCTGGGTTGGGAAGATCCCCTGGAGAAGGAAATGGCAACCCACTCCAGTACTTTAGC
Source organism: Ovis aries (assembly GCF_016772045.2). NCBI lineage: Eukaryota > Metazoa > Chordata > Mammalia > Artiodactyla > Bovidae > Ovis > Ovis aries. The sequence goes on from NC_056064.1 coordinate 14,961,310, forward strand.
CTGGAAAATCCCATGGATGGAGGATCCTGGTAGGCTACAGTCCATGGTGTTGCAAAGAGTCGGAGACGGCTGAACGACTTCACTTTCTTTCCCCCGCATTGGCAGGTGGATTCTTAACCACTGGACCATCAAGGAAGTCCCACCTGCAAATCTTTAACGCCACAACACAATTAAGGTTTGCTTCTTACCTTTGCTGCAAAGTCCATTGGCTATCTCCTCCAAGGGGCAACTTGGCAATCTGTGCTGCTCCCCTCTCAGCTCAATTCCTCATCTCCCCTCAAAGCTTCACGACCGCAGCACGAGAAGAGGCTGTGGGGCAACCATGAGCCAGCTCTTTGCTTTGCTCTGGAAGTGACACAGGTCACCTCTGCTCACAGACCTGGGCCAGAACCGGTTATGTGGCCTCATCTAACTGCAAGAAAGTTGGGAATGTTCCCTGAGTACCACTGTCTCTGCCAGTCTCCTCTCACACTTCCTCGTCCTCAGGGGACTGGGCAGAACTCCCAATCACTCTAAAGAGAACCTGTCATGGAATAATCAAAGTACAGTAAGGTGAGTGGGAGCTAGAGGACCCTCAAGAGCCTCCACTTCCTCATTCTATAGATGATTAAAGCGCAGCCCAGGGACACTCAGGGGCCAAGCCATGGCTGCACAGCAAGCTAGTGGCAGGGCTGGCCCCAGTCACGGTCCCCAGGGCCAGTGTGTTCAGCACTCCTATCTCTACCCCATCTCGTGCCTGGTCAAAAGGGGCAGGTTGGGAGGGCAGTTGGAGGCCTGAGAGCTCCCTGGGGCTGTGTGGCTTGGGGTCCTAGGGCTCAGTCCTGGCCGGCCTCCACCGTCTGACTCCATTCATCTGAGCGGGATGGCCAATTAGTCAGCGCGCGCCATTATGCTGCCTTAACAACTACTTTAGATGCAGCGGTCGTGTGGCAGCTGCAATGGACGGCAGCCGTTGTAATTAGCAGAGAATATGGGGAAGGACAAATGTGAGGCTTTCCTAGTCAAGCAAACCTCAGAATTGAAATAACTCTGCTAATTGCGCGTCGTGTTCTTATTAACGTGACTTCAGTTAGTATTGCTAAATAACGCAACCCCCTCTGAGGGTTTCTCTTTGGGGGCTGAGAATTAGAATGGAAGGAGTGAACCCTCGTTTACTGATGCCCTACTATGTCTGCTACTGTAAGTCACGATTCTGACTTCTTTATGCGTGCCAACTCATTTTTTAAAATTTTATTTTATTTTTAAAAATTTATTTTTTAACTGAAGGATAATCGCTTTACAGAATTGTGTTGGTTTCTGCCAAACATCAACATGAATGATTTTTTTTTAAAGCTCTCATCTTTTATAATTAAAAAAAAATTTATTTCTATATTTTGGCTGCTCTGGGTCTTCATTCTGGTAGGCATGCTTTTCATTGCAGTGCTTGAGCAGACTTCTCTAGTTATGGTGCATGGAATTCTCTCTAGTTGTGGCGTGTGGGCCCCAGAGAATGTGGACTCAGTAATTGCTGTACTCAGGCTTAGTTGCCCCAGGGCATGTGGGATCTTAGTTCCCTGGCCAGAAATCAAACTCATGTCCCTGGCGCTGGAAAGCGGATTCTTAACCACTGGACCACTAGGGAAGCCCCTCTGTCAATTCATTTGATCCTCGCAGAAAACTGAGGCACCAGACAGTGGGGATTTTGGTGTGAGGTCCTGTGGCAGTAATGAAGGAAGAGGTCAATGCGCTTAACGCCTGTGCTCTGAAAACAAAGCTGGGCCTTCCTGAAAGGCAAGGGTTTTGTTTCTGGCATCCTGGGGATCCCAGGAGAACAAAGAGAATTCTGGGGTTTCAGGAACTTGGATTTGAAAACATTACATCTTCATTTCCCCTAACATTTAACTGCAGTTGGGTACATTATCATTATGCAATTGAGTATAATATTATTTATTATGAATGTAGGCAACGAATCACAGCAGAATTAGCAGTACTGGGGCTTTGTCACCACTAGAAATCATAGGCGCTTTCTCATCATATCATAGTTGCTCACATATCTTGAAAAACAATTTTTTGCTCAGCCCTACTTCCTGCCACGAGGTCTTGTCATTTAATGCATTGATAAAGAGCTTCATATATTACTAGGAGCTCACATTTATTTTTAAAAATCTTCGGAAAGTAAGAACTACTTTTGCTGTAATTGGTTCCCTTTGCAGTTCTATATGCTTTGTTTTATGCTTTTAAAGGCAAGATCCCATGGGCTTTACCAGACTGCCAGAGGCGGCCGCAGCGCAAAGAAGGCCATGGACCCCTCTGAGAGGGCCTCCCTGAGCCCCCTTCACTTGCTGCAGAATTCACTTCACTGAAGTGAGTGAGACCCTGGTGGACTCTCTTCCTATCATGTGTGGAGCTACTGGCAAGTCCGAGAAAGTGCCAAGCGCTTTCTTTGCCATGCCTTTGTTCCCTCTGCCTGATCTGTGGCACCCCCATCCCATCACCGGGCTCCTTGGATTTATTCAAGATGCACCTCCCTCTGGGGAGGCCTCTCTAGTGCTCCTGGCCTTGTTTGCTTCCCCAGACCAGAGTAAGCTTCAGGATAGGATTTATCATGTTAGATTGACTTTAAAAAGCTATGATGAGCCCTTTGAAGAGGCAGGCTTTTGGAACCATGGGGTGCTGGCGAGAAGCTTCGCTCTGGGATCCATGGTATCTGCTTAGCTTCCTCCTCTGGATGAAGATGTGGCTCTGTTAAGAGTCTAGAGTGTCTGTGAATTTCCTGAAATAAGAGCACAAAGGTGGTCAGCGTCTAGGGTCTGGCTGGTGCCATAGCCCCCTGGGCCGGAAGGCTCAGTGATGTGGCTGGAATGGGAGAGCCCTGCCTCTGTAAAGAAGGTCTCTGGGGGACTTCCCTCCTGGTCCAGTGGTTGGGAATCTGTCCGCCATTGCAGGGGATGTGGGTTCAATCCCTGATCAGGGAATTAAGATCCCACATGCTGTGGGTCACCTAAACCCCTGTGCTGCATTTAGAGAGGCCCTTCTGCTGCAACTAGGAAAGTGTGTGCTCTAGAGACCTCGGCCTCCAAAGCAAGAGAAGCCCACGCACCGTGATGAGAGGCCTGTGTGCTGCAGCCAAGATAAAGGGGGCGGGGGAAGGTCTCTAGTAGTGCGACCCTGGGGACCTCAAGGGTCAAGGTCTTCCAAGGAGCTGAGGCAACTGCTTCTATTCTGGGCAGCAGTTCATGTTCCTCATAATAACGTGGGACCAACCCATAGCCTGGGGAGATGCCGAGAACACCGCCTGCTCCAGTCAGGGCAGGCTGTCTCCCCAGCATGTTGCCTGGAAGAATGCATTTAATCCTTCTAATGCCCCTGGAGGGCTTCCCAGGTAACGCTAGTGGAAAAGAACCCACCGGCCAAGAAAGGAGTTGTGGGTTCGATCCCTGGGTCGGGAAGATCCCCTGGAGGAGGGCATGGCAAACCGCTCCAGTATCCTTGCCTGGAGAATCCCATGGGCAGAGGAGCCTGGGGGGCTTGATTGTGCATATGGGGAAATAGAGGCACAGAGAGGCTCAAGAGCCTCGGCCAAGATCACACAGCAGTAGAAACCTGGCATTCTGATGCCACAGCCAGAACTCCGAACACCAGACCTGTCACCTCATGTGCAAAACGCACTCTCCAGAAGGCCCTGTATAATTCAGAAAGCTGCATAATTTAAGACAAATCCTGACAGAGGTTGGTAGGTGTTCCTGTTCATCTGCTAAAGTGCCGTTGCCGTGTGGTGAGCGTGCAAATGTAGTTTACAATTCACTGCCAGCTTCAACGTCCTTCATGCTTAGAAAAAATGTTTGGGATACACATTATTTCAAATTTTGCATATAAAGCGAGACTTTATTAATCTCTTTATATCATGGTGTCAAATTCATATAATGTAAAAATCTCATAAAACATGAGGACACTGGGCGGAGGAACTTGGATTCTAATCTGTCAGGGGAGGCTGGACTGTGGGCTGCTCCAGGGTAGGTGTGTCCATATTCACCCCTGTCCCTATGGTGCCTGTCACCCAGCTGGCGCTCGGCACCCAGCTGGCACTCAGCAGAGGGCTGTTGGATGAACAATGTCTGGTTCAAAGCAATGCAATTCTGTTGGTTATGATATATTTTTTGGAGAGGAGCTACCTTCGAGGTTATAGTTCTTCTTTTTTTTTTTTTTTAATGTTTTTTTAATTGGCCATGATGAGCATGGCATGTGGGATCTTAGTTCCCCAAACAGGGTTCGAACCTGCATCCCCTGTACTGGGAGTGTAAAGTCTTAACCACTGGGCTGTCAGAGAAGTCCCTATACTGTTAGGTCTTTAATTTCTCTGAACCCCATACTTCTTAATAGTTCATCCTGGGTTTACCGCCTTCTTTTTCTTCCTTGAAAGTAGGGAAAGACGTCAATAACTGATAATCATGAAAAGGAGTGGGGACAGGGAAGAACGAAAGGATGTACTATAGGGCACGCGTGCCATCCTAAAGAATGGTTCTGTGTGCTCAGGGCATGGGCGTGGCTTATATATCAGCCAGGTTATCTGCAGCAATGGAAACTCTGGAAACTAACAAAATGGGCATGTAAATTTCACAGGGCCTCCCTGGACCCTAAGGAGGTGGGCAGGCTAGTCTCGGGGGCAGCAGGAACCCAGGAGCAGCCACGGAGCAAGAAGAGGACAGACAGCTGCCCGCTGCAGGCCAGCCCAGTCAGGACGCTCCCCCAGAGGGGACTCTCCACCCTTGCCCCCAGCACACATAGTTGGGGGCTTCCCAACAGGGAGGCTAAGCTAAGGGGAAGGGGGTGTGGGTGCTGACGTGCAAAGGAGGCGTGTGTCCACCACTCACATCATCAAATAATCAGCCTGGAGGAGACCATGAAGGTCACCTAATCCCTCCTGGTGTCACCGCTGAGGGACTTGAGGCCTTGGCCTCACTTCTGGTTAGTGACAGAATCAGGACCTCAGCCTCCACTCCTGGGTGCTCTGCCCTGAGAAGGGGCAGAAATGTTTTAACACCATAAAGGGCCTTCAAAGCACCATCATGATGGATCAAAGGCCCTCCTGCCAATATGCCTTGATGGGGTTTCCCTCTGTCTCACCCTGGTTCTCTCTTAATCTATAGAATGTAGTGTTTGGGGTGGCCCTGAGGTCCTGGGTTAGACTTCTGATCAACCCTTGGGGTGGCAGATGGATGGCATTGTCACAGCCGGGTGGGGTTGGGGGTTGTGGCTGGGGGGATACAGCCACAGGGGACTCTAGCCAAGGCCACCCCTGCCAGCCTTCCAGGTGAGCCAGAATTAAGATGAGAGGGAAAAATAAGAAGAGGAGGCATCTCAGAAATGTATAAATCCTGCCTTGGTGTGGGAAGGGCTTTGGGGGGCAAATCCTGACAGAGGTTGCTAGGTGTTCCGGTTCATCTGCTAAAGTGGCATTGCCATGTGGCGAGTGTGGAAACTTAGTTCACAATTCACTGCCAGCTTCAACATCCTTCATGTTTAAAAAAATGTTTGGGATACACATTATTTCAAATTTTGCCTATGAAGTGAGACTTTATTAATCTCTTTATATCATGGTGTCAAATTCACATAATGCAGAAATCCTCATAAAACTCAAGGACACCAGGATGAGGAACTTGGTTTCTAATCTGTCAAGGGAGGCTGGGCTGTGGGCAGCTCCAGGGAAGGCAGCGTGTCCATATTCATGCATGCCCCCATATGGATACATGAATCCAAGATAACTTTTACCTCCAGAAGCATAGAGCCACTGCTTGCTAGCCAATTCACGGGTGGGGGTGGGTGAAGGAAAGGGAAGCATCCACCACATGCCAGCCCTCTCAATTAGGTGGTTGTTTTTCACCCGTTACGTTGCGTCCGACTCTTTGGGACCCCATGGTCTGCAGCGTGCCAGGCTCCCCTATCCTTCACTGTCTCCCGCAGTTTGCTCAAATTCATGTCCATGCTATCTAACCATCTCATCCTCTGCTGGCCCCTTCTCCTTTTACCTTCAGTCTTTCCCAGCATCAGGGTCTTTTCCAGTGAGTCAGCTCTTTGCATTGGCTGGCCAAAGTATTGGAGCTTTAGCTTCAGCATCAGTCCTTCTAATGAATATTCAGAGTTGATTTCCTTTAGGGTTGACTGGTTTGATTTCCTTGCAGTCCAAGAGGCTCTCAAGAGTCTTCTCCAGCATCACAGTTCAAAAACATCAATTCTTTGGTGCTCAGCCTTCTTTATGGTCCAACTCTCACATCTGTATGTGACTACTGGAAAAACCATAGTTCTGACTATACAGAACTTTGTTGGTAATCCCATTTAATCCAATATTTGTACCAGGCTCATGAGTCAGCTATGATGATGCCACATTACAGGTGAGGAAGCCAAGGCTCAGGCAGGTTAGGTGAACTGTGGAGCTCCCAGCTGAGAAAAAGTAGAGCTCAGGGCTGGCCCAGACCCCAGTTCACTTGGTCCTCAAGCAGGTATGTGCACAAGTCAGGGTTCTCCAGAGAAACGGGACCAATAGGATGGAGATATATTTTATTATGTATGCTGCTAAGTCACTTCAGTCGTGTCCAACTCTGTGTGGCCCCATAGATGCAGCCCACCAGGCTCCCCCTGTCCCTGGGATTCTCCAGGCAAGAACCCTGGAGTGGCTTGCCATTTTCTTCTCCAATGCATGAAAGTGAAAAGTGAAAGTAAAGTTGCTCAGTCATGTCTAACTCTTTGCAAGCCCATGGACTGTAGCCTACCAGGCTCCTCCGTCCATGGGATTTTCCAGGCAAGAGTACTGGAGTGGGATGCCGTTGCCTTCTCCGTTATTACATATAGTAAGTGAATAAATAAATAATATGCTTATTTATGTTGAAGAACTGGCTTATGCAATTATGGAGGCTGAGGTCTGCAGTTGGCAAGATGGAGACAGGAGAGCTGTTGATGCAGCTGAAGACCAAGTTCAAAAGCCTGAGAGCCAGGAGAACTGATGGTGTGAGTTCTAGTCTGAGAGCTGCCAGGCTCGAGACCCACAAAAGAGCTGATGTTTTGAGTCTGGAGGTGGGAAAAACCAATGTCGCAGCTCAAGTAGTCAGGCAGGAGGAGTTCCATCTTCTTCTTCTTCTTCTCCTTCTTCTGAGGAGTTCCAACAGTCTTTTTGTTCTGGTCAGCCCTCCCCAATGGCTAGGCGGGTAAAGACTCCACCCGCAATGCAGGAGACACAGGAGATGCGGGTTTGACCCCTGGGTCGGGAAGATCGCCTGGAGGAGGAAATGGTAACCCACTCCAGTATTCCTGCCTGGGAAATCCCGTGGACAGAGCAGCCTGGCACGGCTCCTACAGTCCTTGGAGTCACCAAGAGTCGACAGTTTGAGTGACTAAGCACGAGCACAACTGATCGGGTGAGACCCACACACATTAGGGAGTGTGTGTTAGTTGCTCACTCAGTGTCTGACTCTGCAACCCCATGGACTGTAGCCTTCCAGACTCTCTTGTCCATGGGATTCCCCAGGCAAGAGTACTGGAATGGGTAGCCATTACCTTCTCCAGGGGTTCTACATGACCCATGGATTGAAGCCAGGTCTCTAGCATTGCAGGCAGATTCTTTACAGTCTGAGCCACTGGAGGAGCCCCCACATTAGGGAGGGCTGCCTGCTTTATTCAGTCTACCAATTCAAATGTTAATCTCATCCAGTAACACTCTCACAGACACACCCAGAGGAACCCTGGATGAAATGTCTGGAAGCGCTATGGCCCAGTCAAGTTGACTTACAAAATTGACAGTAACAGTGGGGCTCCAGGAGAAGTTAGGGGAAGAGGGCTTCAGTTCAGTTCACTCGCTCAGTTGCGTCTGAATCTTTGCGACCCCATGGACTGCAGCACGCCAGGCTTCCCTGTCCATCACCAACTTCCGGAGCTTACTCAAACTCATGTCCATTGAGTCGGTGATGCCATCCAACCATCTCATCCTCTGTCATCCCCTTCTCCTCCTGCCTTCAAGCTTTCCCAGCATCAGGGTCTTTTCCAATGAGTCAGTTCTTTGCATCAGGTGGCCAAAGTATTGGAGTTTCAGCTTCAATATCAGTCTTTCCAATGAACACCCAGGACTGATTTCTTTTAGCATGGACTGGTTGGACCTCCTTGCAGTCCCAGGGACTCTCAAGAGTCTTCTCCACTGTAGTTCAAAAGCATGAGCTCTTCACCGCTCAGCTTTTTTTATAGTCCAACTCTCACATCAATACATGACCACTGGAAAAACCATAGCTTTGACTAGATGGACCTTTGTCGGCGAAGTAATGTCTCTGCTTTTTAATATGCTGTCTAGGTTGGTCATAACTTTTCTTCCAAGGAGCAAGTGTCTTTTAATTTCATGGCTGCAGTCACCATCTGCAGTGATTTTGGAGCTGCCATAAGTAAAGTCTCTCACTCTTTCCATTGTTTCCGCTTCTATTTGCCATGAAGTGATGAGACTGGATGCCATGATCTTAGTTTTCTGAATGTTGAGTTTTAAGCCAACTTTTTCACTCTCCTCTTTTACTTTCGTCAAGAGTTCTTCAGTTCCTCTTCGCTTTCTGTCATAAGGGTGGTGTCATCTGCATATCTGAAGTTATTGATATTTCTCCCGACAATCTTGATTCCAGCTTGTGCTTCATCCAGCCTGGCATTTTGCACGTTCTTTGGGATTGGAATGAAAACGGACCTTTTCCAGTCCTGTGGCCACTGCTGAGTTTTCCAAATTTGCTGGCATATTGAGTGCAGCACTTTCACAGCATCATCTTTTAGGATTTGAAATAGCTACACTGGAATTCCATCACCTCCACTAGCTTTGTTAGTAGTGATGCTTCTTAAGGCCCACTTGACTTCACATTCCAGGATGTCTGGCTCTAGGTGAGTGATCACACCATCATGATTAACTGGGTCATGAAGATCTGTTTTGTATAGTTCTTCTCTGTATACTTGCCACCTCTTCTTAATATCTTCTGCTTCTGTTAGGTCCATACCATTTCTGTTCTTTATTGTACCCGTCTTTGCATAAAATATTCCCTTGGTATCTCTAATTTTCTTGAAGAGCTCTCTAGTCTTTCCCATTCTATTGTTTTCCTCTATTTCTTTGCACTGATCACTGAAGAAGGCTTTATCTCTCCTTGCTCTTCTTTGGAACTCTGCATTCAAATGGGTATACCTTTCCTTTTCTCCTTTACCTGTAGCTTCTCTTCTTTTCTCAGCTATTTGTTAGGCACCCTCAGACAACCATTTTACCCTTTTGCATTTTTTTTCCTTGGAGATGTCTTGATCATTGCCTCCCGTACAAAGTCACGAACCTCCATCCATAGTTCTTCAGGCACTCTGTCTACCAGATCTAATCCCTTGTATCTGCCACTTCCACTGTATAATTGTAAGCGATTTGATTTAGGTCATATATGAATGGTCTAGCGGTTTCCCCTACTTTCTTCAATTTAAGTCTGAATTTTGCAAGAAGAGGCCTTAGACCCCTTTAAATTACCTCTCTGCAGAGAACGTATTTTGGAGGAGTGAGTCAGTGAGAGAGAAGGAGGCACAACCTTTTTGTCTCCCCTTGTGGAGAGGGACACTTACCCATTCCCAATGCACAGATAAGCCAGTCTCATAGATGGAAGCCAGAGAAACCCCACTGAGGATTAATTCCCAATAGGCACCTGTCTGGGGCTGAGTTCTTACAGTCAGAAATATGAGCCAAGGCTCTTGGAGAGGAGTCAGCTGGGGACCCATCATTTCTTCTCCTGGGGCTGCACCAAGGCTGCAGCCCTTGTTTCCATCACCTGGCAGTGTTGTCATAGGCCCGGTGTTGGATTGGGAGCTGAGTCAGAAACTGGTTTCTGGGAAAGAGACTGTGGGATTGCTTTATGCATTCTCTCCTCTTCCTCAGTAAGAACCTGACGCAAGGCCACCTGGAACAAAAACTACATTTCCCACGTTCCCTTGCAGCAAGGTATGGCCATGTGACCAAGTTCTAGCCAAAGGAATGTACGATTTCTAGTAAGTGTACATAACAGGAGGGGGGACGTCTGGTCACCCTATTCTCCGTTTCATGTGGGCTGCGGTGCAGAGGTAGTGACTAGTTGCGGGGCAGCCACGGTGGACCATGAGGTGGGCTTAGGAGAGAGGCTGTGAAGCAATAAGGCAGATGGAGCTCGAGTTCCTGACACTGAAGGCACCGCTGGAAAGTCACAGCTAAACCCAGTCCTGCTGCTGCAGTTCCTCCCATGCTGTGTGACTGGGGCAGTGGCTCAGCCTCTCTGCCTCTGCTGGTTGTTGATAGCGATAGCTGCCCATGGTGTGACCTCCCATGCAAGAGGTCAAGGATGGGTAGGATAAGAAGGAGACTTCAGCTCTAAGGAGACAGAACACAGGGAGGCCTGGGGTCTTGGTCTTTGTTGTAGGGAGGACTCATCACTAGCTGTTTGGGAAGAAGTTGGTGCAGTGAAAGGAGACATAGCTAGGGAAGAGTCAGCTCTTGGTTTTGCTACTCACCAGTCAGGTGACCTTGGGCAAGCTGGTTTCTCTGAACCTCAGTTTTCTCATCTGTAAAATGGGGACATGATACCTCCTTCACAGATTGTTTTGAGAATCAGAGTCAACATTTATAAAGGGCCTGTGTGATGAGGGTCTCTGTGAGTGATAGCTGGAATTTCTATCGTGGGTTTGGGTGTCCAGAGACCTAGATTATTGTACGTGCCTTTGTGATCAGGGGCAAATCATGGAACTTTCCAGACTTCCGTGGACTCAGTTGTAAAATGAGGAGAGGTTCTTTCCGGTCCTGATATTCACACAAGTCCTCCTTGCCCTCATTTTACAGATCATAAAACTGAGGCTTACGTGGCAGAGCGAGCTAGCTGTGTTGCCCCTCCACTGTGCGGGGAATTGGCTGCTCCCACAGGCTTGCATTTCCTAGTCTGGTTCTCCCTGATGGGGTGTGACTTGTGTGCCACTCCTGGGTCCAGCTGGTTAAGGCCTCCAGCCTCTCTCCCCTACTTGCTGGCCGCACGCCCAGGCCCGGGGCGGCCTTGGCAGCTGCCTGCTGAGGTGAGGACCGCACAGCCTGGCAGTGACTGTGGGGAGACTGTGCGCTCACACGGTTAGTGCTTCTTTGGACTTTATTGAGCAAGAGGAGCACTTCCCTGAGATTCCAGGTTTACCTGTTGTGGCAGCTAGCATTAGCTGTTTTTTGGCTGTGCCACTTGGCATGTGGGATCCTAGTTCCCCAAACAGATATCGAACCTGGGCCCCTGCACTGGAAGCACAGAATCTTAACCACTGGATCGCCAAGGAAGTCCCCAGTGAGTGTTATAACGAATACACCCAAGAGGTGGAATGACTTGCCCAGAATCTATGCATCCTCTCCTATTCTTGATGGCATCCCATGTGACAGTCTAGTCTTCTCAGTTAGTTTGCCAGGTCCTTTAGAGTCAGGACAATGGCTCACGGTCCTGCAGGCTTGTGACACCCGGCACCCACTCCTTGTGGATGACCTGCAGGAACCAGCACCTGCTAATAAAGATGTGTTGACTTGAACTGAGCCTTGATTTGAACAGGGCACCCACCTGTATCCTACCAGGCTGAGAACTGACCCCACAGATCAGCTCTCCCATATCCCTAGCGTCCTCAGGATGTAAGCTCCCCAACGCAATAGGCAAGGAAGCAGTGGAGCTAAACCCTTGAAAGAGGGAAGGCTGAGTAGATAGAGCAAGAGCCAAAGGCAAGTGGCTTCCCAGGTGGCTCAGTGCTAAAGAATCAGCCTGCAATACAGAAGACCTCAGTTCAATCCCTGGGTTGGGAAAATTCCCCGGAGGAGCAGATGGCAACCCAGTCCAGTATTTCTGCCTGAAAAATTCTGTGGACAGAGGAGCCTGGCAGGCTGCAGCCCAGGGAATAGCGAAGAGTCAGGCATGACTGAGCGACTGAGTGTGCAGACATGCAAGGGCAGGCAAGCCTGGGAAAGGCATCTGTGAGTCCGGGGCAATGATACTTTGTGGAATGGGCTGGAGGTATACGCTGCGACTAGAGCCCTGATCTGAGTCCAGCTCGACCCCTCAGAAGGCCAAGGTCGCTGGAGCGTTGGAGATGGGAGCAGAGATGGGAACCCAGGCTCGTCTGCTCCAGCTGAGGATGGGCTCTTTCTGGAAACACTGCTGCTTCTCTCTCTTCCCTGGAAGCCTGGGCATCTCTGATTAGGATGCTAATGGAGGGAGGGGGCCGAGGAAGTGAAGGAGCTGTGGAGCAGGAGAAACACCTGGGGACCAGGGAGCCAGTGGCTAATTAAAGGCTCCATGTCAAAGAGGAATGCCAAGTAGGTAATTTCCATGCCATTTGAATAATGGGAAAACGTTTACCATTTCTCAAGTTTGCTTGTTGAAAAGAGTGAGGGGAAAAAGAAAGGAGAGGGAGTAGATGATGGCTGGAGGGGCCTCCACATGCTGCTGGGGAAGATGGGGGCTGCATGGGAAGCAGAATTGCTCCAAGGAAGGGGTCAGGACACAGAGGAGGGCGAGTTTCTGTATTCCTCCCATAAGGTCCTGCAAAGCTCCTTGGGCTCGGAAGCTCCGGGAGAGGGCAGTCAGGCAGAGCGGTGCTGATGTCTCAGAAGAGGGAAGCAAAGCCCTCCTTATGGGTTTATCGCACTTCACAGTTTTAATGTCCTCTGTCCCAGGGGATCACCCTGACAGTCTGGGAAGTGAACGGGGAAGGGGAGAATGATTATTCCTATTTTAGAGGTGAATAACTGAGCCCCAGAGAATGAGGGTGAATGGCTCAAGGACACATTTGTTTATTTATTCATTCGTTAACTCAACAAAACAGTTTATTGGGGAAGGACAACATGCCAAGCCCAGAGCCCTGTGATGAAGGCTCGTAGATGAGAAAGGCAGAGCCCTGCTCTCAGAGAGAGAGAAGGGGAGGTGAAGCGCACATCACCAGGTGCTGGGGGTGCCAGGCGCAGGCTCGAGAGTGAGCCCACCGGCCTGAGAGAGTTGGGTGCTTCCCAGAGGGCCAGCCATTATGCTGAGGTTTCAGGCCAGAGTCTGCCAGGTGACTAACGAGAAGGACTCCCTGCTCCATATGAGGGGGCAGCCTAGGCCAGGGTGTAGGGTCCCCGGAGGGCTCTTCTTGTCCAGGGAACAGTGAGAGGCCCAGCGTGAGAGGACAGTAGGGATGCCGGGGCCGGGATGTGGCAGGGCTGGGAGATGAGGCTGGAGGGCTTGGTGGGAGAGGCAGGAGACCGTGGCCAGGACCGAGGCTGTGGAGGGTCCTCACACCTCGTGAAGATGCATGGGCTTGATCTTCAGGCTGTGGGGCCCTAGGTACCCTCGGGATCTTCAGGCCGTGGCTGAGAAGGCACTGGTGGGACACAGATCATTCGATGGTCACAACCGCTGCTAGAAATCACTGCTACTCTTTGCTGAAAACCAACCCTCACCACCCAGCCTCCCATCTCAGGACCCTGAACTCCTTCAAGTCCTGGGGGCCTGAATAGAAAGCCAAGCTGTGGGGCGGGGAGGGGGTTCCCTGCTGCTCTGGCCTGTTCCTTCTTGTGTCAGTTACCTGTCCATATACAATTATCCTAAAACTCAGGCCTTCCCTGGTGGTCCGGTGGGTAAGAATTGCAGCAGAAGTGGTTGTCCTTGCAGCGATGCAAGGGACACTGGTTCGATCCCTGGTCCGGGAAGATACCACGTGCCTCGAAGCAACTAAGCCCACGTGCCACCACGACTGAGCCAGTGCTCTAGGGGAGCCCCAGCTTCTGAAGCCTGCGTGCCTAGAGCCCGAGCTCCAGAGCAAGAGAAGCCGCTGGAATGAGAAGCCTGTGCCCTGCAATGAAGAGCAGCCCCTGCTCACTGCAACTAGAGTCTGCATGCAGCAACAGAGACCCAGTGCAACCAAAAATAAATAAGCAAATCTTAGCGGAAGAAACAAACAAGCAACCACAGTGACTTAAAAAACAAACAAACATTTACTGTCTCTGTTTGTCTGGGTTAGATATTTGGGAGCAGCTTAGCAGAGACTCAGCTTCGGGTCCTGAGTTCATTTTAGTCAAGATGCTGGCCTGGGGCTGCAGCCATCCGAGGGCTTGATGGGCTGGAGTGCCTACCTGCAGAGGCCCGGTTCCCAGAGGGCTCATTCACGGGCCTGGCCGGTTCACGCTGGCGTGGCCGGGAGGCCTGGGCTCCTCCACACATGGACTTCTTGGAGAAGCAGGGCTGCTGGAGCATCCTCACAGCGTGGTGGCTGGCTGGACGTGGCCGCGTCTTCAGTGACCCGGCTTTGGAGCCACAGCGTGGTGGCTGGCTGGACGCGGCCGCGTCTTCAGTGACCCGGCTTTGGAGCCACAGCGCGGTGGCTGGCTGGACGTGGCCGCGTCTTCAGTGACCCTGCTTTGAAGCCACAGCAGGTCATTCTGTCACATCTACTTTGTCACATAACCTGGGAGGGGACTGCACGAGGGAGCGAATCTCAGGAGGCGAGGATCACCGGGCTCCGTCTCGGAGGCCGCACACCACACCACCCTCCAGGGAAAAGCCCAGAGCAGTCCCGTGGCAGGACTAAGAAAGCTGGGCTTCCCTGGAGAAGGCGGGCAGAGCCTTCCCAGGCTGTCAGTATGGGGCAGGTCTCAGTCGGCCCTGTGTCCACCCTACCATGTGGCCCTGAGCAGTCTCCCACTTTCCCTGGGCCTCTGACGGCCACGTCTCTGTGATGGGGGAAGAACTTGCTGGGCTTGGCAGGGCTGGGAAAGCAGCAGATCCAATTTCTGAAGGATGGATGATGACTGCAGTCTGTGGAGCCCTCCTCCCCCTTCTCATCCTAATCAGATAATCAGTTTTCCCCATAGTCTTTGCAGCCATCAGTTTGTATAACTACCCAAATAAGCACCACTCTTTCTCTAAGCTAACTCTCGGCTCTAAGTCTCCAACTGGTTTCTGTGCGGTCAAAGCAGGGTGGGGCCTCCCTTTCCTCCCCACAGGACCACCGGCCTCCCTGGATGGTTTGGGGCCAAGGCAAGCTCCTATATCAGCTCTGTTCACCTCCCTGACAGTCCCCTGAGCTCTGGGTGACCTCAGCACAGGCCAGCTCTCCTCTCATTTCCTTCTCAGCTTCCCGTTGGTGACGGGTGAGGGCTTGGTGGGGAGGGGGTCAGGATGTCAGAGCCAGAAGGGACCTTGGGGACATTTTACAAGTAAAACTCAGAGAGGGCCAGTGAGAGCCCAAGATCACACAGCAACACTGGGCTAAGAACAAGTTCTCTGAGTTTCCATGCAGAACCATTTCTGTTCTCACTGCTGGACACGCCCAGGAGGTGCTCTGACTGGTTATTCCAGATGGGCCCCGGGCAAACACGGCTTTTGCAACCCCATCTCCAAGGCAGGCAAGGCAGGAGCCGGGGTGACATGGAGCAAGAGAGCTGTCAGAGTGGACCAGCTAGACCCCCGCTTCATTGGCACCCTGGAGGTGGGTGTTTACAGGAGAAGAATAAGCAGTGGACCAAACCTTCAAAGACAATAGGGCAGGAAATGATCAGAAAGCTGGTGGAGCACAGCTTTGATTCCATGTACCTGGGGGACTGTGAGGACCTTGAAGTTTGGCTGAAATTTGAGAGGTTCCTGTGATGGTGAGGGATGGGCTCCCAGAGGGCAGGACTCAGATGGGCCCAGCAAGGAGGGGACCGAGAGGCGTGGAGCTTCTCAGGGGGCCACCAACCGCCTCTCCCCTCCCCTGTTGCTGCCTTCCCCCGTGCTTTCAGCGGAGTGGGGGCCCCGGCTCTCTCTGGCCTGGACCACACATCTGCCCTGCAGCCTCTAGCCAACGCTTCCTGAGGTCCTGTAGGGTGGCCTCGCTGAGGCTTCCTATTGTCCCTTGACTTCCCTTGCTGCCCAGGAGAAGTCCACTTCTGGGCAGCTGACTCAGTGATCTCTAACTCTTCATTTCTGATCATTCCTCTCCCCTAACATTGTCTTTCACTGTGAGCTCAAAAAGTCAGACTCATTTCCATCTTGACTTGAGTAAACCTTAATCTCAATGAAAAAAAAAATCTTCTAGTATTAGGAAAATATCATCCCAGGTGCCCAAGAGTAAAAGGCTTCTGAATTATTCAAAGACTACATTTCTCTCTTCCCAGACTCAAAGCTCCGCGGGGGCAGGGCAGCGTCTGTTTCACTGGATGGCGAGACGAGGGCAGGAAGTCAAGTGTGTTGAGGGCCTGTGTGTGCCAGGCATTGCACCTTTGTGTGTAGTTGAATGTTTCCAGTGTGGGAGAATTTCATAACCAAGGAGTCTGAAGGCCAGAGAGGGGAGGCACTTGCCTCGGGTCACACAGCCAGAATGTGGCAGAGACAGGCTTGGGTTACACCGAAGTCTTAGTGCTTTTCCCATACTGTGTTCAAAGTGGAGTCCCGTTCCCCACCCCAGGCTCTGCAGTTAGTGGTCTTGCCAAGATCCTCAAGGAGTTGGTGAGAAGTAGAGAAGGCAATGGCACCCCACTCCAGTACTCTTGCCTGGAAAATCCCATGGACGGAGGAGCCTGGCAGGTTGCAGTCCATGGGGTCGCTAGGAGTCGGATACGACTGAGTGACTTCACTTTCACTTTTCACTTTCATGCATTGGAGAAGGAAATGGCAACCCACTCCAGTGTTCTTGCCTGGAGGATCCCAGGGACGGGGGAGCCTGGTGGGCTGCCGTCTCTGGGGTCGCACAGAATTGGACACGACTGAAGCGACACAGCAGCAGCAGCAGCAGCAGCAGTAGGGCCTCTAGGGCAGCTAGATTTGTCGTCTGCGGGTGGCTGGGTTAAAGATTCTCTTTAACTAACACTAACTGGGGAGCAAGAGCTCTGACATCTTTATTGCCTGTCTTGGTTGCTTGGCCGGACAAAAGGGCTTTGTCTTTGTTGGCTCAATGATAGCATCTTGTCACACCCTCCCTGCCTCCTTCAGCCTGCCCCTTTTTTAGGGCTTGTATGAAGGAGGGCTCCCCTTATTCTCTGTTGCTATTTCATGCAGAGCCACAGACAAGAGACCAGCCACCAATTAACTTGAGCAAGTTGTTTAACCTCTCTGGGTCTCAATTTCTCCACGTGCAGAGTGGGGGTAAAAGTTGGATCAGATGGTTGCTAAGTTTTTGTGATGACTTCTTCCCACCTTGGCGATTGGTATTTGGAAAGTTGAGGTCAGGGCCACTTCTGGACTCATGCTGCAGAGACGGGGGATCTCTCCAGGCAGAGGTAAGTTTATCCAGTCACAGGCTTCCCTGGTGGCTCAGCCAGTAAAGAATCTGCCTGCAATGCAGGAGACCTGGGTTCCATCTCTGTGTCTGGCAGACCCCCCTGGAGAAGGAAATGGCAACCCATTCCAGTATTCTTGCCTGGGAAATCCCACGGACAGAGGAGCCTGGTGGGCTACAGTCCATGGGGTCTCAAAAGTCAGATATGACTTACTGACTAAACCACCACCACATTACTGTTAGCGAGAGATGCCATTTGCATGTAATTTGCACTTTCCTTTATTGTCAAAATGCTCTGACATCCCCACCCTGACTTCTTCCTTCCTCTCCCACTCCCTCCCACCAGCTGACTTCTATCTCCCCACCCCCTCACCCTATGTCAGCCCTGACCTTGTCTTGCTGGGCTGCCTTGCTCCAGAAGGATGACTGAGTTGGCTGAGCTGCAGTCCCTGCCAACCTTTACAGTTTGACTCAGCCAGCCTGGTAGTATCCGTGAGGTGCTCCAAGCTGTGTAGTGTGACTGTTCTGTTCAACTCAGAGAGGCTAAGCAAGATGTCCCAAGCTCCAGAGTGAAGCGGCAGAGTCAGCATTCAACCCCCATCTGCCTGATTCTAGAACTGTACTCTCCTCACTGCCCTGGGCTGTCTGCCTGTTTGGGAATGTGAGGCAGGGCAAGAGAAATGGCCTGGGTAGAGATGATGATGGTGGTGCTGAAAATAATATTAAGACCTCACCTCAGAGTGTGGTCCATGGACCAGGGGCGTGAGCATCACTGGGGGCTTGTGAGAAATCAGGCCATGCTGCAGTTCTACTGAGTCAGGACCTGCTTTTGATCAGGATCCCCCGGGGACTGTGAGCACACTCGAGGCAGAGAGGCACTGCTCTAGAACTCTGCCTGCCGCGTTGGCCTCCAGGTTCCAGAACTTCTTGATGTTTCTGGAGGGGACACTAGAGCCAGCAGAGCCCTGAGACATCTTGAAGGCTGGTTGTTTTGTGAACGGTGTGCTTTGAAGCTCTGGTTCCTAGCAGTGTCCCTGAGGCTCCTCTGGTTCAGGCAGGGCTCCAGCTGCCTTGCTGGCTTAAACACCTTCCATTGAATTAGGTTTGTAAGCTTGTCATGGAGTGTAATTTTACTGGAGTGGGGTGAGATTGTTAGGGTCTGTTGACTAAAAAATTAAAAAAAAAAAACCGCACAACTGCACTTATCTCACACGCTAGTAAAGTAATGCTTAAAATTCTCCAAGCCAGGCTTCAACAGTACGTGAACTGTGAACTTCCAGATGTTCAAGTTGGATTTAGAAAAGGCAGAGGAACCAGAGATCCAATTGCCAACATCCGTTGGATCATTGATAAAGCAAGAGAGCTCCAGAAAAAACATCTGCTTCTGCTTTATTGACTATGCCAAAGCCTTTGACTGTGTGGACCACAATAAACTGTGGAAAATTCTTCAAGAGATGGGAATACAGACCACCTGACCTGCCTCTTGAGAAATCTGTATGCAGGTCAGGAAGCAACAGTTAGAACTGAACATGGAACAACAGACTGGTTCCAAATAGGAAAAGGAGTACGTCAAGGCTGTATATTGTCACCCTGCTTATTTAACTTCTATGCAGAGTACACATGGGAAATGCTAGGCTGGATGAAGCACAAGCTGGAATTAAGATCGCCAGGAGAACTATCAATAACCTCAGATATGCAGATGACACCACCCTTATGGCAGAAAGTGATGAAGAACTAAAAAGCCTCTTGATGAAAGTGAAAGAGGAGAGTGAAAAAGTTGGCTTAAAGCTCAACATTCAGAAAACTAAGATTATGGCATCTGGTCCCATCACTTCATGGCAAATAGATGGGGAAACAGTGGAAATAGTGTTAGACTTTATTTTTCTGGGCTCCAAAATCACTGCAGATGGTAACTGCAGCCATGAAATTAAAAGACTCTTACTCCTTGGAAGGAAAGTTATGACCAACCTAGACAGCATGTTAAAAAGCAGAGGCATTACTTTGCCATCAAAAGTCCATCTAGTCAAAGCTATGGTTTTTTCCAGTAGTCGTGTATGGACATGAGAGTTGGACTATAAAGAAAGCTGAGTGCTGAAGAATTGGTGCTTTTGAACTGTGATGTTGGAGAAGACTCTTGAGAGTCCCTCGGACTGCAAGGAGATCCAGCCAGTCCATCCTAAAGGAAATCAGTCCTGAATATTCATTGGAAGCACTGAAGCTGAAACTCCAATGATTTGGCCACCTGATGTGGAGAACTGACTCATTTGAAAAGACCCTGATGCTGGGAAAGATTGACGGCAGGAGAAGCGGACGACAGAGGATGAGATGGTTGGATGGCATCACCGACTCAATGGACATGAGTTTGAGTAAACTCTGGGAGTTGGTGATGGACAGGGAGGCCTGGCGTGCTGTGATTCATGGGGTCGCAAAGAGTTGGACATGACTGAGTGACTGAACGGAACTGATTCTTTTTTTTTTTTAAAACTTTCTATTTTCTATTGGAATATAGTCAAACAAAAAGAGCCTCTTGATGAAGGTGAAAAGGAGAGTGAGAAAGCTCGCTTAAATCTCAACATTCAATAAACTAAGATCATGACATCTAGTCCCATCACTTCCTGGCAAATAGATGGGCAAAAAGTGGAAGCCATGATAGATTTTATTTTCTTGGGCTCCAAAATCACTGTGACTGCTGCCATGAAATTAAAAGATGCTTGTGCCTTGGAAGGAAAGTTGTGACAAACCTAGACAGCATATGGAAAAGCAGAGACATCACTTTACTGGCAAAGCTTGGTATAGTCAAAGCTATGGTTTTTCCAGTAGTCATGTATGGAAGTGAGAGTTGGACCATAAAGAAGGCTGAGCACCGAGGAATTGATGCTTTCAAATTGTGGGGGTGGAGAAGACTCTTGAGAGTCCCTTGGACTGCAAGGATTTCAAACCAGTAAATCCTAAAGGAAATCAACCCTGAATATTCATTGGAAGGACTGGTGCTGAAGCTGAAGCTCCAACACTTTGGTTACGTGATATGAAAAGTTGAGTCATTGGAAAAGACCCTGATGCTGAGAAAGACTGAAGGCAAAAGAAGAAGAGGCTGGCAGAGGATGAGATGGTTAGATAGCATCATCGACTCAATGCACATGAATTTCAGCAAATGCCAGGAGATAGTGGAGGACAGAGGTTTGCATGGGGTTGCAAATAGTCGGGCAGAACTTAGTGACTGAACTTATAGCTGTTTAACAGTGTTGTGATAGTTTCCGGTGGACAGCAAAGGGACTCAGCCATATATACATATATATGTATCCATTTCCTCCCAACTCCCCTCCCATCCAGGCTGCCACATAGCATTGAGCAGGACCTGCTATACAACAGGTCCTTGTTGGTTATTCATGTTAACTATAGCAGTGTGTACGTGTCGATCTCAGACTGCTGAGGACTGTACCACGGTCCAGAATCTTCCTGTTTTCCACTTTACCCTCCACTCCCTTACATGCCCCCCACCTGCCTTCATTCCCCAGGCTGGGTCTTTTATTTTCACTGCATAAGATGGCTGCTACTGCTCCACACCTTACACCCATGTTCCTGGTGGGAAGAAGAGGGCAGGATGAATGGGTAGAAGGCATTCTAGTCAGTTTTGTCTTTGAATAAATCAGGGAAGTATGCCTTTCTCTGAGCCTTCTGCCTATTGTTTTAGGATGGCCACCCCTAGCTGGAAGATAGTCAGGACAAAGAGTGGGGAATGGGTTTGGGTTAAAACATCTGATGGTGAATCTCTCCCTACATAGGGATCCTATCCTGGTATCCTGAGATTCTTCAGGATCCCAGAATTGCAGCTTTTAAGGTGGAGTGGGATGTATTTGAATTAGAGAGACATCTGCTCAAATCTTGGGGCTTAAATCTCCCACCATCATAATGGTCCTTTATGTGGACCATTTTGTTTGGGGGCAAGAGTTTTGCTCAACAAAGACCTACATACTTGGGGGCTCGGGGACAGAGGAGTTGGATTAGAACAAAACCCGCAAGGGCTAATTCTAATTCTCTGACTATCTTCACTGCTCACAGCCCCTAATGAAAACATGTGTAAGAAACCCGCAGGGTTAATTTTGCTGAAAAAAAATTCCAATAAAGCTCCATTAGATTTTTGCTTTAAATTAATGTAATGGATGCTTAAAAGCCATGCTAATTAGGCTTTGTTATTAACAGGAATGTCAGGTGGATGGGATCTGGCCGGGAGCTGACATTTTTTTCTGGGGGGGGGGCCACCTATGGGAGATGAATTTGTCAGTGGTCTGAAGGTATCATACCATCTGGCCTTAGCAACCCAGCTCCCACTCACTGGGGGATGTCTTTAGTCATTTAAATTCATTTACCCGGGACTGGAATATTCTCTTCACCAAGATGACAGATGACAAACTCCATTTTCTGTTGGTTTTTATTTTTTGACATTTCCAAATTTCCATCCTAATTTTCTGCTGGGAACATAGCTCTGATAAGTCACTCCCTTGCTAATAAGAGGCTTCCCTTGGGGCTCAGTGGGTAAAGAATCTTCCTGTAATGCGGAAGACCTGGGTTCGATCCCTGGATTGGGAAGATCCCCCGGAGAAGGAAATGGCTACCCACTCCAGTATTCTGGCCTGGAGAATTCCATGACCTGTATAGTCCATGGGGTTGCAAAAAGTCAGACACGAACTGAGCGACTTTCACTTTCACTTTGCTAGTAAACCTTTGATATCTCCCTATTGCCTAGCAGATAAGTCTGGAGACCCTGACATGGTATTCAAAGCCTTTGGGGATTTAGCCCTAATTAACCTTTCTGGGCACCACATTCCTCTCTGAGTGTACAGAGGGCTGGCTTCTCCCTGAACTGGGCCTTTCCAATTCCCCCTGACTTTGGCTTCAGACCCCACACCCCGTCATCTCAGCCATCCAACAACTTATGTTATTTCGTCCATCTCACAGATGGGGAAACTGAGCCTCAGGCTGTCAGACCTTGACCACTCAGAATCCCTTTCATAAGGCACTAGGCATGCCTGGGGTGCTCAGAAGATTCCCGCCTCCCACATTTCTCCCTTTGTATCAACTTAGACCAGGTAGGACATCTTTGGTGTGGCTACTTATACCAGGGCTTGGAACTTGGAAATTCCAAATGCCACAAGGGGAGACTTCCCTGGTAGTCCAGTGGTAAAGAATCCACTTTCCAACCTAGGGAATGTAAATTCGATTCCTGGTCGGGGAACTACAATCTCATATGCCATGGGGAAGATCCAATGCAGCAAAAACAAAAAACCCTACAAAAAAACCCAAACAAAAATAAATGCCACTTGGCATTTGGGAAGCATCTCTGTTTGAGAAAGGGGAAATGTACAAAGCAGGATGAACAAGAGAAGGGCAGGCCTGGCCCCCGCTTTCCCCATCATCCTAGGCTGTCTCATCACCCTAGGCTGTCTGGGCCCGACCGTGTGTGGGCACTGGAGGGGGTTTGCACGCTGCAGGGAGACATTGACCCCCTGACCCCAGGCTCATCTACCTGTTTGTAGGGGAGAAAATCTAGACTACTTGGCTCCAGACAGTCTGGACGTGGGCGCCTGCAGTGGGAAGGAGTTGGTTGTGAAACAGCTGCCCGGCACATGGGGCCTTGGGGCCTGTGGGAAGTTGCAGGTCAGAGTTGGGCTGGGGGAGCTCCAGCCCCTCAGGAAGCTGAGCCTCAGTGAGTCACCCATGTTCCCGGGGGACCAGGGTCACTTTCCATCTGTCCCGTTCCTGCATCACAGTCTGTGTCTGCTCTGGACAGTCAAGCATGTACACCTCTCCTCCAGGGCCCCCGGCCTTTCCAAATCTGAACTAGGGCAGGAGAGAGGTCATTTAAACCTCTTCTTCCTTTTCTCATTGGGCTCTGTCACGTCTCTGTCTAACCCATAGGGCTGGCCCCTCCCCCCGGGACGTGAGTTAGATTTTTTCTCTTTGAGGTCACCACCTGACAGGCCCCCAGGTTTGAGGTGATTTCCATGGCGTCTACATTGCCCGACTGACCTAAGATGGGAGGGAACAGGCCTCCCCTCCTTTACACAATGGCAAGCTCCCCAAGGCTGAGCCTGCCAGCAGCATCGCCTGAAATGCAAGTCTGCAGTGACCATCAGGAGGTGGCCCAGCTCCAGTGCAATGTCATCAGGGATAGGAGGAAAGAGACCTGGGCCTTTGCTCGCTGGCTCCAGGTATAGTCCCCCCACCCCTCACCCCCCACTCCCTATAACTCTTCTTCCTTAACAAGGCCATGTGGCCTTGCGGAATTTGCCTCCGAGCCTTTGTGTGTGACAGGTGGCACCCAGATGGGACCCACCTTGCCTGACATCCTTCTCCCCGAACTTTCTTTAAATGCCTGGGTAACCTCTCTGCCTCACCAATCCTGTCCAGATGGCAGGAAGGAAGTTCTGGCAAAGGTGCGAGAACCCAGTTGCCCAGGGTCTAAAACAACTGAAGAGTGTGTTTTGGGGAGGCAGGGGAGGGAAGGGAGAGAGGCAGAGAGCGTGCTGGGAACCTTGAAGCAGGGGAATGAATGGCCAGCCTGTGCAGGGACGGAGGGGAAGGAGAAGCTTGGAGCCCCAGGATATGCCCTGTCCAGCCTGGCCCAGGCCATCTGTACTGCACTTCAGTGCTGGCACTGAGCCCAGGTGGGCACAGTTCTGAGCACCCTCTCAGCAAGGGTGGCCTGTGGGTTTAGCACACTGCCTGGGGTCACTCGGGTCTCTACTCCTTGGTGCATAACTCATGGTTTGTGAGGTCATCGAACAGGAAGCATAGGTAACACAAATGAAGGAGACAACACCATGGGGAATGCAGGGAAACCTTGGCCTTTCTGGCCTGGGATGTGGGAGAGAGGACCAAAGGCCAAAGGGACTCTAGAGGGATGTGCTTACTCTGAATTAATTAGAGGCTAGGCTGCTGCGGAGATGAACACTTCCCCTGGCTCTTCCTGACCGCCCACACAGGAGGAGGCAACAGGGATTTGGAAAGAGAGATGAGGAAGAAGGATTGTGCTTACTGCCTAGACCACAGGGGATAAGACTCTTTATGTGGCCAGTGGGATAGGAATTCTCAAGTTTCCATCCATTGTCTTCCCAACAGCCCTCTCTCTCCCCTACTTCTTTCTTGCTATCAGAATTCAGATACTAGCAGCCATGTTTTTCGGGGGAGTCTGGGATCCTTCCTGCCCTAGAAGTGAATCCTGATTATTCTAAGCAAAATGTGATAGTCTCGTTTCCTTTGCTGTTGATTGCTCATGCACAGGCGTGCTGTGCAGTTCTGGACAGTGACAACTAAGGGGAGACAGGGTGCCTTTTGTGAAAGGCTTTCCAAGATCTGAAAAACTGACTTGCTAGAAGCAGCAGCTACCTACCACCCTTGGTTGTTGTTTGGTGAGGATGTGATGGCTGGAGCTCTGGCAGCCACATTGAGATCACAAGGGAAAGGTGACTGAAAAGAGAAAAGAACCTGGATCTTAACCAAACTTGGAATTGCCTTACTTCTGGCCTTCTGTTATAAGAAATAATGAACTCTTTATTTTAAAAAATCACTCATAATTGAATTTTCTGTTGATTGTTCCTTAAAGCAGCCAAACATCAAATTTCTGAAGTCAGGATGAAATGATTCAAATTGTCTGCTATGAGTCACCTCTTGGGGGGCAATTAAAGGGTCTCTGAACTCACTGGAACCTATTTTTTTCCAGAACTGCCCCCTTTCCCTTTGGGTAAAAGTTATTGAAGAGTCTGAGATTGGGGTTCAGAAGAACTGGGATCAAATCCTACACGTTTATGTGGGCACTTTATGACTTTATGTTAATTGTTTAAACCAGGCATTGGCAAACTTTTTCTGTAAAGGGCCAGAGAGTAATTATTTTAGACTTGATGGGCCACATGGTCACTGTTGCAACTATTCAGCTCTGTTGTTTTAGTTTGAAAGCAAACCGTGGATAACATACAAGTAAATGAGCATGGCTGTGTTTCAATAAAACTTTATTTACAAAAACAAGTGGTAGGTCAGATCTGACCTACAGGGCAATAAATCAACCCTGGGTCAAACTCTGACTCCCAGCTTCCTCATGAGAAAATGAGGCTAATAGTTCTTTAATCTTGGGGCAAACCTAAGTATCAAAAGAGTTGACTTCAAACTGTTACTACATAAAGTTTAATTCACATGTGGGCCCTCTTTCTTCCGAGAACCAAAAGTCCTGGTGTTCAGGCATGGAGAAGTGCTTGACTCTACTATCTGCTAAAGCTGTGTGACTTTGGGAAAGTCACCTAACTTCTCTGAGCACCAAGTTTCCCCTCTTAAAGTGGGGATGCTAAGACCTACTTCACACAGGGAGGCAAGGATGAAGTGAGTACTGTGTGTGAGGTGCTGCACAGACTGGATGTCATGAAGGAGCAAAGCATCCGCTTTCTAGCCCATCTCACCCCACCTGTGTCCTGACAGTGGGTAAATCCTGGTTTCCTCCACTTCCCATGGGCCCTGGAGCCCTGGGGAGATGGCCAACTCCCTCCACCCTGCCGGGCATTCTCTCCACCCCTCCCTTCCCTCCCCCGGGGCCCTCCCCACCACACCGCGTCCCCATTTAACAGAACGCGTAATTAACAATGTTAATTCTAATCTCATTTGCTAATGAAGGCAGTCTAATTGCACCGTAATTGGCAGCAGCAGCAGCAGAAACACACAAAATAAACCCTGCGTGTGTAATTCGGTTTAACTTCTTTATAATTACCTTGTAGGCTGGGACCTGGTGGTTGGGGGTGGGATGGGAGGTTGAGGAGTTAGGAGGGAGGGAGGCAAGACCTGAGGGTGGGAGAAAAGGTGAGTGAGCCTTTCCCTGTCCCATGTTTGATTATCCCCAGGCCTCAGAGTTGCACTTCCTCCCCCTCCCTTCCCATTTCCACCTTTGGGCTGTCCTGGTAGACCTATTCTATAGGTTGGCTTGTACATCTTTTTTAGTACGTCTTCCAAAAGTGCCTCCGTGAGTCTGGAGTCCAGCCCGTCTTTCCATCCTCAGCTCACAGCCTTGAGTCC
The DNA here is from genome assembly GCF_016772045.2 of Ovis aries. Taxonomy (NCBI): domain Eukaryota; kingdom Metazoa; phylum Chordata; class Mammalia; order Artiodactyla; family Bovidae; genus Ovis; species Ovis aries. Next base: position 14,987,596 of record NC_056064.1, read on the forward strand.
ATTTCCCAGCCCAGCAGAACAGTCCTGCTTATGCGCAGGCAGGGTCTTCCATTTGGAATGCCAGCCCCACCCCATTTCATCCCCTTGGAGAAAACCCCTCAGTTAAGGCCCTGTGGGTGTGGAGGCGGGTTCGCCTTCCCCAACCCCCAGAGCCTGACGTGCACTCCCTTTCCACATCACTTGGCACAGACCTGCCTTGAATCACACATCCCATTGTTTCACACGCGCCTGTTTTCTGTTGACATGCTTCTCCTGTTACAAGAGTGTTCCTTTGTTTAAGTACACTCGGTGCCTGGTGCAGAATAAACGCTTGATTCTATTTTGGTGGAATGCTTAAATGAGAGGTAGGTGACCTTGGAGAAGGTTCTGGAAGCACGTGGCCAGGAATGGTAAAGAGACTGGTCTCTGGTCCTGGTCTCTAGCTAACTTGCTGTGTGACCCAAGGCGCCTCTCTGTACCGTGAGAGGCTCACACTGCATCATCTTTTGTTTTCTGCCTGTTTTCAATGTCCAGGACTTTTTGAATTTTCATGGTTGAAGTTCTTTCTCCCTTCCAAAATGAATGAATGAATAAATAAAGGCAGCTAACACTGTAACATCAATTCTGGGCCATCTTTTCCCCTAGAAGTGAGGTTCCCACTAAAACTTCTTATGCTGTCTTCTCTCTCTTCACCAGATAACCTCACTCTGATGTTGATGATTCTGAATAAATAAGTAAACATCGTCTCTGAACCCTAATATAATGTCTCCCACTTCTCATTCGAGTAAGCCATGCCTTAATCGCTTCCCCTGCCCAGTTCTGGAGACAAATGAGTGCCCAAGGTATTTGCTCTGCTTATATATACAGCCATTTCCATAGCAACCAGCTGTGCTTTAGGGTGAGCCACAAACTGCTTTCTGTTAAGGGGTGGTAGGTGAAGAGATTTAGCATCTTAGGAGCTTAAGAAAGCACTTTAGAAGAAGCGTGCTTCTCCTAAGCCTGGAGCCCCTGCACGCTGCTCTCTGGGTGTCCATCACCTGGTCCCTTGGCTTCATTTTTTCTCTGCAGACATTCGTTGCGGAGCCCTCCAGCCTTCTCCTACAACACGCACTTGCGTGGCTGCAATCCTGGTGTTTCTCTACCACTACCTTGAAACCTCCATGCTTCTTTTCTGTCTGTGTTATCACGTTTCCTGGATCCCACACCTCGGTTTATAGTTTTATTTTGGTGGTGCCTGGGAGATAAAATTTCTGAGACAGCTTAGGAGAAATTTAATGCTAGGCAGCTTCCTGATCTTTTGTATGTGACCAGATTTTTTTTCTTTCCTCTGTGGTGGCTTTAACATCTTTTCTTCATCCTTGGAGTTCTGAAATTGGCCCACGAAGCACCTTGGTACCAGGGGACCCATTAATCTGGAAACTGATATCCCTCAGTGCTAAAACATTTGCTCATATTACTTCTGTGATAATTGTCTTACTTCGATTTCTTTCTCTTCCTGGATCACTTATTAATTACATTGTTGGACTGACTGAAAATTTTTTTTAATCATTTTCACTTAAAAAAAAATTTCTTATTCCTTTTGTTCTACTTTCTAGGAGATTTCCTCAGTGTTATGCACCAACCCTCCAGTGGAATTTTCTCTTACTTTCTCTAATTCCCAGAATTCTTTTTATTTTTTCCAGGATGTTCTTAAAAAAATTTTTTTTTCTTAAATAGGAGCCTGTTCTTGTTTCACAGATTTCTCTTATTTCCCCAAGGATAACCATAGGGTTTTGAGATATCCTGCTTGTTCCTCAACTGCTTCTGTTTTATCTGAGCCCCTTTCCCCCAGATTTTGTTTGTTTCAGCCTTCATATTTTGTATTGGATGCTCTGGCTGCCTGGAAACTTTGTGTGCCTGGGCTTGCATGCGTGTGTGTGGGCTCAGTCACAAAACAGTGTCTGACTCTTTGCAACCCTGTGGACCATAGCCCGTCAGGCTCCTCTGTCCATGGGATTCTCCAGGCAAGAATACTGGGGGGTTGCCATTTCCTTCTCCAGGGGATCTTCCCAACCCAGGGACTGAACCCAGGTCTCCTGGATCTCCTACACTGGCAGGTGGAGCCCTTACCACGAGCCACCTGGGAAGCTACATACATGGGCCTGGTGCGAGGCAACAGGGTGGAGGTGTCTGGGGGACACCTCGGTCTGTCCTTGGTCTGCACTGTTTTATCCATTAGAGAGGAATCCTTTGAGCTCTGGCTTGGTGGTAGAAGCTGGGCTGCCAATGTTCAGGAAATTGAGTGGGGGAAGAAGGTGTGTAGACCTTTACTTAATACCTCTGTCTTCCAACAGCATCTTGCTCACAGTGAGGGTCTGTTGCTGGAGTTTAGAGCTGTCCAGACCCATCGTTCTTTATGCTGGGGGAGGGGGAGGGGGGTAGGGATGGTGTCCGGGTGCTCTGATGACTTCATATGCAGACATTCAGCCAGTGCTTCCAGTTTCAGCCTGACTGGAACCCCGTTTTAAAATCTGATGTCTTTATTGAATTTGTTACAGTATTTTTTCTCTTTTATGTTTGTTTGTTTGTTTGTTTGTTGCCATGAAGCATTTGGGATCTTAGCTACCTGACTAGGGATCAAACCAGTACTCCCGGCATTGGAAAGCAAAGTCATAACTGCCAGACCAGGGAAGTCCAGAACCCCACTTTCAGAAGCAGCTGTGTCCCTAGTACTGGAGGCTTCCTGGGCTTCTGCACCTGGAGGCAGCCAGGGCCTGGGATTCTCCCACTGCCCACTGAGGTTTCAGCCTTCTCGGGCCTTGAGAGTCAGTCTGTTCTCACCCATCGCCTCCTCAGCCTCACCAATTTCATGGCCTCCTCTCCTGTTCTTTTCGTCTTGTTTATGTCTTAACAAAATCCCTTAGTCATTTCAGTGCCCTGTTGGGAGGAAGGGAGGTGAAGGTTGACCTCCCCGTGTGTGCAGAGCATTTCAGAGGGTACAGAACCCATCCACATCCATCCTCTTACTCTGTCTCCCCAAGAGCCTGCTGGGCTGGGCAGGGGGGGAGGTTTTCTCTGGCGCATGTAACCAGAACTCCCAACATGATTCCTTAAGCAGCATTTAAACAAAAGTGAACAAGTGTTGGAAGCAGAAGTGAGAGGTGGTTTCACTGCCATCACCCCGGCTTCCCCATGCTCCCCACGTGGAATTTAATGAGAAGTGAAATGCCATTGGCAACGTGGGCCCGGTGGGAAGAGGAATTTGGAATCAGGGCGGCTAGAAACAGCCTGGGTCCAGGGCACCTGAAGTAAGATTGCTTTGATGTAGTAACTGATGATGTGAAAATTAAAAGTTGAAAATCAAAGGCAGAGCCTGATGGTGGTGGGAGGCACTGAGGGAGGCCTTTGAGACTTCTCTCTCTCCTCAACTCCTGTTTTTCTTTTCAAGCCTAACGTTTCTGCTTGTTGGCATGAATTTGCGTGTGTGTGTGTGTGTGTGTGTGTGTGTGTGCCTGCCCATATATGTATCTAGATGCTCTGTGTTTGTGCATCTGTGCATCCAGGCATGTGAGCACACCTCTGTGTCCATGTGTACAGGCATCCATGTGCGTACATATGTGTCTGTGTCTGTGTTTGTGGGTGTGTTGGGCAGGAGTGACAGTCTGTGAGCTTCAACTTGGCAAAGTGAAAGTGTAAAAGATGGAGAACTGGATTCAAGGACACCCACACTCATTGCATCTCAGGCACTGTCTTGCTTTCTCTGAGTCTCTGTTCTCTTACCTGTAAAACGAGGTTTGTGATGTCAAAGCTGGATGCCATATTTTTAAAAAAATTTATTTTTGGCTGTCCTGGGTCTTCCTTGCTGCACACAGGCTTTTCGCTGGTTGCGGTGGGAGCGGGGGCTACTCTCTAGTTGGAGTGTAGGGGCTTCCTGTTGCAGCGGCTTCTCTTGTTGCGGAGCACGGGCGGTTGGGCTTCAGGAGCCGCGGCCCCCGGGATCTAGAGCACAGGCTCAGTCCTTGTGGCGCACGGGCTGAGCTGCCCCATGGTGTGTGTGGTCTTCCTGGACCTCCCATGTTCCCTGCACTGGCAGGTGGGTTCTTAACCAGTGGACCACCAGGGGAGTCCTGGGATACCACCGCACTTCAGGGGAGGGGTTGTGAGAGCTCTTGGAGTGTCAAGGGTCACGCAAATGTCATTTGTTCATTCATCTGTCCACTCATTCACCTGAGACACCCTTATTGGGCACTGCCTAACAGGTGCCCTGTTCTGAGGAATACACTTTCTCTGGGAGGAAACAAAAAAACAGATACCTAGATACTCTGTGCAGAGAGCCTGGAGGGGCACTCAGGGGGGCACTGGCCCCAGTGAGGAGGAGGAGGCCCCTTAGAGATAAAGGTGGCAAGTAGAGGGTGTGAGAATTGATATTGAGCAGACAAATGGAGGTAGGAGGCCTGAGTTAGACCCCCTCAGGACGGAAGGAGAGAGCACAAGGCGTGGATGTGAGAGTGTGCTCCGTTTGTTGATTGGGTGGGAAGTCAGTCTCAGAGTACTAGACGCCATGATGCTCTGGTTCACGGCCAGCCCTCCCACTGGAGAGGGAGGCTCTGGGGAAGTTCTGGGGAGGTGTTCACTCCAGTATTCATTCATGTGTTCACGCCTCGATCTAACAAGCGCTGGTGACGCTCCCAGGGCCTCTCTGTGGCTCAGATGGTAAAAAAGCTGCTTGCAGTGCGGGAGACCCAGGTTCAATCCCTGGGTCAGGAAGATCCTCTGGAGAAGGGAATGGCAACCCACTCCAGTATTCTTGCCTGGAGAATCCCATGGACAGAGGAGCCTGGTGGGCTACAGGCCATGGGACCACAGAGAGTTGGACATGACTGAGCAACTAACCACCCCCCACACACGTTCCCACTCTGCTGGTCCAGTTGTGGGCTCTGGAGATGCAGCTGCAGGTCCACCTGCTGGAGCCCAAAGCCACGTGCGGGGTCCCAGTAGCAGTCTCACCCCCAAGGCACACCCTCCAACTAGGGCTGGCCATGAGGGTTCTCCCAGAGCAATGTCACTGTAGAATTTTATGCTGTTTTTTTCCCCTTCCAGAGGGACATCTGCCAATGACTTTTATGATGCTGAATAAAAAAGACGTTTTCTGTACCCTTTAGATATTTTTACTTCACCTTTAAAGGATGTACAGTAAGGGTGAGGACATCACGATGAAATCTCTGCAGTAAATAACTCTTGGATCCCTTTCTCATGCCAGCAGAAGGACAAAAGGACGAGGCAAGCTGGAGAGGGCCGCCTTGCTTTCCTCATCCTCGCGGCTGAGCTACCAGCAGCTGGGGACAGTCTGCCCCCACTGCTCTGGAGAGGGCTGGCAGACCCTCCCCGTGTCCTCTGGGGCCCTGTGTGGCCCTTGCCTCGGCCTAAGTGTCCTCGGTCACCTACTGTGTGTGCCGCACTGTGCTAAGCACTTCACATTGGCTTTAGCACGGTGGGAAGGCTACATGGTCAGGACTCTGGATCCGGTCTGCTTGACTTTGGCTCCTGCCTCTGCCACCTGCGAACTGAACATGAGACCTTGGCCAAGTTCTCTGACCCCTTTGTGCCTCAGTCTCCTCATCTGCAAAATGGGAATAACAACAGTGCTGACCCACTGGCTTCCCTGGTGGCTCAGATGGTAAAGCGTCTGCCTGCAATGCAGGAAAAGCTGGTTCGATCGCTGGGTCGGGAAGATATCCTGGAGAAGGAAATGGCAACCCACGCCAGTACTCTTGCCTGGAGAATCCAATAGTCAGAGGGGCCTGGTAGGTTGCGGTCCATGGGATCGCAAAGAGTTGGACAGGATTGAGAGACTTCACTTTCGTTTCTGACCCACTAGAGTCATTGGGATGAATAAACTCATGCAGGGAAGGCACAGAGAAGAGGGTCTGAGATATCGGAAAGCGTTACTAAAACTTGGCACTTATTTCATCTTTTCGTCAGCTGAGCTGGTCCTGGCTGTACCTGTCTTCTCACTCAGGTGAAGGGTATCTGGCCTCTGGTGTGAGGTGATAAGGAAGGGGAAGTTGAGTGTCCTGCCTGAGGTCACCGGTGGGAGAGCAGGGGGCAGTGGCGCTGAGGGAGAAGTCCTCTCCTATAAAAACCAGCCTCCAGGAGGCTCGTGCAGCCCCTGAAAAGTCCCCTCCAGAGGAATCATTCCGAGACTTTCCTCTTGCGGCTGGAAGGCAGAGCAGAAGATGGCGGGGGCTGTTCCAAGGCCAGAGGTGTCCCAGCGTGGAGCCACGGTCTGCACTCAGCCGTCTCCACTGACTCTTGATTCCGGCTTCATCTCCTTTGTGGGGAAGCTTTTGAGCATGGATCCATCTCTTTGGGACCCTCAGGAGTCTGTCCCTTGCCTCCAGTCTAGGAGGGGAGGGCTTCCTGGTTGTAACTAGTGGAGGTTCAAACCCTTGACTCTAAGCTGGGCTGCCCCACGTGCTGTTGGTGGCAGAAGTGGGGAGGTGGCTGGGGTGTGATGATGGGTCCAGGATGACGCCCGCTCGCGGGCTCTGCTGGACTGAGAGACGCCAACCGTGTCCATTTTTAATGAAGCTGTCAGCTGGGCCACCGGGGCACAGGGAGCAGACTGGGCAGAAAATTATCAGTTTAAACAGACAGTGAGTCAAAGGCTTGGGCGGGTAAGGGCCTGGGGGACAGCAGGGCAGCGTGAGAGAAATCTGGAGAGCAGACCATGGCACAGACAGGCTCAGCTCGATGGTCCACACCCTACCCCACCCCCTCAGGGGCTTCCCTGGGGCACTCAGGCCAGGGCAGCAAGCCGTCCTCAGCCTCAGCTCTGTGCCAGGAACTGAGCTACTGCAGGGAATCAAGACAGCAGACACATCCCTGCTCTCAAGCTCAGTCTGAAGTCAGAGGAGGACATTTAATTTTGGTCAATTACACCATCGTTTGAAATTGGCCATGAGAAAAGCAGATAAGCAGGCCAGTTCTGGAATTTGATGGCCTGAGTTTCGATCTTGACTCAACTCCCTCCTAGTTTTAGGATCCTGTGCAGGTTACTTACCCTCTCATTGCCTTAGTTTTTTCCGAGCTGTAAAATGGGTTGGACCATAACAGAATTATGATGATTATTTGTTGTATAACAAACTCCCCAAACTCAGTGACATGAAACAGCCACCATGTTATTATGTATCAACAGGTTCTGTGGTCGGGGTCCAGTGGGGATGACCTGTCTCTGCTCCACAATCTGGTGCCTTGGCTGGAAGACTTGAATGCCTAGGGGTGAAAAAGTGGCTGGGGCTGGGATCATCCGTCACTCTCCTGTGACTCCAAGGCACGGCTTGGACCAGAGACCAGAGCCACTAGTGGCCTGTGTGTGGGTCCGGGACTTCTCACGGCGTGGTGGGCTTGGGAAGGGGAGCATTGTGAGAGAGGGAACGTCTGGAAAGCAAGAGCCCAAGGTGGAAGCCGCATGACCTTTTATCACTTAGCCTGTAAAGTCACATCGCATCACTGTGCTGCAGTGCGGCGGTCGCACCCACTTAGCTTTAAGGAGAGGGGCAGTTTTCAGAAGACCATTCTGCTCATCAGTTCAGTGCAGTTCAGCTCAGTCGCTCAGTCGTGTCCGACTCTTTGCGACCTCATGAATCACAGCATGCCAGGCCTCCCTGTCCATCACCAACTCCAGGAGTTCACCCAAACTCACGTGCATCGAGTCGGTGATGCCATCCAGCCATCTCATTCTCTGTCGTCCCCTTCTCCTCCTGCCCCCAATCCCTCCCAGCATCAGAGTCTTTTCCAATGAGTTAACTCTTCTCATGAGGTGGCCAAAGTACTGGAGTTTCAGCTTTAGCATCATTCCTTCCAAAGAACACCCAGGACTGATCTCCTTTCAGAATGGACTGGTTGGATCTCCTTGCAGTCCAAGGGAATCTCAAGAGTCTTCTCCAAACACCACAGTTCAAAAGTGTCAATTCTTTGGCGCTCAGCTTTCTTCACAGTCCAACTCTCACATCCATACATGACCACTGGAAAAATCATAGCCTTGACTAGACGGACCTTTGTTGGCAAAGTAATATCTCTGCTTTTCAATACGCTATCTAGGTTGGTCATAACTTTCCTTCCAAGGAGTAAGTGTCTTTTAATTCATGGCTGCAGTCACCATCTGCAGTGATTTTGGAGCCCCCCAAAATAAAGTCTGACACTGTTTCCACTGTTTCCCCATCTATTTCCCATGACGTGATAGCATTGGAAAATTAAATGAGGCATGTGGTGGGTCTAGGACAATGCATAAGCCCTCAGTCGATGTGAAGTGTTCTTATAATTAGTGCTGCTGCGGGGAGGAGGTGGTAAAGATAGAGGGAGGAAGGTTTTGAAGGATGAATAGGAGTTTGCTACGTACCACCTAGGGAATAGGGCTTCCCTGGTGGCTCAGCTGGTAAAGAATCTGCCTGCAATGCAGGAGACCCAGATATGATCCCTGGGTGGGGAAGATCCCCTGGAGAAGGAAATGGCAACCCGCTCCAGTATTCTTGCCTGGAAAATCCCGTGGACAGAGGAGCCTGGCGGGCTACAGACCATGGGGGTCACTCGAGTCAGATATGACTTAGTGAATAAACCACCACCACCTAGGGGACACAATTCAGGTAGAGGAAAGAGCTTAGCCCAAATCAACGGAGGCTTGAAACAATGGTGTCTTCAGGGAAATCCTGGGAACTCTGGTACGGTTGCAGCATTGAGGGAAAGGAAGAGCATGGCTAAGGTTATGTTGGAGGGGTGGCAGGGTGACAGGGGCCAATGCAGCATCCTGCGGGCCCAGGCTCTAAAGCATGGCGTGAGGATGGAGGTGGCCTCCTCCCCAAGAGAGGGTGCCGCCTGCGCAGCCAGTGGCCCCGGCTGCTCGTCCTGGCTCTGCTGCTTTCTAGCTGAGCGGCCCTGGGCATTCCCTTCCTGGGGCTCGGGTTTCCGTCTTTGTGCAGAGAAAGCGTCTTGTGAAACTATGATTTGTTGGGTGACCACGTTACATGTAACAGCAGGATGAGAGAGAGGATTTGGGGCTGGAGACTAACAGCTAGCTGAGTAGAGCAAGTGGGCTGAGAGGTGGGCGCTGGAGCCAGCATCTCAGAGCCACCAGCTCCGCGACCTTGCGGGGTCACTTGCCCTCCCTGTACCTCTGCTCCACGTCAGCAAGTGGGGATCTGAGAAGAGAGGGCACTCCAAGGGCAGAGCGTAGAGTGGCGCTCACACAGACCCCCCAAGAGTGTGAGTCACTAGCATCTGTTGAGAGCCCCCCCAGATGCCAGGTATCTTATTTACATAAAATTTTCAGTTCATCAAATCATCCCAACAAGCCCAAGAGGCTCCCAAGACCCTGTTTCCTTTCCCTCCTGTATACACAGTCTGCCCTGCAGTGGGGCCAGGTAACCTCAACCAACCTGTTGGAGTGTGACTAACGTCATGCATGCTGCCTCTTCCAGGCTGACCCCTCAGACCCTTTTTGAGAGGCTCCGTGTGTTCTCTTTTTCTTCTGCTGGTTAGCTGTGGAGGCATGGGAAGCAGTGGTTCTCAAGTGGGGTAATTTTGTCCCCCTCTCCCTGGGGACGTTTGACAGTATTCAGAGGCATGGGCATTTCTGGTTGTCACAACTTGGGGGCATGCTCCTGGTGCCTAGTGGATGGAGGCCAAGGATGCTGACAAAGAAGCACAGTATAGCCCCTGCAACAAAGAACTGGCCATCCCAAGTGTCAGTGGTGCACAAACCCTGGTCTAGAGAGTCCCGGAGCCCTGTGATAGTCTGAAAAGAAGAGCCTGTGTCCTTGAACGACTATATAGAGTGCAACTCTCCTTGCCCTCAAGGTATTACCATTAGACTAGAAGTAAAATATATGTTTTTAAGCCACCTGAGATTTGGGGGGTTCTTTTTTGGAACAGTTGGCCTGCCTTGCTATTGTTATGCCCATTTCATTGATGAGGCAACTGAGGCACAAGGTCACAGAACCAGTAACTGGCAAAGTGTGGATTTGAGCCTGGATTTGCCTGGCTGTAATACCTGTGTTTGCCTCAGAATCAGGGCAGCGTCTTTTCAGCTTTCAGCTCTAAGGAGAAGCCTTGTCATCACTTCTGTCCCCTCTTCCTGCTTCCCTCAGGGGATTTTTAGGCAGCAGCAGCTGCAGAACAAGTCATCAACTTGCTGCCAGGACTCTCTTGCTCTGAGGCCTCCTGCTGTTGGGTGAAGCAGGCTCCCCAGAACCAGCTGACGGTGTCCCTCCTGGCCCCTTCTCCAGGCAGCCCAGGTTGGTTATCTGTGACAGCCATACCCCCTTTAAAAAGAGCTGGTGCCCACCCCCTGCAGGTACCTACCTTCCTCTGCAAAGAGCCCCTCCCATCACACTCTGCTCTCCTAAGCCAGCCCCCACCAGCTGCAGGTTTGAATTTCCGGGCAGGTGTCTGGCGGCATCTCGGCTCCGTGTTAATTTCCTGGCTTGGCTTCCTGAAAGGGAGAGGGCTCAGAGGTGGCTGCCTGGTGCGATGAGGAGATAGCCCTGTCGGCTCCAGCTTCCTGCCTGTCTGCAGGGGCACCGGTGCCCATCAGCCCTTCGGAGGAAGCTGTCCTTGCAGGGCCACCACCCAGGGGCAGTGGGGGTGGGGGCTGCAGGTGGGCTGTGGAGCCTCATGGGGGAAAAGTCTGTGTTCAAGCCTCTAAGAACTGTGTGTCTGAATGTGTCTGGTGGTGTCTTTACCTTTGCCTGTGACTTCAAGAGGGCTTCCCAGGTAGCTCAGTGGTTAAAAAAATAATATCTGCCTGCCAAGCAAGAGACACGGGTTTGATCCCTGGGTTGGGAAGATTTCTGGGAAGAGGAAATGGCAGCCCACTCTAGTATTCTTGCCAGGAAAATTCCATGGACAGAATAGCCTAGTGGGATCACCAATAGTCAGACACTACTGAGCATCTGAGCACCACGCATGGCTTGAAGAGTTGTAGGAGCTGCTAACAGGTCATTTGACATGGAGGATTTTCCTGTGTCCGCAGAGGTTAGAATTCTTTCAACACATTTCAGGGACGGAGCCCCTCCCTTATTTATGTAAGTTACAGCGATGAACGCAAGCCTGTACCAGTTCTCCGGTGGGTGGGAAGTCTTTCCTCCAGTCTGCTCACATCCCTCTTGTTGCAGGCTGGGCCCAGGGTCTCTATTTTGTGACAATAGATGACTTTTTTTTTTGCCTCCCTGATGTAAGCCGTTCAAGTACCTGAAAGCAGAAACTGAGTGCCTCTCTGAAACTCCTTCCCAGATTCTCTTTTGCAGACCAAGCAAGCCCACCCCCACTAACCTTTTTCCCACAGATGAGGATGGCCACTGGGAAAACAGTAGGAAAAAACCTGTCTCCAAGTTTCCTCTCCTTATTTGAGGTTCTCCTCTTCTCCTTTAAAAAGTCCCCGTGAACACAGAAAAGGCACAGGCTTTGGGGTGTGCTTTCCAACTCATGGGTGGTCATTTATGAGCTGGGCAACTTCAGCCAAGTGGCGTAACCTCTCTGAGCGAAGCTCAGTTCTGCGCTTTGCAACGAGCAAGTCACAGAGCAGATGCTCAGTAGGTGGCTCTCTCTCAGCCGCTCTGGGAATCAGGCATTCCTGCCTGCACCCCACCTCTCTCCTACTTCCTTTCTGGCCCTTGGTTGCTGCCACGAATCTGATCTGCTGGGTGCCAGGTGGGCATTGACCAAGAGGGTGGGGAAATTAACTAGATCCCATGGAGGGACCCCAGGTACCAACTTGCAGGGCAGGTGAACACAGCAGAAGGCTTTCCCCATTGCCCCTGGCCCAGAATCTGCTTTCCACCCCCTGGTCATCAAGCCACTCTCTTAGCCCCTCTGCTGTGGGTTTCCGTCGGTCCTGACGTCTCCTCTGTTGAAACGCTGACCACAGCCCTGCTGAAATCAGAAGGTGATATGCTTTGGGATCACTTGAATCCCCTACAGCCAGAAGCTCCCTCCTGTTTTTTTTTTAGAATCAGAGGGTTGTGGCCATAATCAGATGGGGAACCAGATTCAGAGTGGGGCCATAATCTGCCCACAGCCTCCACCAACGTGAGGTGAGTCTAGGCACCCTGCCTCTGGCCTGGGACCGTCTCCACCGTGTTAGTTAGAAGTGGAGCCCGACTGTGACTCTTACTCCTTGGGAGGCAGGAGATGCAAAGGTCCCCAGGCAGAGCTGGGGCATAAGGGTGCTGTCTAAAGTGCTGCCGCTCTGTTTTCTGGAGGAGAAGGGGGACCGCCCAGGCTTCTCTGAGCAAAGGAGCCCTCAGGAGGATGGCAGCTCATTTTCCTGAGGCTGGGGAAGCATTAAGTTTTTCTATCTGTGAGCAGCCTTTCCGATTGGCTGCCGCCACCGCTGTCAGTTACATAAATCCTCCTGCGGACAAGAAGCAATTAGGACAGAAGAGAGAGAGAGAGAGGAGAGGGAGGGAGAGAGAGAGAGGAGAGAGTCAGGGGGAGACGGAAAGAAAGTCAGAGAAAGAGAGGGAGTGATGGTAGGACACAGAGACAGACGCACAGAGAGAGAGAGCAAGACAGACGGAGATGCAACGGAGATTCCGACGAGAGAGAAGGCGGAGGAGGAGACCCGGAAAGCGAGGGTGAGGCAGAGAGCACGCGGAGATGAGCAGAGTGAGTCAGAGATGCTCGAAGTGACAGAGATGGAGGAGGGGAAAGCAGAGACAGAGAGACAGACAGACACACGGACCACACGCATGGAGACACAAAGGGAGGCTGAGTTAGAGAGAGGAGTCGAACTGAGTGAAAAAAGAAAAAGAAACACAAGGATAGAAGCAAGCAGGGGGATCCAGAGAGATGAGTTTTCTTTCTGCAAAATGTAGAATATTTGTTGTTGTTGTTGCTTGAATCTTAGTTCCCTGGCCAGAGATTGAACCCAGGCCCTTGGCAGTGAAAAATGTCGAGTCCTAACCACTAGGCCACCAGGAGAGTCTCAAAATGTAAAGTTTTAATCTGGTTTGGGAATGAAAGGGAAGATGGGGTGTTCGTTCTCTGAATCTTGAAATAATCGACTTGGGTGGGGGAGAGTTTAAGGATCAGGAGAAATTGCATAGAAGTCTACATTTTCACACACACTTGAGCTGTGCAAAAGCCCATGTGGTGGGACGGGCAGGGACCATCGTCACTCACATTCTCACGATAGAAAATCAGAGGGTTAGTGACTCCCTGGGCCCCCAGGCACCGAGACAGGCCTCACTCAAGAGCTTGCTCATGGCCCTGGTGATCTCGACAGTACTGGGGAGGGCTCAGCCCGGAAGCCAGAGGCTGTTCTGGATTCTGCCCTGGGGCTGGGGCTGGGGGCTGCCATCACGGTGAATTCCCAACTCATGCCAGCCTTTCACAGCAGGGGTGCCTGTGGCTGGCGCTCGCTTCCTTCCCTTGTGTGAGTGAGCTCTAGCTGTGGGTGGTTTTGATCATGGAGTGCTCAGAATGAACTGGGCGCCTCACCTCTTCCTAAAACACCAGCCACGATTTGATATCTGCCTTAAAAATTTTTTATTTATTTTAATTGGAGGCTAATTACTTTACAATATTGTAGTGGTTTCTGCCATACATTGGCATGAATCAGCCATGGGTGTACACGTGCCCCCCATCCTGAACCCCCCTCCCACCTCCCTCCGCATCCCATCCCTCAGGGTCATCCCAGTGCACCGGCTTTGAGTGCCCTATTTCATGCATCGAACCTGGACTGGTGATCTATTTCACATATGATAATATACATGTTTCAGTGCTATTCTCTCAAATCATCCCACCCTCGCCTTCTCCCACAGAGTCCAATAGACTTCTTTATATCTGTGTCTCTTTTGCTGTCTTGCATATAGGGTCATCATTACCATCTTTCTAAATTCCATATATATGCATTAATATGTTGTTTTGGTGTTTTTCTCTCTGACTTACTTCAGTCTGTATAGTAGGCTCCAGTTTCATCCACCTCATTAGAACTAATTCAAATGCGTTCTTTTTAATAGCTGAGTAATATTCCAGGCACGCCGAGCAGCAGCTGCATGGTGCAGGAGTGGTGAGCGGCAGAGAGGAGATCCCCACGTCCAAGGTAAGGAGCAGCGGCTGCACTTTGCTGGAGCAGCCGTGAAGAGATACCGCACGTCTAAGGGAAGAGAAACCCAAGTAAGGCAGTAGGCATCAGAGGGCAGACAGACTGAAACCACAGTCACAGACAACTAGCCAATCTGATCACATGGACCACAGCTTGTCAATGAACCTAGGGCCATGTCACGTGGGGCTACCCAAGACGGATGGGTCATGATGGAGAGTTCTGACAGAATGTGGTCCACTGGAGAAGGGAATAGCAAACCGCTTCAGTATTCCTGCCTTGAGAACCCCATGAACAGTATGAAAAGGCAAAAATATAGGACATTGAAAGAGGAACTCCTCAGGTTGCTGGTGCCCAATATGCTACTGGAGATCAGTGGAGAAATAACGTCAGAAAGAAGGAAGAGATGGAGCCAGAGTAAACACAAAACCCGCTTGTGGATGGGACTGGTGATAGAGGCAAGGTCTGATGCTGTAAAGAGCAATATTGCATAGGAACCTGGAATGTTAGATCATGAATCAAAGCAAACTGAAAGTGGTCAAGCAGGAGATGACAAGAGTGAATATCGACATTCTAGGAATCAGAGAACTAAAATGGACTGGAACAGGTGAATTTAATTCAGATGACCATTATATCGACTACTGTGGGCAGGAATCCCTTAGCAGAAATGGAGTAGCCATCATAGTCAACAAAAGAGTCCAAAATGCAGTGCTTGGATGCAATCTCAAAAATGACAGAATGATCTCTGTTTGTTTCCAAGGCAGACCATTCAATATCACGGTAATCCAAGTCTATGCCCCGACCAGTAATGCTGAAGAAGCTGAAGTTGAATGGTTCTATGAAGACCTATAAGACCTTTTAGAACTAACACCCCAAAAAAGATGTCCTTTTCATTGTAGGGGATTAGAGTGCAAAAGTAGGAAGTCAAGAAACACCTGGAGTAACAGGCAAATTTGGCCTTGGAGTACAGAATGAAGCAGGGCAAAGGCTAATAGAATTTTGCCAAGAGAACTCACTGGTCATAGCAAACACCCTTTTCCAACAACACAAGAGAAGACTCTACACATGGACATCACTAGATGGCCAACACTGAAATCAGATTGATTATATTCTTTGCAGCCAAAGATGAAGAAGCTCAATACAGTCAGCAAAAACAAGACTGGGAGTGGACTGTGGCTCAGATCATGAACTCCTTATTGCCAAATTCAGATTGAAATTGAAGAAAGTGGGGAAAGCCAGTAAACCATTCAGGTATGACCTAAATCCAATGCCTTATGATTATACAGTGGAAGTGAGAGATAGATTTAAGGGACTAGATCTGATAGACAGAGTGCCTGATGAACTATGGACGGAGGTTCATGACATTGTACAGGAGATAGGCATCAAGACCATCCCCAAGAAAAAGAAATGCAAAAAAGCAAAATGGCTATCTGAGGATGCCTTACAAATAGCTGTGAAAAGAAGAGAAATGAAAAGCAAAGGAGAAAAGGAAAAATATACCTATTTGAATGCAGAGTTCCAAAGAATAGCAAGGAGAGATAAGAAAGCCTTCCTCAGTGATCAATGCAAAGAAATAGAGGAAAACAACAGAATGGGAAAGACTAGAGATCTCTTCAAGAAAATTAGAGATACCAAGGGAACATTTCATGCAAAGATGGGCTCGATAAAGGACAGAAATGGTATGGACCTGACAGAAGCAGAAGATATTAAGAAGAGGTGGCAAGAATACACAGAACTGTACAAAAAACATCTTCATGACCCAGATAATCACAATGGTATGATCACTCATCTAGAACCAGACATCCTGGAATGCAAAATCAAGTGGGCCTTAGGAAGCATCACTGCGAACAAAGCTAGTGGAGGTGATGGAATTCCAGTGTAGCTATTTCAAATCCTAACAGATGATGCTATGGAAGTGCTGCACTCAATATGCCAGCAAATTTGGAAAACTCAGCAGTGGCCACAGGACTGGAAAAGGTCAGTTTTCATTCCAATCCCAAAGAAAGGCAATGCCAAAGAATGCTCAAACTACTGCACAATTGCATTCATCTCACACGCTAGTAAAGTAATGCTCAAAATTCTCGAAGCCAGGCTTCAGCAATACATGAACTGTGAACTTCCAGATGTTCAAGCTGGTTTTAGAAAAGGCAGAGGAACCAGAGATCAAATTGCCAACATCCTCTGGATCATGGAAAAGCAAGAGTTCCAGAAAAACATCTATTTCTGCTTTATTGACTATGCCAAAGCTTTTGACTGTGTGGATCACAATAAACTGTGGAAAATTCTGAAAGAGATGGGAATACCAGACCACCTGACCTGCCTCTTGAGAAACCTGTATGCAGGTCAGGAAGCAACAGTTAGAACTGGACATGGAACAGCAGACTGGTTCCAAATAGGAAAAGGAGTACGTCAAGGCTGTATATTGTCACCCTGGTTATTTAACTTCTATGCAGAGTACATCATGAGAAACGCTGGGCTGGATGAAGCACAAGCTGGAATCAAGATTGCTGAGAGAAATATTAATAACCTCAGATATGCAGATGACAGCACCCTTATGGCAGAAAGGGAAGAAGAACTAAAGAGCCTCTTGATGAAAGTGAAAGAGGAGAGTGAAAAAGTTGGCTTAAAGCTTAACATTCAGAAAACTAAGATCATGGTATCCAGTCCCAACACTTCATGGCAAAAAGATGGGGAAACAGTAGAAATAGTTGCTGACTTTATTTTTCTGGGCTCCAAAATCACTGCAGATAGTGACCGCAGCCATGAAATTAAAAGATGCTTACTCTTTGGAAGGAAATTTATGACTAACCTAGACAGCATATTCAAAAGCAGAGACATTACTTTGCCAACAAAGGTCCATCTAGTCAAGGCTATGGTTTTTCCAGTAGTCATGTATGGATGTGAGAGTTGGACTATAAAGAAAGCTGAGCACCGAAGAATTGATGCTTTAGAACTGTGGTGTTGGAGAAAGGAGATCAGTCCTGAGTGTTCATGGGAAGGACTGATTTTGAAGCTGAAACTCCAATACTTTGGCCACCTGTTGTGAGGAGCTGACTCATTTGAAAAGACCCTGATGCTGGGAAAAATTGAGGGCAGGAGGAGAAGGGGACAACAGAGGATGAGATGGTTGGATGGCATCACCAACTCAATGGACATGAGTTTGGGTAGGCTCTGGGAGTTGGTGATGGACAGGGAGGCCTGGCGTGCTGTAGTTCATGGGGTCACAAAGTTGGACACGACTGAGTGACTGAACAGAACTGAACTGAATATTCCATTGTGCTTATGTACAGCTTTCTTATCCATTCATCTGCTGATGGACATCTAGGTTGCTTCCACATCCTAGCTATTGTGAACAGTTTTGTGATGATACCTGCCTGTGTCTGAGATGACACAAGCTTCCCCGATGGCCCGTCCGGTAAGGGAAAGACACGATGCAGGAGATATACGAGATGCCGCTTCTGTCCCTGGGTGGGGGCGATCCCCTGGAGAAGGAAATGGCCATCCACTCCAATGTTCTTGCCTGGAGAATATCCCATGGAGAGAGAATCTCACGGACAGAGAAGCCTGGCAGGTTACAGCCCGTGGGGTTGCCAAGAGTTGGGCATGAATGAGCAAAAGCACATGCTGAGGCACAGCTGACTGTGTGTCCTCTTCATCAGACCATGTGCTCAAGCGCTGAAGGACTAGAAGGCCTTTGTCTGAGATGAGACGTTCAGGACCTCAGGGACTTTGGGAAGAGGAAACTTCCCTCCTTTTCCCCCCAGCACTGCCACCCCCACCCCCCCCCTCTCTCTCTCTCTCTCTTTTTTAAATGCATGCATGCCAAGTTGCTTCAGTCCTGTCTGACTCTGCAACACTACAGAGAGTCCCGCCAGGGTCCTCTCTCCATGGGATTCTCCAGGCAAGAATACCAGAATGGATAGCCGTGCCCTCCTCCAGGGGATCTTCCTAACCCAGGGATCGAACCCACGTCTCTTATATCTCCTGTTTGGCAGGCAGGCTCTTTCCACTAGCGCCCACCCGGGAAGCCCACCTGGCAGGTGACATCTGAGTAAAGACCTGAAAGGGGCGGGGCGGGTGAATATCTGTGCATGTGTACAGGCCCTGAGGCGGGAGCAGGCCTGGCAGGGGTGAGGAATAGCGAGGGCGCCCGTGTGGTTGGAGCAGGAAGGATGCAGGGGAGAGTGGTAGGCGATGAGGCAAAGGGACTGGGAGGAACAGAGCATGTAGGGCCTGGCGGGCCTTAGTCGTGACTTTGGCTTTTACCCCGAGTGAGAGGGAGGCATCAGAGGGTTTAGAGCGGAGCAGAGCCCGGACCTGACTTCAGTTTTCACGGATGCCCTGATGGCTGGGTTGAGCCCTGTGTGAGGAGGGCGGGAGCAGAAGCAGGGAGACCGTTTTCGACATGAGCCAGCTTGCGTCAGTTCCCAGATGAAAAGGTGTGGTTCCTGCTCTCAGAGCATGCTCTACTCGGCAGAAGGGGTGGGAGTCATGGGGACTGCTGACCTTCACCTCCATGCTGTGCACCCCAGAGGGAAGAAAGCCTGAATCTGCAAACCCAGCTTCTGAATTAGACAGAGGAGGGGAGGGCAAGACAAGCAATTCTGTCAAGTATATATTACATGCTGATGCTGTTCAGACCAATGTCATTTAATTTAAAGCATCACACCAGCTTATGAGGTATTTTTCACTTTTCTCTAGGCAAGGCCCCTGCGGCTTAGGTACTTAAGGAGCTTTGACTGAACTTTCATAGAGATGCGGGGGCCTCTAGATCCAGACAGAGTGGGTCTACTGGAAAGGCCTGACAAGTGCCTCCTTCCTCATCCCCACACCTCAGGGGCCCCAGGGCCCTTGATTCCTCCTAAGTGTTGTGGTTCCCATCATTCCTCTCTGTAGAGGCTCGCTTTAATCCTTGAGTGAGTGAGTCGCGCTTTTTTCTACCTCAGAGGCTGTCCCTCTAAGAACACGCCTCTCCAGTCGCCTTCTGTAGGCAAACCCTCTCACCTCTCAGGTCTCAGATACCAAGCTACTTTCTTGGGGTGGGGTCGGGGTGGGTGCCTCCCCTGATTCCTGGATGAGGTCAGCCTCCTGATCACTGTGTCTTATTCAGAAACTCAGGATGCTTCTGTCAGTGCTTATCCTGGGGGCAAAGATGGGAAAAGGAGGTGGGAGAGATGCTCGATGGAGGAAGTAAGTGGGGTGGGCGGCGTCGGGGGTCGGGAAGGGTCCCGGATAGGCTGCTCCTGCAGGATGGGGGAGACTAGGGCCAAGGACAGTTGGGCCTGCGAGGGGGCAGGCGCCGGGAGGACGCTGTACCCTGGACTCAAAACAGTACAGTGTCTCTTGTTCCCTTCTCATCCTCCTTCTCTGCCTCCAGAAGTAGGGCAGGGGAAGAAGCCAGAGACGTGGGGCCCTGAGAAAGTGAGGTGTTTATTCCCAAGAGCACAGCGGGTGGGGGCTGGCTTCGGGCAGAAACCCTAGCACCCATCTCCCAGCTGGACCATCTCCTTGTCAAGCCCTTTCTCACAGGCAGCGCCCAGCCCTGAGGACCCCTCTTTTCCCTCCCCTGCTCACACCCTTCCCAGCAGCTGGAGAGAAGGAAGGACCTGCCCAGGCTGGGCTCTGAACCCTGCTGCCTCTCTGCTACCAAGGCAAGAGGATCGGGCAGTTCCCTCCGCTCATTTCCCTCAGCTCTCACTCTCCCATTGGTCCGCAGGGCACCCAGGTCTCCTGGGGGCCTGTCGGGCCTGTCTCATCTAGGGCGATGAGGCTGAGGGCCGCTGGGGCTTGCTGGGGCCATCGCTGCTGGAGACGGCAAGTGACGGTGACAGTGAGTGACTTCCAAGCAGCCGGCGATGCCCTTCCTTCTCCTCTGGGGAATCCCACCTTCAAAGCAGACTTGGAAATGGAACATGACCCCGGTGCCCTGCTCAAGAGGAAGAAGACCTCAGGCCAAATGAAATCACGGAGCAGTCTTAAAAGAAGTCAAATTCCCTTTTCTTCCCTTTGAGGCTCCTGCGTTCAGTGTCTGGGGCACTCAGTTTTGAAGGCGTATGCTTGCTCTCACTTAATCCTGGAAGACGAGGGTGTCTTGGGGACCAGAGGAGGAAGATAGTGGTTGTAGGTAACGAGG
Organism: Ovis aries; assembly: GCF_016772045.2. NCBI lineage: Eukaryota > Metazoa > Chordata > Mammalia > Artiodactyla > Bovidae > Ovis > Ovis aries. The sequence goes on from NC_056064.1 coordinate 15,007,788, forward strand.
AAGTTCAGTGTTGGTGAAAGACTGTTTTTCTGGCTTGGTCTCAGGCACTTTGGTTTTACTTTCCTTTTGCTGGGAGAAGATCTGGTCATCCTTGTTATTTCTGTTTCTTCATTCTCCATCTGAGATCATTCCAGTCGGTGCTGGCTGCTTTATAGCAAGTACGAGAGTGGCAAGTAGAAAGGACACAGGCTAGGAGCTGGGAGACTGGACTTTGCCTTGAAAAGCTGTGTGATCTTACGTCCTCAATTGTCCTCTCGGGTCCCTGCATTTGTAGGGCCAGGTTTGATCAGAAGACCTCAGGCCTCTGGGTGGACAGTGGCAGATGGATGTGGCCAGATCCTCTGGAAGGTAACTCTGGATTCTGGGGGAGGTGAGACCTCTGGCTGCTCCCAGGCCCTGCGTGTCTGCTGTCTTCTCTGGGTGGAAAGCTCCAGGTTGCCTTCCCCACGTCTGGCTCATCTTCCCAGCCTGGGTGTCCTCAGTGAGGTCTTGACCTCCCTATCCATTTCTCACTGCCTGATGGGAATTTCCCTCTGATGCAGTGATGGCCTCTGTGAATCTCAGCTCCTCAGCTGGGACCAATTCATTTAGCAGATGCGAGGCTGCTCATCCTTGCCTGTCTCTTCCTGACCCCCTGGCAGGGGATACATGCGGGAACTGATGGGAATGTCAGATTCGAAGAAGGATGCTTCTGTCCTAGACTGGGGTGTCCCTGCTCTGTGGTGGGGAGATGGGCTCCCCTGGGGGAAGCAGGGTGGGAGGGGCACAGTCTGTGTTTACTCCTGCTGGGTGGGTGGCAGGACGGGGCGCCAGGGGCTGAAGCTGGGGCACCAGTGTTGGCCTAGTTTCTACCTCACTCTGAGCATCTCTCTCTGCGGGCCTCAGTCTCTCCATCTGTAAAATGGGAGCTCTGGATGACTCCAACTGTTCCCAAATGACAGTTCTTGGGAAGCTGCATCAGAGTCAGCTGGCTGCTTCTTAAAAGTGCAGAGGACGGGTGCCCCTTGGAGACCTGCAGCATCTAAACCTCTGGTCAAGGGCCTGGGAATTGTATTTTAGTAAATTCCACCAGAGGATTCTGACCCATGTGAAGTCTGACCGTGGCTGGAGCAGATGAGCCCAAGGGTCTCTGGCGGGTGTGTACCCCAGCCCATCTCCTTCATGCCTTGGCGTGTGAGAGAGTGCTTGGGGTCATGTGCGTGTGTTACGTTGGGTGAAGTCCTGTAGGAGGGTCTAGGGAGGTTCTTCTCTCCCTTAAAAAGATGTCATTGGGACTTCCCTGGTGGTCTGATGGTTAAGAATCCACTTTTGCAATGCAGGGGATGCAGGTTCGATCCCTGGTTGGGGAACTAAGATCCCACATGCCACAGAGCAACTAAAATAGAAAGTCCATGTGCCTCAGTGAAAGAGCCTACATGCTGCAGCTAAGACTCAATGCAGCCTATATATATATACACGTCAGAGCTCTTTTATTTTCTTTAAGCAGAAAAATAAGCCTCCCATTTTGAAGAGGAAGACCCTAGAGGGGTGCTTCCCTTCTAGCTCAGTTGGTAAATAACCTGCCTGCAATGCAGGAAACCCTGGTTCGATCACTGGGTTGGGAATGTCCCCTAGAGAAGGGAAAGGCTACCCACTCCAGTATTCTGGCCTGGAGAAGGACTATAGAAGTCCATGGGGTTGCAAGGAGTTGGACATGACTGAGCAATTTTCACTTTCTTTCAGACCCTAGGGAAGAACCAGATGCCTCACCTAGAGAAGAGATTATCCAGAAGGCAACAGTCACTCCTTCTTGTGACGCTGAGGGAGTGGGAGAGGCCTTGCTCTGTGCAACCCTGGAGGCAGATCCAGGGCTACGGGTGAACACTGGAGGAAGTGCTTCCTCACAGGCAGGGCTCTGCAGGCCGCCTTTGGTGGTGGTGGGGGTGGTGAGCCCCTCGTCAGCAGGGAAAGCATGGGTTGATGGGGTGTGTGCTCTCCTGGGGAAAGTGAGGTGCAAGAGCCTCAAGCAGCTGGTGGGTTTGAAGGCATTTATGAAGGCTGCTTTCAGGTCAGAACTGCTAGGACCCCATAAATATCAGGCAGCTTTGCCTGCCCAGGATTTAAAGCAATGTGTGCACACGTGTGCTCACACATGTACTAAGAGCCACTTGTGTGTGCAAACCTCCTATGTCCAGGCACACACGAGCACGCGTTTGCCTGCGTGACACACAGGCCTTCTCACAGGCAGCGAGTGCACATGGGCACACAGCAGGGACACGTGCGTCAGCTCACATGGACAGGCTGTGGTTTACACACCACATTCTTCTTGCTCAGCCTCTTCCCTCTGGCTGTGTGTGTGCCCACCGCCCGGCCCCCCCACCAGGGCCCGGGGCCTCCCTGTGTAGCTTTCAGGCTGGTCTCCAGCATCAGAGCTTGTTTAATCTCCATTAGCTCTCTTATTTCCGGCACCAAATTAAAAGTGTGACCAAAAGTTAATTATTCTAATTCAATTTGGCCCTCATGCGGCGCCCATGATGATGGGAGGCCCTGGTGGAGGTGGGCTGGGCATGGGCAGGAGAGGAGACCTCAGGATTGCATATAGCTTAATGATTCTTTCAGGAAAACACCTTTTCTCTCTATTTCCCAGTCACTCCCCCAGACCCAGCCTCCAGATCTCCTAGAAATTTCAGTTTGCTTTTGGGAGCTTGGCTTTGGGAAATGGTTGCGATAGCAGGCCAGAGCAGAGGTTGGAAGGGTGTGTGCGTGTGTCTGCATGCACGCACATGCACACATGTGGAAGCTGATGGAGAACACAGCCCAGGTTCTCACGTCAAGAAGCCTCTGGAGAGCCGAGCCGGAGCTTCTTTCTCGTGAGGTTATGCTACCAAGGTCCCCGCTGAGCCTTCCTCTTTGGTCGAAGCCAAGAGAGATGAAGATTTCTGCCTTTGCTGGATGCTTGGGCACAGCTGGCCCTCCTCTCCTCCTGCTCAAATTGCTTTCCAGGTCAGTCTCCTCCTCCTGTCTGCCCTCCCTGTGCAGCCTAGTCTGTTCATTCCCCACCCCTCTCTCCCACTCAGGAAGGTAGCTTTCCCTAGCAGCCAGGTTGGAACTTCCCTGGTGGTCCAGTGGCTGAGAATGCACACTTGCACTGCAGGGGGCATGGGTTCGATCCCCGGTCAGGGAACTAAGGTCCTGCATGCTGCAGGGTTCAGCCAAAACAACAATAACAACCACACACACACACACACACACACACACAACTCCCCGCCAAAACCCTCCAAAACCCTAGTGACCAGGTCTTCCACAAACTCAGAGTCTTGTCCCCACATTTGGTTATGGGGTCCTTGTTGGGAGCTGGGGCTGAGATGAACAGGAGTGAGTCTGAATGAGAATTAGAATTTTGCCCTGAGGACTTTTCTGTCTCATTCAAGAATCAAGCCTGGGCCTTCGTAAGATCCAGGACTGATGGAGGAGGCAGCATCTTAGTAGAAAATGATAGATCGACAATCACAGACTCCAAGGTCTTGAAGATAGGCTCAAAGTATGAAGCTGATGTTAAGCTGCTAGCTGATGTTCGAGTAGCTTCTATGGCATTCCTGCCCATTTGCACAGCCCCTGGGATTGCAGGTCTCCCTCTGCCCACACCTTCCTGCCTGTTGAGCTTGGATCTGCATCCCTGTAACTTTCCTCCCACTGGTCCTATAGCTGCTCTCTGGGGTTGTACAGGACAACCTTAACAGTCATTAAGTGTATGTGTGTTAGTTGCTCAGTCATGTTTGACTTTTTATGACCCCATTGACCCGTCAGGCTCCTCTGTCCATGAAATTCTCCAGGCAAGAATGCTGGATTTGAGGATAATGTATTAAGTCCTCCACTGGACCTCCTCTCCTCCAGGGCAGCAGTTCCACAGCTGTCCTCTCATGGTGGGGTTGTGAGTCCATTTGTAGAGGTCGGAGTGGGTCGTAACTGCTATGACCCACCAAGCCCAAATCCCAGAGGCTTCCCTCACAGGACAGGAGTTGACTTCTTTCTCGTGTAACTAACTGTTCAGCACAGGCTTTCAGCCTTCAGGGCTGTGATTCCACATCCTCTTTCCTGGCATCTTAGGTTCTGCCCTCCCATAGGACTGTCAAGTTCTCGCCCTTAGCCAGTGAGTGGGTCATGTCTGGGTGATGCACATCACTCTTGCCCACACTCCATTGGCCAGAACTCAGTCATGTGACTGCCCCTGGCCACAAGGGAGGCTGGGAAATACGGTCTGGTTGTGAGTCCAATGGGAGATGGGAAATGGTTTGGTGAACTAGCTGGTTTGGCCCCTACCATACCATCCTTAGCTCACCCTCCTACAAACCTACTCCAGCTTGCCCAGGCCCCTCTTAAGTGTGACACTTAGACATTAAAAACAAAAAGGAAAAAAAAAATGGAGTAGCTGTAACCTGACCAGGTAGCACATGACAGCTTATAGTTTCCAGAGCATCTCGCATGTTCTAAATGATGATGCACTGGAACCAGCTCAAACTGACTCCTGAAAGCCAGCTCAGCACATGTCTTCCCAGCTCTGTTCTCAGTGACGCCGCACTGGTAGTTGGAAATGGTCCACGATGGGATTGTTGAAATCTAGGAAATGGGCACACGTTACAATGAAAGGGTCCCTCTTCCCTCAGCCTGGTGGTCAGCACCCAGTCCTCTAGCTTTGCCTCTCATGTTGCAGGAGCCTCACTAAATCCCTACAGGTAGACTTTGTTATTTCTAGTTTATAGTTTATGAAACTGAGGTCCTGAGGCTGGCCCTAGTGGCATAGCTTGCATACTAGAAAGCTGGGATTCTGATTTCAAAGCTCTGCTTTGAAGTCTGTGCAGAGAGGGACAGACACTGACTACCCTGTTCTGGACACATTCACTTCTTTTTTTTTTTTTGCCTAAGTTAGGTCATTTTATACTGGCACTCCATTTTCTTTTTAAAATGTATTGATTTTTGGCTGTGCTGGGTCTTCATTGCTGCTTGGGCTTTATTCTAGTTGTGGTGAGCTGGGGCTCGGGCTCTAGGGTGCGTGGGATTCAGTAGTTGGGGCACCTGGGCTTAGTTGCTTTGAGGCATGTGTGATCTTCCTGGACCAGGGATCAAACCTGTGTCTCCTGCACTGGCAGGTGAATTCTTTACCACGGAGCCACCAGGGAAGCCCCAGTTCTTCCTAATTTCTTCAGGTGGTTGTTTTGTGCAGAAGTGGTGACTCCAGTCTCAGCTGCTGGCCTTGAGGATGGGGCACCATGCTGCCTCCCTTGGACTGGCCACTCCTCACACCAGCTCTCAGCCTTTGTTCTGGAAAGCATGTGGCACACAGAAGGGGTTACAGAAACTGGATCTAGTAGGCCCTGTCCTGGGGGAGCCTCCAGTCTATGAGGGAGAACAGACCTTTCCTTGACATATCCCCAGTCTGATGGAGGGGGTAAAGTCTTGTGGGAAAGGTGCCCCAATCTAGAGAGGGATAAAAGGCCCCCACTCACAGATGCCCTGATCTGAAGACAAGAGTGGCCTCTGTCCTTTGGGAGCTCATGGTTCTGTGGTTAAGTTCTTCCCCATAAGGACCTCCTAATCTGACCGGGAAAGACTTAGACCCATCGCCCTCATCACTGTGTGTTGGTGCTATGGGGGAGGGCTGTCTGGGAGTCAGGGGAGAGGAAGTTGTTGGTTGGCAGGGGTTGCTGATGGTATGCTCTGCCCCAGCAGCCAAGAGCTAATGGGTATGTACATCCCACCAAAATATCTTCTCCTCTGAGAGCCCAAGGACACGAGGATAAGTCAGAGGAAGTACATGCTCCACAAAAGGGATACCCAATGCTTTGGGGGGGGGACCTCCTTCTGTCCCCTGGAGGCTGACCCTTCATTCTTCTGGCTCCAGAGTGCATGTCCTGGATGCAGGGCCAGGAAGGGAGTGGGTGGGGACGCCAGCAAGAGGGGTGCTGGGCCTTTGGGCACTGCCCACTGGCCTCCTGTGCTCCGGCATAGCAGGTGCTGGGGTGTTATCACTAGGAGCACTCATCTGTAGCATGCATTAGAGGAAAAGTTAGGAAAGGGAGTTTTGTTCTTGATCCAATTAGGGTAGATACCAGGGATGGCGGGTTGGTGCATCTGGTACTCACTGGCTCATCCAGCCATTCAACTGGGCATTCTGACTCAGCTGTATCACTTGAGTGAAGCAATAGACAGCCTGTGGGGCTAATGGATGAATCAGGAAGGAAAGTGAGTGGTGCCTGGCAGGGGAGAATCTCTGGGATGAATGAGAAGTGGCCTGACTTTGTCTTTCACTAGATGACCCTACCCTGGCCTACTCACTGGGCAGCAGGTTTCCTGATCCCAACCAAGAGGATGGAATTTAGCAGAGTTTTTCAAAGCCCTTGACAGTTGGGCTGGGTTTACATTTTCTGATAATCCTGTTTCCTTATGTGCTTTCTCTTCTCATGCTTCCTTCTTTTCCTTCTCTTCTCCATTCTCTAGGAGTTATAAAAATGGAAAGGAATGGAGAGGAGGGAATGCCAACAATTTAACATTGTTGTTCAGTTGCTAAGCCGTGTCTGACTCTTTGTGACCCCATGGACTGTAGCATGCCAGGCTTCCCTGTCCTTCACTATCTCCCAGAGTTTTCTCAAACTCATGTCTGTTGAGTCAGTGATGCCATTCAACCATCTCATCCTCTGTCACTCCCCTCTCCTCCTGCCCTCAATCTTCCCAGCTTTGGAGTCTCTTCCAATATTTGGCTTTCCACATCAGGTGGCCCAAGTATAAGTCAAAAGGGGAAGGCAAGAGGAATGGACCATCCTTGCTGGAGGAAGGTGGGGGAGACTGTGCCGATTCCACTGTTGTATCTCCAGTACCCAGCACAGAGTAGGTGTTCAGTAAACCCATGCTGAGTGAATGAATGGCATTGGCCCACAGTCAACTGAAGGCGGTTGAGGGATAGAATGGCATGATCTGACATTTATCAAGTACCCTTGGGGGAAAGGATTTGGAGTTGGGACTCCTTGCCCTGGGGGAGCTCACCATCCAGTTGGAGAGCTAATTCCCTCATGCATGGAGAATTGTAACACAACTTATTTGAGAAATAGCACAGACTTGCTAAGGGGCTCCATAGTAAGGAGTGCATTGTCGTGGGATTAATTAGAAGATTCTTGAAGAAAGTTGGGCTCTGATTTGGACTGATGGGGGGGAACTGGGAGGGCATTCTTGGTAAGAGGAGCAGCCAGAGCAGGGAGCGATAGGTGTCTGTTGGAAGGGGGAACGTCGGAGACTCACTCATCATATTTAATAAGATCCTAGAACTCAAAAGAGCCTTCAGGTTTCTTTCATATTAGCAATCTGAGGCTCAGAAGGGGTAAATAAGAAGCCCAGGTTCACACAGCAGATGCTCAGGGACCAGAACCTTCTGGCTGTGAGTCCAGTGCTCTTTCCTCTGTACTGTTCCATGAGCTCCCCTTGCAGGCCGAGCACAGAGCACAGATATAACAAATATAACCATGACGTGTCGGCAAAGCAGAAAGAACCCATAAGCTTTTGTGCACTTTCTGGCCTTTGCATCATTCGAAATGTCTTGCATCTTAACTTCCTTGTGGAAGCACTAGAAAGATATCAGGCATCCTGGGATGGTGTGTGTGTGTGTGTGTGTGTGTGTGTGTGTGTGTGTGTGTGATGGACTGATGGCTTGGCTGGATGCAGAGTTCTGACTGTTTGCTATTGGCAACCCTGGGCACCTGTCTGCTTGGCTTTGACCTTGACCATGGAGGTTGGTAGTGAGCCCAGGGCAGGATCACCTGCTCCCACTCTGGCATATAGGAACTTTGCTGGAACTCTTTATTTGACCCGCCAAACTTTTCTTCTTTTGTGATTCAAGTCCTCCCTGTCATGGCTTTGGGGAGAGTTTTGCCCTTCCTTCAACTGACTACCTGCTGGCCCCAGACTTCACAGTGTGTATGCCAAGTTTCTCGGGGCTGATTCTGGCTTTGCTTTGGGACTTCTGATGTTTAAAAAGAAAAAGAACAAATGAATACAGTAAAGTTGCAGGATATAAAATCAGCACACAGAAATCCCTTGCATTCCTATACGCTAATAATGAGAAAGTAGAAAAAGAAATTAAGGAAACAATTCCATTCACCATTGCAATGAAAAGAATAAAATACGTAGGAATATATCTACCTAAAGAAACTAAAGACCTATATATAGAAAACTATAAAACACTGATGAAAGAAATCAAAGAGGATACTAATAGATGAAGAAATATACCATGTTCATGGATCAGAAGAATCAATATAGTGAAAATCAGTATACTACCCAAAGCAATCTATAGATTCAATGCAATCCCTATCAAGCTACCAGTGGTATTTTTCACAGAGCTAGAACAAATAATTTCACAATTTGTATGGAAATACAAAAAACCTTGAATAGCCAAAGCAATCTTGAGAAAGAAGAATGGAACTGGAGGAATCAACCTGCCTGACTTCAGGCTCTACTACAAAGCCACAGTCATCAAGACAGTATGGTACTGGCACAAAGACAGAAATATAGATCAATGGAACAAAATAGAAAGCCCTGAGATAAATCCACACACCTATGGACACCTTATCTTTGACAAAGGAGGCAAGAATATACAATGGATTAAAGGCAATCTCTTTAACAAGTGGTGCTGGGAAAACTGGTCAACCACTTGTAAAAGAATGAAACTAGAACACTTTCTAACACCATACACAAAAATAAACTCAAAATGGATTAAAGATCTAAACATAAGACCAGAAACTATAAAACTCCTAGAGGAGAACATAGGCAAAACACTCACCACATAAATCACAGCAGGATCCTCTATGATCCACCTCCAAGAATTCTGGAAATAAAAGCAAAAATAAACAAATGGGATCTAATTAAAATTAAAAGCTTCTCCACAACAAAGAAAACTATAAGCAAGGTGAAAAGACTGCCTTTGGAATGGGAGAAAATAATAGCAAATGAAGCAACTGACAAACATCTAATCTCAAAAATATACAAGCAACTTATGCAGCTCAATTCCAGAAAAATAAATGACCCAATCAAAAACTGGGCCAAAGAATTAAATAGACATTTCTCCAAAGAAGACATACAGATGGCTAACAAACACATGAAAAGATGCTCAGCATCACTCATTATCAGAGAAATGCAAATCAAAACCACAATGAGGTACCATTTCACACCAGTCAGAATGGCTGTGATCCAAAAGTCTACAAGCAATAAATGCTGGAGAGGGTGTGGAGAAAAGGGAACCCTCTTACACTGTTGGTGGGAATGCAAACTAGTACAGCCACTATGGAGAACAGTGTGGAGATTCCTTAAAAAACTGGAAATAGAACTGTCTTATGACCCAGCAATCCCACTGCTGGGCATACACACTGAGGAAACCAGAATTGAAAGAGACACATGTACCCCAATGTTCATCGCAGCACTGTTTATAATAGCCAGGACATGGAAACAACCTAGATGTCCATCAGCAGATGAATGGATAAGAAAGCTGTGGTACATATACACAATGGAGTATTACTCAGCCATTAAAAAATACATTTAAATCAGTTCTAATGAGGTAGATGAAACTGGAGCCTATTATACAGAGTGAAGTAAGCCAGAAAGAAAAACACCAATGCAGTATACTAACACATATATATGGAATTTAGAAAGATGGTACTGATAACCCTGTATGCGAGACAGCAAAAGAGACACAGATGTATAGAACAAACTTTTGGACTCTGTGGGAGAGGGAGAGGGTGGGATGATTTGGGAGAATGGCATTGTAACATGTATACTATCATGTAAGAAACGAATCGCCAGTCTATGTTCGATACAGGATACAGGAGGCTTGGGGCTGGTGCACGGGGATGATTCAGAGAGATGATATGGGGAGGGAGGTGGGAGGGGGGTTCAGGATTGGGAACTCATGTACACCCGTGGCGGATTCATGTCAATGTATGGCAAAATCAATACAGTATTGTAAAGCAAAATAAAATAAAAATAAATTAAAAAAAATAAAAATAAAAAGAACAAAGCTGTTCTTTTACTTCCAGGGAGTGAGTGTAATTTGCCAGTATCTCCAAAAAGATAGTGCTATGCAGAGTGGTAAGGAATAGGCTATGGGAAAGTGAAAGTGTTAGTTGTTCAGTTATATCCGACTCTTTGCGACCCTGTGGATGGCAATCCACCAGGCTCCTCTGTCCATAGAATTCTCCAGGCAAGAATACTGGGGAGGTTTGCCATTTCTTTCTCCAAGGGATCTTCCCAACCCAGGAATCAAACCTGGCTCTTCTGCATTGCAGCAGACTACAGGGGCACTGCTAACTTCCCCTGATAGCGTAGGAAAAATACCAGTGTCCGATCCTGCCACTAACTGTTGGTGTGACCCCCTTCTCTGAGCCTCAGTTTCATCCCTGTGAATGTGAGAGAATTAGACTAGTTATCTCTGAAGTGCATTTGATTTTAGCCATCTAGAATTCCATATTTATGTCTCAATTTCTCCCTTGGTCAGAGATATTTATTGAAAACTCCTTTTGTACAAACACTCACCTCTCCCTTCTCCCCACTGCTCTACACAAAATGACTTAAAGCACAGTTGCAAAGAAAAGTATCTCATTACACATCTCATTGCATAAGCAATAGAGGGACTGTTAGTGTTAGCCTTAGCATCTTGGTTAAGGTCATGGGCTCTGGAGGAAGACCTCTCTGATTGGAATTCTAGCTCTACCACTTATTAGCTGTGTAACCTTGGGCTTGTTCCATAATCTGCCTGGACCTCAGTTTCCTCATCTGTAAAAATGAGGATGCTAATGATCCTTACTGTACTGGGTGTTGAGTACATGAGGTAGTCTAGATAAGATGCCTAGCACCCATCTTGACACATAGGAAGCTCTCAATGAATGTTAGCAATTATTGTAATTATGATGACTGCTTTGCTATATATCTCAGCACTCTCCTGCCTAAAATTCTTTATCTCCACCCCCTTTGTTGCCATAACTACCATCCTGACCACATAGTATAGCTCATAGAGTTCCCTTTGACATGGGTCCTGACTGCACTTAAAAAAATTTATTTGTTTATTTTTGGCTGTGCTGGGTCTTCCTTGCTGCTTGAAGGCTTTCTCTAGTTGCTGTGAGTGGGAGCTACTCTCTAGCTGCGATGCTGAGGCTTCTCATTGTGGTGACTTTTGTTGCAGAGCACAAGCTCTAGGGCACCAAGGCTCAGTAGATGAGGTGCATGGGTTTTGTCACCCCTCAGCATGTGGAATCTTCCTGGACCAGGGATCGAACTGGTGTCCCCTGCATTGGCATGTGGATTCTTAACCATTGGACCACCAGAGAAGTCTCGAACTGCACTTTGCGTTCTCAATCCCTCTTTCTTCCAAAAACCATGAAAAATTTACTTTCCTAGGAATACTCAACTGCTTAACAATTCTCTGAAATCAGGAAACTGATTCACTCTCAGAAGTCTTTGTACAACAAATATCTTTGCCAGGAATGTCTGCCTTTATCTTAATGTCACAACCTGACTCCAATGCTCCCTTATCTGTGATGATTTCTCTAACCTTTCATGCAGGGACAAGCACTTTCTTTGGGGGAAATCATGTACCCAGAACACACAAACACTGATGGATTCTTTGAAACTGAGAGTATTCACTTTACTCATCTCCCATCTTTCCTGTGAGTCACCTGAGGGTGGAGACTTCAGTTTTATTTCTACCCCTGTTGTCTAACACTTTACCTGAGTTAACTCTGCTTCCAACCAAACCATTTTTCCACCCTACACAGAACACAGACTTGATGCTCAGTGAGATTCTCTGAGATGCATATGAAACACTGAAATGGATGTTAGGTATGTCAAATGCAAGGGGCAAGTTGAATGGTCCTGAGCGTGGGGATACAGGGATGATCTGAGAAGGCTTACTGAAAAGGTGAGTGTTGAGCTGGTTTTGGAAGCTCGTTCAAGATCTCCTTCATGGGAACAGGTACCTCTGGGGACCTGGTACCACGTATCTCAGTCCCCACTTAGGACCAAAGAGTATCTGCTCACCTAGTCTCCACTCCCAATCTAGGCTCCACCACCACCTCTTTGCTCAAGCCTGTTACCTGAGCATCAGCTAGAGTTCTCCTTTTCTCTTATCCCATATATGCTCCCACAGACACCAAGCTGTAGATTTAACCTCAAAAGTATCTCCAATTCATTAACTTCTCTCATTCATTCATTTCTACTGTACCACTCCAGACCAAGCTATCCTTTGCCTGGATTCTTGCAATGACTTTCTAACTAATGTGTCTGCATTCACTCTCCAGCCCTATGCCAATTAGAATTTACAGTGTAAGAGAGACTTAAAATTATATGGAAAAGTCTTCAGGTGAGCACTTCAGAGCTAGATAATGGTGGCTTTGCTCCATGGCATTATCAGGTACTGAAGCTCCTTTTTATTTCAGTACTCTACTGATTTCACATTGCCACCTCATGGACCAAAATGGCTGCCACAGCTCCAGCTATTACATGTGCAATCCAGCCAGCAAGGAGGAGGACATTCCTTTTAAGGACACTTCCTAGACAATACACCAACCATTTCCACTCCTATCCCATTGGCCAAAACTGAGTCACGTGGCCACACACAGATGCAAGAGAGACTTGGGCCCCAGTCATATGCCTGTTGATGAACCAGAGGCACTGAGGAAGGTGAGTGGTGGTACTGGGGACAATTAGTGGCTTTTACCACAGAGCTCTACAATAAAGTCATCATCATTTCGTTCCCCTGCTTAAAACCCTTACATGGCGTTCACATTCTCTCAGGATAAAATTCAGAATCTTAACCCAGCCTGTGAGAGTCTTCCTGAATTCTGTCTCAAGTCCTCCCCCCTCAAATCCTTTAGAAAACATCTTTCTCTCTGTCAGGCTTTTGCACATGCTGTTCCTGCTGTCAGAAACATTATTTGTGGCAGATGCTTATTATTATTATTATTTCATGTCATACCCCTTCAGCCCAGCTGGTTTCAGTGTAGCTGTCCTGGACTGGTCCAGTGAAGTAAAGTCGCTCAGTCGTGTCCGACTCTTTGTTTCCCTATGGACTGTAGCCCACCAGGCTCCTCTCTTCATGGGATTTCCTAGGCAAGAATACTGGAATGGGTTGCCACTTCCTTCTCCAGAGGATCTTCCTGACCCAGGGATCAAAACCAGGTGTCCGGCATTGTAGGCAGATGCCTTACTGTCTGAGACACCAGGGAACTCGGACTCTTCCACGTACCCCTTTATCGCCCCATCTCAAACATGGGCTGCATTCCCTTCCTGTTTTTCTGATACTGGCCTCTCTCTGAACCCAAGGAAATCACTGAGCCTGCACACAGGCACTGTCTGGAATGGAGAGGAAGGGTAGTTTACATCAGTGGGGGCACTAGTAGGGGCTAGGAGTCAGTGAACTCAGTCCCCACCTCAAGCCTAGAGAAACAATTCTGAAGTATATTCCGCACGGTCTTATGTACCATGGGAGGGGCCCAGCAGGATGCAGCCTCAGTTGTTTACACTGAAACTAGCTCAAACAAGTACCTTTGTTGTTTTCCCTCTTTTCTTCTTGTCTCACTGTCCCTACTCCTTACTCTGGTTTCTAGGGATCATCTCGCAAGTAAACGGCGTGCGTGCGCGGTCACTCAGTTGTGGCTCTGGCTCTGTGCTTCCCCAGGGACAGTAGTCCTCCAGGCACCTCTGTCCCTGGGATTTTCCTGGAAAGAAGACTGGAGTGGGTTGCTGTGCCCCCTTCCAGAGGATCTTCCTGACCCAGGGATTGAACCTGTATCTCCTGCATTGCAGGCAGATTCTTTACCACTAAGCCTCTGGGGAAGCCCCTCCCCGCCCGCAAGTAAACTACCTGTACCTAGTACCTTGTCTCAAGTTCCGCTTTTAGGGGAATCCCAAGCCTGACAGTTGATGCTAGAAGCGGCCTAGAGAATACATCTTCCGCATGAGATTCTGGAACATCCCTTACCACTGCAGGTGGCTAGTGGGGGTGTAATAACTTCTGATGTACTGAAGGATCTCAGTTCCCGAGACTCTCACTCAGTGGACTGGGCGAGGCACAGTTAGAGGGCAGACAATGCCAGAACCCAGGCCTGGGAGTTAATGATAAGGGAGCAGGACTGCAAAGGAGCCTGAATGTGCAATCTCTGCAGGACTCCTCGGCTCAAGTCAGGTCTGAAAGAGGAGCGGGTCCCGGAGGATGAGACGAAGATGTTCAGTGATGCACCTGAGGACGCTGAACTCCCAGCTTTCCTGAACCTTCTTGACTGAGAGCCGCAGTCCCCTCCCCTCGTGGGAGTGGATCTGCGTCTCCTTTTGCCTGAAGGCAACTGCTTGGAAGGTGATTCTTGTCCAACCTCAAGATCTACCCTCTGCCTCCACCCAGATCAATAACTGAAGATGAATCTTAGCCTAGCTCAAGGGAAGACACATAACTCCTCTTAAGGAAGGAAATAGCTTATTCACTGAAAGAGCTGTAGGAGGATCTAGCTGATACACAAGAGTAGAAACTGGGAAATCTGTATGGAAGTGGAATTTGAGGGTTAAGACTTGGAGTGGGGTGGAATATATGCTGGAAACAGATTTATTGACATGAGGACACTCTCCCATGACTCAGGATTTAATGCTCTGGCAAGGCCTCCTGGAGCCAGTCCTAGCATGCTATTGCAAATGCCCCTTGAGGATGTCAGAATGGCCTTGGCAGAGCACTGAGGATGGGGTCAGAAGACTCAGAGGCGTGGCTGTGTTAGAATGGATTTATTACATGAAACCAAGAAACCCACCACCTAAATCTATGTGCCCTGAGAGGGCCAATAGGACACACCATTTTTAAAACAATAATGTTTAAATGTTTTGGCCACACCGTGTGGCATGCAGGATCTTTGTTTCCCAACCGGAAATCGAGCCTGTGCGTCCTGCAGAGGAAGCACAGAGTCTTAACCACTGGATTGCCAGGGAAGTCCGAGGACACTCACCATTAAATGCATCCGGAGTGTATGAGTGAGGGGGTTTCTAGCATCACTGAGCAGTGATCTAGTGAGCACTAGTCCTCTGAAGGCTAGAGCTGACGGTAGCTGGTGTAGCCATGGAACTGAGTTCCCTTGTGTCAGTGGGGACAAGAAAGTTCTGGACTAGCTGTGGTCTGCATGTGGACATAATTATCATAGAGAGAAGCAAGATGAGAGTGGCCACTAGGGTGCCTCAAAACTCAGGGAACTGTGGTGATTGACAATACACCGTGCTGTTCCTAGGGACGAGGTAGATAGTGGCCAAGTAGGAGATTCTATGACTTGTATGAAGGGGAGAAATTTAAAAAAAAAACAACAACAACTGATGGCTGATATTAGCCACTGCAATAGAAAATCATGATTTCTCACCCACTTTCCAGTCCTGACCTGGTTCTTAAACCCAGAGCCCATAACTGATGGAAAGACCAAGTCCTCTAGAGGGAGAACTTGCATTGCCTCCACAGCATAAGCAATAAATATTTCCTTAATCTTTTCCTAAAGGGACCCATGACCATTCACCAAAGAAAGGAATAGCTAGACCTTTTGAGGGCTATTGGATGCAAGGTCTGAACTATCACTGATGTTAGGCAACCTATAACACCTTCAAAGTTCCTCAGTTTAGACTGTGGGTATGTGAAAGCCAGCTGATAAATGGAGTCCTGATTCTGTTCACTTTACAGTACCTCTAATTGGTTCATAGGCTCTTCTTGCAGACATTTCTCTACCCTTGTGTGCATTATGGGGATGGATGTACTTAGATATTGGCAGAACACTCACATTGGTGCCCTCACTGTGGAGCAAGAGTTTTTATGGTAAGAGAGCCAGATGGAATCTTTCTGGAACTTCCCCCCCATCCCGCCCCGCCCCATAACCAAGACAGAAGGTCAAAAGCTAGGCAGCTGGAATTGCAGAGATTAGTGCCACCCTCAAAGATCTAAAGGATTCCCTGGTGGCTCAGATGGTGAAGAATTAGCCTGTAATAATAACAGGAGACTCAGGTTTGATCCCTGGGTAGGGAAGATTCCCTGGAAAAGGGAATGGCAACCCACTCCAGTATTCTTGCCTGGAGAATTCTGTGGACAGAGGAGCCTGGTGGGCTACAGTCCATGGGGTCACAGAGTCGGACACGACGGAGCAAAGAAACACGCAAAGGTCTAAGACATGACCTAGCGGGGGTGGGACGAGGGGGGTGGTCAGGGGGAAGCTCAGAAAGGAGGGAATCTATGTATACTTACAGCTGATTCATGTTGTAGAGCGCAACCTAACACAACATTGTAAAGCAATTTCCTCCAATTAAAAATAAATAATAACAAAAAAGAAAAGCAATGTTGTGGTCTCCACTGTATCCCTGCTCAGTTCATCTGTTTGGCCTCCTCATTCGGTTTATTGTTCCTATATTCAATACTTCTGTTAGAATTGCAATTTGAGGGGTTAAAGTGTGCCCAATTTATCAGCTTGGGATCCCACAAATACATCATCTCAGCCGGGAGACTCATTTCACGGTGAAGGGTCAGCATGGTTATGAGATATGTAACGCACTACTATATAACACACCGTCGGGAAGCAGCTGGTCTGACTAAATACTGGAATAGTCTATTAGAGGCTTAGGGAAGGTGCCGGTTTGTGAAAGACACTTTGTAGGGTTGCGGTACTGCCCTCCAGGATACGGTACACGTATTGAGGCAACAGCTTATGTATGCTGCTGTGTTTCCCAAAGCTAGGATACGTGTGTCTGGAAAACAAGGGGTGGAAGTAGACTCGGGTCCACTCACCATCATTTCTGAGCTTCCCTGCTGGCTCAGTGGCAAAGAATCTGCCTGCCATGCAGGAGATGAGGGTTCTGTCCTTGGGCTGAGAAGATCCCCCGAAGAAGGAAATGGCTACCCACTCCAAAATTCTTGCCTGGGAAATTCCGTGGACAGAGGAGCCTGGTGGCTACAGTTCACGGGGTCGCACAAGAGTCAGACATGACTTAGTGACTAAACGACAACAGCAGGAACCATCATTTCTAGTGAGGTCCGTGGAGAATGTGTGCTTTCTGTTTGCACAGTTCGAGGCTTTAGTGCAGGAAAGGCACTGGTTCTCTCAGCAGACACTGCAGGACTCCACTCTGGGTGACACCGTGAGCGAGCCTGGGCGTGCTGGGTTCTTCATGTCAGTGGAATAGCAAGCAAAGAGAGAGTGGGGGTAACTGACCATGATTTCCACCAAGAGCGGGGCTTACTGCTGCCCAGTGAGAGCAAGGAGGACTCGGTCTGGAGCTCAGGGATTCACTGGAACAGGCATGATGTTTCCATGCCTGATGTTGCTGCTGAATGGGCAGCTGCAGCAACATTGCCTGAGGAAGGTAAGCAAAGCAAGGGCTCACCCTTCTCGAGGAGAAAGCAACTGACCCAGGCCAACTAAAGGGCTGACTGAAGGTGAAGGAAAAGCGGTATCAGTGGTGGGGATATAATTTATGAATATCAGTTGTAGCCTCAGGACCTGATGTGGCAGTTGGTGTCATACCTTGACCCACTAGCTGTCCTGCCTGAATAATTTTACTTAAACCACTCCAAGATTCTTGCCTGGAGGATCCCCACGGACAGAGGAGCCTGGTGGGGTGCGGTCCATGGGGTCGCAAAGAGTTGGACAGGACTGAGTGACTAAGTACAAATGGTCTCTGGGCTTCCCTGGTGGCTCAGATGGTAAAGAATCCGCCTGCAATGTGGGAGACCTGGGCTGGATCCCTGGGTGGGGAAGATCTCCTGGAGAAGGGCGCAGCAACCCACTCCAGTATTCCTACCTGGAGAATCCCCATAGACAGAGGAGCCTGGCAGGCGATAGTCCATGAAGCCGCAAAGAGTCGGATACGACTGAGCAACTAAGCCCAAAACGAGCAGATCTGAGCACTGCAAGGGGTGGACTGTAGCGGACCCTTTCTATGCCCCCTGCCTCATTCCCTTAGCTGACCTGACTTCAGTGCAGCTCCGGTGAACAAATCTGAGCCTGTCGCTAGCATCCTATCTCAAGCATACACAGGAACATCTCTCTGCTTTCCTGACTCAGAGCTTTCCCTAAAGCCAGAGGTGTGCTCAACTCACACGTATGAAGCATGGGAAGTGTGGAAAATGAATCCCTCTGGGGACCACCCTCAAACAACAGGGACAGCAGTCAGGTGAATGCTCCAGCCTCCTTCCTTCAAAAGGATAGTTCTGAGGTTCATTCTGCATGGTTATTCAGACAGCCCTGAGTTTTCTGTAAAAACAACTAGGTCAATAATCTCCTCTTGATTGGTTTTCTCTCTTTGCCCGCCTCACGCCCCCTACTCCCTTGCTCTATTTCCCTGAGATTATCTCCCAGACATAATACCTGCTCACAGGACCTTGTTTCAGGCTTTGTTTTGAGAGGAAGCCAAGCTAAGATATTGATTTCCCCCTTTAAGCTTATTAATCCTATTCAGATTTTTCATCTGCGTCATTTTCTCCCCAGTTCTTCCCTGGCCACCAGGTCCAGGTAAGGGACCTCTCGTTATGGCTACACTTCCAGCACCAAATAGTGTGCCTTGTCTATAAAAGGCTCTCAGCAAATATTTGTTGAACAAATGGCTCCCCCAGTGGACTCTTCCCAGCAGGAGAAGAGTCACTGGAGACAATTGTGAGGCTTGCCACCCTCTGATGCGATGCTGCAATCTTCGAAGACGCCAGTGCTGGCTCCCTCCGTGGGACAAAAGTCCATTATCTGCTTGTATCAGACTCTAATACACCTCAGCGAGGGGCCTGGGTAACCAGGCTGGATAAGTGCTGCGTGGAACACCACCTCCCCCACCCCCCTCCGCTCCCCTTCCCCCCCACCCCCCTTGCCAGCCACATTAAGTGAGTAAGTAATGAGAAGGGCTAGAAATTGAATTTTATGAAAAAGTAATCTGCAGCTTAGAGAACAAGCAGGGAGGAAAGGGGAGGGATTTGATGAGATTGGGGGGGGGATGATTTTAAGGGCTATCAGAGGGAATGAAGGAACATGGGAACCGACAAGGAGAGTCAGGTAGGAGAGTCATTCAATTAGGGAGGCTGAGATGGTGGCGGGATTTTGTCCCCTTCTGCTCTCTTCTTTCCCCCCAGCCCCCACTCCATCCTTTCCATTTCATCTGTGAGTATTTTGTCTCTATGTTTGTGGGGTGGAGGGGAGGGGGACTAAGACAGATACGGCAGCAGGGGGGTGAGCAAAAGACACTCAGACCACAGAATAAATTACCCCACCTGCGAGTCAGAGAATATTGGCATCAGGAAGGAACAAGGAGGGGCGGCGTGAGGCTGGAGGAGATGCGGGGATGGATGAGGACCTGAGGTGTTAGCATGGCCACGACCCACCGCATCCCATTTTGACCTCCTTGGTGGCCTCCTTGGTAGTCATGGGCCAGTCATGATGCGTGAGCCTCACTGTTGTGTGAGTCAAAGTAGGGAGTCTGGATACACGTCACAGAGAGGAGAGCGCGCTGGTCACGGGTCCAGTGATGTGTGACCCCCTCACTGGGTGTGTCTGTGAGTGATCACGTTACATCCCAAGGGCAGCTTCACAGGTTCCCATTTTCAAGATGAGTGAGTCCCATAGGGATTAAGTGAATTCCCTGGGACTCACAGCTGGTGAGATAACGGATCCACTCCCCGAAGTTGCCTGCAGAAACTGGGATGACCAGTGTGTCTGCTTGTGATTCAAAGGTGGTAGGGCTGCTTCGGTGGTCCAGTGGTAAAGAGTCTGCCCGCCAATGCCGAGGACACGGGTTTGATCCCTGGTCCGGGACAATCCCACAGGCTGCAGGTAACTAAGCCTGGGGGGGCCACGATCACCGAGCCTGTGTTTTAGAACCTGTGCTCTGCAACAAGAGAAGCCACTGACACAAAAAGCCCACGCGCAGCGACAAAGACCCGGCACAGCCAAAAACAAGCAAATAAGTGATAAAGAAGACGATGAATTTAGGGATGTGACTTGGACAGGGCAGACCTGTAGCCTTGGTGCATTGCCCACAGTGAGCCAGCCATCCTCACATGCCTGTACACACCTCAGTTGCCTCCCTGCAGTTGCCCTACCTCTGTGGGTTCTCACCAGCACCCCCCTTCTCCCCAGGCCCCCTCTCTGGGCTTCAAGCTTCTCACTCACACACCCATATGCCCCTGCTCCCCACCACCATTTGCAAACAGCTAAGTGGAGCTCAGCTTGAGCTTGATGCTTGGTGATGATGAGTTTCCCAGCAGGGGAAGGGTTTGCTTTGCAGAGACAAATACCAAACCAGCCACATTAAATCTTCCTGCTCATCCACACTCAGAGATGCAAGGAGGCCCAGACAGCAGTCTTCGGGCAAGCAGCAACGGGGTAGAGTCAGAGCAAACAGAAACCCCAGGGGGTTAAATGGAGCAATAGAGATGGTGGAGCAGGGCTGATGGGATAATGGAGGTGGATATGTGTGTGGCCATTAACAGGCAGATGAAATGACAGACCGCAGAGGGAAGAGGAGGCTGGATTGGGAAGCAGAGGAGCTGGGTTCCAGCCCTGGGTCTGCCCCAATCACGGGATGATTTTAGCTTCAGAATCTTCACTCAACTTTTTTTTTTATTGAGAAGGGGAGGATTGGATTACTTTTAACTTCAGCTAAACTGGAGTTTAACTAGCCAACAGAGTCATGAGCCTACTGCCGGTGAAGAATCTAAGCTACTCCATTTTGTAAGCTTCCGGGAAAAGAGCCTTTGGAAATCCCCTGACCTCACCCCACCACCTGCGAACCAATCAGAACCCTTGACCAGCCCGGGAAATTCAAATCAAGCCTGGGAAATGGGAACCAATCAGAACTCAACACCTAACCCTTCACCAGAAGGTGACCAATCAGACCTGGAGACTCCCGTTTTTCGAATTTTTCGGTGAGAATACCCTACATAAGCAATGTAACCCAGAGCTCAGGGCTCCTCCCTATAGCTGCTGTGTCAGTATTGGTGGGAGCCCCAGCTCGAGCTTGGTAATAAAAACTCTCTTGCTTTTGCATCGGATACTGTCTCCCTGGTGGTCATTGGGAGATGGGCATAACACAGGAAAAAGACTATGTTTTAGCGCAGTTCCTGCAGACAAAAGGGGCTCTGTGATCTATTCATTCAACAACTGTGTAACTAAGCCGTATGCTAAAGGGTGGATATGTAGAGGCGAATAAAACTCATCTGAACCCTGCCCCCTAGGGCTCCTATGCCAGTGGGGAAGGAGACATTAGTTAACAATCCCACAAATGCCTAAGTCATTACAGGCACAACTGGTGCTATGAAGGGAAAGAGGTGAGGTGCTGGAAGGTGGCACTGTATGGAGATTTCACCTGGATTCTAAGTTTGGGGCAGTCCTTCCGGAGAAAGTGATGTTGAAGCTGAGATCTGGAGCGCGAGGCGCCACAGAGCCTGGGAGCCGTAGCTACTGAGCCCAAGTGCTGTAACTGCTGAAGCCCTCATGCCCTCGAGCTGGTGCTCCCCAACAGGAGCCACGGCAGCCGCAGCTAGAGAGGAGTCCCCGATCGCTGCAACTGGAGAAAACCCTGTAGCAACTAAGACCCAGCACAGCCAACAACAGTGGATAAAATAATAATTAAAAAAAAGAATACTGGAGTGGGTGGCCGTTCTCTTCTCCAGGGGATCATCCCGACCCAGGGATCAAAATCAGGTCTCCCCTGTTGCAGGCAGATTCTTTACCATCTGAGTCACCGGGGAAGCCCCGTTGTATAAGTATTGCCAAACAATTGAATTAAAGCCTCCCCCTTCCCCCGTCTTGTGAACCATAAAAACACACATTGGTGGGGCCAGTGGGCCTCCAGTGTGCAAACTCTCCCCTCATCTGATAGATGGGTAACTGGGTCTAGAGAAAGCACGCACCTTGCCCAGGGAAGCAGGGGAGGCACCTTACCAGGGGCTAGAATTCACACCCTCTAAGCGGGAGTATTCAGGGTGTGCTGGACCCAGATGTATTCAGAAGGCACGGACCTGGCCGAGCTCATGGTCTAGGGGGAGCAGGCCCAGCCTCCCCTCCAGACACAGTGTGACAGCTGTTAGAGGATGGCCTAAAAAAGCTCAAGAGAGGCACCCCAGAGCTTCTGGCGTAAAAATACCCATGGGGTGGAGCTATTCAAAGAGCTTTCTGGGTTCCTGTGGGCCTTAACAGGCCCTAGGCTTTCTGGTGCTCAGGACCCCAGCCTCCGAGGGGAGTCTCTGTGGGGACACGGGGTCCTGAGGACCAGCACCACTCCTCACTGGAGCCTGGGACGTGGGAGCACAGGCGGGGGCTCCTCAGTTTGCCTGGCAGAGGCACGGCCGCACCCACAATTTACGGCCCACTCTCTGTCGCCTAATTGCGCCATCAGCGTTCGCTGTTGCAGGGCTAGGTTGAGGATAGATGGGAGCTGTTACGGGCCTAATGGCTGCAGGAAAGCGTGGTATTTACAGTGTTAAATAGCCGGGCCCACCCAGGCTTGGGGGCCACCCTCCAGAGTAGGAGTTCCATGCATCTAGGCTGTTTTTTTTTTTTTTCCTTAAGATTTATTTATTAATTTTGATTTTTTTTGGCTGCGCTGGGTCTCTGATCCTGCATGTGGGTTTTCTCTAGTTGCCGTGAGCAGGGGCTACTCTTCGTTGCGTTGCAAGGATGTGTCACTGCGGTGGTTTCTCTCATTGTGGAGCACGGGCTGCGGGCGCGGGGGCTTCAGGAGTTGCAGCTCGTGGGCTGTAGAGCGCAGGCTCAGCAGGTGTGGCACACCGGCTTAGCTGCTCTGTGGCGTGGGGGATCTTCCCGGACCAGGGATTGAGCCCATGTGCCCCGCACTGGCAGGCAAACTCTTAACCCCTAGACTACCAGGGAAGCTCTAGGCTGGGTTTTGAGAGTGGCTTGGGAAGGGACTCCCCATCAACCCTCTGTCTGCTGCATTTCCTCTCCAATGTGGGCGGCAGAACTTTGTGCTGGAAGCATGGGTCAGGAGCTGGTCCTTTCCTTCTCCTCTCCCTGGGTCTCTGAGCCAGTTGGAAGCTCCCAAAGGACAGGGGCTGTGCCCCTAACAAACAGACTGGGGCTCCCAAGACAAGGGCTTGTCTCCCCACAGGACTGGGAGACTCCCACTGGGTTAGGCTGTATACTTGTCATCCTACTGGGGGCATACTCAGGATAAAACTCTATCTCTCTCATCAGACTTGGGGCTGCCTCTTAATGACATATCTTCCTCCAGCAGCTGGGATTTCTCTAGGAGTATGTGCTCTGTCTCCCACCAGAGTTCCTGGGCATGAGGACTCCCTGCTTTGGTTCTTTACCTCCTTGAGCCTCAGCTTCCTCATCTGTAAAATGGACTCCCGACACTCTTAGTGTTTTTTTTTTTTCTTTTGTGGGAGGGAAAGGAGATCCAGCCTTGCTCTTCACAGCATGGTCTGCACACCAGCAGCGCTGGCATCACCTGGGAGCTTGTTAGAAATGCAGAATCTCAGGCCTCAGCTCGGACCTAAAGAACCAGGACGTGATTTGAACAAAATCCCAGGTGACTGGTTGTGCACACTGAAGTTTAAGAGACGCTGATTTACACCTGAAGATAATCAGAGAGCCTCAGTGCATTTTGTTTCTCCCTCACCCTCATTTTGGTTTTCAGGGTCAGTGCAGGGGCCTTGTAGCCTGCATGAGTGGGTAGAGATAGGGACCAATCCCAGGCGCTAGTATTCCGTAGGCATTCAACAAATACTCGTTGAATTCAAGAAGGGGTCATTGCATCTGAGTTCTTTTGCAACCACTCTGTTCACTGGACTTTGACCTCTGCCGTGTCTCTCTTTCTCTCCAGATTTTCCCCCGTCATGCCATTCCCGGGGTGGAAGGTTTAACATCTAGGAACCAGAAAAACTTCCATGTCACACTAGACAGTGCCTGCTCAGGCCATATCACTTGGGGATTTGGTAGAGAAAGGGTAGTGGACAGGCGTCATGCTGCTTCCAGAAAAGGGACTCCAAGCTCCTGAACACGGCGTCAATCCACTTTGTGGGGTTACTCAGGCTAGGTACCCATCTGCACCCTGTGTGGACTTGCTGTGCAACCCGGGGTAAGTGATTCTCCCTCTCTGGGGGAAGGGAGGGTAGCTTCTCTAAAATACGTGGGCTCAGAGGGCGTGCCTCCTGACCTCACACCCTACTTGAGTCCCATCTGCAGGGCCCCCGAGGAGGGAAGGCCAGCCTATGCCAGAGCGTTCCCAGGGTGAGGAGTGCGTTCTCTCCCTCATGGGCAGCCTCTTCACCTGTGGACCACGTGCCAGAATTACAGCCTCCTTGTATTTCACTTCGATTTGACTCGTCAACCACAATCAAGGCAGAGGCTCTGAGAAGATAAGACATCGTCCCTACTTTCAGGCAGTATTCGGGAGAGATGGGGCGAGTAGATTGTGATTACCGATTTGATAAAGAGGTCCATGATCTGAGGACGGGACAAAGAGACCGTTATTATAGGTGTGGAGGACTCAGGGACATTGCATGCAGAGGGGGTTATTTGAATTGGGCTGTGAAGACTGGGTAGGATTTCAGTGGATATACTGTCCTTCTCGGATGTCCCTTGAGTCCACTGGTCCTCACCGTGCTCACTGCCCTGCCTTGGTTCCAGCCTCAGCCCTTCTCGGTGGACCAAGGGCCCCCGAACCCTTGCCACCACTCTGTCACTTCTGTCACCCATCTAGCCATCCCTCACTCATGCCAGGGCGAGTGTTTGCTCACAGTCACCAGTGGCCGTGCTGCACACCCCTTGGCACAGTGAGACCCTGAGGTTCTGCGTCTCACCATGACTCTTATTCCTCATGATCCTGCAGCCGCAGACTGCTCCGAGTCCCCCACGTGGGCGTTTTCTTTATGGCTGAACCACAGCATATGCTAATTCCTTTGCCGCAACCTTCTCCCAGCTACTTATCCACCTGCTGAACTTCTCTTTATCTTCCGGGACCCACCCCTGTGCTTCAGGGATCCTTTGGAGCTCTTTCTCTACCATCGCACCCACCACGCTACATTTTAATTACTTGTCAGTGAGACAGTCTTCCTTTGTTACACCAGGCAGGAGCTTGTTAATCTCATCCTAGTCAGTGTTTTATTAGTAGTGCCAACGGTAGACACTTGATGCATGCGGAATGACCAGATAATGAAGTTGCTAAGTGGTATTTAGTAACACAGCCTGGGCATAGGCGTAGAGAGGGGACAGCCTGTGCTAGAATGGGAGGACACCTAGGAGGTGGGCCACATACAGTAAGAGGAGGCTGCAAACCTCTGGGTCATCATCCTACCTGCTGGGGAGAGAACTCCAGGCCCTGGGTCCTGGGCTGGTAGCTGGGGGCAGCGGGGAGAGACCAGGAGCCTGCCCGGGATCTGCCAGGCTGTTTAGATTTTGCCTTCCTCATTGAGATTTGTCCCCAGAGATGAAGGAGTGGAGGGATGACTTAGGGGCAGCAGCTCTCAGATGCATCCTTATCCAGCACAGGGCGCCTGCCGGCTGCCCGTATATCAGGGGCGTGTCTTCTTGTTGCTCATTGGAAAAGGAAGTGCAGGAGATAATTGTGCCTCCTCGGGAAGAAATATGGGCGGGGCAGCAGAATCTTTCTTTCAGCTTTGGGAGAGAGAAGAGATGTCTACTCAGCATCCTTCGCCAGAGTGGGCTGGGGTGGGGAAGAGTGTTTAACCCTTTTCTCTTAAATGCTGTCTGCAAAGTTTCCAAAGGTGAATAACACCCAAGGAGTTCAGAATACTTCAAAGAGGCTGTCTGGGGTTAAGAGGAGAGGTAGAGGATCCATAGAGGTTCAAGGGGGCAGTGGGCAACTTGGGAACAAATATCAGTGTAAAGAATCGTCATGCTGGCCGTGTTAGCCTTTCATGTCTATCCCAGTGTCTTTCTAGACTCTCCAGTTTCACATTCCGAGGTATCTCTGGGCACCTCTTCCTCTTTCACCCAGGGGGAATCTGACCCCTGGTCCAAGGCCGGAGGCTGCCTCAGCAAGTACAGGAAGGACCAGACAGCCGTCCCTCTCCATCGCTCAATTAGCTTGATTTCCAAACAAGCTTAATCATGCCATCCTCCTTCATGGCCCCAATCTGCAATTTCCACTAATTAATGATTGCAAATTGCTGAGTAACGAACCACTCAATGGTGCAGCTATTATTAATGGCTGGGAGTGGACCTAGATTGGAGTTTGAGGGAGAGGGGGCATGAGTCTTGTGTTGAGGGAAATGTATGCTGGGGACAGGGCTGGCTGCCTGCCAGGAGGGTAGAGTGAAGGTGTGATGACTCTGGCTCCTAGCTGCCCATCACCAGCTTGGGTGACAGGAAGGCTTGAGGTTAAATGACACAACCCTGGTGGTGGTCCTGGGATCCTGGATGCCACCAGTGAGGAAGGTGGTGGTTTAAGCTATCTCTAGAAATGGCAGATTGGGAGGCCACCTAGAGCGTGGCCAGCTGGAGCTGTGGAGTGATATAGCGAGACAGCTGGCGATGGCTGGGAGAACAAGGCTGGGCCACCAGCACGTGCTGGGAACAGATTCCAGGTGCTCAGAGCTGGCCCAGCCATGCAGAAACACCCACAAAGCAGCTGGGCTCCAAGGCAGCCTGCATTACAGGCTTCACCGGACGTGACTATGGGCCCACTGGTGGACAAGGGAATGGCCTAGTTTATTCTGCCCGGGGGAAGCTTGCAAGCCTCACGAAGAAAGCATTATCTAAGTAGGAACTCTGAGGCTGAGAAACACCTAATTCGTGGTGAGTGAGAGAAGGACGCTTCAGGAGGAGCTTCAACAGAGCAACAAATGCGAGCGTGCTATGGCGGCAGTGAGTGATCCAGCAGCGCTGGTGGGTGGGATGGGGCAGGGTGGGTTTGTAAGAGCTCTGGAGCATGAGCTGGTTGCAAGCAGCCAGCCTGGAGCCTGGGCTTCCCTGGTGGCTCACACGGTAAAGAATCTACCTACCATGCTGGAGACCTGGGTTCTGTGTCTGTGTTGGGAAGATCCCCTGGAGGAGGGCATGGCATCCCACTCCAGTCTTCTTGCCTGGAGAATCCCCATGGACAGAGAAGCCTGGAGGGCTGCAGTCCATGGGGTTGCAAAGAGTCAAACATGACCCAGCGACTAAGCACAGCCTGGAGCCTGGGGTCATGGTCAAGAGTGTAGGCTCGAGTCAGACTCATCCAGGTTTGAATCCCGACTCTGCCACTTAGGGACTGTGCTCTGGGCATGT
Organism: Ovis aries; assembly: GCF_016772045.2. Lineage (NCBI taxonomy): Eukaryota > Metazoa > Chordata > Mammalia > Artiodactyla > Bovidae > Ovis > Ovis aries. The sequence continues at coordinate 15,035,042 of NC_056064.1, forward strand.
GGCTTAGCTTTCTCCAAGCCTCATTGTCCTCAGCTGTAAACTCATTACTCACCTTGCAATAAAAATTGCTCCGAGTAGCAAATGAATGAATACAGTTAAAGTGCTTAGAGTGGTGCCTGTTGGACTTCCCTGGTGGTCCTGTGGTTAAGAATCCACCTGCCAGTGCAGGGGACGCAGGTTTAACCCGTGGTCTGGGAAGATCTCACTTGCCGAGGGGCAGCCAAGCGTGTGCACCACAATTACTGAAGCTGGTGAGCCTAGAGCCCCGGCTCCACAGCAAGAGAAGCTGTGCACTGCAGTGAAGAGCAGCCCCCGTTTATCGCAACTAGAGAAAGCCCGCTCGCAGCAGCGAATGCCCAGTGCCACCAACAATAAGAAGAAAAGAAAAGAGCCTGTCACGGAGAAGGTATCCTATGGATGTTAGCCATCAGTGTTACAAGCGCTCTGTGGCACCCAAGCACGGTTTTCTGAGGGGGAAAGATGTGATCAGAGGAACCAGGGACAGCACCTGAAGGGCATCCAGAGATGGGATATTTTGGATTTTCTCAATGACTGGGAGCTACTCCCGGTGTTGATGAGGACAGGCCTGGGGTGGAAAATATCTTTGAATACACAGGACATCCTAACCAATGAAGAACTGCTTTCCCCAGCATGTCCGTGGCACCTCCGTGGGAAACGCAGCTTGGATGGCTAGGGGTGGCTCTGGGTGCAGTCGGCTTGGAGAGGATGGAGGCCAACTTCGGCCCACAGTGCGCTGCTTGCCACGAGCTGGGCAGGCTGTCTAGCCACACAAACTTGCCCACGTCACCCTTTCTTCCTGCTTCTCCCTCCCTCTGTCTTTTCCTCCTTTCTTCTTTCTTTCCCCAATATTGTCAAATTCCAGGGATAAAATGGTACACAGGTCAACATCTCAGAGAGCTTACAGTCTAGAGGGAGAGCCAGATCAAAGGGCAGGAATGGGAAGTGCAGGGTGGGAAAATTTTAAAGGGCATCGAACCGAGGTCTGGGCTCTGAGTTAAGACATTCAGACTGCAAGGAGCAGAGACGTTCACTTGAGTTTCCTCAACAAATGGAACATATCTGTAAAGCTACAATAGCAGGGTTGACAGGAAAGAATCCTGTGAGATGTTCAAGATTCAATAGTCATTGGATCTGGGAAAAATTCAGGGTCCAGGCATCTGGTTTCCTTGTTCCCCTCGCAGAACTGAGTGTTGCTTGGCTCCTCTGCTGAGCGTATGAATGTGGCTCAGTTGTGTCCCATATGGAGGCTTCTCTCTGGGTCTGCTTCTGCTATCAACAGCTTCCTTCTTTTCTCAACATCTGCACGCCTCACAGTTTCTACTTACTCTTAACTTTTAAGTCACTCCTGCTCTCTGGCAGCCTCATGGCCTGATGAACTTTGTGTGTATTTTCCAACTCAAATTCTGCAAGGAGAATCTGACTGGCCAAGTCCAGCCCTTTAAGGGAGGGCCTTCCCGGGCTGGCCACCTCTGAGGAGAGCCCTTGCTTGGTTTTCCAGTGGCCCATGGCCTGACTATGTGGCATATGCTTGACTCAACACAGTGAACTTCATTGCCTTGCCCAAGATAGGGGGGCTTTGTTTTAGACCCACTCCCTTCCTCGCGAAGCAGCCCAGCGGGATCCTACAACCACATACCTGGCGCTGAGTGCCTTCCTCTCTTTCCAAGAATAATGCTGAGCCAGACTGTGACCATGAACAGGCAAATTCAGACAGCCACGTAAAGAGCCCCCCTTCCAAACTTCCATTTCCCTACAACGTAGCCAATTCCTGCTGTTTCTGGTCCTGAAATTCTGGATTGTTCTGGCTGTTTAGCCATAATTCAACTAGCACAAAGGCCTGAAGAAATGGGACACGTCACAAATTTCCAAGTACCCTGTTTATCTCTGGTGGGGCTCTTTCCTTCCCTGATATGTGGCATGGCAGAAAATACAGCCTTTGGGATCAAGAAGCGGCTCCATCCTTTATCAGAATGGAGTCAGGTCGGCTCCTTGAGGCTTAGTTTCTCCATCTGTAAAAGGGAGATCCCACTATGGCCATCCAAGGTTGCTCCTGAGGGACTGGCTCTTGGAGTTACTCTCTATTATTCCCTCCTTGGCTTAAGGCCAGGGGTCCTCATCAGTCTGACATGGAGGTGATGGTGGTGGAGGTGGTGATGTAACCAGAAGCCCTCCAGATGCTATGATCCTCCCAGGCTCACAGCCCTGAATTTTGAAATGATTAAGGAGGGGGAGGGAGCTGAGGGGCAAGGAAGTTGCTGCTAAGTCGCTTCAGTCACGTCCGACTCTTGGTGACTCCATAGCCTACATAGCCCTCCAGGCTCCTCTGTCCATGGGATTCTCCGGGCGAGAATGCTGGACTGGGTTGCCGTGCCCTCCTCCAGGAAGGGGATGCATTTAGCTCTCTTTCGCCGCTTCCCTTATGTCTCTCTCTGCTCTTCTGTGTTTCTCACTCAGCTCAGCCAAGGGCCCGTCACCCCCCTCCGCCCACCCCCCCCAGTTTCACTGCAAATGCGATGCCTGTTCCGCTCTGCAGGCTGCCTATCTCTGCACAGCAGCTTCTGCACAGAAGGATTTTCCTCATCCCTTCTGGGCCTGGAACCAGCTACGCTTCTGATTTCCCCCAAAAGCACTCTCATGGAGCTTCATACTCACTGTCTCCTTCCCATCACTTTCTCTTCATCTCTCCGGGGCTTTTCTCTACTTCTCTCACCTTTGGGTCCATTTCTATTAGGACTCATGGCCAAGGTGCCTCCATGGATCCAATTTTCACTTCTGTTAAAGTCTCCAGGAGATGTGTGGACAGTGAAGAACTTCCTGACATCTCCTGTCTCCAAAGCAGTTTGTTAACCGTCCTTCTGAAAGGAAGGCAAATGCTGATTTGCACATATGTCTGCAGGGTTTCTAGGGGTGGGGGTTGGGGGAGGGCAGCAAGGAAGCAGAACTCAGTGGGAGTTAGGACTCTGGTAGATTCGAAGGCAGTATTGTTCTCCCATAGTTAATTCTCCTCCATTGCTATTGGATAACTTCAAAATCTTTAAGAAAAATTTTGATGCTGAACAACTCTCAGGGGAAAAGAACCCAGCCCAGGTGAACGATAAGCCACTTTTATCTCTCCTCATCTCCTCCAGCCTCTGTTAACACACACTCTTGTTTTGCCTGGTGGTAGCCAGCCTGAGAAGACATCTCCTTTTTCTGCTTAACGGTATTTTACGTGAAGGTTTGTTCTGTATCCACTTAGTGTACAGGGCTGTCATTTTTAATAACCACAACACATTAATACGACCACCGTTTGCTTACTGCTTTTGTTGGGCATTTGGATGGTGGCCAAGTTTTCAATCTTGCGAACAGCGTTGCCACGAACATCTTTGTCACACTCCCTTTTTTCTTTCTGTTTAGATTATTTCCCAAGGGTTGACTCCCACAGGAGAGTTACCAGGTCGGAGGACATGAACGCACTGCAGATCGCTTTCCCTGAGAGCTAACTTGAGCTGTGGCTCTGCCCCCAGCACGTGCGGGAATGGGACCGCGTGGAGGGGACCAGGTCTTCTGGTTCTGGGGACTAGGGCCCGCAGGATGATGTGTGTTGGGGACCACACCAGACCACTCAACTGTGGCTTGATTTGATTGGTGGATGCCGGGGGCTCAGCCTCATTGGGTTTGAGATCCTTTTCGCACCTGTGAGGACAATGTGGGGATGACTTCCTGTTGGTATTTCAGATGGATGGTCTTGTGAGTATATGTGTTTGGGGTGGGGGCTGGTGCTGGGAAGGTCAGCCAGGCCCCCACGCAGTGATTATCTGAAGCAGCCAGCTATTTAGCTGTACTAGCTGTTTACACTGGCATCCAGGGTTGGCATCTGTGCTGGACTGATCATTGTTATTGTCGTTCAGTCATGTCTGACTCTCTGCAACCCCATGGACTGCAACACACCAGGCTTCCCTATTCTCCACCAACTCCTAGAGTTTGCTCAAACTCACGTCCATTGAGTCGATGATGCCATCCAACCATCTCATCCTCTGTCGCCCTCTTCTCCTCCTGCCCTCAATCTTTCCCATCATCAAGGCCTTTTCCAATGAGTTGATTCTTTGCATCAGGTGGCCAAAGTATCAGCGTCAGCATTAGTCCTTTCAATGAATATTGTTTCGAACATCATTCCTGAACATACAGGACATGTTTGAGAGACAGAGCTGGGTTTGAATCCAAAGTTGACACTTGTTGGCTTTGTGGGATTTGAGCAGATGACTTGACATCTTGGAACTTCAGTTTCTTCACCTGTAAAACAAGAATAAAGATACCCACTGTATAAAGTTGTACCAGAGAGTTAATGAGATAATGCGTGAAGAACAGTATGACAGTGACTGGCTGGCTGGAGCTCTCAATATTTATAATATTTTCCAAGCACCCGGTGCCCTCCTCAGTCTGGTGTGATGCTTCTCAAGCAGGATGTCCACAACCCAAGTTATTGCTGCCTTCTCTCCTCTAGCGAGGATAAACTGAGCGGGGTTCTGCCAGGTGCCTGGGAAGGGCCTTCTGACCCTCAGGGTGGAGCCCAACCCTGGCCAGCTCTGGCTTCTGTTCACCATGGGCCCCGAGCAGGGCTGACCATGGGCACCTTCCTGCTGACGCCCCTTCCCTCTGTGCTCACTGATCCCTCGTGGATCCTCTGGGCTCCGGTGGCAGTTGGTAGAGTTAGAGACCAGCAGGCCAGCCAGCATGAAGGCAGCCTGAGCCAGATTCCCGCATCTCTGACTTCAGTCCCAGCCTTTGATCTGCGTTCCCTCCACACCTCCTCAGAGTTCCTGAAGCCTTTCCTGAAACCTCCAGCTGCAAGAACTGGGGTCCTTTGGAAGGCCCTGAGCCAAAGGAGTACGTTAAGGCTGTATATTGTCACCCTGCTTATTTAACTTATATGCAGAGTACATTCTGAGAAACGCTGGGCTGGAAGAAGCACAAGCTGGAATCAAGATTGCTGGGAGAAATATCAATAACCTCAGATATGCACATGACACCACCCTTATGGCAGAAAGGGAAGAGGAACTAAAAGCCTCTTGATGAAAGTGAAAAAGAGAGTGAAAATGTTGGCTTAAAGCTCAACATTCAGAAAACTAAGATCATGGCATCTGGTCGCATCACTTCATGGGAAAGAGACGGGGAAACAGTGGAAACAGTGGCAGACTTTATTTTGGGGCTCCAAAATCACTGCAGATGGTGACTGCAGCCATGAAATTAAAAGACGCTTACTCCTTGGAAGGAAAGTTATGACCAACCTAGATAGCATATTCAAACGCAGAGATACTACTTTGCCAACAAAGGTCTGTCTAGTCAAGGCTATGGTTTTTCCAGTGGTCATATATGGATGTGGGAGTTGGACTGGGAAGAAAGCTGAGCGGTGAAGAATTGATGCTTTTGAACTGTGGTGTTGGAGAAGACTCTTGAAAGTCCCTTGGACTGCAAGGAGATCCAACCAGTCCATCCTAAAGGAGACCAGTCCTGGGTTTTCATTGGAAGGACTGATGTTGAGGCTGAAACTCCAATACTTTGGCCACCTCATGTGAAGAGCTGACTCATTGGAAAAGATTCTGATGCTGGGAGGGATTGGGGGCAGGAGGAGAAGGGGACGACAGAGGATGAGATGGCTGGATGGCATCACTGACTCGATGCACATGAGTTTGAGTGAACTCTGGGAGTTGGTGATGGACAGGGAGGCCTGGCGTGCTGTGATTCATGGGGTTGCAAAGAGTCGGACATGACTGAATGACTGAACTGAATTGATTTGAACTGAGCCCACCCTCAGAGCCAAGCCCCTGCCGCTGTGACCTTTCCCTCCCTCCTGCCTTGGCCATGGGCCTGTAGCCAGCTCTGCTGGGCTCAGCCTCCGGTGCTTTCCCCTCCATTTCATCATGGAAGGCGGATTTTTCCAAAATGCTTGCCCGCCAGTACTGCTCTCCCTCCCTGCCCCTGCCAGGGGATTGTCTGCCTGGGAAGAGAAACTGGTGGGAGAGCCTTCTGGGGGTGGGCTCACCCACCCCCATAAGAAGCCAGGTTCCCGGGGCCAAGAAGCTTTCAGGTCCGCAGGTTTGACAAGGGTGATGGCCTCACTCTGGACGGTAAACCATGGTAGGGGTTGGGGGAGGTGAATGACGAGGAGCAGGAGGACTTTTGGGTCTGGGGGCCACAAAGGGTTTTACCAACCTCTTGGTGAGTTCCAAAAGCATGGGCAGCCCCCTCCCATGCTGTTCTGATGCCCAGACAAGGGGACACACACCAGGAACTATGCTAAGTCCACGGATGAGTACCAAGGGGCTCACCAGAGGCATTGTGCCCGCCCTTCCTATTCAGGGGGTCTTAGGGCTGAGGTCCACAGGAGGGCCCAATGCAGACACCCACTCCCCACCTGCCAGGCTCCCTTGTGAGATGGGCAGAGCCCCTGGTGGGTGGCAGCCCTAGGAGAGAACAGCAGGGCTTTTTCTCACTCTTCCCTGAAATCTAAGCCTTCCCAATCAATCTCTTGGCACATGCTTCCTCCTTCTGGAATGAGGAGAATGTAGAAGAAGCATTTGCCCCAGTTCCGCCCTGTCCTCTCCACCCTCCTTGTTGGATTATGGCGGGCGGGAGCCCTGTGGAAAGGCGGCCGAGCTACTGAGCTGCCACAGCCTTGTGTCTTAGTGGTTTAGTCTGTCCATCTGTAACATGGGGATAGGGAGACACCTGGGTGCTTGGCTCTGCCTGGGACAACGCGGTCGTCGCTTCTGCAGTTGGGCTGGCTGTTACTGTTGGGAGAAGAGGGAGCAGAACCCCTTCACCCAGAGACCCGAGGTTTTTCTTCTGACAGTAAGCCCAAGGCAACAGACTCCCATTCCTAAAAAAACGTCTTCCCAAGTCATGGAGACAATGCAATTAGCAGCCTCTTTGTTCAGGGTGTTAATTAACTTGTTTCTTCTGAACACACCTTCTTCCAGGTACAGCCCATCATCTCTGGGGTGCTGGCAGGGGGAAGGCAATTAGATCCTCGTTACTGTGCAATTAATTATGGCTTGAAAACTGCTCCAGGAAACTGGGAGGAATTCCTTGACAGCGTCAGCGCCAGGAAGAGGCCTGGTTTAGGAGTAGGACTGAGCTGAGCCTAGACTGGAGGAGAGGAGAAATGGCTGTGGAACCCAGTTCAGGGCATTGCAGAAAGGCAGATCTGGGCCCCTTCTTTCCCTGCTCTAGAACTTTCACTGGCTTGCTGGTCCCTATCGAGTCAAGATTAAACTCTCTACTTGACTATTCAAGGCCATCTGTTATCTGGCCTACTTCACCTTGGCACGTCATCATTGCAAATACCTGTTCCTCCCCGAGACTTTTCCTGAGGGCAAGAGGGTCTTAGAGACAGTAAGAGGACTTCCCTGGTGGTCCAGTGGTTAAGAATCTGCCTGCAATGCTGGGGACGTGCGTTCGATCCCTTGTCTGGGAAGATTCCATACGCCATGGGGCAAGTAAGCCTATGTACCATAACTACTGAAGCCTGTGTGCCCTGGAGCCTGTGCTCCGCAGCAAGAGAAGCCACCACAGTGAGAAGCCCATGCACTGCAGCTAGAGAACAGCCCCCGCCTGCCGCAACTAGAGAGAGCCTGGGTGCAGCAAGGAAGACCCAGCAAAGCCAAAAATAAATGTTGTTTACTATCTAAGTGGTGACCTACTTTTCATGACCCCATGGACTGCAGCATGCCAGGCTTCCCTGTCCCTCACCATCTCCCAGAGTTTGCAGAAGTTCTTGGCCATTGAGTCGGTGATGCCATCCAACCATCTTATCCTCTGTTGTCCCCTTCTCCTCCCGCCTTCAATCTTTCCCCAGCATCAGGGTCTTTTCCAACGAGTCGGCTCTTCGCATCAGGTGGCCAAAATGTTGGAACTTCAGCTTCGGCATCAGTCCTTTGAATGAATATTCAGGGTCGATCTCCTTTAGGATTGATCTCCTTGCAGTCCAAGAGACACTCAAGAGTCTTCTCTAGCACCACAGTTTGAATCTAGAGCATCAGTTCTTTAGTGGCCTGCCTTCTTTATGGTCCAGCTCTATTTATTTAATAAATAAATATTTTAAGAAAAGAAAGAAAGAGAGAGTAAGAGTTTTGGACTCAGATAAACGTGGACTCAACTAACTAACCTCCTAGAGCTTCAGTTGCGCCCCTTCCTGCCCCCAGTGCAAGGACAGCCCCCAAGCCTGCCTTACAGATAATGCGTGTCAGGTGCCTGGCCTGGGTGAGTCTCCTTTGCACCCACTCCATGCTCAAGTCGTGGTCACCAGCTGGCCTTTGCCTCCTTGGTAATGAGCGTCCTTACACAGGGCCTGCTGTCTCCAAACTAGTTCTCGTCCTAGGTCCTCCTGTGTCTTTCACCTCGATCCTCTGAGGTGGCCAGCGGCACCCTGAACTCAACCTCAGAGATGGTGGTGGTGGCTCCCAGGTGGTTCTGTGGGGGCAGTACTGCCCCCATGGGGCATTTTGAACCACAGCCCTGCAGTGAGGGCTCCCTGGCGTCTAGCAGACAGGACTGAAGATTCCAGACATCACGTATGTGGGACACCTGTGTATACTTGCTGGCAATACAACTTAATTTGGTGTTATTTATGCTTCTGCTATTTGGGGGCCTGAATTTATATATTTATAAACGTGTTATATGTATGTGTGTGTGTGTGTGTGTGTGTGCCCGAGCGCGCACGCACGCGCGCATGCAGAAATATACAACATTTGCCAGGAATGCAGCCACCAAGAAAATGGAAGGAAGATTGGATTTTGTTTTGATGAGTGCTCTACTGAGAACCATTGGCCAGTTGGGAAACTACACAGTGGACAGCTACGCTGGTGCTGGTGTCAGAGTCCCGAAAAGAGCCCGCTGACCTGCCGGCGTTCGTCGCTCTGTCCTCATGATGTGCTCAGCTGCGAGAGTGAGGCTGCCTCAGGCATCTTCGTGGCTGGTCGTGCACAAGCATTCATACACAGCCACGTGCATTATATCATTATAATCTTTCCCCTCATTTATTCTTTGTTTAGATGACAAATAGGTCATATTCTCTGAATTTCACTTCAAGAGGGCATTCCAAAATGTCTGTTACAGACAGTGATGCTGATAAACGTGAGACTAGCCCAGCTGGAAGAACCCCTGGTCGGGCCCCTCCCTGCGTGGTCAGTATGGGGGCTCGGGGGGCGGTTGTGGGGCTGCTGGGGGTCAGGCTGTTGTTTCAGATGCCCACCTCCCCACCCCCTGCACCCGCACTGCTCTGTGTGTGGGTCTGTGTGTATGTACACGTGACTGCCACCTGTGGGCTTTCTGGAGTGTGTGTCCCAAGGTGAGCCAGGCGGCCTCTCCTCCTGACGGCAGGAACGTGAAGGTGCCCGCCCGGCCCTGCGGCACACCTTCTTCTGGGGGTACCTGAGCGAGCCAGGCTGCCAGCTGCTCCCACTCATGGCCTCAGTCTTTCCAACAAGAGGGAAGCGTGTGTGCAGCTTCTGGGCGCGGTCTGACAGGGACAGCCATTCCAGCTTTATGGAAAGCTTCCCGTCCCGCCTGGTCCTGCCAGCTGCCCTTCCCCTGGCCACCCGGCCCAGGCCCCCATTCCCGTCACACCCCTCCAGTCCCCAGCTCCTCTCCGGATGAGCCCTTTAGCCGGAAGAGGCATCATCAGGGCTCGGGTTCCGCTGAGCTGAACAGGAGCAGCCCCGCCCCCAGCGCGTCTGGCCCTGGGCGCCTCCCTTCCCTCATGGGCCTGCCTCTCCCCGTCTGCACAGTCCAGGTGCTCTCTCCCTCATGCTTCTCCAGGCCACAGCACTGGTTCCCAATCTCCAGTCTTCCTCCCACGTCCTTCTCCCTTCTCTTGGGCTCCCTGCAGCGCACGGAGTGAATTAATTAGAGTGAATAAAGGGCTTCCGGAGGCATATTGCTTCTTCCCCCCACCCCAGGCCGGCCCCTACCCTGCCACTCCATCTCCTGGGCTGTGCTTGCCCCTTATTAAGGGAAGCTAAGTCTCAGAATGGCAGTGCCCACCTCTGGGCGTGTAGGGCTCTCATCACCCCACAGCTGATTAGCTGGTGGGCCACGTGATGGCTTTAGGGGGTGGGGGTGGGGCTGGCCGCCTTGCTGCTTACCCGTTTTCTGGTCTCCAAACAGTGAAGAGTCTGTCTTGGGATTTGGGAGGGCAGGGCATGGGGGCTGTGCTGGAAAATGCTAGGGATATTAGTGGCATTCTTCTTCTTCTTCATCTTCTCACTTCTTGTGTGTTCCTGTGTGTGTGCATAGGTCTGTGTGTGTGTTTAGGAACAGGCTAAACTAGGTCTCCTTGGAAGAAAAGTTATGACCAACCTAGACAGCATATTAAAAAGCAGAGACATTACTTTGCCAACAAAGGTCCGTCTAATCAAAGCTATGGTTTCTCCAGTGGTCGTGTATGGATGTGAGAGCTGGACTATAAAGAAAGCTGAACACCCAAGAATTGATGCTTTTGAACTGTGGTGTTGGAGAAGACTCCTGAGAGTCCCTTGGTCAGCAAGGAGATCCAACCAGTCTATCCTAAAGGAAATAAGTCCTGAATATTCATTGGAAGGACTGACGCTGAAGCTGAAACTCCAATACTTTGGCCACCTGATGTGAATAACTGACTCATTGGAAAAGACCCTGATGCTGGGAAAGATTGAAGGCAGGAGGAGAAGGGGATGACAGAGGATGAGATGGTTGGATGGCATCACCGACACAGTGGACATGATTTTGGGTAAACTCCGGGAGTTGGCAATGGACAGGGAGGCCTGGTGTGCTGCAGTCCATGGGGTCGCAAAGAGTTGGACACGACTGAGTGACTAAACTGAACTGAAACTAGGGTGGGCAAACTAGCCTGATGTGCTGTGTCCTTGGGTGTGGCCAGGGGTGCTCCTGAGTGTTCTTATCTGTAACTGGGTGCCATGATGTTGGGATGGGAGGGATTTACTCAACTGCCTGTGGATGAAGAACTCGAGCTCCTTCTCAGGCCTGGGCCTGCACTCGTTTGGAGCCCTGTCTCGTGGCCCGTCATTTGGGTTGGACCAGGCGAGGCAGTCACTTTCACTTTTCACTTTCCTGCATTGGAGAAGGAAATGGCAACCTACTCCAGTGTTCTTCCCTGGAGAATCCCAGGGACAGGGGAGCCCGGTGGGCTGCCGTCTATGGGGTTGCACAGAGTTGGATACGACTGAAGTGACTTAGCAGCAGCCGAAGCAGGAGGGTCTCCTCCTATGCCTGGGGCTCCTGGGCCTGAGTCTCAGTCACCAGGCCTCCCACTCTGTAAACTGGTGGCCTTGTCCTAATCAGCGTATCTCTCCCCACCCAGCCTCTTCCTCTCCAAATAGTGGGGCATCCTGCTCTGCTGTTGTGGGGCCTAGGGCTGGTGATCTGGGAGTGATGGAGCAGTTTGGGGTGACTGATCACAGCTGGCTCACCTGAGGCAGCTGCTCTAGGCTGCTGGGTGCTGCAGCCCTAATCCTGTTCATAGATGGCTCCAGAGATGAGCTCCGTTTTCAGTGGACCACTGGCCTTCCAGGTGTAGTGAGACACACTTCTCCATGTGTTTCCATCTGAAATAGCCTCTCTTGTTCACTCCTCAGAGGCAACAGGAGAGAATTCCAGGGGGAGGCCCTTCCTGCTTTCTGAAGCTGAGAGGCTGGGGGAGTCTTTCATTTAACTATTGGGCCAGTACTGAAGGATGTGTGTGCATGCTGCTGTGTGCTGTGCTTAATCGCTCAGTCGTGTCTGATTCTTTCTTGACCCCATGGACTGCAGCAGCCCTCCCGCACCCCACTGCCCCCACCTCCCGCTCAGGCTCCTCTGTCCATGGGATTCTCCAGGCAAGAATACTGGACTGGGTTGCCACACCCTCCTCCAGGGGATCTTCCCCACCCAAGGATCAAACCTGTGTCTCTTATGTCTCCTGTATTGGCAGGTGGCTTCTTAACCACTAGTGCTACCTGGGAAGCCCCATATTGAAGGGCACTACTTGTAAAAAATTATCTGCGGTTGAAATTCCAATTTAAATGGGCATCCTGCGTTTCCTTTCTTAAACCTGGAAGGCCACATGGTCCCCTGAAAATGGGGGCAAACTAGAGTGGTGTGCTTTGCCCTTGGGTGCAGCTGGCTGTGCTCCCGAGCATTCTCATGTGTAACTGGGTACCGTGAGGACAAAGTGGGAGGGTGAGGAAGACCAGGAGTTTCAAGGCTTGATCTGACAGCCTCCCAGCCTCCTCTTCTGCTCCTTGCGTATCCCACGAGCTCTAAGGTCTGGGCTGACGACGTCTTTGGGAGTCACACAGCTTTCCAAGCCCCAGCTGATCTCCGTTCCTGGAAGGATGGCTTCCCCAAGCTGGGTTCTGGCGTCTGGGTGGTTGATAAACGGTGAAGTGACTGCAGGGCTCCGCTGGGAAGGGAAGGGTGGATCTGGTCCACCATCTCCATTGCGCCGAGGAGGTTCGCGGAGGCAAGGCCGTGCCATGAGCTATGGCTTCCAAGCCAGACTGGACCTTGCGTCCCCAGGGTGAACCATGCAGAGAGGTCCCATGAAGAACTGAGTATGGGAGGGCCTGCTTGTTTTGACAGGACTTCTTTGTGCCATCCATGCTCTTCTGCTGGCATTAGAGCTGGACGGAGTCACTGGTGGTGTGGAAAGACGAGGCGTCTGGGTCCACAAGGCCAGGGCTGTGCAAAAGTGCAAACCCCTCCACATCTGCCCCCTCCCCAGCCTGGATCTTCTGCATGTGGGAGTCCCTCCCTCACTGTCTTGTGACTAGCTCCCACCACAAGGTCTTGTCTATACCACGGCCCCCTCCTTTCTTCCCGGCCCTCTCTCATCTTTAAATCCTGTACAGGGCATGCCAGAGCTCAACTGTCCATCTCCAGTGACTAGTGCATTGCACATAGTAGGTGCTCAATAAGTAACTGCAGGATAGATGCATGGATGGATGAAAGGACAGTGGAGTTAGTGTCGGGAGACTCGGATTCAGGCTTTGGCTTGACCCCTACATGGCTGTGTGGCTTAGGACAAGTCACTTAGCCTTTCTGGGCCTCTGTTGTCTACTCCCTAAAGCTGTTAACAGATGGAATGAGACTTATTCCCTTATTAATGGAGTCTCTTTGGCCCTAAATCCTCAGGATGTTTTCTTCCTTTTACCTAACTGCATGTAACCGCAGGAGAACTTGTGGCCACAATTTGTGTGTGTCTTGTCTTCCAAAAAGTGCAGAGTCCGGAGAGTTTTCCACAGTCCACGATGACCCATTGGTACCTCCAGCCCTGCCTTCTCTCCTAAGCTATTCTAAAGCCTGTCCATCCTTTACCTGAAATTCAAGATGACAGAATCCAGACTCTATATCCTTTCTCCAAGCTTGCTCTGTCTTCCTTCTTCTCAATGAATGGACCCATCACTCACCCAGTAGCCCTGTCAGGAACCCAGGGGTCAAATTTTTCTCTGTCTCCATCACACACAGTCACCAAGTCCCATTGACTTCACTTCCTCATCTTTTCTCCAATTGGGCCATGGCCTCTGCTCCATCCCCCAGACCTCGGCCACGACCTCCTGTCTGTGGCATTAACTTCTCTGGCCTCATTCTGAAAGGTACATCTGATTCCATTGCTTCCTCATTTAGAATCCTTCAGTGTCTCCCTGTGTATCCCAGGATCATGTCCAAACCCATTCACTGAGATTTACGTACAACCCAGTACGTTCTGGCCCCTGCCTACCTCTCCAGCCTCGGCTTTCAGCATCTTCACCCACTGCAGACTCCTGATCCCACTGTTCTGAATGAACTGTCTGCTGTCTCAGGGATTTGCTGTTTGCTTTCCCACCCCTGGACCTTTGCACGTGCTGTTCCCCTGACTCTTTCCTTGGCTGGCCTCTATTCAAACTTCAGGTCTCTGATTTCTAGCTTTTCTTAACTTTCTGAAGGCCACACTCTCAAGACTTGATCAGGTGCTCCTTCTGTGCAAGTCAACAATGTCATGCTCTTATCACGATCTTTTCATGTCTTGTTACCAACGCTCACCACAGTGTCATCACTTCCCATGTGTCTTTTTTTAAAATTAATTTTTATTGGAGTTGCTTTACAATGTTGTATTAATTTCTATTGTGCAGTAAAGTGAATCAGCTATATGTATACATATATATGTGTGTGTGAGCTCACGTATATATGACTCATATATATATTGACTCTTTGTGACCTCATGGACTGTAGCCTGCCAGGCAGCTCTGTCCATGGAATTTTCCAGGTAAGAATACTGGGGTGGGTGGCCATTAACTATTCCACGGGATCTTCCCAACCCAGGGATTGAATCTGTGTTTCTGTGTCTCCCTCATGGGCAAGCAGATTCTTTACCACTAGTGCCACCTGGGAAGCTCCATACATATCTCCTCTTTTTTGGATTTCCTTCCATACGTATCTCCATACATATCTTTCCATACATATCTCCATACATATCCTCCATACATATCTCCATACATTTCCTTCCATACATATCTCCTCCATACATTTCCTCCATACTTATCTCCTCTTTTTTGATTTCCTTCCCATCTAGGCCACCACAGAGCACTGAGTAGGGTTTCCTGTGCTTTACAGTAGGTTCCCATTAGTTATCTGTTTTATACACAGTATCAATAGTGCATATATGTCAATCCTAATTTCCCGGTTCATCCCACCCACACGCCCCGCCCCATGTCCTGTGTGTCTTTCCCAAGACGTTGTCTGATTCATCCTTGTGTCCTCAGCATCTGTGAGACACGAGGTAGTTAGAGACGGCAGAGCACAGGGCATAGGAATCCAGACTTCAGCTGAGCCCCATTTGATACACATCTGCAGGTGGCCATTGAGCGCGTGCAGTGTTAAGCATCCACACTGAGAAGTGCTGTGAGTCTGAAATACACACTGGGTCTCAGAAGCTTGAAAACAAGACTGAAACATCTCATTAATACTTTTTTATATTGGTTATATGTTGGTATGATAGTTTTTTGGATATATTAGGTTATGTAAAATATTAAAATTAATCTCACCTATTTATTTTTACTCTTAAAATAGGATGTTTAGAAAATATAAAACTACACATATGACTCCCTTTACATTTTCTCTTGACAGCTTGCCTTGAACTAGACACCTAGATTCAGATCCCCACTCCATTATTCCTTGGCCATACAACCTTCGGCAAGATGCTCAATTGCTCTGTGCCTCAGTTTTCCCACATGTCAAATGAGGACAGTATTAGAATCCTCTGTATTTAAGGTTGTCATGAATATTAAATGAGTTAGCTTGTGCTTTGCAGCTAGGAGGGGCACTCTTTCTGCCCCCTTCTGATGTCTGTATCAGAAATTTTCTCTCTCTTTTATACTTTAATAAAACTTTATTACACAAATGCTCTGTCTAAGTGATCAAGCCTCGTCACTGTCCCAGGATTGACTTCTTCTTTGGAGGCCAAGAATCCCAGCATCTTTTGTTGTTCAGCAGCAACCTTTCAGCTTGGGGGCTCATCCGGGTTTCTTTAGCACAAGGTAAGGATGCTTGGAGCTCTACTTCTTTGTTCTCCTAGCAAACGTGTTTTCTGCTGCAATTTACTAACTCTACAGTGTGCTTGTGTGAATGAATGACACACCCTGAGTGAAGCAAGTGAGGAGCCCTGCTCTGCGGTTCCGCAGTGACCTCACACGGCTTATGGCAGAAAACCCTGTCAGGGTTTTATACCGACCTACCAATGGACTTCCCTGGTGGCTCAGACGGTAAAGTGTCTGCCTACAATGTGGGAGACCAGGGTTCAATCCCTGGGTCGAGAAGCTCTCTTGGAGAAGGAAATGGCAACCCACTCCAGTACTCTTGCCTGGAAAATCCCTTGGACGGAGAAGCCTAGTAGGCTACAGTCCATGGGGTCCCAAAGAGTTGGATACCACTGAGCGACTTCACTTTCACTCACTTTCACTTTGCAGCTAGGAAGCCTAGTATAAATATTAACCATCATTCTGATTAGTTACTCAAGTAATATTTGTGGAAGAAAGCATTGAATTTCTGAATCCTAACCTCCTTACTCCACCCCATCCCTGCAGCTATGGCTTATCTGTCATTCAACATTTATTCGACAAATATTTATTGAGAAACTGCAATGAATCAGGCACGGTGATCGACACTGCAGGCAAGGAGGAACATTTAATCAATTAATTAATTCAGTGAATCTTTGTGGAGCGTATCTTTTGTGCCAGATGTCAGCTGGGCTCTGGGATACATAGAGGCTGAATGTGGCCCTCTGGGGTCCTCGAGCACACGGGGGAGACAGATCTTAGTGAGGCCATGGCCGCACTGCTGGCTGCGCGCTGGGACGGTGGATGCGCAGGGTGATGGAGGTGATGGGGCTGGACGGGTGTCACGAGAAGCTTCCTGGAGGAGTGGCTGATGCATGAGCAGGGTCGGGCCAGGCAGAGGGAGGCCATGCCTGGGAAAGGAGAGACATTTCCTCCATCATCCATCAGACGCCAAGCAGAGAGAAAGCAGGGTCACAAAACTTACCCTGAGACGGGCAGCCACATCAATATCAGTCGAGGCGGCTGTTTGTTCCTAAGTGGACCAGCCAGCTGGTTGATTGAATTTTTCACTCATCATTAGGAGGTGGGACCGAATCTAGAAAACACAGCTCTCTATCCAGGAGCTTTGGCATCCTCGGGCTTGAATTTGGGCACCCAGATGGCCACAGCCCTCCAGCACCCCCCAGCCCTCGCCCCCAAACGCTAGAGCCGGGCTCCTCAGCCGTTTAGTGCACAGGTGGTAAGTTAAAAGCAGTTTAGCGATAATTCCACCTCCACACTGAAGACTTCCAGAGACTGTTAATGAATTTAAATGCTGGGGATTTTCTCTGATGCCTCATTGCATATGCTTGTTACATTAAGATGCTAATGAGGGATCTGTTGGATGGAGGTGCTGGAGCTGGACCAGGGATCAGGCTCAGTGGCCTGGGTGGGGTTGCAGGCTGGTCAGGCGGTTCTCTCATTTCTCATCGGTGCTTAATCAGTGAACTCTCCACGCAGGTTAACCGGTCTTGTCTTCCCTGGGGACTGAGACTCAGTCAGCTGGCGCTGGGTCGGCTGGCTCCCAGAAGCCTCTTCAAATCAGAAGGCTAATGGGTGCAGACCTTATTATGCAAATAGGGAAGTCATTGTAGGGGTTCCTTGAGGCTCCACCGAGGGGCTCTGGCTTCCTTGGGGACTGAGCGAGAGCTTCTCAGGTGGTACTAGTGGTAAAGAACCGAGACATAAAGGACGTGGGTTTGATCCCTGGGTCAGGAAAATCCCCTGGAGGAAGGCGTGGCAACCCACTCCAGTATTCTTGGAGAATCCCATGGACAGAGGAGCCTGTTGGGCTGCAGTCCATAGGGTCACAAAGAGTCAGACACGACTGAAACGACTTAGCATGCACGCACCAGGGAAAGGCTCAGAACATGTGCCCACGTTCTCAGGCGGCTTCCATCTTGGGATGGAGGATGGAGGAAGGAATAGAGGAGGAAGGGGGGGGAGGGGGAAGGAGGGGGGAGAGGAGAGGGGGGAGGGCAGGGGACAGAGGGGGGAGGGCAGGGGACCGAGGGAGGGGGGCAGGAGGATGGGAGGATTGAGAGAGAGACGGTTACCCTGGCACTGCGGGGCAGAGGTGCTTCGAGGCTGGGGGTTAGCCAGGCCGACACTTGGCACTGCCGTTGGGGACAGCATGAGAGGCCCACAGTCCCCGTTGGGGGTGGGAAGTAGGAATCGGGGATGGTGTCTCCTCGTTTTGACAGAAGCCAAAAGGGCAGGCGAGAAAGAGGCGAGAGACCCAGGAGGATGCAGACCCGCGAGCAGGCGGACTTCCGGGGCCAGACAGCCTGGCTCTGACGCATCTTGCCTCTGCCCCTCGCAGACTTTGGGCCATAGGTGTCTCAAGGACTCAGTTTCCCCATTGTACACAGCCCCCGCCTAATTTCAGTTTTAGTTGTCAATCATACCTCAGTAAGGCTGAAAGAACTGTAGGAAAGATAAGGACGAAATGAGACCGTGCATGTTCAATGCCCGGCGTGCGGAAGCACTTAGTGTCTCAGAATGATTCCTCTTCCTGGCCAACATGGCCGACGTCCTCCTGACGGGTCTGCAGGTTCTGCTTCAGGAGAAGAGGTTGGGAGGGAGGGACGCAGAGAGTCAGGGGCCCTGCCCGGAGGTGCTGTGTGCAAGGCAGAGGCGGCGGCCTCCTCCCGCCCTGCCCGCTCCCCGCTCCCCGCTCCCCCGGAAACCACTTCCTTCGGCTTCCTGCAAATCCACTGACAATTTTGTAAATTTGCTTAAGGATTAAATTAATAAGCTGTTCTTCCTTGGCTCCCGCAGCTGTACAAACCGGCGCTCCTAAGCCTTGGGAATCGCCTTCTGAGGCGGCATCTGGAGGAAGAGAAGCCATTTCCCAGTTTACATCCTCCTGGCGGGGGTGGGGGTGGGGGTGATGGGGGGGGTGGCGCGGGGCCAGGATGGACCCCTGTCCCTCCTTGTGCGTATACGCTGCCCTCCCAGCACGGGCGTCTGCAGGTGTGACAGACGGCAGGGGACCCTCTTGCCCTGTGAGCCTTTCTAAAAACAATTTTTTTCCTGGACTCCAGTTGATTCACAGTTTTGTGTTAGACTCTGCTGTACAGCACCGTGACTCAGTTACACACATACAAACATCTACTCTTTTTTTTTTTTTTAAGATTCTTTCCCTATATAGGTCATTATAGAATATTCAGTGGAGTTCCTTGTGCTGTCCAGTGAAAAAGTGAAAGTGTTAGTCCCTCAGTCCTGTCCCGCTCTTTGTGACCCCATGGACTGTAGCCAGCTAGGCTTGTCTGTCTGTGGAATTCTCCAGGCAAGAATACTGGAGTGGGTAGCCACTCCCTTTTCCAGATCTTCCCAACCCAGGGATTGAACCTGGCTTCCCACATTGCAGGCAGATTCTAGGTTCTTCAGTTCAGTTCAGTTCAGTCGCTCAGTCGTGTCCGACTCTTTGCGACCCTATGAATCGCAGGTCGCCAGGCCTCCCTGTCCATCACCAACTTCCAGAGTTTACACAACTCATCTTATTAGTTATCTATTTTATATATAGTTGTGTGTGTATGTCAATTCCCATGTCCCAATTTATCTCTGCCTCCCCTTACCCTCTGGTAACCATAAGTTTGTGTTCTTCATTGTATCAGCCTTTGCGAGTCCCTGTCTGTGTGTTTGTCTTCCTCGCTCAGACTGGGTTCTTGATCTCAGAACTCTGCCTCCCCTATCAGACTGGGATTTTCTCCAGGTGGGGTCTGTGTCTCCCCTGTCAGATTGCACTTCTCAAATGGGAGCTTCCACACCTCCCAACAGGTAGGTTTGGGTCCCAGGACCCCTGCCCACCTGTCAGGCTTTTCTGAATGAGGAGAAGATGAGGGGGGAGAATAAGGTGAGCTGGCAGGGCTCCTAGGCCACCTCGTTCTGGAAATTCTAGACGGGAGGATCTTGGGGGTTGAATGTGTGTTCTAACCATGCCGCCCTTCCTCCACTTTTAGGGCTGACCACTCCCAGGAGAACACAGGGTGACATCACAGGTGGAATGGGGTGTGGGAGGGCTCCCCAGGATGGACAGATGCCTCCCACAACCTCAAGACGGCCCCCGTGTGCCGCCTCCAGCCCCCAGTATGTGCTTGGGGGGCGGAGGGGTTCATGGCTCCAGTGGCCCACCTCTCTGGTACCACCAGGGCCTGGGCTGCCTCAGGTCCTCAATCTCCTCTCTCCCTTGCCCAATACCAGGTCTTTCCCATCCCAGGTGGGGGTCCTCCTGGGTTGCTGAGCTCTGGGAGCTGGGGCTGGAGTGGAAGGCGTCAGTGGTCGGGGATGGAGAAGGAGACCCTCCTCCTCTCTGCACCTGCCCCGGGCTGAGACCATGGCTGTGTGCCCCCCCCAGGACCCTTCCATCTCTCCTGTCTCTGCCTTCCGCTCCTTCTGCCTCTTGCTACCGCATGAACCCCCTGTGGAGTAATTGGAGCTGGAGAAATGCCTGCATCCATCCTGCAGCTGCTGTGCTCTGAGCCTTTGATTAAGGGTCAGCAGGTTAACTGGTTGCCATTCAGCACGCAGGTGGGGCTGGGGGCTGCCTGACTCCACTCGTCCCCCCAACCTCTCCTTCCCTAGCTCTGCTGGGAGAACAGCAATGAGATGAGGCTGTCTGGAGGCAGGAAAGAGAGTAAGTGGGGCCCAGAGTTGGTCCATGACTTACCAAACCTCCCTTGCCCCAACTCTGTTTCTGTACTCTAGGGACACCCCAGCTAGGGGACCCTAGCCGCTCTTAGGAATCCTCAAGCTTCAGGAGACTCACAGGAACCAGAGCTAAACGCTTCTGTAGAAGTGCCGATGAGCATGCAGGCTGTGCTTACATGCTTCCAGGGATGGGGAGCTCATTCCCTATCCACCCAGCCCTTTTGTTCCAGTGTGGGACATTTCTATTAAAAGTTCTTTCTTGTATCAAACTGGAATCTATCTTTTGATAACAATTCCTTCCTGGCCTTATTTCTGGCCTTTGAAGACGTGCAGACTAAGGCGCGTCTCTTTTCTGTAACTAGCCTTCCAGTATTTTAAGGCAGAAATGTTTGCTCCCTCTGGAAAGCATTCTCTCTTTGCTGTCCAGACATCTCACCTGGCCTGTTGCCCTCATTTAGATGCTTCCATCGGCTTTGGAGTCAAAAGCCCTTGGTCCCTGCTCTGCCATGTAGCAACGTGGTGCTCTTGGGCATAGCAGCTCATGTCTCTGAGACTCAGTCTTCAGATCTGTAAAATGGGAACAGATTGAATGAGAATGGGTGTGGAGTGTCTAGCTATTGCCTGCCACAGAGCAGGTCTGCAAGTCTCCAGGGTCCCTTCCTCTCCTTTATTGAGGAAGTTTCCTTTTCCTGATCTCCGGCCTTCCTTAGAAGGCCCGTCCAGCACCTCTTACGCCCCTGTCCCATAAGTCTTCTCTCCATCTCTCCTCTCCCATCTGCCGGCAAGGGAGGCACCCCTGTGCTGGGGTGAAAAATGGCCCTGGTGATGAGTTTTCCCTGCCATTGAACTCCCTTCTGCCGCTGCAGCGGGGTGTCCATTTTCTCTGGCCGAGGCCTCCTGGAGAGAATTCTCTGAGGACTGCTGGCTGTCTCCGTCTCCCATCCTAGGTTCCTTTTCTGCCCCAGGAGTCCCCAGCCACCACCCAGGGTTCGGCAGGCATAGGGCACACTGCAGGGGCCCTATTTCAAGACTTTGTGCTTCCAGAGGAGGTTTTAATTATCCCTGGAGACACATCTGAATTACAGACCCCCACAGGCGTGCACGCGCTGTTTATGTTCTGCCTTCAGTAATTGTATCTTTGGTGAACTATGCAGTCTTGTGGAAAAATACAAGTCTGGTGGTGGAACGAGAGATGCTGAGAAGGTCTCGGCTGCCTCCCAGCCTGTGTGTCTCACGAGCTACCCGCCCAAGTCTGCCCCGGAGGCTGGGGTGGGGCGGGGTGCTTTAGTTTGGTTTCCAGAGCACTTTCTCATGAGGCTTCCATCTTCTGCTGTTAATGTGGAACTCACCCCCTAAAAAAGCAGACCCAAGTGGAAGATATCTTAATGATCACACCCTTCCTGTCCTGGCCCGCACACTGTTCACTGCGACTCCCATCCATACGAGTCTGTTTCCCCAAACCTGGGTGGCCTAAGATTGCCTTGACCTACAGGATGCAGGGCAAAGGGTGTTTGTGATTCGGGGCCTCGGGAGGTTTGCAGCCTTCTCCTTTGCTGTCTGGGGGTACTGTCCCATGGGGCCATGCATGGAAGTCAGTCCAGCTACTGCAGGATGTGACATCACGAGGGGAAGAATGGAGTCTCCCTGGTCAAGGGCCAGTACCACCTGCCTGATATGTGGATGAGGCCAGCTTCAACCCTCAGACTGAATGTAGCTGAAAGGCTCAGCCATTCCTCACAGGAACCACCCACCCATCCGCAGAATCGGGAGAAATAAGAAATCGCCACTGTTACCAACCATTTCGGGGTGGTTTGTAATGTAGCCGCAGTACCCTAAATGGAGTCTGGGGCAAGTGCTGTGTTTGTGGGGGGGATGGCGGGAAGCCTTGAGAAGTAAGGAAGTGAGACCGGGGAGGGGGAAGCCAGGCGGGGTGTGTTAATGCAGGATGGCAGTGCTCAGACTCATGGGGACCTCTGAGACACTGCCCAGTGTCCCCCGGATCCACGCTACAGAACAGGGAGGAAGCTGGGGGGTTATCCCCCGACGTGGTGGGTTTACTCCCTGGCACCTTGAGGCTTCCCTGTTCATGGGCTGGCACCCCATGGGGACAGAGAACTCCCATAGGCTGTGGCTTAGGAAGCAGTTGGCCTGCCCATCTGGAGGTGGCCTCTGGGTTTGGCTGAGGGGATGTGGGTGGGCTGGAGTAATCAGTCTTTACTGAGCACCCATCATTTCCCCAGCTCTTAGGCTCTGGGAACACACTGATGGACGGGACAAGTTCATCCACCCTCTGGTGGTCCGTAGTCTGGAGAAAGAGACAAACAAATGAGAAAATACGATACTTCTCCTCTGTCTGACTTATTTCACTCAGAATAACAATCTCTAGGTCCACGTGATCTCCCTTATACATAGACTCTAAAAAGAAATGGTACAGATGAACTTATTCACAAAACAGAAAGAGAACTTGAGAGAACAAACTTATGGTAGCCGGTGGGAGGGACGAGGGGAAGGGAGAGTTAGGGAGTTTGGGATGGACACGTACACACTACTATATTTTAAATAGATAATAACCACAAGGACCTACTGTATAGCACATGGAACTCTGCTCAATGTTATGTGGCAGCCTGGTTGGGAGGGGAGTTTGGTGGAGAGTGAATACACAGATATGTATGGCTGAATTGCTGAACTGCTCTGCTCTGCACCTGAAGCTATCAAGATATTGAAAATAAAAAACTATTTAAAAAATTCAAAACTGAATGAGAACAGAGAATCTCCACGGGAACAGTGCTGTCCGTTAGGGAGAGTTTTGGGAATAAATGGGGGCAATTTGATGGTCACAGTTACTATAGGAGGTGTTGCTGGCATTGATGGGAAGGGCCAGTGATTCCTAAACTCTTACAAACCACCCGGGATAGTCCTGCATAACCAAGAGTCATCTCACGTCCTGCATGGCTTTCAGATATCCTGGTTGACATTTAAGTGGGTGAAAACCTGTTCATAATTACTTGAGTCTGGACCTAACTCCATTTTATATATAAACAGAAAGCATTTGTGTCACAGATTTAATACACTCTGAATTTCCAGGAATACAACTACCGTGTAAATTGAAGGAAGATTGTATTTTGTTCTGTTGGAAACATTACCCGGAGTTATTCATCACTTTTGGAAAATCACATTTCCGATGGCAACGCTCTTTGTGGTATTTGAGTCCCAGACCCAACCCGCGAGTGTCAGGCAGGCTTTGAGGTTGCGGCCCTCATGCTGATTCGGCGTGTGGGTGTGAGTTCTGACTTCTTCATTCCTGAGTAGTTGAACCTGAGCATTTACATATTGAAATATGTATTTTATTAGGAATGTTCTTTATTTTACTTTTATATTATAGTTAAGGCATTATGTTGATTTATTTTCAAACGATGTGTCTAGGTAGGTTATACAGTCTATGAATTTCATTTCAGGATTGTAAGAGAGCCATTGTGAGCTATTTGTTATAAAAGTGGGGGATCTGATAAGGCTGAGAACTAAAGGAGCATTTCAAGCTCACAGCACTGCAAACACAGGGCTTTGGAAAACCGAAGGAGGGGAGTGGGCTCCTGGGGAGGGCGAGGATGGGGGAAGACTTCACCAGGGAGGTGATATGTCAGCAGGCCTCAAAGGATGAACCCATGGAGCTCCCAGTTCTGAAGGGTGGATGGGCAAGGACTCAGTGAGCTCTCAGTACGTGTCGGTTGCATGAATGAATATTTATGTTGTTTCACAAATGAACAAATTGTAGATTGAAAATTGGAGAGGTCAGCCAAGCTTGATTCACCAAAATCCTAGGCTCTGAAGTCACTGAGCGATCACATGTTCACATAGCGAAGGTTTCAGCGCCCCTGCTCCATATCGAGGGCATATGAGCCCCGCCAGTCAACAGCTATTTACTGAGCATCTACAAGGTGTCAATACTGGGGCCATAAGGGAGGATAAGACGAAGCTTCTCATTGTGGAGGAGACAGAAGATCAACATGGAAATCGGGATTTCTCAGCCTTAACGCTACTGATGTTTTGGGCTGGAAATCTCTTTGTTGAGGGGAAGCTGCCCTGTGCATTTTAGGGTGTTTATTTACAGCAGGAAACGGGGATGAGTTTCCTGTCATCACTGTCATTGATTACATGACCCTTCCACATGCCAAGCGTTGCTCTTTACACGTGTTGACACCTTTTATCCTCTCAACCACCCTGTAAGGCGATGTGATTCTTTCCTTCATTTTCCAAATGGGGAAACTGAGATCCAGAGAAAACAGCATGAGCAAAGTTCTCGAGCTTGGCATGGTCTATGGGCTGAATGATGGTCAGCGTGGCTGGAGCAGAATGAACATGGGGGCGAGTGGTGGGAAGGCACTGGGGGCTGGGAGACAGGGCACACGGGGTCTTGGAGGCTGCGGGCACCATGGTGGGGAGCTGCATCCCTGCTCCTCTGTGGCTAGGAAAGTGGGCGACTGAGCGCTCTCAGCTGAGCCCTTTGCTAGGCATTGTGGTCAGTGGAAGAGAGCTGTCTGGTCCAATCAGGGAAGCGTCCCGGGTCTGGGGAAGCCATCCCACAGCCAGGACAGGCTGGTGCAGGTGGTAAGGCTTGACTGCCTCCCTGGGATGTCTTGGAAGGACCAACCTACTCCACAGCTCCTGTGGGATCGGCTGAGGCCTCTGTTACAACCACCCAAGAGTTTGGGGGGCACTTGTGGAGGGATGGCTGGAGGGCTGATCCATGGAATCGAGGGCTGTTAAGGGGGGGCAGCATCAAGGGTGACGGATCTGAGAAAGTGGAAGGGGCCTCGATGAGGTCAGTGCTGCTAGGATGAGGGCACCACAGTGGGTGAGTTGGAAGGAGAGGGGTGATTGGAAGAGTGTTTTCAGAGATATTTATAATCAAGATTTCAGCAGAGGTAAAGACATGATGATACAAGGTATAGAGAGTGAGCACATGGCAGGATGGAAGAAGGAGAGCAAAAAGAATCGAGAGGCCGGTATACTGACGGACCCGTCTTCACGGATGCTGCCGAGTGACTGGAGTTTGATGGAGGAGGCTGTGAGGGGAGGGCTTAGCTCATCAGCGAGTGAGGTCTGCTGCTGTTGTTGTTCAGGATATCATTGTTGTGTTTTTCAGTTGCTACACCACCCTTATGGCAGAAAGCGAAGAGGAACTAAAGAGCCTCTTGATGAAGGTGGAAGAGGAGAATGAAAAAACTGGCTTAAAACTCAACATTCAGAAAACAAAGATCATGGCATCCGGTCCCATCACTTCATGGCAAATAAATGGGAAACAAATGGGGAAACTATGACAGACTTCATTTTCTTGGGTTCCAAAATCACTGTAGACGGTGACTGCAGCCATGAAATTAAAGGATGCTGGCTCCTCAGGGGAAAAAAGCTATGACAAATCTAGACAGCGTATTAAAAAGCAGAGACATCACTTTGCCCACAAAGGTCTGTCTAGTCAAAGCTATGGTTTTTCCAGTAGTCATGTACAGATGTGAGAGTTAGACTATAAAGAAGGCTGAGTGCTGAGGAATTGATGCTTTCAAACTGTGACGTTGGAGAAGACGCCTGAGAGTCGACGACTGCAACTAGCGGGGAGCGGGCGGTAGGGATCTGATGCCGAGCCCTTCAAAGATGTTAAAGGAAGATGCCAGGGAAATTGCTGGCAAGTGAAACTGACGAGCAAGGAGTGTGGAAGAAAAATAGATGCTGTTTGAAATGGCTGTAGGAGAACCTGTGTTCTCAGAGGGGAACCAGTACTCAAGCAAGAAGGGGAGGCAACCTTCAGAGAAAGTCAAGGAGTGGGTGCATTTGCCAATGACCAGTGGGGATCTGGCTTCCCTGATAGCTCAGTTGGTAAAGAATCCACCTGCAATGCAGGAGACCCCGGTTCAGTTCCTGGGTCGGGAAGATCTGCTGGAGAAGAGATAGGCTACCCATTCTAGTATTCTTGGGCTTCCCTTGTGGCTCAGCTGGTAAAGAATCCACCTGCAATGTGGGAGACCTGGCTTCAATCCCTGGGTTGGGAAGATGCCCTGGAGAAGGGAAAGGGTAACCTCTCCAGTATTCTGGCCTGGAGAATGCCATGGACTGTATAATCCATGGGGGTCACAAAGAGTTGGACACAACTGAGTGACTTTTACGTCCATGTCCACGTCAGTGGGGATCCAGAGCGGTGGGAGTGTGGGAAGTGGTGGGAGATAGGGCCCAGGCAATCCACTCCAGCACTTTTGCCTGGAAAATCCCATGGACGGAGGAGCCTGATAGGCTACAGTCCATGGGGTCGCAAAGAGTTGGACATGACTGAGCGACTTCACTTTCACTAGGGGGTGTGCAGGACAATACTGGGATAAGCCCTGGGACAAAGTGTGTGGGTGTGGGAGGCCTGGATCCAGCTGGGGACAGACTGCATAAGCAGGGGATGATGAATGGGGTGGGAAAGGAGGCGGGTGGGACCTATGGTGGGGTTGGTCCTGGAGGCCCAGGTAGCTGCCCTGACCTGTAACAGGGAGTCTGGGAGTCTGGGGGATGGGCAGAGGCCTCCCGGGGTTGGGGGCAGCCTGTTAGGCTGGTTTAGGGAGGCTTGTGGGAGGGGTCCTTGGAGGGCTGTAGCAGCTGGGAGTCAGATTTCTTTTCTCTCTGCCTGAAACTGGGTTTTCTCCAGGAACTCTGATAACCCTGCAGCCCTACAGAGGGGACATTCGTGGCCTTTCTACCTACTGACCTGCTACCTACTGACCTGCTACCTGCTGACCTGGGGCGGAGTCTGTCTCCTTCTGGCTTGAGGGTTTCAGGCTCCCCTCTGGAAAGGGCTGACCTGCAAGGTGCTCAACAGAGAAGAGCTGGCCTCCCCGGGCAGCGGACTGTGTGTCCAGCACTGAGTCACGAGAGAGGAAGCGGGTCCCTGCCGCACGGTCTGCTCACTGATCTGCAGGTGAGGGGAGTCATGAGAGATGAAATGAGGATTGCCCGGTCAGATTGCGTTCTAGAAGCTTCACCTCAACAGCGTATGCAGGTGAGGGAAGGGACGCAGTGGAGGAGGGTCCCAGTTCAAAGACTGACTCCAGCGCTAGGAGGCTTTTGGCTCCGCCCAATGGGTGCTCCATGCAGGTGGGGGCCAGGGAAGGGGGCCCTCTCCTTGCTGAACGGCTTTGTGGCTCCCAACCTGGAGGCTCCCTCCCTGCGGCCCCTGCCCCCCAGAGAGGGCTTGGGAGGCAGGGGTGGGCCATGGCTGTCCTCTTCAACACTCTTGGAATCCTGGGGCTCCGGCTCTGGTTTTTAGATGAAAGAGAAATGGGGAGGATTGCTGGGGAGCAGGTCCCTGAGTCAGTCCCTGGAGTCCAGAGCCGGGCTTGCTGGGGGCCCTTCTGTCCAGGCTCCAAGCCTTCCCAGTGTCCCTTAACCCCCAGCGCGGGAGCCAGTTTGACTGATTCTATTTCTCTCCTGCACAGACAGAGGCCTCTGGGTGCACACGGCTCTGCTTGGGTCTGACAGGGGCGGGGTGGGATGGGAAGCTCCCCAGTGGTAGACCTCCCAGGTGGTCAGTTTCTCCATGACCCCAAGCTCTCCCTGCTTTCACGGCTGAAGGGTGAGAGCCAGGCGACAGAGCTTCTCCCTCTGACCCTGGACTTAGGGGTCGCTCTGTCCTCCAAGTCCACTTCCTACTCAGAATGGAGGCCCGGGTGAGTGCAGCGAAGGCGTGGCACCCTGGCTCGGGTCTGAATCTCAGTCCTGCTATTGGTCTTCTTGATGCTGTGCTCATTTGTCCCAGACAGGAGTCATGTCATCAATGTCTGTTGCTGCGTACCTCACTGCAGTGCCAGGAGGGGAAAGTTGCTCAGTCATGTCCGACTCTTTTCAAGACTCCTCTCTGTCCGTGGAATTCTCCAGGCAAGAATACTAGAGTGGAGAGCCATTCCCTTCTCCTTGGGGATCTTTTCAACCCAGGGGTCAAACCCAGTCTCCTGCATTACAGGCGGAGTCTTTACCCTCTGAGCCACCAGGGAAGCCCAGAAGGTGGGCTTTACTTGTGCCCACTTCACAGATAAGTAGGCTGGGGGCACAGAGGGGTGAACTGAGTTTTCCGAGGCCACAGAAGTAGTAACTGAAATTAGTAAGTCTGTTTGGAAACAGACTCTTTTGGCTCCAAATCCACTGCTGTTTCTGCTGCCCAGGGCCTTGGTTCCCCCATCTGATCAATGGAGGAATCTGGACTATTAAGCAAGAAATTTCCTCCCTGGTCTAGGTTTTAGGGTATCTCAGGGGAGTGACAGGTTTGGGAGCAGAGCTTGTCACGGGGGAATGGAGTGGGGGGCACGAAGGGGTGGGAGATGCTTTTGGGTTGGGTCCCCTGTGCTCACATTCCACCCTTGCTGTGTACTTCAGATGAGTTTACTTCTCCTGTCTCAGAGGCCCCCGACAGGTTCCAAAGAGACTGTTCAACCTGTAACTTTAAACTTAGTCCTACAACCAGATCTCACCATCTGCAGCATGTTATGAATTAATTAAAAATGAACCTGTAATTATTTCGTTAATAGAGCGATCATATTAAATACATTGTAATTTTTGTGTTAAAGCTTTAAATTGCTAAATGTGAAGTTGTAATATATACCATACCTTTTGTAAGCTGAATTTGGCAAAGTCTCATTGTTTGAACACACTGGGAACCTCGCATAATGGAGTGGCTTCTTAGGGGCCCCATGTCACAGGATCTTTCCCAGAGCCCAGTCAGAACAGTGGCCTAAGAAGGAGGCAGGCTCTGTATTTATTTCCCAGCTTTCTCTTTAATTATTATTATTTTTTTCCTTGTAAAGTGCTGCGTATTATCTGAGCTTGAAGTCCACCAGAGGTCAAAAAGCCTGCAAACTCAAAGTGGAAGGCAATCAGAAAGCAGGACCGATGCTGGGACTTCTCACGTTTCTAGGGAGTCTTAGGGCTCAGAGGTCAGTGTGGTGGGGACATGTGGTCAGTCAGTGGGACACCTGGACATGTAGGGCTGGAGCGTCAGTGCCTGTGAGTATGCGGGGGTACCCATGTGGGAATGGGCTGGAAATGGGGAGGAGGTGGGGATGATCACCATGTACTCAGGTGGTCAGCACCCAGGACAGTCGGGGAGGGCTTCCTGGAGGAAGTGGCATTCTTTTTCCAAGCTGATCCAGAATCTAGCACAGAGTTGTTAAAGTCCCTCCTTTATTCTCCTCTCCTCAGCCACAGGGCACCCATCTTCCATCTCATCTTCCTCTGGAGGGTGTTGTGCCCCAGGAAGAACCGAGTTAGCCCTGCTCCCACCCTCTCCTAGCTCTTATCCTCTGAGACACAGACAACCTCATGAAAAATAAGCTTCATTTGAAGACCAGAACCCTAGACTAGCAGAGCTGTTAGGGACCTAAGCAACCACCTTGCCACAGTCTCTGCCCCCATTATACAGATGAGGAAAACTGAGGCTCAGAGTAGATCCATGACTATCTGCTATGTCCCCCATGCTCCATTTACTCAGTATCTAGGAGCAGTTGGTAGGGAGATTATAGGATGGGTGGGATGGAGGGCATGAAGTGGGGACATTCACATTTTCTTGGCGTTCTAGGACTCCAGCAGCAACGCTTGTGAAGTGCTGGCTATTATACCACACCCACACCTCCAAATCTGTTTCTTGTGCTCCACTGTGCTGCAGACCGGCTCTCAGGAAAATTGAAACAGTGCAGAGAGAGTGGGCATGACCTCAGGGAGCATCTTCACTCCACTCAACACTGTCCCTACCTCCCCGCCTCACTTTATTTTCAGAGGAGAAAACTGGGATCAGAGAGGGGCAGTGACAGCAAGTCCCAGGAGCCCCAGTTTGCACTCAGTGACTTCGATCTTTCTGTCTTTCCCCACTGGCACTCTCCCAGCTCCTCCTGTCCAGCTGCCTCCCAGCCTCTGCCTCCCTGTCCGCACACCTGCTTGGCCTCCTGTCTACTCCCATCAATTCCTCTCCTTTCTGTTTTTTTTTTTTTGGCTGTGCTGGGTCTTTGTTGCTGCTTGTGGACTTTCTCTAGGTGCAATGCCCAGGTTTCTCATTGCGGTGACTTCTGTAGTTGCAGAGCACAGGACCCAGGGCCTGAAGCCTTCAGTAGTTGCAGCTCAGGGGCTCTAGAGAGCACGTTCAGTAGTTGTGGCTCATGAACTTTGTTGCCCTTGGCGGGTAGAATCTTCCCAGATCAGGGATTAAACCTATGTCCCCTGCATTAGCAGGCAGATTCTTCATCACTGAGCCACAAGGGAAGTCCCTCTCTGTCTTTTGAACACAAAAAGTGGCTCCTTAGGTGCCAGCCAAGCCCCAGGGACCATGATCCCCCAAGATCCACTATACGGCATTTGACAGTTTAGGGATTCCCTGGTGGCTCAGATGGTGAAGAGTCTGCTTGCAATGTGGGAAACCAGGGTTCAATCCCTGGGTCCGGAAGATACCCTGGAGAAGGAAATGGCAACCCACTCCAATATTCTTGCCTGGAAAATCCCATGGATGGAGGAGCCTGGTAGGCTACAGCCCATAGGGTCACAAAGAGTCAGACACGACTGAGCGACTTCACTCAGAGTCTGTAGCCATATTCTCAACTAGCTTTTTATAACCATGCTGTTGGCTCAGATGGTAAAGAATCTGCCTGCAATGCAGGGGACCAGGGTTTGATGCCTTGGTCAGGAAGATACCCTGGAGAAGGAAATGGCAACCCACTTCAGTATTCTTGCCTGGAGAATTCCACAGACAGAGGAGCCTGGCAGGCTACAGTCCATGGGGTTGCAAAGAGTCGGACATGACTGAGCGACTAACGCACACAGTAGCCATATTCTCAGCTAGCTTTTTATAACCATGCTGTATGTCAAGTACTGTCACTGTCTCCACTTAACCAACCAGAGAACTTAGGGGCAGCATTAACCCTGCTCAAAACTTAGAGCAGTTTTGGAACTGGAGGAGGTGTAGGGCCCTTGCTGCAGAGCTGAACGACCTGGGTTTGAGTCCAGGCTGTGCCGTGTCCTGGCTGTGCAGGGACTAGCCTCTTCCCTCCCCAGAGACGTGACCTGTACAGGAGAGATAGTTACTGTTGTTCCCATGGGGTTAAATGAGTTGATTCATTTCTAGTGCACAGGAGGACCTGACAAAGAAAAAACTGCAGTAATATTCATTCTCATCAATACGACGATTCTGAGGACTCCTCTGCCTGCCCTCCTGCCTGGGTGGCATTTTCTATTCCTGGCAGGGGAAGGATTCATTTGCATTGGTTCTCCCTCTCCAATCCCTGTTTTGCACAAATGTGAGGGGGGCAGTGGGAGGTGACCAGCCACCCCTTTATGCTTCATGTTGGGCCAGCAACCGCCCCTGACTGCGTGAACTGGAGGAAGTCACATTCTCTGAGTCTCGGTGTTTTCATCTGTGAACTGAGGAGAGAGCTCACACTGCTGCTGTGAAGATCTAATGAGAATGGGTCCACAATGTTGTTGATGAGTCGCCAATTTGTGTCTGACTCTTTGCAACCCCGTGGACTGCAGCACACCAGGTCTCTCTGTCCTTCATCATCTCCCAGAGATTGCCCAAGTTCATGTCCATTGAGTCAGTGATGCCATCCAACCATCTCATTCTCTGTTGCCCTCTTCTCCTCCTGCCCTCAATCTTTCCCAACATCAGGGTCTTTTTCAATGAGTCAGCTCTTCCCATCAGGTGGTCAAAGTATTGAATCTTCAGCTTCAGTCCTTCCAATGAGTATTCAGGGTTGATTTCCTTTAGGATTGATGGGTTTGATCTCTTTGCTGTCTCAGGGACTCTCAAGAATCTTCTCCAGCACCACAGTTTGAAAGCATCATTTCTTTGGTGCTCTATCTTCTTGAGGGTCCTGCTCTCACATCTGTATATTCCCATTAATATTTGCAGTGTGATAACTGACTGGCAGGTGAGTGATGTGTCTGAAAGGGAAGGAGTGGTCCCCACTGGAGGGCTGCCTGAAGGCAGGAGATCCCAGCTCTCAAGCCCCACGTGAGCTTATACACCATTGGTCTCCTGGGCCAGGCCCCCCGACATCAAGGAAGCTCTGGGCTTCTCCCTGTGTTGATCCCTGGCTTGGCTGAGGTCACAGTCCCAGGAGTGGCCACCATCTGTTCCCCAAACTGGCAGGGCTGGTGGGGAACAAATACAGAGGTGTCTTAAATCACAGCCCCGCTAACTGGGTTTTAAGTATCATTTGCTTCTATTAATAAGTACTCCTGTTTTTCAGAAGGCGGAGGGATGCCGATGGTGCATGGCGAGCAGTTCATCATGTTTAAACCTTCCCTGCCCTCCCCTCTGCCTTCCCCTCTCGCTCATCCCTCCCTCCTTCTCCTCCACCTAATGTCCTGCAGCTGTGGAAACCCTGTCTCAGTCCAGGGCTGTGTGCAGGCTTGGGATTGAGCTGGGGGAGGTGGAAAAAGGGTCAGGAAGCTTCCTCTGGAGGCACTGGAAGAAGCTGCTCTGCCTCTCCACCTCCCTCCCCCCGCTTCTTTCACTCATTCATTCATCTCTTCATTCATTCACTCACTTGTCCATCCACAGCCCCCACCCCCATCATTCCTTCCGCGTTCATCAAATACCCACTAGATGTCAGGCTGGGATCTGGCTCCTGGGATGCCATCAGACAGTCAAGTGTCCTTGCTGTCCATTCAAGGTCCTGGTGACCTGCCTGGCAACTCTGGGAGCCAGGCAGTCCAGGTCCAAGCCCAAATCTGAGCTCTTTCTCCCACAGCCACCCTTCCCTGACCATTCTGCCTCCTCAATGTCGTTGGGGTCATCTGCTGTCCCTCGCTGTTCCCTCCCCTGGCCTACTTCAGGCCTCACTGTCTTTCTGATGGCCTCCTTCTAACTGGCTTCTCCCTCCTAATTTGTCTTGGATATTAATGTTCCTGTCTGGCAGGGTCACTGTCCTACTCAAAAGGCCCCAATGAGTCCCCATTTTTGGCTAAATGAAGCCCACACTTCTCATCCTGGTGTGCAAGGCCAATGACTTTTTGCCTCTACTCACTTCTCGGTCTTGTCTTTTCCATTCATGCACACTATGGAAATAGGTCCATTTCCTCCTGGCCAGCCATACCCCTGGACTTCCCATCTCAAGGTGCTCACTTACACATTGCCCTCTGCTTGTGGTGCCCACCATGCGCTGACCACACCATGTCCACATGGACGGATCTTACCTATATTAAGGCCCTCTTTCAGTGCTCTTCGCCCCGCCATGCTTTCCTGGTCCTTTCCCTCCCCAAGCTGCAGTCACCTCTCCTTCCCCTGGGCTGCAGAGCACGTCACCAGAGCATCTATTAGGACCCTCACACTCTGCAGCATGGAATTTATAGCGATGTCTTGGGGTTCCTTGGGGGAAGCAGCATGGTCTGGCTGTCTCTGCGTCCCTAGAGTCCTTGCACAGAGCCACACGTGTGCCTGGTCCTTCATTGTCTCCCAGTGCTCTTTCACTGGCTCGAGATGCTTCTCTCCCGGAGAGGTGGCCTCAGAGACTCGACTTAGAGGCAGTGCAGCAGGTGACTAGCGGCACTGGCTCTGGGCAGACAGAACTAGGCCAACTCCACTGACTAGTTTGGTGACCTTGGGTAATTTACTTCTCCAACCAGTTTCCCCATCTGTGTGAGGGCAGATATTGATAGCAGGTGATGTCGCTGGGTTATTGATAATAAGGAATTAAATATATAGGGGCCCCTAATCACAGCACCTATCACCCTGGATGAAAGACCACTCCTGGTTACCGGGTCTAGTTCCATCATTACCAGCTGTGTGGTTTCAGGAAATGAATTCACTTTCTCTGGACTTGACTTTCTCATCTATAAAATGTGGACAATCCCTCCTGGCTTGACTGGGGATGTTACTGAGAAGATTAGATGAGATAATAGATGTTTTGTGAGTTGATGGCTATAAATGGCAGAATCCCAGCTTTACTGTTTAATGAAAAAACGGGAATTCCATTTTTCCACATAACCCAGTCATAGGAGAACCAGTGGACCTGGGCAACCTCTTTTCAGCTCTCATCTCTGTCTTTCTGTGCGTATAACTTCACCTTTGTCATTGAGAAAAGCTAGTGCTGGGCCACCCACCCTCTGACCTCATGAGTGAAGAGGAAAGAGTCCCTTCCAGTCCCCCAGAGAAAAAATCCTGGGAAAGGCTCTGATTGGACCAGCCTGGTCACATGACCATCTGCATAGCAGGAAGAGGAAGGAAAACTCAGCGGCATTGGAGTGCGGGGTGCAGTTCTTTAAGTGAAGGAGAAGCCGTTACTAAATAAAGGGGACAAAGTATTGGGCAGACAAGTGGAATGGATGTCCCCTGCAGCTGCGGAAGCACTTCATTCATCCATCCAAGGCATGTTAATTGAGCACTTCCTGTGTATCTTGGCTCAGATGGTAAAGAATCTGCCTGCAATGCCGAGGACCCAGGTTTGATTCCTGGGTTGGGAAGATCCCCTGGAGGAGGACATGGCAACCCACTCCAGTGTTCTTGTCTGGGAAATCCCATGGACAGCGGAGCCTGGCGGGCTACAGTTGCAGGGTCAGAGACCACTCAGTGACTACACACACTCTGCAGATATGAGGCGGCATTATTTCTATTCTTACTAACATGACTGACAGCGCTTGTGAGACTGGGAGTCAGGGGGGATGGGAAAGAAGGAAGTGCAGATCAGGATAGGAGATCACAGAGACCAGGAAAGAGAGCCACCTTTCAGTTGCTGACAGGTCATTTCGTATACTTTTGCCTGTCATCTTTGCAATATTCTTTCAAAGGAGGAAATATAATCTGCATCTTAGATTTGAAGAAAGGGAACCTTGGAGAGGAAAATATGACACCCAGAGGTTCACATGACTAGAATGCTGGGATTTGAACCCGGGTCTGTCCAGCTGGTTTAAATGCTTTTTGCGCCATCCTTTGGAGTGGCAG
This sequence comes from Ovis aries, assembly GCF_016772045.2. NCBI lineage: Eukaryota > Metazoa > Chordata > Mammalia > Artiodactyla > Bovidae > Ovis > Ovis aries. The sequence goes on from NC_056064.1 coordinate 15,070,250, forward strand.
GGGGTAGCCGGTCAGCCCTTGCCTTAGAAGCCAGTCTTTCTTCCTTCCTTCATTCTATGAAGCAGAGTGTGCCTGGGAAGAGGCTGTGGCTAGCAGCTGGGAGGCTCAATCGTGGAATGAGGAAGTGGCCGAAGGAGAAGATAATTCAGGAGGCAGGACTGAAAGGGACAGAGCCTCGCAGGGGTGTGTGTGAGGAGCCTGGGTCCCCCTCCCTCTCCTGTCTCACCCTTTCTCCTCTTCAATCCAACTCCAAGTGACAGATTTATTAGTTTTAATTAACAGTCCCAATGCTGGGAAAACATCCAAATTCCAGCTCTCGGCATTGCTGGGTTTCCACGGTAAGGGGAGTGAGGGGGTGATGCCAGGAATAGTAATGAGTCGGGGTGGGACAGCTGGGGAGGTGCCCCCCTTGCCTGGGCCTGCTTGGGCACCGCCCCCCACTGCCCACCCCCACCCCTCTTCATCTGGCTCCAGCTTGACCTGGCCTTGCTGGAACTGAAGCTGGGTTGGCCTTGGGGAAAGAGGGGAGGCCCAGCCCAGCGTGGGGTCATGGGGTTGGGAGCACTTGGCTCTGGTCTCACCTCCCTGGCTGGGTGACCTTGGCTAAGCCACTTGACTTCTCTGGGATTACTGTGGAATTCATCTGTAAAATGAAGAAGATTTCAAAGCCCTCTAGGGGGCTGTAGCTTGTGATTCTAAATTTCTCCCAGATCTTCTAACTGCACGCTTTCCCGTTTCTTCTTCAGGGAGACCCCTTAGAGTCCTCTACTGGACTCTGCTGTCCTAGAGAGGCCTTCTGCTTTGGAATCTCCACTTCCAACCCAGGTCCAGAGCCGTCTCTTGGAGTCCCGAGCACTCCCTCTTTTGAGGTCAATCTTGGGCTTGACCTTGGCTCCATCAGTCCTGATTGGGTTGAGGGTCTCAGGCAAGAATGAGCTTCTCTCTCCTAATTGCATGTTAGGGATGGCAATGCCTGTTTCCAGGTGTGCCTGCATGGGTGGGGGTAGACGTGGTGGAGGTGCAGTGAGATAAGGAAGTCAGTCCTGAATATTCACTGGACTGATGCTGAAGCTCCAATACTTTGGCCACCTGATGTGAGGAACTAACTCTGGAAAAGACTCTGATGCTGGGAAAGATTGAAGCTGGGAGGAGAAGGGGACAACAGAGGAGGAGGCGGTTGGATGGCATCACCAACTCGATGGACATGAGTTTAAGCAAGCTCTGGGAGTTGGTGATGGACAGGGAAGCCTGGCGTGCTGCAGTCCATGGGGTCACAAAGAGTCGGACACAACTGAGCGACTGAAGTGAACTGACTGAAAGCCAGCGCAGCACCTCTGCACTGGTCGTCGTGGAACCCACCATGATCACGCAAGGCTGGGAGCCACCCATGGGCGCTTTCCTTTTGGGGTCTGCTTGGAGCAAAGCGCAGAGGGAGGGGCTGCTGTAACTGGTGATGACCAGCAGCCGCTGGAGTAGGAAACCTGGGTCCCCTGCAGAGGCTGGTTTGTAGGGAGCTCTTTACATCCCCATTTGACCCTTCCCCTGCCGTGCAAGCTCCTTATCCTCAGGTTGGGGCTCTCTCACACTGTGCTGAGATGGTGCAAAATTATTCAACTAAAATCGTTCAGCTGGAAAGGCAACAGAGCAATCACAGTTTACTGCTGAGAAGCCCTGACCTTAACCTAGGCTGGGAAGCAGGAGCCCAGCAGGGCTGACAAGCTGGCTGGTTTCAGCCTTAGGACCCCCGACACCTCTCCCCCGGCACGCGTGGTCAGCAGTGAGTCCCGGGAGTCCAGTGACCAGGCAACCTGCGCCCATCTCCTCGGCATCAGGCCTTGCAGGTGCCTTCAGCCAGGGCCCCCGCTTTGCCGGCTGGAGTGGCTGGTATGAGCAAAGGAGTTTGGAGCTGACCGCCATTGTTCTCTGTCTTGGAGAAGCGTTTTCCCTTCTGCGTCTGGAGGGTAGTGGGGAAGGGAGATAGAGGAGAAAGTGAGGGTCAAGGGCTGGAGAGCAGGAAGGGGGAGGGGAGTAGGGGTGCAGGAAGAGATCCGGGAATGAAAGCAGCACCCTATCAGGGTGTGTCCAGGTTCCTTCTGACCCCTGCCCCGAACCACTGCACGCACACGCTCATCCAGGGGAAACTGTTCCTGTTGAGTTAGGATTCTTGACTGCTGTGGCTTCAATCCTCTATTTTCAGAAGAAGAAACTGAGGCCTCCAGAGGGGCGGGGAACTGGAAACGTGCCTCTTGCCTTCCAGCTGAGTGTCTTCATTCTCTTAAATTCCTAGGTGAGTCAGCTTAGTACAGAACAGGGGGAAAAAAAAAAAAGCAAAAACTCCCATCAGGGTTGGGACATGATTCCTCTGAGCGGGGAGTGAGAAGACACCTGTGAGGACGGATGACTTCTGGCAAAGTCCTAAGTCCTGGGTTCAGGGAGGTGGTTTCCTGAGTGTTCACTTTAGATAATTCATTAAGCTCTACAGGTATGGATTATTCACTTTAGGGTATTTGTGTTATGTTTCACAATAAAAAGGTTTAAAAACCCTAATAAATCTTGCTGAAATCAATTACACATACAAAAGAAAGCTAAAGAGGCCTCAGGAGGCCTGAGGAGGTCTCCATCCACGTTTCCAGGCCTGGCAGGTGCTCTGTGCTGCAGCTGCCTCCCCTGGAAGATGGGTACCAACATCCGCACCCCTCCCCCCTACAGGGAAGTGAGCCTGGGGTTGCGGAGGGGCAGAACATCCCCTAAGGGCCCCTCTTCTGTTCCAGGAGGGTGATGGGCTTTGTGGCTCCTGGATTAGGGCTGGGGTGAGGATTCTGGGACGATGTGGTTGTAAACGCTGTCTCTCACCTCACCTTCAAGGCCACATCCAGTCTGTGAACTGTCGTTGCTGTTCAGTTGCTAAAGCCGTGTCCGACTCTGCGACGCTATGACCTGAAGCACGCCAGGCTTCCCTGTCCTTCACTATCTCCCTGAGTTTGCTCAAATGCATGTCTATTGAGTCAGTGACACCATCCAACCATCTCATCCTCTGTTGCCTCCTTCTCCTCTTGCCCTCAGTCTTTCCCAGCATCGGGGTCTTTTCCAGAGTTGATTCTTCGCATCAGGTGGCCAAAGTATTGGAGCTTCAGCTTCAGCACCAGTCCTTCCAATGAAGGACTATGAACTGACCCCACTTCTAAACTTCAGGGCAGTGGTTACTGGGAGTCAGGAAGCCAGGGTCCCCTCTGAGTTCTACTTTCCTTTCCTATAAAATGGGCGAATTGAGGGGAAGCAAAACATATCTTTGGGGGTGGTTTCCTAAGACACCGAGATTCTGTTCTCCAAGGAGAAGTGTGTCACCCAAAGGCTCAGGGAGGTCATCATATCTTCCCAAGGTCACACGGCATTTAGTTCCTGTTCCTAGTACTTCCCAGGTGGCGCTAGTGATAAAGAACCTATCTGCCAATGCAGGAGACATGAGATTCGGGTTGGATCCCTGGGTGGGGAAGATCCCCTGGAGGAGGAAATGGCAACCCACTCCAGTATTTGTGCCTGGAGAATCCCATGGACAGAGGAGCCTGGTAAGCTCCAGTCCATGGGGTTGCAAAGAGTTGGACACGACTGAAGCGACTAGCATGCCTGTGATGCCTCTCACATAGGAATACCTCCTCCATCCTCCCCTCCCCTTCTCGTGCCCTCAGCCTGAACCCTGGCAGGGCAAACGTCCAGGCTCTGCCTGAGAAACTGCATTCCTCTCAGCTGTCCCTGGTGATACAGGGCTGGCCCTGAGCACTTGTGACTTTTAAGTTTCCTGAGATTTAAGGCCTGGCTGGCTGGTGGCCTCCACCTCCCCAGGCTGTGGGCAGGAGGGGTGAGTATGATTCATCTCTTCTTTCCTGGTGCTTAATAAGAACATGGCTATAAATGTAAGTGGGCCGTTTACGAGCGCTGCTGGCGGGCCGGCTCTGGAAGTCGGCATCGCAGTTGGTTCCCGGCCCCCTCAGATTCGGCCTGGTCCAGCCTGTGCGCCTCTCCCTGGAGAAGCAAAACGGGGCTCTCTCCCCAGGCCTCCCGCCCTGGGAGCCTGGAAGCCTCGTGCAGCAGGGGTGGGAGAGGTGGGGCAGCCTTGCTGGGATACTATTATTTCAATATTGTTATTAGTTCATTCAGTGTTTGCTAGGCACCTGCCCCGTGTCCGTTAGGCATGATGCTAGGGGCTGGGGACGCGGTGACAGGTCATTTCCAGTCCCAGCCTGCAGGAGCTGGCTGTGTCTGGCAGAGACTTAAGAGAGGGCAGGTAGTGCCAGCTCTTTCGAGAAACAGCCACCAGCTGGGCCCTGAGCACCGTGTGGGGCTCTCACCTGCTGTGCAGCAGCGGGGCTGGAAAGATTTCCTACGGGAAACGATGAGCTGAGATGAAGATGAAGGTGTTGCTCTTTAGTTGCTCAGTTGTGTCCGACTCTTTGTGACCCCATGGACTATAGCCCGCCAGGCTCCTCTGTCCACAGGATTTCCTAGAATACTGGAGTGGGCTGCTGTTTCCTCCTCCAGAGGGTCTTCCCCACCCAAGGATAGAACCCGAGTCTCCTGAATCTGTAGGTGGATTCTTTGCTGCTGAGCCAGATGGGAAGCCCGGAGGCACTGGGGAGGGCTGTCCAGCGCAGGTGGGGAGCCTGGTGTTCCCGGCAGAGTCCGCAGGGTTAGAGGAGGAAGGTTTAGGGACAGTCGCAGAAGAGGGGCATTAGTGAGCCTGGAGCTTGTTTGTACTTGGGAAGGGAGGTCGTTGATCGGGAGGCCACGAGGGCAGGGTCACACCCGGGAACCCGAGCTTTATCCTAGGACCACTGCGGCCCCAAAAGAGTTGTGGGAAAGGATAGGGATTGGGAGAGGTTCAAACAAGAGTCCCAGAAAGGTCATTCAATACCAGATATAGAGTCACCTCCTGCTCCCCATTGGAGGGTGTCACCCTCTTTTTTGCTCATAATCTTCCAAGCTCTGCTTACAACTAGCCCTGTGTCCTCATGTGGTCCGCGAGGCTGAGGGAGACCTGGTCCTGCTCGCTTGTTCTTCTCCATCAGGCTGGGTGATGGCTGCTTGAACCCTGGAGCCTGTCCCCACCATAGAGGCTTTGTCTTTGCCGGTCCTCTGCCCCTCTTCCCTCAGGAATCTGTTCAGAGGTCATCTTTTAAAAAATCCCCCCACCAACCCTCCTTCTGGAACCCTTCACTCTGCTTTCTTTTTCTCCAAAACACAGAGACAGGAATGCCCTCTGGCTGTGATCACAGCACAGACCTGGCCTGTGCCCCACCCTCAAATGTTTGCAGATTGAGTGATGGATGGTGGTCAGGCCAAGGCCAGGGCAAGGAGGTCTCCACAGAAGTTGTCAGCCTCTCTGGGGATGGCCAGGCCTCAGGAGGCTCCTCCTCCCTGATGGGTTCTGGCAGAGGTGAGTTCTGCAATGATGTCCTCTCCTTGCCCACACGTGTGTGTGCGCATGCACGCGCGCGCGCGCACACACACACACACACACACACACACGCCTCCCTGCCTCCGCACACACTGTAAAAACTGCTTTACTGCTTTGCCTTGTTTGATCTTCACAACTCCCCTCTTTTCATGCGGGTAAAGTGAAGATGATGCTCTTCTTAGAGCTATCTTGAGGATTAAATGAGTTAATATTTGCAAAATGCTTAGATCAGTGGCTGGAAGACAGTAAACCCTCCCATATCTGCTTTTGGTTATTTTTACGGCCCTGGAGGGATGAAATAACTCATCCAAGGTCACACAGCTAAGAGGTGTGGCAATGGGAGCAGCTCATACCCCAGTCTCCTGACTCTCCAGCCAGCGGCCTTTCCACTTCACCTCCTGCTGCTCCCCAGAAGTCCCTTCCCTCTCCCTCCCCAACCCCGGCAATCAGTTGTGGCTACGCTTGTCTCAAGCTGGACATCACTGAGGGCTTGGCCAATCCACAGAGGATCCCCCCATCAAACACACCCCAGGACCTGAAGGAGGAAGTGCTAAGTCCCCAGCCCCGGTTCTATAAAGCCTGGCAACTGCGTAAACTCACAGAGGATGGGGAGAGAGGTAATGAGTCAAATCTTTAGGTCTCTGCTTTGAATACGAGGACTGGCTGCTCCCTGGCCATGCAGCAGGCAGACCTGGGAGCCAACCCACTCCACCGCCCCACTGACCACCCTCCACTCCTCCCAATTCCTGCACTCTGCCAGGTGTCCTCCCAGACTCGCTCCATTTCCCCGAGGGGCAGCTTGAGGTCTAGTGAGGACCCCTTGCTGGGGGCCACCTAGTCAGCTGGCAGGTGAAGCAGGGAGTTCCCCAGCTGGCTGTGCAACCTTGAACAGGTTTCCGAACCTCTCCGAGCCCCATTTTCTTCATCTGAAAAATAAGAAGAATAATTTCCACCCAACCGGCTTCTTTAGTGTCGTCTTTTGAAGCTAGAATGAGACAACTGGCATCAATCACCTGCACAGTGCCTGGCACTAATAGATGCTCGGTGTGTGTGAGTTCCCTCTCTTCCTGCTTTTCTCACAAATCCAAAAGAGACAGGTGAGTTGGGGGGTGGGGTGGGAAATGAAACAAAGCAGAAAGCCCATTGAAAGAGCCAGCCTCCGGGAGCTTCTCCTTCAGCGCAGCTTCAGGTCCAGGCCATGCTATCATGGCTTAACCAATTTTGCAGGGGGAAAAAAAAAATCAAAGGAGAGCTACAAATGAAAATCAAACAGTGCAAAACCAATACTCATTTGTCTAGAACTAGTTTGCTGTCAGAGGAGGGGCCAGTCTCTCTGCCCGAGGACCTGTCGATTCCAACTGCAGAGAAAGAAGACAGACAAGGGATGCACTGTCTTCCTGAGCCTCAAGCAGTGGGGGAGAGGAAGAGAAGGAGTGGGATTCAGCCAAAGAAGCAAGACCAGAGGCCCCCGCCAGCCTGGATGGTAGAGGTTTGGGCAGCACCTGGTAGTCACCGTGTGATCTTCCCTCATCTGTCTGGGGAGCTTTGTTCAGTTTGCAAAGACATTTCTGATTCTGCCCAAAGGCCCGGGAAGGTCCAGAGAAGCAGGCCTTCTCATTGGGGTGTGACTCCCAGGGCAGGGCTGCCATGACCTGTTGTGTAGGTTGTACACACCACAAAGACTGCTAGCCAAGAGGGCAAGTGGGAGCTGAAATGATGGTAAAGCATCTGCCTGCAATGCAGGAGACCTGGGTTCGACCCCTGGGTCAGGAAGTTCCCCTGGAGAAGGAAAAGGCAACCCACTCCAGCATTCTTGCCTGGAAAATCCCATGGTCAGAGTAGCCTGGTAAGTTACAGTCCATGGGTCGCAAAGAGTCGGACACGACTAAGGGACTTCACTTCACTTTGCCAGAGAAAGAGGTGCCTTTGTCTTTGGATGAGGCTGGGAAGCTTCTTACACTGGGACTGAGACTGCTTGGATTCAGGAGGGTGTGGGGAGGGAGGGAAAAGCTTCTTGAAATCAGCCCAGGGGCCTGGATGTTTTAAGAACTTGTCATATTGCATTCTCATCTGTTTCTCTTACTAGAACTGTGAGTTCCTCCAGGGCAAAACAATGTCCTCATTTCTTGGAATTGTCCACATTTATCCCAGAAATGGGCTCTTGGTAATTGTTGAATGAATGAATGAATCTGCAATGGACAAGAAGGAAGGAATAGGGAGAGATGAGGGAGCGTGCAGGAGGAGGAAGTGTTGAGAAGGAGAGAAGGGGAAAGGGTAATGAAGAACTAGGGAAAACTAGTTGATGAATAAGAAGGAGATCCCACAGAAGGGCAGGGGCCAGGCTGGAGGGATGGGGTGTGAGGCTGAGAAGATTCAGAGGGAGGGAGCAGGGCAGGGGTGGAGACTGAGGGGCCTAGAAGCCTGAGAGCCCTGGGGTGGAAGGAAGTTTGGGGTTTGAGTTCCCTGCCTCTGATCCTGAGGTCACTGCCTGAGTTCCTGATGAGTCTCATTTATCAGCAAGCCTAGGATACTGTTCTCAATCCTGACCTAGAAGTCAAGGCCATGAGCTCTCAGTAACTCTCTTCATGGGTTATTGATGATGAAATAGGTGACAGAAGGTGCTGCGTCCTGGGGCATCATTCTTAGGAACGATACCTTTGCTGTTTCTTCTTTTACAGCAGCTGAAAACGTGGTAACTGAAGCCCTGGGGGGCCCTGGTCTGATGGGGTGATATGGCCTACCCTTCTCATCTCTTGGAGTCAAGACATTTTATAACCAGCTCTGGGCTCTTTGCTGTGTCTCATGAAGCTTCCTGGAAAGGTCAGTTTTCATTCCAATTCCAAAGAAAGGCAACGCCAAAGAATGCTCAAACTACTGCACAATTGTACTCATCTCACACACTAGAGAAGTAACGCTCAAAATTCTCCAAGCTAGGCTTCAACAGTACGTGAATCATGAACTTCCAGATGTTCAAGCTGGTTTTAGAAAAGGCAGAGGAACCAGAGATCAAATTGCCAACATCCACTGGAACATCAAAAAAGCAGGAGAGTTCCAGAAAAACATCCATTTCTGCTTTATTAACAATGACAAAGCCTTTGACGGTGTGGATCACAAAAACTGTGGAAAATTCTGAAGGAGATGGGAATACCAGGCCACCTGACCTGCCTTTTGAGAAATCTGTATGCAGGTCAGGAAGCAACAGTTAGAACTGGACATGGAACAACAGACTGTTTCCAAATAGGAAAAGGAGTACGTCAAGGCTGTATATTGTCACTGTGCTTATTTAACTTATATGCAGAGTACATCATGAGAAACGCTGGGCTGGATGAAGCATAAGCTAGAATCAAGATTGCCGGGAGAAATATCAATAACCTCAGGTATGCAGATGACACCACCCTTATGGCAGAAATCGAAGAAGAGCTAAAGAGTCTCTTGATGAAAGTGAAAAGGAGAGTGAAAAAGTTGGCTTAAAGCTCAACTTTCAGAAAACTAAGTTCATGGGATCTGGTCCAATCACTTCATGGCAAATAGATGGGGAAACAGTGTCAGACTTTATTTTTCTGGGCTCCAAAATCACTGCAGATGGTGATTGCAGCCATGAAATTAAAAGACACTTACTCCTTGAAAGGAAAGTTATGACTAATCTAGATAGCATATTAAAAAGCAGAGACATTACTTTGCCAACAAAGGTCCATCTAGTCAAGGCTATGGTTTTTCCAGTAGTCATGTATGGATGTGAGAGTTGGACTATGAAGAAAGCTGAGCACGAAAGAATTAGTGCTTTTGAACTGTGGTATTGGAGAAGACTCTTGAGAGTCCCTTGGGCTGCAAGGAGATCCAACCAGTCCATCTTAAAGGAAATCAGTCTTGAATATTCACTGGGAAGACTGATGCTGAAACTCCAATACTTTGGCCACTTGATGCAAAGAACTGACTCATTGGAAAAGACCCTGATGCTGTGAAAGATTGAAGGCAGGAGAAGGGGATGACAGAGGATGAGATGGTTGGATGGCAGCACCGACTCAATGGACACGAGTCTGAGTAAACTCTGGGCGTTATTGATGGACAGGGATGCCTGGCGTGCTCTAGTCCATGGGCTCTCAAAGAGTTGGACATGACTGAGTGACTGAACTGAACTGATGGGGCTTCCTATAGGGCCAGATTGGAACCAGGGTGTGTAGTTATGTTCATGCTTTTGGCCCAGGCTGCCTGGGGTGGGGTGGAGGGTAGGGATTCTGGCTGCCAATCACTTACTAAATGACCATGAAGAAGTTATTTAGAATATATATGATTTAATTCCTAGAGCAACCACAAATAAGCCACAAAAGAGATATTATAAAATGTATAATAGATACCTTTAAATGAAATACAAAAAATGTTTACCTAACCTAAAATATGTCAGAAAAGGAGGAAATAGAGAAACATGTAACAAAAGAATGGAGGAATTAAGCAGGAAACTGATAAAATGGTAGATCTAAATCCGGACATGTCAGTAATTATATTAAATGTGAATGATCTCCGTTGTTGTTGTTTAGTCGCTAAGTCACGCCCAACTCTTTTGCAACGCCTTGGACCCATCAAGCTTCTCTGTCCATGGGATTCTCCAGGAAAGAATACTGGAGTGGGTTGCCATGCCCTCCTCCAGGGGATCTTCCTGGACCAGGGATTGAACCCTCGTCTCCTGCATTGCCGGTGGAGTCTTTACCCACAAGCCACCTGGGAAGCCACATGTTATCTACAAGACACATCAAATATATTGATATAAATAGGTTAAAAGTAAAAGGATGGGAAAATATATACTGTGCATACATTAATTTTAAAAAAGCTGGGTGGCTCTGTTAATACAAAATGAAGTAGACTTCAGAGCAAAGAAAATTAATAGGGTTAAAGTGGGTTTTTACATAATGGTAAAAGAATTAATTCACAAAGAAGACAAAAAAATCTAATATGGATTCACTTAACATCAGAGGAAAAATAGACAGAATTAGAAGGAGAAATAGACAAACCCATAATTAAAATTGGAAACATTAACACCTTTCTCAGGTTTTGAAAGAATGAATAGACAAAAAAATCAGCAGAAATGAACAACACGGTCAGTCAACTGAATGTAATAGTTGTTTGCAGAACAACCCAAGTAAAGTAGACTGTGCATTCTTTCCAGGTGCACATAGAACATTCATGAAGATAGGCAGTATACTGGGTCATAAAACAGATATTACTAACATTAAATAGAAGTTAGGCAAGACATGTTCTCTTAATGAAATTAAACTAAGTACCAATAATGAAAAGATAACAAGAAAATCTCCAGATACTTTGAATAAACAACATACATCTATATAATCCATGAGTCAAATAAGAAGCCTCAAGGGAGATTAGAAAATATTTTGAAATGAATGAAGATGAAATCACAGCGTATCAAAATTTGTGGCAAGTAGTAAAGCAATAGTAAGAGGAAAATTTATAGCATTAAGCAAATATATTGGGAAGGAAGAAAGATTTTAAATCTGTAATGTTAGGTTCTCTCTTAAGAAACTAAAAAGGGAAGAGCAAATTGCTTCTAACAATATATACAAAGAATAACACACTTTGACTAAGTAGAGTTTGTTACATGAATGCCAAGCTGGTTAGATATTTGAAAATTCCTAAATAACAATCACTGTACGAACATTCTAAAGAAAAAACCCACATGATCACATTAACAAATGCAAAAAACACGTTTAATAAACTAAAATATTGATTTATGATACAAACTCTCAGGAAAATAAGAATATAAAGGAACTTCCTCAACCTGACAAAGGATATCTATAAAAACCTGCAACTAACATCATATTTGATGGTGAAATTAGAATGTTTTCTCTGAAAGATCAGCAACAAGTCAAGAATGTCCACTCAGCACTGGAAGTTCTAGCCAATGCATTCAGGAAAGAAAAATAGATAAAGGCTTGAAGATTGAAAAGTAATAAATAGAACTGTCTCTATTCAAGGACCAAATGTTTGTCTAGGTAGAAAGTTCCAAGTACCTACAAAAACAAAAACTCCTACAACCAAGGGTACAAAATAAACACAGAAAATCAATCATATTTCTAAAAGTGAGCAACAAATGCTTGGACACCAAAATTTAAAAACACCATCATTCATGATAATAGTTCCAAAAATGTGAAATAATGATGCATAAATGTAACAAAATATGTAGAAGTTTAGCATACTGAAAACTACAAAATGCTGATGAAAGAAATCAAAGAGGGCCTGAATAAATGGACAGACATATAATATGGATGTATTAGAAGATTAAAAATAATAAAAGAAAATATAAAAATAATTTTCTCCAAATGTACCTATTGATTTAATACAATTTCAATGAAAATCCAGTAGATTTTTTTGTAAATATAAACGAGCTGATTCTAAGATTTATATGGAAAAGCAAAGGAAGTATTGATAGAATGCCAAAATAATTCTGAAAGAAGAATAAACTTGAAGGACTCACAGTACCCAATTTTAAGACTTACTATAAAACTTATACAGTAATCAAGGCGGTGTGGTAATGGCAAAAAGAAAGACATATATGCAAAGAAAAAAGCATAGATCAATAGAACAGCATAGAAGGTCCAGAAACAGACCTATACAAATAAAATCATTTGACAAAAATGGGAAGGCAATTCAATGGAGAAAGGAAAATTTTTTTCCCTGCAATAAATGGTATTGGAATAATTGGGTATCCATAGGTATAAAAGTGAACCTCACTCTAAGCTTTATATCTTGTAGAAAAATTCAATCAAAATGGAGCATAGATCTAAATGTAAAAAAAACATAAACTATAAGATCTTTAGAAGAAATAAAGGAGAAAATTTTAGTGATTTTGGGCTAGGCAAAGAATTCTTTGATATGACACCAAAAGCGTTGTCTGTAAAATAAAAATTTGATAAATCAGAATTCATCAAAATGAAAAATTCTTGCTAAGTGAAAGACACTTTTAAGACAAAATATTCGACTCAGAGAAAATATTTTTCAACTCACATATCTGATGAAGGGTTTGTAATATATGTATATTTCAAAGTTCAATAATAAAAGCCCCCCAAATTTGGACTTCCCTGGAGGTCCAGGGATAAAGACTCTGTGCTTAACCAGGTAAGGGTTTGATCCCTGGTTGGGGAACAAAGATTCCACGTGTCGTGCAGCCAAAAGATAAAAGCGAAAAACAAACAAAAAAACCAAACAACTTGGTTAAAAAATGGGCAAAGGAGAGAGTATACATAGAGGGCAAGCAAGTGCGTGAAAAGATGTTTGGCATCCTTAACCAGTATGGGATTACGAATTAAGACCACAGTGAGGCACTATTTCGTGTCTGCTATTAGTTAGGTAACAGAATGGCTAGGGCTGCCCCAGTGGCTCACCGGTAAAGAACCTGAAATACAGGAGACACGGCAGATGCAGATTCGATCCCTGAGTCAGGAAGATCCCCTGGAGAAGGGCATCGCAACCCACTCCAGTATTCTTGCCTGGAGAATCTCATGGAGAGAGGAGCCTGGTGGGCTGCAGTCCATGGGGCCTCAAAGAGTCGAACATTGATGAAGCAGCTGAGCACAGCACAGCAATAGAATGGCTACAGTGGAAAATACTGATAAAAGTAAGCGCTGGTGAAGAATAGGCAGAAACTGCGATGCTCATCATTGCTGGTGGGAATGCAAATGGTACAGTCTTTCTAGAAGACACTTTGGTAGTTTCCTTATTGAACATACACATCATCCAACCCAGCATCCCCACTCCTAGGTGTCCACCCTAGAGAAATGAAAACTTGCATTCACACAAAAGCTTGCATTTGAATGTGTATAGCCGGTCTATTCCGGAGAAGGACATGGCAACCCACTCCAGTATTCTTGCCTAGAGAATCCTGTGGACAGAGGAGCCTGGTGGGCTGCTGTCCTCGGGGTCTGCACAGAGTTGGACACGACTGAAGCGACTTAGCAGCAGCAGCAGCAGCTCTATTCATAGTCGCCCCAAACTGGAAACAACCCCATTGTCTTTTGGGGGATGAATGAATGTAGTACACCCATACAATGAGATACGCCTCAGCAATAAGAACTATCGAGACATATAACGCTTTACATGAGTCTTGAAGGCATTATGCTGAGTAAAAAAAAAACAAACAAACCAGTCTTACAAGGTCACATATTGTGCGATTCTATTTATATGACATTCTGGAAAGGGCAAAACTATAGTGATAGAGAACAGATTAGTGGTTGCCAAGTGAGAGGAGTGGGAAAAATACTTAAAAAGGGGGTAGCGTGAGGATTTTCTGGGGTGATGGAATTGCTCTGTAGTGGTGGGAACATGAATCTATACATGTGTTAAAATTCAAAGAACTATAATCAAGCAAAAGCTAATTTTATTCTATGTTAATGATATTTTAAAAAAGAGAGAGAAAGAAAAAAAAAAGAGCTAAAAGGGTAGCAACACTGCCCTGGCAGGCCAGCAAGCAGAGGCTCCAGGGATGGGAGAGAGAGAATCACAGAGGGGCGTGAAATCACAGGTCCAGCGCCCCTCCCCAAACAGGAGGTCCTATACCAGAGCCAAGCCTTGGAGGTACTAGGTTTTATTGTCATAAGGAAAACAGCTTCCTTTCTGATTACCACTTCTCATTTTCACCATCCATCTGATCCAGCTCGAGGGCCCCAGGAAATCCAACATTATCTGATTTTACACTTTAAAAATATTCATTAAAAATATGGACATTTGTCTCCTCCATCTCAACTTCCTCTCAGGGAAACCTCCTGCTGTTTCAGCCACTGTATCTTGTGTTAGAAACTAGGGTGACATTTAAAAAAACTTTTAATTTAATATTGGAATATAGTTGGTAAACAATGCTGCTATGGTTTCAGGTGGACAGCAAAGGGACTCTGCTGTACACACACATGTATCCATTTTCCCCCAGACTCCCCTCCCATCCAGGCTGCCACATAACACTGAGCAGACTTCCCTGTTATGTCCTTGTTGGTTATCCGTTTTATATTTTTTTAAAATTTATCTGCTTATTTATTTTGGGTGTTCTGGGTCATTGTTGCTGTCTGTGGGCTTTCCCTGGTTGCGGGGAGTGGGGGCTGCTCTCCAGCTGCTGTGTGCAGGCTTCTCATCGCGGTGGCTACTCTTGCGGAGCATTGGCTCTCCGGCTCGCAGGTTTAGCTGCCTCGCCGTAGGTGGGATCTTCCAAGACCAGGGATCAAACCTGTGTCCCCTGCACCGGCAGGTGTGTTCTGAACCACTGGACCACCAGGGAAGTCCCGGTTTTTCATTTTAAATATAGCAGAGTGTACATGTTGCTCCCAGACTCCCTGTCCCTTCAGGGTGACACGTGGATGCTTCCTTCCTTGTCCAATCTCTGCAAGTCAATTAGAAGTCCCTTCATCAATGTCGAATCTCCATTGCCATCTTCCCTCATTCAGGCCACAGTCCCTGCCTTCCTTGCTCTGCACCATGGGCACAGCCTCTCACTGCCCTCCCTTCCCTTCTCTACACTGTAGCCAGGATGCTCTTTCTGAAGCATCAGTTCCTCACCTTCCTGCTTAGAGACGCATGGGTCCTGCAGGGGAAGCACAGCTTTCCTAGCCTGGCCTTGGGGGTGGGAGGGGGTGGTCTTGTCCCCTTTCAAGCTCAGTGTCATTTCGGGCTCTGCAGCCAATGCCTCCTTCTGCTAGGAGTTTGAGTCTCACACATTCTTTTCCTGCACTGTTCCCTTTGCTTGGATTTCCACCCCCTTTATTTGGCTTCCCTGGTGGCTCAGATGGTAAAGAATCTGCCTACAATGCAGGATACATGGGTTTGATCCCTGGGTTGAGAAGATCCCTTGGAGAAGGGACTGGCTACCGACTCCAGTATTCTTGCCTGGAGAATTCCATGGACAGGGGAGCCTGGTGGGCTACAGGCCATGGGATTGCAAAGAGTCAGACACAACTGAGCAACTAACATTTTCACTTGGTTAGGTCTATGCTTTTTATCTTTTATTGATTTATTTTTGGCTTGTGGGACCTTACTTCCCCAACCAGGGATTGAACCTGCATCCCCTGCATTGGCAGCATGGAGTCTTAACCACTGGGCCGCCAGGGAAGTCCCTCCCACTCTTTTTTCAGTCCCATCTGGGATATTTTTTCTTCCTTGGGGTTTTCCTTGACCTTGTCCTACCAAGGAGAGCCCAGAAAGTGCCTGACACTAAGCTTTGGGTGGCCAAGGCATCCATTTCACAAGATATCCATCATGAATAAACCCAGTGCCAGCTTATGGCACAGCTACTGACAAAACAATCAAGTAAGGAATTAAGTTTGCCCCACCCAGGAAAGGCTTTTGTTCAGAAAGCCCTGGGTAACCTACGTAATGGACTGCTTGACTGGCCTTGCTTCTCCCTTCCCACACCCCAACTCCTGATCCTATGCTTTAAGTTACCCATAAAGAGAAACCCAGAAAACTCTAGATACCTCACACTTAGACCCTAATAAAGACAGAGCCCCAGGTCTGTACTCTCTCTCTCTCCACAGTATGGACCTCCGGTGTGCTGTGCACCTTCCAAGACCAGTGACTGATACATCTCCAAAGTTCCCTGATGGTTTTTACTGAAGTGAGTGTCCTGGATGACAATGAGAACCACAAGTTCTGGTTCAACCACAAAGTTGGCCCTGTGGGGTTAAGCGTCTGTGGGGCTTTCAAGGAATAAAACGGACCAGGTGGGTGCCTCAGGCATTCCTAGCTAATACCATTTCCATCCATAGGCTGGAACTATCAACACACCACCTCTATCAGGGGCCCCTGGACCCTCTGTGCCTGCCTCCTTCACTTCATTTTTAGAGGGGATCCGCTGGAGGAGGGCATGTCAACCCACTCCAGTATTCTTGCTGGAGAATCCCAAGGACAGAGGAGCCCAGCGGGCTATGATCCATAGGGTCGCAGAGTCGGACATGACTGAAGTGACTTAGCACACACGCACGAAGCGGTCTGTTAACATCTGAAGATGCTTTGGGAGCAGAGTCTGGTCTGGTCTCCCGTTCTTCCCACAGCTCATGCCGGTGGGAGTACATGTTTATTGACTGAATGTGTAGCATCAGGTTCCTTTCTATGTTAATATTGGGAAGAGGTGAGTCTCAGGTGAGGTTCCACTGCATCCATGCGAATACAAACACACACCCTCCAGATTTGCCAGGCTCTGCCCGGTGACTGATGACTCAGCATCTACATGGGAGGTAGGGAGAACATACCCACACCCCTTCCCCATTGCAAAGCATCCATGGCTGTGTAGGAGGATCCGGGTTGGGTCAGAAGCCTGGAACGCGAGTGCTGGCTCACCCACCTTGACCTGGCAGAAGGCACTGCCTCTCTCCAGACCTCTGTTTTCCATCTTTCTAATGGGATGACTGGAACTTGCCCGGCCTGAGTCTCAGATGGCCTGGGACAGCAGGTCTGAAACCTGGGTGGGAACTTTCAGCCTGGATCAGTGTGATGACCCAGACGGTAGGCTCCAGGTGGAAAATTCATCAGTGATTAACTACCCACTCAAAATGCTCAGCCCAAACCGAACCAGATGAAGGAATGTTTGTGGGATGGCTCAGTGTCCTCCCCTTTTCTCTCAGCCTCTCTTAATTGCAGAGTGGGCAGCTGCCATCTTCCCCCCTCCCTCACCCGAGTTTTGTTCAAACCCCTAATTTGTCAGTCAAAGAAGCAACAAAGCATTAGCAATGGGTGGAACGTGCCAGGCTGAAATGTGGCTTTCGTTCAGCCTGGGGCCTGCGCGGGGAGGCATGAGAAGTCACTGCTCTGCCCGAGGACCTAGACAGGGGGGCGGGCCCTTCCCCTGTACCCCTTCTTTTTTGCACCCGGGCACAGGCTTCAGAACAGAGGTCAGCAGCCTCGTGGCGCGCAGTAGGCTAATGCTTTTCTCTGATGGTTGCCATTAATAAAACATTACATCAAATGGGAGCTCAGAGGGGATAATTGGAGCTATTTATCACGTCTGCGGCCAGAGAGGGGATTGGCTCATGGGCACAGAGGCTGGTGACCAGGCACTAAGGGGTGAGCCTAGAATCTGGGGGAGCCTGGGGGATGGTCCCCTGGGAAGAGGCGGGGTGATCTAGATTTGAAGCCTCTGGCCCTCCCACCTGCCCCCGGGGTTTTAAGGACCCTCTGTTTTGTCCAACCTACCTGGTGGCTCAGTGGCTCTGACAATAAAAATCTTGCAATGCAGGAAACCGAGGCTCTATCCCTGGGTAGGGATGATCCCCTGGAGAAGGAAATGGCTACCTACTCCAGTATTCTCGCCTGGAAAATAGCAAGAACAAAGGAGCCTGTCGGGCTACAGTCCATGGGATCTCAAAGAGCAACTAATACTTTCACCTTTGGTCTAAATGGAGGCTCTGAGGCCGGACTCTATTTCCAGATAGGAGATGTTGGAATCCTGGCTCTACCACTTACTATCTGGGTAAGCTTTCTAAATTTCTGAGGCTTAGTTTCCTTATCAGTAAAATGGAAATAATACTAATAGTTAACATCCAGGGCCTTTGTGAAGATTACCTGAGCAGGGACTTCCCTGGCAGACCAGTGGTGAACGCTTTACCTTCCAATGAACCGGGGGTAGGAGTTCGATCCCTGGTCAGGGAGCTAGGATCCCACCTGCTTCATGGCCAAAAAACCAAAATATGAAACAGAAGCAATGCTGTGACAAACTTAATAAACACTTTATTTAGTTATTTTATATACTTTTTTAGAAAATATAAATTTATTTTAATTGGAGGCTAATTACTTTACAATATTGTATTGGTTTTGCCATACATCAACATGAATCCGCCATGGGTGTACACGTGTTCCCCATCCTGAACCCCCTCCCTCCTCCCTCCCTGTACCATCCCTCTGGGTCATCCCAGTGCACCAGCCCCAAGCATCCTGTATCATGCTTCGAACCTGGACTGGCGATTCATTTCATATATGATATTTTACATGTTTCAATGCCATTCTTCCAAATCATCCCACCCTCTCCCTCTCCCTCTCCCGCAGAGTCCAAAAGACTGTTCTATACATCTGTGTCTCTTTTGCTGTCTCGCATACAGGGTTATCATTACCATCTTTCCAAATTCCATATATATGTGTTCGTATACTGCATTGGTGTTTTTCTTTCTGGCTTACTTCACTCTGTATAATCGGCTCCAGTTTCATCCACCTCATTAGAACTGATTCAAATGTATTCTTTTTAATGGCTGAGTAATACTCCATTGTGTATATGTACCACAGCTTTCTTATCCATTCATCTGCTGATGGACATCTAGGTTGCTTCCATGTCCTGGCTATTATAAACAGTGCTGCGATGAACATTGGGGTACATGTGTCTCTTTCAATTCTGGGTTCTTCAGTGTGTATGCCCAGCAGTGGGATTGCTGGGTCATAAGGCAGTTCTATTTCCAGTTTTTTAAGGAATCTCCACACTGTTCTCCATAGTGGCTGTACTAGTTTGCATTCTCACCAACAGTGTAAGAGGGTTCCCTTTGCTCCACACCCTCTCCAGCATTTATTGCTTGTAGACTTTTGGATCGCAGCCATTCTGACTGGAGTGAAATGATACCTCACGGTGGTTTTGATTTGCATTTCTCTGATAATGAGTGATGTTGAGCATCTTTTCATGTGTTTGTTAGCCATCCATATATCTTCTTTGGAGAAATGTCTGTTTAGAAAGGGTCCTTCCCTGATGGCTCAGAAGATAAAGAATCTGCCTGCAATGCAGGAAACTCAGATTCGATCCCTGGGTTGGGAAGATGCCCTGGAGGAGGGCATGGCGACCCATTTCAGTACTCTTGCCTGGAGAATCCCGTGGACAGAACAGGCTGGTGGGTACAATCCATGGGATCACAAAGAGTTAGACACGATTGAGTAGGTAACACTTTCATTTTTCACTTTCCACATTAAAAAAAAAAATGTTACCTGAGCTAACACATTAAAGTGCTTAGCAGTTACCTTCTTGGCACACGGGAAGGACTCAGGAAAATCAGTTGTTATTTTTGTTAGTTTGGTTGGTTGAAGGGAGGGTGGGACAGTTGATCTGTGCCCCCACCCTCAAGTTGAACGATCACAGTTATGGAGTGAGAAATGCACCTGCTTCGTTCTCAAGCAGACCATCTGGGCACTTTCCAACCCTGACCACTCACCTCCGTCCTCACCATGAGACCATGGACAAGTCACACCACCCCATGAACTCTATTTCCTACCTGCAAGATGGGCTACTTCACAGAGCTAATGAAGTAGCTACTTCATTAGAGCTACTATATAAGGGTCAAGTGTGAAAGTTCAGTGACAGCTTCTAGCACAGTACTTATCACATGGTGGGACTCAATATATCCTAGGGCTCCTCTTGTCTCTCTTAGAAGAAAATTGCCTCCCACGTTAAGCAAAAGATGGACTCTGTCCAGGTATGAACAGGGCAGAAAAATCAGTTGGACTCACGTGGTGAATCTGACTCAGGTTCAGCTGGATCTAGGCACTCAAATGATACCACCCATAGTAGATTGCATTCCTGTCCCCAAATCTTAACCCTCTTTCTGTCCATGCCCTTGGTAATGGGACTCTGCAGTTCTTTCCACTTAATGGACAGAGCAGACTTCAGTTCCTTTGGATTCTGGGCTGGGCCACGTGACTTATTTTGGCCAGTGGAATGGGGCAGAAGTGACAGTTCTGAGGTCAGTCTTGAAGAGATGGAGTGTTTCTCCTTACTGTCTTGCACTTTTGCCATTCCTGTGACAAGAACTAACTAGGTGGCTGGCCCGTGGAGTAGGAGAGCCACGTAAACCAGAAGCCACCCAGCTGCCACCGTCTGCAACAGAGTGGCCTCCCTGAGTCTGCCTCCAGTCAGCCAAACAGGAACTGACTTGTACCCTATAGAATTCCTACAAGATTCCACAATCTCCTACAGAATTCCACAAGGTAGGTATGATCATCCTATTTCATTTTACTTTTTTAGAGTTAAAAAAGAAAAGATTTGTTTTTGGTTATGCTGGGTCTTCGTTGCTGTGCGTGGGCTTTCTCTCCTTGAGGCGAGCAGGGGTTACTCTTTGCTGTGGTGTGCGGGCTTCTCATTGCAGTGGCCCCTCTTGTTTCAGAGCACAGACTCTAGGCACGTGGGCTTCAGCAGTTGCAGCTTGTGGGCTCAATAGTTGTGGCACACCGGCTTAGTTGCCACACGGCATGTGGGATCTTCCCACATCAGGGGTCAAACCTGAGCTCCCCGCATTGGCAGGCAGATGCTTAACCACTGGACCACCAGGGAAGTCCCTCATCCCATTTTAGAGTTGAAGAACTGACGTTTAGAGATGAAATGTCTTTCTGATCCTAGAACCTGCATTTTGGACCACAGGCCCAGACTGCTGCCTGGAAAGCATGTCCCCAACGCATGGAGGCCTGTCTCCTTCCGGACCTTTCCTACTCTGTCCACGGCCCTTAAGAAAAGTGGAGGATGGCACGCAGCCACTGGTTAGTAAATGTTTCCCTAGAAGGACGGATGCTGAAGCTGAAACTCCAATACTCTGGCCACCTGATGCAAAGGACTGACCCATTTGAAAAGACCCTGATGCTGGGAAAGATTGAGGGCAGGAGGAGAAGGGGACGACAGAGGATGAGATGGTTGATGGCATCACCGACTCAATGGACATGAGTGTGATAGTTGGTGATAGACAAGGGAGGCCTGGCGTGCTGCAGTCCATGGGGTCGCAAAGAGTTGGCCACGACTGAGCAACTGAACTGAAGTGAACCAATTTCTTGCCTTGTCTGGTAGCCTGTAACCTGTGTAGGTGGAGACCTCCCAGGCCTCACACTAGTGCCAGGCACACTGGAGGTCGCGGCATAACGGGAGGGAGATCTCAGGGTGGGCAGTGGCTGTAGAGTCAGCGGCCCCTCACTCTTTCCCCCTGAATCTCATCTTGCCCTTGGTGACTTTGGCCCATCCCTGTACTCTTGGTCCCACAGCTAGAGGCATAGGCACGGTCACTCCCCACTTCACCCTCCAGGCCCCGGTCCTCTGCCTTTCTCATGCTTCCTTCAGAAAGCCAAGCTTCTCCCCTCTTCCAGGTCTTCGCCCGAGCTGTTCCCTCTGCCTGAAGTCCTTCTCACACCCCAGATCTTCACAGGACCAACTCCTTGAAAGTCTCAGCTCCCCTGCTGCCTTCTCTCAGCGCTTCCCCCTGATCATGCTGCCCAGATCGCTCACCTCTCCTGTCCCCCCGTCCCTTCGTTGTCTCCGTAACACGATTACTGCCAGGTATCATCGTGCTTATTTACTCATCTGCGTCTTCCCACTGTTCTATCCCCAGCATCTAGGACAGTGCTGGGCCCTCAGTTTTAGGTGCTCAATAAATAACAGTTGATGAGACTTTCCTGGTGGTCCAGTGGCTACGATTCCATGCTCCCAGTGCGGGGGGCCCGGGTTCCATCCCTGGTCAGGGAACGAGATCTCACATGCTGCAACGAAGATGGAAGATCCTGTGTGCCACAACAAAGACAAAAACAAGCCCAAAAAGCAGTTGAGAGAAGAAACGGATGAAGGATGCTTTATGGTGAGGGCCAATAGGAAGTGGGGGTGGGGCAGGTCTTCTTTTCAGGGAGCTCCATTTCTTGACGGAGTTTTGGCCACTGATTGTCAAGGCTGTTCACCTTCAGGGGTGCTAAGAAGCAGATGGGCTGGTGTGGACACAGCTGATAGGAAATGTGGCTGGAACAAGGGAGCCTGATCAGGCCCCCCACACCAGGGAGATCCCAGGAGAAACTGTTCATTTTGCAGGAAGCTTCTCTGTGAAGCTCCCCTGATACCCACCATTCTCCCAGGGCTCCTTGGCTCCTAAGGGGGCCAGGCTGGATCGGACTGGCTGATTTCCACTTTATTATATTATGATGACAACCCCCCCCCCCGGAATGATTAGGCCTTAATAAATAACGTTTCTCTCTGATATTGTGCTATCATTAATTCTGCTTAGCTCTCCTCGGAGAAAATTTTGTGGAAACATTCTCAGTGCTGCTATTTAAAGCTAAATTAATTCGGCTGATTATTTCTGTCCAAGTAGATTTGTGCCCAGGCGGCCCTGGCCAGCACTGGAGGGAAGTACGGTAGATTCTCAGGCCCCTCCCTCGAGGCCTTGAGCAGAGTTGCTGCTGGCCCCTTGCTTGGCAGAGCTTAAGCTGAAGTCCTCCCTGGTAGGGGAGGATGGAGCAAAGGGGCCTGGACCCCGGGTGTGGGGTGGGTACAAGTCCTCCCAGCCTCCCCTAAAGGAAGGTGATATTGGGAGGACCCTTCAGCTCTTCAGGGCTTCCCTGGTGGCTCAAATGGTAAAAAATCCACCTGCAATGCAGGAGACCTGGGTTTGATCCCAGGGTCAGGAAGATCCCCTGGAGGAGGAAATGGCAACCGACTCCAGTATTCTTGCCTGGGAAAACCCATGAACAGAGGAGCCTGGCAGGCTACAGTCCTTGGGGTCACAAGAGTCAGACATGCCTGAGCGACTAAGCCCCCAGGACCACCTCCAGCCCTTCTCCGCATCCCTCCACTCACAAAGGCACCCACAGGTGCAGCAGCCCTTGTTGTTGTCGTTGTTTAGTTGCCAAGACGTGTCTGCCCCTTTTGTGACCTGGACTGTAGCCTGCCAGGCTCCTCTGTCCATGAGATTTCCCAAGCAAGAATACTGGAGCGGGGCGACATTTCCTTCTCCAGGGGTTCTTCCAGACCCAGGGATCGAACCCACATCTGTTGCATCGGTAGGCTGATTCTTTACCACTGAGCCTCCTAGAATGCCGGCCGCATCCTTAGGGAAGTCACAGGGGTGATGCTGGGCTTCACAGGAGAAGATGTACCAGGCTGGGGTCCTACGTAATGAAGATGGATTCAGTGTAACCCCCTAGGTTTCTGTGTACCAATTCTGGGATCTATTTTTTTAAAAAAATCAGGATTCTGAACCTCCCTGGAGGCCTTTATGCAGCCACAGTGGGTTCTATGGTGCAATATGGTTGGCAAGCAGGGGTCAGGCCGACAGCAGGGTCCTGAGCCCCAGGGCAGGTGTCCGAGTCAACCATCCTGCCGTAACGATGCCCAGCTCTCTCTAATGGGGCAGGGCTGTGGAGAGCCCAGCAGGTTTCTCTGTAACAAAGCAGAATTCTGCAAATACGGATTTCTACAAAATCTCCGAGGGTTCAGCACAACTGAGCATGTTTCTAAAGAAAACCGCAGGAGTCTGTGTAGCCGGGCAAGTTTCTGCATAACCAACCAGGGTGATGGAGAATAGAAGTAGTCCTATCAGTATTAGAATCTGTTTGTGGAAAAGCCAGGAGCTGAGTTCTGTGAAGCTGCGTGGGGTTCTATAGAACCAGGTGGAAGTCTGTATCTGAGGCCAGGCATCTGGGTCCACGAAGAGGGCTGTGTAACAAGCACAGGGGTTTCTGATGATGGCAAGTTTGTGTCTTTGGAGGTCAGGAAGCAGACTTCTGTCTGGCAAAGAGGGGCTCTGTATAAAGGGTGAGATCTGGATAAAGTACGGCTCCTCTGCCAGGTCACAATCCTAAATGACGAAACAGACATGTCTGTGTGTTCTCTGCACAGGATGGGGTCCTGGGTGACAGAGCAAGGCACACATGCCTCGGGTGACCAGGCCCAGGTCAGGCGCCTGCCGCCTAGCTGCAAGGGAGACTGACAGTGTGATTCTTTGACATTTTTAGTGCCTGGGATGGGAAGCTGGTCTGGCCAGTAAAGGAGGGGCCTCCTCGAACATAGGAAGGGGATTCTCATTTTGGACAGCCAAGAGGAATGACGTATTGCCATTGCTCCTGCTGTCCATGGTGCTGAAGTCTCCCAACCACAGGGCCTTAGCTTATGCTGTTTTAGCTGCCTGTTCCCCTCTCTCCCCAGTTCCCACCTCTGATTTACTGGTAAGCCCCCTCCCACACACAGTGTGGTCTCCATTTCAACATCGTCGAGTCCTGGAGGCTCGCCCTGCCCCTCCTCACAGCCTCTCTATTGGCTTAGATAGCATCTGACTCTTTTCCTTCTCTGTACGTATAACATCATGTGCTTACGTATTTGAGTGTTTGTCCGTCTCCTTTCCAAAGGTTTTGGTCGGCCCTGTTCCTAGACCTGGGCTTCATCTCCTTACAGAGTATGCATGCAAGCTAAGTCATTTCAGTTGTGTCCAGCTTTTTGAGACCCTATGGACTGTAGCCTGCCAGGCTCACTCTGTCCATGAGATTCTCCAGGCAAGAATACTGGAATGAGTTACCATGCCCTCCTCCAGGGGGTCTTTCTGACCCCCGACCCAAGGATCAAACCCACGTCTCTTACGTCTCCTGCATTGGCAGGCAGGTTCTTTACCACTAGCACCACCTGGGAAGCCCTCATCGCCTTAGAGAGGTGGTCCCTACGTCTCCACCTCCAGCCCCCAAGTCTCCCCTGCATGGAGGTCGTGTACACCTCTCAACTCCGTGGGTCCAGACTGGACTCCTCACCTCCCTTCCCCTCCGCTTATCTCCCCGTCACGCCCTGTAGCCAGCTCTATCATCTGTCTTCTCATCTTCCAAACAAGACCTCTTGAGGTCATCACACACTTCTCCGTCTTCATCACCCTCCTCACTAACCCAGACTTCTCATCCTTGATGGCGCACCGGTCCTTTCTTACCTGCACCCTCAGGTTCCATCGGAGCCATGTGCTTGCAGGCACACATCACTTTACTTGTGTGCAAAAACCTGTCTCCTCGTGTTTTTTACACTTCTCACAGTCAAGGCACAGCTGTGGTGACTCAGGAAAAATAGTCTTACTTCACCTGGGATACTTTTTCTGTTGCTGTACTGCAAGCCTCAGACAAGAGTGGCTTGAACAAGATCAAAACTTCTTTCTTTCTTTCATCTCGTGTTTATAGGCTGGATCTCTCAGTGCTGGGAATCCCTTCTATCTGACCATTCCACCTTCCTCCAGGTGCTGCCCTCCTTGGCATGGGCAAGATGACACAACAGCATGTCCACTGGGTCTGCCTTCCAGCCAGTTGGAAGGGAGTAGGGAACAGTGGAGCTGGAGGGCCCCCAGTCACCTTCCCCAAGAGCACAGCCACTCCTCACATGTGCGGACTGAGCTGCAAGGGAGCCTGGGAAACGTAGTTGATCCTGGAAGACTGTGAGCCCAGCTAAAACCCCGAGTTCCAATCCATCACTCAGGGACGAGGGAGAGACAACCAGCCATCCCTTCTGCACAGATTTAAAGAACTGAAATAACAGACCCTGAAACAGGCATTTACTGAGCCCCTGGAGGCACGTGCTCTCTTTTGAGCCTTGTGGCAACATTACAGGCAGCTGCCATCACCTCCTCTTCTTAGAGGGGAAAACTGGGGTGAGGAGGGGGTGTTGAATGATTCACTCAAGATCACGAAGCTAAAAGTGACAAGATGGGGTCCACAGAGATGGCCCTTAAAGTCAGAACCCAGGACTTTCCCATCACATCCCTCGGAGGGGATATCCCAAGGAGGGAAGGGCATTGCCAGTTTTCTTCACGGCTCTATTCTCAGTGCTTCCAACAGGAGGGGCTGCATTAATATTTCTGGAATGAGTGAATTTCTTTTTTTTTTTTTTTTCTGTTGGCACCTCAACCTAAGAGGAGGGACTTGCATTTTTTTTGTTCTGTGGGAATGTGCCAATGGGGACTCCCTTTCTTTACTTATTCCCCCCCCCCCCCCCCCAGTGGGGGTGCCCGCCACCACAACTTTGATTTCCTTGGTGAATCTGGTTTCCAAGGGTGAGAACTCGGCCAAAAAGAATCCTTGCTGTGTGGTCCCCTGGCCCTCAGACTGTCTGCCTCTCCCTGGAAGTTCAAGGCTGAGTAACCCAGAGGGAAGCTGTGCTTCTCCGATCAGTTTCCCCTGGATATGACATTAATAGCGAACATTCATCAGTCCCTTACCATGTGCTCCTTGTTCTTAGTGTAGTGTTAGTTGCTCAGCCATGTCTGATTCTTTGCAGCTCCATGGAGCCCACCTCTGTCCATCGGATTCTCCAGGCAAGAATATTGGAATGGGTTGCCATTTCTTTATCCAGGGGATGGATCTTCCCGATCCAGGGATCGAACCTGGGCCTCCCACATTGCAGACAGTTTCTTTACCGTCTGAGCCACAAGGGAAGCCCTGTTCTAGATGCTTTAAATGTACCACCTTTCTTTCTCACCCTGTCCTTTGATTCGGGCACCTTTGTTAGTTCTATTTTGCAGACAAGGAAATTGAGGCACAGAAAGGATAAATAACCTGCCCAAGATTACACAGCAAATGATGGAGCCAGGAAAAAGCCCAAGCGTGCACCTGTGACTGTGACACTGTAACTTTGTACAATTTTTTATACTTTTATTTATTTAGTTTTGGCTGCACTGGGTGTTGGCTGCTTTGCTCGGGCTTTCCCTTGTGGTGCTGAGTGGGGGCTACTCTTCGACGCGGCGCCCAGGCCCCTTGCTGTGCTGACTTCTCTTGTTCCTGAGCACAGCCTCTGGGTGCGATGACTCAGCAGTCGTGGCATATGGGCTGAGTTGCTCTTCAGCATGTGGACTCTTTCCAGACCAGGGGCTGAACCCATATCCCCCGCACTGGCGGGTGGATTCCTAGCTACTACACCACCAGAGAAGTCCAACTTTATGCCATTGACAAGATCTGATTGTAGCTCTGTATTCTGACTCATTGCAAAGCTCATTTTTTCCGATAGGAAGACCGAGGCTCAGATAGCTAGGAACGCTCCCCTATGGTCCAGTTTGCAGCCCAGCCTCTCCAGGGCTCCAGGCAGTTTCTAAATGGCAGAGGTTTGCAGGGGACTCTATCCCTGAGGTCCTCTGGCTCAGAAGGCAGGGCTCACGTTCTTCCAGAAGTGATTCCTTGCTTTCCAGGGGGATCCACGCCCAGGGCTGGCCTCCTTTCCTTCCAGATGTTGCAGCTGTGTGAGTGTGTGTTGGGGCGGTAGGGTAGGGCAGCGAATGGTGGGTGTTGAACGGTGGAAGAAGGCTGTTTATTTACAATGTGACAATTTTGATGTATTTGCCAGGGGGAAAAACACCCTAGCAGCACACAATTAAATTAAAAGACTAGCGGTTGTGGGCGAAGCTCGTCTACAGCTGACTTAGAACCAAATGGATCGGAGAAAAACAACATAAATTGCAGAGGCTCCGGTTCCTTAGCCAGGCAAGTCGCCCTGCAGCTCTTGGATGGTGCTCTGGCAGAGGGGCAGCGCGGGGCGGGGGTAGGGGCGGGGGCGGAGGAAATGAAGCTTGCCTAGGCGAGCACCCGGCTGGGACCCAGCTTAGGGTGGGTGGTGGGGGGCAGGGGGAGCTCTATGTGTTTTGGCTTTCGGGCTGTGATAGGCCTCCCTGGAGCATTGTGGAGGCTCCTCTGTGTTCTTTCTGAACTTCTCCATCTCCTCCCTGCTGTCTAGGAGGGTGACTATACTTGTGAGCTTCTGCTGTCTCCCTCCTCTCTTCAGCCAGTTACTAGCCAGGCCCCGCGGGTTTGGCTCTAGCATCTCTGTCCTCTCCATACCTTACCTTCTCCCCTCCGCTCACTGGGACGCCCATCCCATATCTTGTCTGAAACATGGCAGCAGCCTCTCCCTGGCCTCCCTGCCTCTGAGTTTGCCCAGTTAGACCTGTTCCACAATCAGTTTTATTCGCCTCCCTGTACTGATCCCAGGTTCCTATTACATTGTTCAAAACCCTCGTATTCATCAGGCCTCTGTTATGATGATGCTGTGTAACAAACAGTCCTCCAAACCTCAATGGCTTGCAACCATAAACCCTTGTTTTTCTCACTCCAGAGTCTTCAGGTTGTCTGGGGCAGGTCTGTGACTTATGGCTCTTGTCCAGGGACCAGCAACTACCCAAAGCAAGCTCTTTCCATGCCAGATGGCGGAAGCACGAGTGCCAAGCTGACCCTCATAACGAGATTAAAGTCTCTGCACATAGCAAGTCCACTAACACTTCATCGGCCAAAGCAAGTTGCGTGGCTAAGCCCAATGGCGGCAGAGAAATATACTCTGCTTCCTCTAATAGGAGCAGGCGAGCTCCATGACAAAAGGAAAAGACATGTAATTCTATTACAAGGAGGAATTGAAGAACTGGGGATAATAAAGCAATTTGCCACCGTCCTTTACAATTGCGGTTCTTGAAGTTATAGGCCCTGGACTAGTAAGAATCATCACCGTCACTTGCACCCCACTCACCCCAGACCTTCTGAATCAGAAACTCGGGGGTGAGGCAGGCTCTAGTTTGAGGGCCACAGGTTGTTCAGCCAGTCTGCCTCTCTCTTTATCTCTCAGTGCCACTAACTACGTCCCTTCCCGGAGCCTGTATTTTCTCTTCCTGCCAGAATGCTTCTCCCCCCCTCCCCCATCCACTTGGCAAATTCGTGTTTATTTTTCCAGGCTGGAGCCACACAGCCCCTCCTCCCAGGAACCTCTCCACCCCACCCCCACCCAGGCAGACTTAATCATTCCCTCCTCTGCATTTTCTCAGGATTCATGCAGGCACACTCAATCTGTAGGCACCAGATTGTGTGACACCTCGGTGTTTGGGACAGGGGATTCCCCTGGGAGCGGGGGGCGGAGACAGGACTGTATCTTATTGGCCGTTCTTATTGGCCGTTTCCTCCCCAGCACATTGCCCATGCCTGGCACGTGGTTAGGACTCGATAATGTTTGCTGATTTTGTTGCTGATTTTCAGGGACTGTTGCCAGGCTGAGCGGACACTACTATTTCTGCTTTCGGAATCCAGCCTTCCCGGAATGTTGGTGGGGAAGATAGATGGAGGGGTAGTGGGTGAGAGTGAGGCAGGGTAGCTCAGGCTGAGAACCACTCAGACTCGAGGTGTGAGTTGGGGAGAGGTCCTGGGTCCCTGGATTGGGCCCGAAGCAGATGAGAAGAACATCTGGTGCTCAGACGCCCGGCAGCTGTCCTTGCTTGTAGCAAAGCTGGTAAAGGCTCATCCAGGGACTGCGCAGGGCTAAGGAAGCTCTGACCGTTTGATTGTGCATCAGATATTGGACAAGTGGACCGACCATCAGCCTGGGGATCGTGGGCAGAGCTATCGCCCCCATCGGAGTAGGAGCGAGTCTGAGTCAGGTCTACGTCTCCTCTGTCAGGGTGGGGCTCCTGGGGAGCATGAATTGTCTCTGCTCCTTCAGACCAGGGGAAACCTGCTTCTCCAGCTAGGCTGTGTCTTTCCCAGCAAACTGAAGGCTCTGGTGCCAGGACTGGGTCTCTCCTGCTGGCCTTGGGCACCCCTGGGATGGGGCAGAGCCTCTGTCATTTTCAGTCCTTGGGCAGATGCCCCTTTGCTCCAGAGAAAGAAGCAAAGCATCCTCAATTTTCCTTCCTTCCTCTGCGACGGTCTTAGCCGTAGGCTGTGAGATCTTTGACTTTCATTCTGGCCGCAGGATCTTTAGCTGAGCATGTGGGATCTAGTTCCCTGGCCAGGGATCAAACCCAGACCCCCTGCACTGGGAGCATGGAGTCTTAGCCCCTGGACCACCAGGGAAGTCCCACTTTCTACAGATGAAAGGCTTCCTCTGCCTTCAACCCTGACGTGTCTCTGGAGGAGCTTTCTCCTCCCTTCCCGAAACACCCTGAGAATGAGCAGTCAACCCAAGGAAGAAGAGATTTCAGTACTCACGTGGAGGGAGGAGCTGGGAGCTTGGGGGCCAGGGAGGAGGGCAGGTGCAATAGGCCAAGGAGAGCCTTGGACTTCCCTTCCGGCCTGACAGGTACATTTCCAGGGAAATTGAATATGTACATTTCAGCTTCCTTTGCAATTAACGCATCTGGTTAGCAGTGGGCAGGAGGCTTTTGATGTTTGCGTCTTGGTGCCCAAACCTTTTTAAGCCTCTTTTCTTTGAAGCCAGGGAGACTTGTGTTTCTGCCAAGGAGTAGACAGACTTGCGTAGCCTCAGTCTTTGGAGACCTGGCTCCTTAAGGGCCCTCGGAGGATGGGGACCCTAGTTTTTCACTCAGGACTTAGTATGAGAAAACTTTTGGAAAATTGCCTTTGACAGAAGGGGATGGGGAGAAACCTGGTAGATTCCACAACGGGACTCACCAGGCTCATCTTTCTAAGAAGCCAGGCAAGGGGGCTGCCTTCCTCCAAAGCTTCTGGAGTGGCTTTTGGGGACTTCCCTGGTGGTCCAGTGGCTAAGACTCCGCATTCCCAGTGCAGGAGGCCCAGGTTTGATCCCTGGTCAGGGAACTAGATCCCACATGCTGCAACTAAGAATTCACGTGCCACAGCCAAAGGTCCGGCATGCTGTAATGAAGATCAAAGATCCCTCAAGCTGCAACTAAGACCCAGCGCAGCGAAATAAGCAAACAAACAAATGAAAGAATGGCTGTTGCTTCCCCAGGATTTCATCAACCTCCCTATCTCCCCACCCACTTCTAAAGTCATCCTTTAACGTGGTGGGATTTTCCGTAATGCAGGCAACTGATGATTCCTCAATCTCATGGAGAGTATGAAGAAGCACCTTCAGAGGCCTGGCTGTTTTCACTGATTTGGAATCCTCTGCAGAGTAACAACAATCTCGCTGTGCAAAGGCAGCCCGAGTTGAAGAGCTTCCTTTTGGAAGATTTGTGCCCTGGAGCTCTCTGTATAGAACATTTGCAAGAGACGCAGGAAAATACCTTAGGCCCTCCTTTCCAGACCCGCTGCCTCTGCCCCCAGCCCCCAATCTCGGTCTATCCCTTCACCAACTCCTCTTGAGCCTCTGGAAGGAGAAATACCACTTCTGTCCTTGACCTGTGGGGAGGGGGGCTGGTGGGCAGTGGGCAGCAGCTACTGCCATTCCTCTGATTGGAGCACTGGGGTCTTCACGGGAGGGGGAGGTGCGGGTCTCTGGCCCTGCTTACAGGCCAGGCCTATGGACACTGGCATTCACAGGGGCTCTCTGAGGGCTGGGGGGGTTTCAGAGCTTCAGCAAGGTCTGAGGCGTGTCTATGCACTGCTCCCCAGATCAGACATCTCCTTGACAAGAGGCAGTACAGCTCTAAGAGGCTCCAACCCGGTTTGGTGCTTTGAGCTCTGGTGGGCAGGGGGGCAGAGGGGGGAGTCTGAGCCTAATGAAGATCTGAGGATGGAGGGAAGCAGCATTTCCATGTAAACGGGACCCTCGTGGTGGTGGGAGACCCACTGTGGGTCTGGCGGAGGCCCCTTCTGATGGAGAAGGCACAGCTCTTCATGGGGGAGGAGAGGGTATCTTGTCAACACCCTGGTGTCACAGACGGAGCAACTGGTGACCTGGGCCTGAGAACTGCGGGGTAGCCCCCCTCTTCATTGCTTCACGGTGACTCAAGTGGGCAGGGTAAGTGGAAGAAGGGGCCACCTGCCTCTTCGGGGGTCTGAGCAACAGATGAACACGATCTGCAGGAAGTCTTGGGTTTGAACCATGAGTTGATAGGGCTTCGAGAGTCCCCAGTCGGACTTCCCTGACAGTCCAGGGGTTAAGACTCCATGCTTCCAATGCAGGGGGCGCAGGTTTGATCCCTGGTCGGGGAACTAAGATCCCACACATGCTGCATAGCATGGCCAAAAAAAAGAAAAAAGTTTCTCCAATCAAGCGCCTTTGACCCAGGGGTTGGCACCCTGCATGGTCGTGGCAGAACCAGGATTGGAACTTGGGTCCCTTTTCTCTTGGGTTGGTGTCTTAGCCCTTCTCATGACAGGTTGAACTTGATGAAGAACTTCTCATCTCTGATTGTTGTCACAAACGCAGAGGAAGCTCGGAGCTGGCCTGGGGAGAGCTCTCAGGCTGCTCACCCGCCAAGGGCAGCCTGAGAGTTCCAGCTGAGCCCCAGCCTCCAGCCCGAGTACCCACCGGGTCTCAGTGGAGGTTTCCTGTGATTGAAAGGGCAGTCTGGGAACAGCAGGCCTCAGTGGAGAACCGAGGTCACGGTAGGAGGGGGCACCTGGCCCCAGCCCCCTGCTTAAGAATAGACATGGAGTCATCATCCAGTGAACACCCCTCCTCCTCCTGGAAGATGCGATTCCCCTCCGGTGCCTTCAGTCACCTCCCCTGAAAGGGAGCGGAAATTTGCAGCGGGCGTCAAACCCACGCAGGTGGGAGCTGACAGCGCTGCCTCCTAGCCTGCCCCCACCACTGCTCCCGGCACAGCCTGTTTCCAGGTGCTCAGAGGCACCTGGGTTGGGCAGGGGGGCTGCACTTCATCCTCACCAACTCTGACCTGGATAGGGGAGGAGGCGGGGGCTCCAAGAGATGGGGAGGGTGTTGGGGTCCCCGTTCTGGGCACTTTGGGCCCTGGCCACGCCACTCGCTCATCCTGCGATCTGGGCCTCAGGGTCAAACAGGACAGTGATGCTCTCATTTAACAGGGCTTCATGAGATGGCCTGTGGAATGCTTGGCCCCCGCTAAGCTCTTTGTCATGGTGATGAACCTCCTCTGTCCCTGGAAGGCCATCTTCTGCATATGCTGTGTCATCTCACCCCCCTGCAAACCCTGAGAATTAATTACCCACTGGACTAAGGCAGCATGAATCCAGTCATTCCTGCATCCTCAATCCCCACCGGTTGGTACTGGCTTGAAGGCCCAGGCTTCTCAAATGGTACCCCCTTCCCAAGACTGTGGGAAGAGGCCCTCCCACAAGGGGAGGATGGCAGGGGGTGAGTATTTTTGTCTTAGCCCCCCTCCTCCCATGGGCTGGTGGGCTTGGTTATGTCCCTGCTCCACTCTACACCCCAACTTCTCCATCTGCCAAATGCAGGGAGGGTTGGTTGAGAGGGTCCCAAATGGCCATCTAGAGGCAAAACCGGTGGGCTCTCTGAGTCTGTCGTTGGGGGGCGGGGGGTCCCTGCAGTGACAGAGCAGAGGAACACTTGACCCCTAAAGGTCAGGAAGGAGGGATCCAGGAAGTGATGGAGGTCGACTGAATGGAGGTTTGATTGAATGAAATATATTTTATATGAATTTTACGTTATATGATAACTGAATGAAGTTTGTAAGAATTACAAAGCAAATATACTCAACTCCCTCCCTCCCCCCTTACCTCTGTTTCTCTGTGGGCTTAATCTGCTGGGTAATTGCCAGAAGGCCATGTGCCCCTCCCCATTGGGTGTGGTCCACATGGCTGCGGGAACATCCTGCAGGGGACATTCAGCTCGAGTCTCCCACTCAGTGTGATGCCACAGGAAAAAACAGGGGCCAGGGAGATCTGCCTTTAAATCCTGATTCTGCTACTTCCAGGCTGCGTAGTTTTGGAAAAGTCTCTTCCCTTCTGCAGGGCTCATTTGCAGATATAGTGGGGCCCCAAATGCCTTCCTCGCAGGGCTTTTTAAAGACTAAACGCAGCCCCGGGTTGTGGACAGAACCTCTTCCTCCTGCAGGCGCTGCTGCTTCTCGTGGGGGTTAATCCCCTCCCTTCTCCTTGGCCACTACCGCTTAGAGCCTGCACCCCGGTCTCCAGGTGGCAGAGGTATGGGATGGCCACTTGGGTGGGGTCACACTGTGCCCATCTCCCCGGGCCCCATGCCCTCCTGCCCTGACCCTCCAACTCAGTGCCCCAGCCACCAGGACATGCCCGTCACAGTGCCCTTTCCAAGCAAGCCCCGAAGGTCAGATTCACTGAAAAAGTCATTTTGGGAAATCTCCATTTCTTGGTAGATGTTTACTCGGGGACACAATGAATGAGGCATCGACAGGGAGCCGAGTTCCAGGGAACAGGCTGAGGAAGCTGGGGCCGTAGCTGCAGAAGTGCTCCAGGAGGAGGACTGCAGACTGGTGGGGCTGCTTCAGGAGGCCTGGCTCCCAGAGCTGAGTGCCGCCGCCCCACCCCAGTTCCCCCACCACCTTGGGGGTGACAGGTGAGAACAAACCAGGCTCCAGAGCCAGGCTGCCCCGGCATGAATCCCAGCTCTGCCCCTCCTGAGCTGTGTGGCCTTAGCAGATGAAGTGAAGCTCTCTGAGCCTCAGTGTCCTCACTTGCAAGGTGGGGACCGCCACAGTCCTCTTGTTAGGGGAAGCACACTGATTGAACCCACCCGCCCTGGCCAGGCACCATAGTAACCATTTGCATGAGTTGTTTTATGACAGGAGCTCCTGATAACAAATACGGAACTAATAAGCCACCACCAACCGGAAGGGTTCAGGAAAGGTTGAAAGGAGACACCGCATGTCCGTCCACTTCCCAGAATCCCTCTCACTAGCATCCATCTTGGCTGAGCGATGCATGCGCCACCAGGAAACACTCTGAATTAGAGTGATTGGCCAAAGACCACCCGGAAACTAATCCCATCACCATAAAACCTGAGTCTGCGAGCCACGCGGCAGAGCAGTTCTCCTGGGTTCCCTTACCCCACTGCTCCCCACCCGGGTGCCCTTTCCCAATAAAATCTCTTGCTTTGTCAGCACATGTGTCTCCTCGGACAATTCATTTCTGAGTGTTAGACAAGAGCCCAGTTTCGGGCCCTGGAAGGGGTCCCCCTTCCTGCAACACTCTGAGCACACAGAGGTGCTAATGTGAGGCGATGTGTGTGAATTCTCCTAGCAGAGAGCCTGATTCACAGTGGGGGCTTAATAAATACTTGCTGATTCTATTGTGATGTATTTGTTGAACTTCAATTAAAGGCAGTTTACTGTGTTTGATGCTGAGAACCCAACAAGGAATAAGATCCAGTTCTTCCTCTGTAGGACCTCATGGTCTGCGGGCGGGGCCTCCCCTCCCTCCTTTTCCTCCTTCCCTTCCTGCTTTCCTGGGAGGCTGCAGGTAGGGCTGGGGAAGACCTGAAGAAACTCAGGAGGGCTCAGGCTGGTAGCTGTTTTAAAGAGGATCTTCCCAGGTTCAGGGTTTATAAGCTGGTGGTCCCCGGGTCCCTGATCTCCCATCCTTGCCCTCTCTTCTCAGTTGAGTGATGCCTCTTTCTAGGGCTGTGTGCCAAACCCCTTCTGTCCTGAGCCCAGTTGAAAATGGGTAAAATTCTGGGCTCATGGGGAACCTGAATCTCGCTCCCAGCACCTTTTGCCCCATTCCTTTCTGCCATCGGAACTCTCACTTTATTCCCTCAACTGAGCAGAGCTCAGGGTCAGGCTAAAAGAAAAAAGATTTTTAAAAAGAACAGGAGCAGGTCGGGCTGCCCAGGCAGTCTGAGTCAGGTTGGAGCTGAGACTGCACAGCGCCTGGGGTGGCGGGCACTGCCCGGCCAGTGCTCTGGAAGGCTGGGGAAGTGGGATTCTGGGAAATGGACGGACATGCACTGTCTCCTTTCAACCTTTCCTGAACCCTTCCGGTTGGCGGTGGCTTATTAGTTCCGTATTCGTTATCAGGAGCTCCTGTCATAAAACAACTCATGCAAATGGTTACTATGGTGCCTGGCCAGGGCGGGTGGGTTCAATCAGTGTGCTTCCCCTAACAAGAGGCCTGTGGCGGTCCCCACCTTGCAAGTGAGGACACTGAGGCTCAGAGAGCTTCACTTCATCTGCTAAGGCCACACAGCTCAGGAGGGGCAGAGCTGGGATTCATGCCGGGGCAGCCTGGCTCTGAAGCCTGGTTTGTTCTCCTCACCTGTCACCCCCAAGGTGGTGGGGGAGCTGGGGTGGGGCGGCGGCACTCAGCTCTGGGAGCCAGGCCTCCTGAAGCAGCCCCACCAGTCTGCAGTCCTCCTCCTGGAGCCCCTCGCAGCCTTGAGCAAGTGGGTCCTCACTGGCCCTCTGCTTCCTCATCTGCAAAGCTCGGGGAGGGTGATGTTACTGGGCTCCCGCTGGCTGAAACCTTTGCATCCCATTTCCCATTCACAGCAGTTCCAGTTCCACCAAACAGCTGAGTTCTCCTGGCTCTGAAGAAAGGAGCTTCGGAAACTGGGGTGACTCCCTCATAGAGGGGTGCTAGGGTCTCCATCTCCAAGAGCCAGAGATCAGGGTCTCCAAGGCTCCTGAGTACCTGAGCCCTGACCTGAAATCCGGGGTGTGAGTGTGCTGCCGTGCACCTCGATTTTCTTGGAACAGAAAGATGAGATGGCTTTGTGATGTGGGCGCTGCCCACCGTCCTGGCATTCTCTTGGGAGACATGGCGCTTGTTCCGGTGGCCTGTGTTGCTTGGACTGTCTGGGAGGCTCCCTATAGGAAAGGCCGTGACAGCTACCCAGGGACCCAGGAGGAGCTGATCAAGTGCTCCAGGCACTAGGCTCGGCCAGTTCTTCTAGCCATATCCTGCTCTCCGTGGGGTGAGGGCTGCAGCGGGAAGTCGGCAGGGCCACGAGCCCCCGATGGTGCCCTGGGAAGAGGGCAGAGATCTGCTGGCCCTTCCTCTCTTTCCGTGGCTTCTGCCTGATCCAGGGACCCTCCTGATACCCCCTGCCTTCACCCTCGCCCTCTCCAGGTGTCCTTCTGCCCTTCTCTGGGGCTCTCCTTGTCCTCAGAATGACTTTCAAACCCTCACGCGGCATTTGAGGCCGTTCACCATCCGCCCCCTGCCCGTCTTTCCAGCCTTGGTCTCTCTGCTCCCCCTTTACTCCAACCGCACCACCATTCTGCAAATGTAACTTGCTGCTTCCTTCTTGCCTCTGTACCTTCACATATGCTGTTCCTGCCTGGATGCCTTTCTCTCCTTGGCCAGCATCTTAATCAAATTTCAGCTCAGGTGTTACTGACTCAGGAAAAGCTCCACCGCCACCCCCACCCCCGCCCCCAGGCCTCTTTGGCTTCCATCCAGCACGGGTCACGGTGTCACATTGTCCCTCCATGGGTTTCCACAACTCCTTAGTCTGTGAGGCCCACAAAGGGAGAATTACTATTTTTTATTAAATCTTTTATTCCCAGGGCCAAGAACAAAGCTTGGCAGAGTGTAAATGTCAACAAATAATTGTTGAGGGTCGATGGAAGGTGCAAGCTGTCTGAACTCCACTAGGATGAAGAGGAATTAATAAGTAGCATGCTTTTTGAGTGTTTAGGGGTTTCCCTGGTGGCTCAGATGGTAAAGAATCTGCCTGCAATGCAGGAGACCCAGGTTAAATCCCTGGGTCAAGAAGATTCCCCCAGGGAAGGGAATGGCAATCCACTTCAGTGTTCTTGCCTAGACAATTACATGGACAGAAGAGCCTGGAGGGCTACAGTCCATGGGGATGCAAAGAGTCGGACACAACTGAAAGATTAATACTTTCCTTTTCACTTCATTGAGTGTTTAATGTATGCCAGGCACTTTAATAACAAGAGCTGACGTGTATTGTGTTTCTACTCTATAGAGTAGACAGTTATTCCTCACAAGAACAAGGAGAGGCAGGTACTTCTATTAGCCCTCTTTTGCACAGATGAAGAAACTGAGGCCCAGGGAAAGCCCAAAATTTTTGATAGTTTATTGACCAGGTGAAGTTGTCTACTCCAAACTTTTTTTTTTTTTAATTAATTAGATAATTTGTCTGTGCTGGGTCTTAGCTGCAGCATGTGGAATCTACTTCTTTGACCAGGGATCAAACCTGGGTCCCCTGCATGGGACACACGGTGTCTTTAGCCACTGGACCACCAGGGAGGTCCCTCCAGAGCCCAGACTCTTAACCTGGCTATCGGCTACCCTTCTCCAGACAGAGTAGCAACTACAAGACCTGTAGTGGTCCTGATGAATCTCTGTCCTTGTCTCTTTAGGTAGCGAGCAAGGAGATGCTGGCTGGATTCCCCACTCCTGATGGAGGGCCATCTCTCTTGCCTGGTTCTCCTCTCTTTACTTCCCCCTCAGAAAGAGGGGAAGGGGCTGTCTCTGGTCGGACCCCGCCCATTCTCAGCACTGTTTCCAGGCAACCTGTTTCCTGGGCAGCGCCCCCTGCTGCAGTTGTGTTGCCATGGTGACTGCAGAGGGTACAGGTGCATCAAGATGGTGAAGGAAACAGCTCTACTTCCTAACTGGCCCTGAGTCCCCCTCTAAGAGAGAGCCAGGGGTGTGCAGACAGGTCCTCTGACACGCAGTGCTCAC
The DNA here is from genome assembly GCF_016772045.2 of Ovis aries. Taxonomy (NCBI): domain Eukaryota; kingdom Metazoa; phylum Chordata; class Mammalia; order Artiodactyla; family Bovidae; genus Ovis; species Ovis aries. The sequence goes on from NC_056064.1 coordinate 15,108,660, forward strand.
TGGGCATGAAGACAGGGTTAGGCCTCTGGTCGGAGAGTGGGGCAGAGACTGGGGAAGGGTAGGAGGGCAGGAGCAGGGCCCAGGGTCCAGCTCACTTGAGAGTAAAACACTCCCCTTGAAATTTCTGGCTTCAGAGTCCACGGCGTGGGAGCATCAGCTGCTAACCTCTGGCTGCTGCTTTTTAGAGCAACGAGGAACTGGGAATTTTGTATTCTTCACGGGAGGAGTCATATTTTCTTTCCCTTTTCCATGTGAAAAATATATTTAAAATACCTGCTGCAAGAAAAATCACCTCCATCCCACTATGGAAAATTGCACAAAAATAAAATTGCTGCCCTCGTCATTAAGTCTTATCACTCAGAAGTTTCACAAACTATGAAGAAAAAGAAAAGAAAAGAAAAAGGGCGTGCTCAGTCATGTCTGTCTCTTTGAGACCCCATGGACTGCAGCCCGCTAGGCTCGTCTGTCCATGGAATTTTCCAGGCAAGAATACTGGAGTGGGGAGCCATTACTCCAGGAGATCTTCCCGACCCAGGGATTGAACTTGGGTCTCCTGCATTGGCAGGTGGATTCTTTACCACTGAGCCACGTGGGAACTCCTACAAACTATGAACCACTTATGAAATCTACTCACTGATTTTTCTGTGCTTATACAGATCTGTCTCTGTATATTCATACATGTAACAATATATTGTATTAAATTGGAATCATACTCTACAAATTGGTTTATGTCTTGCTTTTTAAAAAATGAATATTTGTAGCAACAAATGGGCTACAGCCTATTGATTTATTTAGTTTTGGCTGTGCTGGGTCTTTGTTGTTTCATGCGGGCTTTCTCTAGTTGCTACGGGTAGGGACCACTCTCCTGGGTCAGGAAGATCCACTGGAGAAGGGATAGTCTACCCACTCCGATATTTTTAGGCTTCCCTTGTGGCTCAGCTGGTAAAGAATCCGCCTGCAATGCAGGAGACCAGGGTTCGATCCCTAGGTTGGGAAGATCCCCTGGAGAAGGGAAAGGCTGCCCACTCCAGTATTCTGGCCTGGAGAATTCCATGGACTGTAGAGTCCGTGGGGTTGCAAGGAGTTGGACAAGACTAAGCGACTTTCACTTCCATGCATGGGCTTCTCATTGCGGGGGCTTCTCTTGTTGCGGAGCACAGGCTCTAGGTGAATGGGCTTCGATAGTTGGAGCACGTGGGCTTAGTACGCACCGCAGCATGTGGAATCTTCACAGACCAAGGATCAAACCCATGTCCCCTGCATTGGCAATCAGATTTTTAACCGCTGTACCTCCAGGTAAGCCCCTACATCTGGCTTTTTAAACTTTGAGATATACACTGGAGATTTTCCATATCAGTAAGTATTGATCTATCTTATATTACTGAGAAGGGCAGAAGAAGAGGAGGCCTGAAGTGGGGGCAATCCTGAGAGGCTCCACGGAGTGTGTGTGTCGGGGGGGAACTCACTGACTTGCCTGAGAGGGGCAGGGAGGTGGTTACAAGCAAGACAGGAAAACGGCACTTATCACTATAATGCACAAGGTATGCTACGCCCATCATCCTATTGACCTCTCACAGGATCTGCAAAGGAAGACTGATTCCCCCCCCCCCCCCCCCCCCCCCCCGCCAAGCCGTGTGTATTACAAATGCAGAAGGGAGGCCCCAGCTCCCAATGCCAGGATGTGGAGTGACCTGATCCCAGACTGGCATCCTCCAAGCCTGTTGGGTTTTCCGTCCTCTGTCCAGTCCCTGGCATGCAGGATGTGGGAAACCCCCTTTCCTTTCTCCAGCCACCCCCCTTCCTTTGTCCTCTCCACGGCAGTCGGAGCTAGGTGGAGCTCTGCCCTCCACCGAGCACTTTGGAATTCATAAAAATGGTAATTTATTGAACAAGCCTGCAGAGAAGGGAAGTAATGAAAACCATAATATAAATTACGAGGCCATTGGTGTTATACGGCTGGAGCTAATGCTGTTAGTCCCCAGAAGGATACAGAGAGCCTCCCCTGACTCCACCCTCTTTGGCTGAGTGTCTGCTCTGGGAGCCCCAAGGAGTGAGAGGTCCATGCGTCCGCAAGACTGACAGACTTTCAGCTGAGTTTAGCTGGAGGATGCCTGGGAGGGTGTGTGCCCGCCCAAAGCCTCAGTTTCCTCACCTGTCATACCGCATGGTGCTCATCAAAGGACAGGGGCTACACGTGTGAGGCTGTGCCTCTATTAGGGTGATTGCCACAACTGTATTTCCTCAGTTGGGAGACTCCCCCATTATCTTTCTAACATTTTCATTTTGCCATCATGAAGCATCCTACTGTAATGGATTAATAATATAATATAGTAACACAGGTCTCCTTTTGCTTCTGAAAAGCTGTTAACTTGGATTTCACTTAAAATCAATAGCACCTTAGGACTGAAGAAGCCTCACATTATTATTGTTGTTATTTATTGTCACTGGATGCTGCTACCTACTCCTCACCTTAAAAAGGAAAAGAACTCTTGGAAAAGGGAGGAGAAGGAGGCTGCGGGGACTCACGCCGTGTGACCCTCAGGATGTGATTTATTGTCTAGAGTGGCCAGTGGTCTATTTTTTTTTTCCAAGATGGAGGCTGTGGGGCTCCATCAGTGATAAAGTGGGAAAGTCCTCGCAAATCCCAGGCTGGTTGGTCATCTTGCTGTCATCTCTGGGCTCTGACCCATTTCCTCCATCCATGGGGGGTAACAGCCACAAGGAAGGCCTGCTGATTTGTCAAAGTCAGGCAGCTTCCTTGCCACCCAGGGTCCCTCTGACGGGGGTCCTGGTGCAGCCACGAGATCTCAACCCAAACAACACAAAGGGTAGGGATCATTCGCATAAACCCCACACTTGTGCAGGCAGCTTGTCCTCTTGCTCTCCCAACATGGACAAAGGAACTGGCCAGGATCCTTCCTTGCATTTGTGGGGTTTCCTTCTCCTCTCCAGGAGACAAAAATCACATCTCAAGTTGCAGATGCAAAAGATGAGGCCCAGAGAAGGAGCTGTTCTTTCCTGCAGAAGGCCCTGCCCTGGCCTTCCACTCTATGGGAAGTGCAGGTAGAGATGGGGTGGGGGGTGGTGCCAGAGGAGACCCGGGGCTGCTCTCTGCTAATGGTCCTCCAGGTGGTGAGCTGGGACTTAGGTCCTTCTTTGGCCTTTTCCTGTGTGACCTTGGGCCAATCACATACCCTCTCCGGGTCTCAAGTTTTCACATTTGTAAAATGAAGAATTTGGGTTAATAAAGTGGTTTTTAAACCTGTCTACAGATCTGAACTACTAAAAGTGGTGGCTCAATACAGATCCCTGGGCCCCACCCCAGCTGGACCTAGCATCTCTGCGAGAGGGCTTAGGAATCTCTGTGTCAAACCAGCTTCCCACAAGCGCAGGGCTTGGCTTCAGAACAAGGGAGGTTTTGTCTCTGTTAGGCGACCTTGAGCTAGGTGACCTTGGACAAGGCACTACTCAACCTCTCTGGGTTTTAGTCTCCTCATCTATAAGAAACAGGGATACTCATTTCCTGGAAAGGCCAATGAGAGGATTAAATCAATGATCACTGCAGAAAAACTCCCGTTTCCTCCTTCTCCAACTACACATCTCAAATGTCAGCCTGGTCCAGTCTTGGCCCACTCTGTTTCCAACATCTCTGTCTCTAGAATCCGGAGGACCAGAAAGTGAGTGGTAGAAGCAGGGTGGGCAGGGCAGGGGCTTGACAAGGAGGAGGAGGCGGGGGAGGAGGAGGTGAGCAGGACAGAGAGGAGGAGGAGGAGGGGGAGGAGGAGGTGAGCAGGACAGAGAGGAGGAGGTGGAGGTGGGGAAGGAGGGTCCTCTAGGGACTGAAATTTATCCCGCCATTCTGGAATGTGCCTGTTAATCAACTTAATGGGCCTCAGGCTGAACAAGGGCCTTAGAAGGTAGAAGATGGAGAGACGACTGCGGAGGCTGTGAGTGCAGCGCGTAGGCAGGTCCTGGCAGAGCTGAGCTGGCCAGGGCGTGCCTGAGGAGGGTCCTAGTGGAAGCTTGGGTGCTGACTGATGGTCGAGAGTGTCTCATTTCCCTCCTAACCCTCTCCCCAGGCCACAGCCTGGCCCCTCTGGGATTTGGGAGGGGAAGTGGATTCCTTGAGGGAATTGGGAGCACCTGGCTATTAGCATCTGCTTTCTGACCCCCGACACAGCTTAGCAGCCTCTGAAATTCCAGAATGCTGGGCTGGAGGGAAGTTGGGGAAGCCCTCATAAATGGGTCAAAGATCACGGTCACGGGGGTGGCCCTCAGTGGTGACTCTCAGACACCATCAATCAGTGGGGGCTCCAGGAATCTCCTGGCAGACAGCCACATCGATTCTCAGCCTCGATTACCGGTGCCCGCTCCCTGAGCAGAGAAGCTGCTGGCCGCCAGGGCACTAAGATGGGAAAGAGGATTGACAGTCTTCCCCACCTCTATCTCCTTTCTCTCTCTCTGAGCCACAGCCTGTGGAAAGGAATTCCAGCATGGTGAGTCTCCTGGTTCCCCACTCACCTTCCTATCAGGGTGACTTCTCAGAAGTTGTTTCATTCTGAGCCTCAGTCTTTCCATCTGTAAAGTGGGGGTCTTGACACCCACCCTCCCAGCGGTGAGAGAGAATTGTGAAAACAAACAAACAGACAAAACAAACAAACAAAAAAAATGGGTGAAGGGCCCAGCATAAGGCAAATATACACCTTGGTGATAAGTGATCTGCCGTCTCCCAGGTGGTGAGGGATTCTCAGGCCAAGCCAGGCAGAGGGTAAGGAGGCCAGAGTGGTGGGGGGAAGGGGGGCAATGTGGGCAAGGATGGAAGAAAGAAGACGGAGCTCCCCTCAGGTGGCTAGGCAGTGTCCCAGCTTCTGGGCCTGCACAGGGAAGGCCCCAAGGGCCCTTCTCATGTGTGGGAGCTGCAGGAGCCACAGAGTGCAATGGAGATGGTGATTTCTATGTGTTTTACGTGTGTTTTGCATATGACAAGATGCCTCAGAGTCTGCTCTCAGGCAGCCTTGGAGCAAGCTGGGAGCTTCCTCAGCCTGATCTGTTGGTGTCACAGCTTGAATGGGGCCTGGGTTGGGACCCTTTGGGGAACGAAGGCCAAAAGGGCCAGGGTATTTCCCCAAAGCCACACAGTGGATGAAGGGCAAAGTGAGAACTAGAATTGGCTCTCTGGTTCCTAGTCCTGTAGACATTTTCTACCACATGCTGTTGATGGTGATGGCTTTGCTGGTGATGTTGAGGTGATGGTGATGATGAAAATAGATAAATAAACACCAGGACACTTACCAAGAAGTTGCCTATTCAGGGCTCAGCTCTAAGTACTATAGACATAACTCATTCAGCCCTCACACCAACTCGATGGGTTAGGTGTCACAATTTTTCCTGTTTGACGCTTAAGGGCATCGAAAACCCGAGAGGTTTAGTGACTTTCACAAAGCTGTAGAGCCGGATGTGGCAGAGCTGGGGTTCAGACCTAGGCCGCGTGGTCCAGGGGGCATGATCTTGTACATCATACCTGCACTGCAAATTCACAGTGGAGCAAGCTGAGGGGAACTCCTTGCTCCTGGGCCTGGGCCTGGCCCCCACTTTTCAAGATCCCCACCTCCAGCTCCCCCAGTACCGACCTCTGGCTGGGGGTAGGAGGGGCAGGGTCCAGAGAGGATTAAATGTTGATTGCCCTGAGAACATTCTTTATCTCCCAGGTGTCAAGCCTGGAGCAGCGGGGAGACAACTGCAGCAGGAGTCCCATTTGTTAATCTCGCGTTCGTTAATTTATTTTATTTTCCATCCTCAGAATTAGGACGAGCCTCTTGAACTCAATATGCAAATGCATGCAAAGCAAGATGAACAGGCATCTTTAAAGCCCTGACACATTTTTTTACCTCCTTGCATTAGTGGAATTGCAGTCGGTGGGTGGAGAGGTGGCAGCACGGGTGGATGCGGGGGAGGGGGTCCTAAGTCACTTTCCAAACCAAGTTCCTGTCCACTGGCTCACCTGTCCCTCCCAGGGGCCCTCGGTGGTGGCTGCTAACATTCCCATTTTATTTTCCAGGCGAGAATACTGGGGTAGCTTGCCATTCCCTTTTCCAGGGGATCTTCCCAGCTCGGATTGATCCTGGGTTTCCTGCATTGCAGGCCGATTCTCTGCCAGCTGAGCCTCCAGAGAAGCCCCACTTCCAAAGCCATTGAGTCCCAAAGGTATGAAGCGACATGCTCAAGATTACACAGGAAGGAAAGGGTGAAGCTCAAGCTTGGCTCTTTTGCTTCGAAATCCCATTTTCTTTCCTCTGCCTGCACGGGTGCCTCTTCTGCCCACGAGCTTCTTACCCGGCCCATGCATGATGGGGAACAGCGGCTCCGGGGGCCTGGTGGGGGCCTGGCGGGGCCAGTGGCCCTCGGCAAGGCGGCCTATGGGGTAGGACTTTTTGAGGCCCACATTACCACGGCCACGTCCACCCCGCTCCTGCCTGCAGTTGGCCTTCCCTTGACCAGGAGATGGAGGGAGGCTCCCCCTCTGGCTCTCTCCCCCGTCTCCTGTCCCCCTGCAGGGCCCAGTGGAGCGAGTTATTGCTCGCCAGGTGTTCAGCGATCTCTCGGATCAGAGGCCTTGGCCTAATTGCTAGAAAAGCCTTCCTGGCTCCCCAGGAAGCAAAACCTGACAGATTTCCCAGCAGCAGTCATGTCGCTGGAGGGGGAAAGAGAGAGGGGATGACAAAGATAAGTGAGGCAGAGAGAGGAGAGAGAGAATCAGGGAGACAGAGAGAGACAGAGAGGCAGAGAGAGACAGAGAGGCAGAGAGAGACAGAGAGGCAGAGAGAGGCAGAGAGAGAGAGAGACAGGAGCGGAGAGAGACAAAGAGAATCAGAGAGGCAGAGAGAGACAGAGAGAAGTTAGTAACATAGCAATAAGACTTCCAGTCTCTAGAAAGGAAGAGTCTCTTTCCTCCTGACCTCTCTGCCCTCTGCCCCTCCATTCTCCCCACCTCAGTCTACCATGAACCCCTGGTTCCAGGCCATAATACTGGAGTGGGTGGCTGTTCCCTTCTCCCAGGCATCTTCCCAACCCAGGGATCGAACCTGCATCTCCTGCATTGCAGGAGGATTCTTTACCAGCTGAGCCACAGGGGAAGCCCAAGAATCCTGGAGTAGGTACGCTATCTCTTCTCCAGGTCATCTTCCCAACCCAGGGATTGAACCGGGGTCTCTTGCATTGCAGGAGGATTTTTTACCAGCTGAGCTACCAGGGAAGCCCTCTTGAAGGATAGAGCATTAGAAAGATTTAGGAACAGGGATGGGACAGAGAGCTTCTGGGGAGGGGATGGAAATACAGAGGAAAAGGCACAGGCCTCCTGGGGAAAGGCAGAAAGCTCCAGGAAAATGCTCCCCCCTCCCCGCACTGTTTTTTTAACTGTTTGGCCTCACTGTGCAACTTGTGGGATCCTAGTTTCCTGACCAGGATTGCACCCTGGCCCGCAGCAATGAGAGCTCAGAGTCCCAACCACTGGACTGCCCGGGGATTCCCAGCATCAGGGAATCTGAAGGGGAGACTTTTGGACACAAATTCATAAACAGGGGAGGGGGTGGGGCAATGTTTCTGTATTCTCTAGACCAATCCCCAGTGGGACTCTGAGGTTGGAACGTCATCCTGGCCGTGTCCTTCTTCCCCGACTGGAGGGCTGCACCCCACGCCTGGCTCATCCCCCGCCTGTGTCCTTGGAGACCCGTGTAGTCAGGAGGCTAAAGACCACACAGGGGTCCCGTAGACATGCCTTGGCTGCCTCCCTAGGCATCTCATGCTGGGTCCCTGCAGCCTTGGAGCGTGCTGGAGGCTGCAGCCTGTTGCTCAGGGAATTCCTCCCTGGCAGAAAGCTAGGCTGCAACCTGGTGTTGAGGGAGACGTACCCACCATCTGTTCTCTGAAGAAACAGACACCATTGGCTCAGCCAAGTCAAACAGCTTGGATAAATACAAGTTCACCCGGAATCACCAGCAACCAGCTTCTCAGTGACCATCCAGGATCCTAGGCAGAGGGCGCACCCAGCCCCACCCAGGGCAACAGCTTGCCCACTCCCCCCAGGGCACCTGGGCGCCCACCCCCATGATGCTTTCCTTCCACCTCTTCCCCTTCATCAAGTTATTCTCCACCTCAGGTTTTATTGGGAAAGAGTGGGAGGGAATTTGAAAAATAAACATTTTAATGAGAAATCAATAAATAAGGGAGCAGGCCACTCTTTTCCTCTTTAATTTTTTAAAGGAAAAATTAATTTTCCCTTTGCCTAAGTACCTGTCACCTTAAATTAATGTCTCCGAGAGCGAAAATGACAGAGAAGTTGGGTCATTAGGCAAATTTTAATTAGAGGCTCAGATGTCCTTTACTAATAAGATGTTACATATATTTCATTCTGTTCTTGCCTCCTGACTGCCAGCACATCTTTGCAACACAACCGAGGCCCCTGGGGGACCAAGGAGATGGGACCTTAGGGAGATGGGGTTGGGGCAGGGAGGGGAAAGGAGGGTGGTTTTCTCCCTCATGGAGGGGGCTGGGCAAGGGAAGGGAATTGTGGAGAGACACAGTTCTGCATTTTTCCCGGTAGAGGGTTCACTCTAGGGCCCAGACCAGCTTCCTGTCTTCCTGTGTGTGTGTGTGTGTGTGTGTGAGACAGTGTGTCTTTTTGTGCAAAGGGTCAGTGCATCAGAGATAGCAGAGCAATTAAGAGGTTGGTTCTGGGGGATTTCCCTGGTGATCTAGTGGCTAAGACTCTGCACTCCAGTGTAGGGGGAGTGTGGGTTTAATCCCTGGTCAGGGAACTACATGTTGATCCTACATACTGCAACCAAGAGTTCACATGCCGTAACTGAGACCCAGGACAGCAAAATGAGCAAACAAATAAATGTGTGTGTGTGTGTGTGTGTGTGTGTGTGCGCGCGCGCGTGCTCAGCCTCTCAGTCATGTCCGACTCTTTGTAACCCCATGGACTGTAGCCCCCCAAGCTCCCCTGTCTGTGGGAGTTCCCAGGCAAGAAGACGGAAGTGGGTTGCCACTTCCTGCTGCAGAGGACCTTAACCCGGGGATCAAAACTGCATTTCCTACATCTCCTGCATTGCAGGCGGATTCCTTCCTGCTGGAAAAATGCGCAGGGTCTGAGAATGGGGCTGAGAGGAACTCATACATATTAAGCGCCTGCTGTGTGCAGGCATCGTGCGCAGCGCTTTAAATAGCCGATCCATCAACTCTTTGATGGCTGTGGAGATGCCATCATTATCACCTTTTATAGATGGGAACATCGGGGTTAGGTAATTACCTGAGGTCACATAGCTAGTAAGCTAACATTCCATCTAGGTCTGTCTGGTTTTCATTCCTTCCTTTGCAGATAAGCAGGTGGGCTAGTGGCAGGGCCCAGGAGGGTGTCAGAAAGCCCCGAGGCCCCTGCTGGAGGGAGCACTGATGGCTCAGAGGTCTCAGTGCTCTGAGTGGCTATGTGTCTTCAGATGAGGCCCTGCGCCTCTCTGGGCATCCATCTCCCCCTGTTGCTCTGCACCAAATGAGCTCTGGTGGCTTCTCACGAGACCGGGATTGGAGGACTCCCTGGAGAAGAGACATACTGCCAAGAATTGAGGGGCTGGGGTGAGGGCCAGAGCCGAGTTGAAGCTGTCACTCCCCTTGACTCATAGGCCCCAAGTTCATCTTTGGGGCATGAGGTACAAGCCGAGGTCAGAGTCATTGCCGGGGCCATTACTCACCACGGCAACCCCTTAGCTGTCTCAGCCTCACTGGACCCAGCTTCCTGTGGAAAGAAAGGGAAATTGCACTCATTTTCCAGGAACAAAGAGGCCAGCTTGCTGACCTTGCTGGCTTCCTCCCACCTTGTTCTGATCCCTGCCTCTGCTTGGTTGTATTAGAACTTCTGCTGTCCCTCAGAGATGGGTGGAAAGACAAAACAGAGTGAAGGGAGAGAGTCCAGAAGGGACTCAAGAACCCTCCTTCCCCAACTAACTCTGGTAGAGGGAGTTGGGAGCACTCTGATGGTGGCGGGAAAGGAAAGGGCAGCTGTCCTGTAGGCTGGTGGGGAGAACAGATTTCTGATGGGACTGAGAAGGGGTGGGGATCAGACTGTTGGTGCAGAGGAAATCCAGACTAGGGAAAGAGAATTCACTTCTTTGATCAGCTGTTGTGTATGAAGCTCTTCCACACGTGCCATCTCGTTAAATCCACACAATCCCCATCATCACCAAGGAAACAGGCTCAGAGAGGTTAAGTGATTAGCCCAAGATCACAGCATGTCAGGTGGCAGAGTCAGGGTTTAGACATCAGCCCTGTCTGACTCCAGAGCCTTTTATACTTTACCACGGTGCCTCTCTGTGGCTCAAGAGTTGGAAGTTCTGAGTTTCAGAGAAGTATGTCAATGCTAAATTGCCAGATGGATTTCTCTGGGCCTTTATTTGTTCATCTGTAAAATGAGAAGATTCGCTTAGATGATTTCCAAAGTCCCTTTCAGTGCTCTTTCTGCACTGAAGAGGTGAGAGTTTGGGGGCTCCCTCCCCAGCCTGAAGTTGAGAACCAAGAATAGCTTGGAGGGTTATCCAAGCATCTGGGCTGACCTTTGTCATCAGTGAATTAGAGTGGAGTCTTCATGCTGTGCAGGACCTCCTCATTGCCACCTTCAGACTCCAAGTCCTTTGGTTACCGGTTCTAGCTCTGCAGGTATATGTCTGCCACCAGGAAGGGAGCAAGGAGACAGCTCAGTCTCAGGGCTCCAGTGTGCAAGGAAGCCTGAATAAATTTCTCGGTGGCACAACAACTCCTCTTTCCTTGACCCCTCCCTCCAAGCCACAGAGCCCAATTAGCAGCTTAGCACCAAAGTTCCCAGATGTATCGCAGATGCTTTCCTGCCATTGGATGCACTGAATAATGAAGATGTTTCTGGGGCTGGAATGTGGAGAACAGGAGGTAGGATGCGAACCTGTAAAAATGTAGTGAGAGATGTTTCAGCCTCCTGGGTGTTGCACTTCCCTTCATGCTTTTAGAAAGGTGTCTGGTTCCTGAAAAGACTTCTGGCCCGAGTATAATTTTCTTATAATTATTCCATTCCCTGGGGCTTACCCTAGCATCCTATGTATTGAGGAGCAGGAGGAAGAGACCAGGCTCTGCCTGCTGGGGTCCTGTGGGAATATGAGCCTGATGAAGGAGGCGTAACTCCTAGCAGGAAGGTGTCCCCAGCCCAAAGAGACCTTGTGGCTACCTCCCAGAGGGTATGCTTGGGCCAGTGAGGAAGACAGCCTGCTTGCTTAGTGAAAGCTGGTCTAAAGAAGTCTAGGGGGCTGGAAGGGGAAAATAAAGTTCAAGTGCAAAAAGATGGCTGATGAAGAGTATTCACCTTGATGCTGGGGTGAAGAGGAAGGTCTCTGCCCTCAGGTGGGTTTTTCTCCTGATGGGAGATGAGTCACCCGCAGGGAACCCAATAATACTGAATTGAGTGTGTGTGTGTGTGTGTGTGTGTGTGTGTGTGTGTGTGCAATTTCATGCCCAGGATAGGAACTCTCACTTTCTAAATTTGCTTGACAGAGACATTTTCACAAAGAAACCTTGAGAAAAGGATTCTCTTGTCTTTTCCTTGTCATTTGGAGCAGAAAAGCTCAAATTGGGGACAGACATAGAAACATCATCTACCTCTAGCAAGTTGAAGTTGTTGGAATTTGTATTTGTTGAGTTTGCAAAAAACGGTCTGGGAGTCATAAGAGCACACTTAGTCACTGTATGGCTTCAGAAGAGTCCTTCCTCCTCTTTGGGCCTCAGCTTTCCCATCTGTAAAATGGTTAATTAAATTTAGAAAATCTCTCAGGTCTCTGCTAGCTCTTGACATTCTTGGTTTTGTTCTTGTTTTTCTTCTCTTTTGTGAGTCTTCCCGACCAACTTCCTCTTGGGAACAGGTTCCATGGTTCATGAAGGTCCATGGTTTTGAAGACCTTGGGGCCAATGAGAATGGCATATCTGAGCCAATTAGTCATAATGTTGCCCATTTATCAGCCATCGAGTTTTGTGCACACCTGTGAAAGGCACTATAAGCAGATCTAAGGATGACAAGTGTCAAAGCACAGGGTTCAAGCCCTGCTTACAAGCAGCTTGTGTAAGCCTTAGTATACCTGTAACAAAATCAGGGCTGAAGAAGCTTCAGTTCAGTTCAGTTGCTCAGTCGTGTCTGATATCTTTGCGACCCCATGAATTGCAGCATGCCAGGCCTCCCTGTCCATCACCAACTCCCGGAGTTCACCCAAACTCATGTTCATTGAGTTGGTGATGCCATCCAGCCATCTCATCCTCTATCATTCCCTTCTCCTCCTGCCCCCAATCCCTCCTAGCATCAGGGTCTTTTCCAATGAGTCAACTCCTCACGTGAGGTGGCCAAAGTATTGGAGTTTCAGCTTTAACATCAGTCCTTCCAAAGAACACTCAGGACTGATCTCCTTTAGAGTGGACTGGTTGGATCTCCTTGCAGCCCAAGGGACTCTCAAGAGTCTTCTCCAACACCACAGTTCAAAAGCATCAGTTCTTTAGTGCTCAGCTTTCTTCACAGTCCAACTCTCACATCCATACATGACCACAGGAAAAACTATAGCCTTGACTAGATGCACCTTTGTTGGCAAAGTAGTATCTCTGCTTTTTAATATGCTGTCTAGGTTGGTCATAACTTTCCTTCCAAGAAGTAAGCATCTTTTAATTTCATGGCTGTAATCACCATCTGCACTGATTTTGGAGCCCCAAAATAAAAAGTCTGACACTGTTTCCACTGTTTTCCCATCTATTTGCCATGAAGTGATGGGACCAGATGCCATGATCTTAGTTTTCTGAATGTTGAGCTTTAAGCCAATGTTTTCACTCTCCTCTTTCACTTTCATCAAGAGGCTTTTAGTTCCTCTTCACTTTCTGCCATAAGGGTGTTGTCATCTGCATATCTGAGGTTATTGACATTTCTCCCGGCTTAGAGGACATTTATCCCAACCCTCTTACTTTATAGTGATGTCCACCACCTGGTTGCATTGGTGGTGGTTGTTGTTTAGTCGCCAAGTCATGTCCAACTCTTCATGACCCCATGGACTGCAGCATGGCAGGCTCCCCTGTCCCTCCCCACCCCCCAGAGTTTGCTCAAGTTCATATCCATGTTGCATTGATTAAAACTTCTATTAATGCCTATTTCCCCCAATATTTCCATCTTTATGGACGAAGGGTTCATGGAGAACTATGGGGACACGGAACAGAAAAGGAACAGATTATTTACTTAAATGGCTCTTCTCCCCCACTGGATGCGTGTGAGTGATTCATTCCATGATATGACAATGATTCTTTTACCAATAACTAATATCCATGACTTTATGATCCCCCTCCCCCCCCCCCCCCCCCACGAAGTCTTAAGAACATTAGAACTGGTCTCAAAAATCCCACTTTCCTCTCTGGTCTTATCTTTAGAGTAGGGTAAGGATTCGAGCTTCAGTAATCTGAAATTCAAAGGGCCTTTGCCTTTTGGGGTTTCTGAGCAGATGTTCAAAGTCTCACTGTGTATCTGAGAAGACTGAAGCATAAAAAGGAGGACAGAAGAGACTCACCCTCCATTCACTGAGTCCTCCTCATGCTTTGGGTGTTTTACACTTATTATTTCATTGCATCCACATGAGAATCTTGTGACGAGGGATGCTGTTATCATGCCTTTTACAGATGTGGAAGCCGAAGTCTAGAGAGATTAAATATCTAGCCCAAACTCACCATTTAGCAAGTGATAGATGATTGTTTCCAGTTCAGAACTCATATTTCTTCCACTCCAAAATGAACGACAAGTCCACAGGTAAGAAGAGAACGGACCTGAAAGAATCCCCGTAGGGAGTCCTATCAAACCACCTATCATTTCCCATCCTTAGCCCTGTCTTGGCTGTAGCAGGTAAAATGCCAGATTTCCTCATAGAGCGAGTCCATCCATCTCCCTTCTCTGGAGAGTGGAGCTGAGGTGGGGCTTCTTCCTCTTTATCTGTGCCCTCCAACTATGCCTCTTGGGAGAGTTCTTTTGGTCACACTAAGTGGCTTTTCAGATTTTGAAATGTCCAAACAACCCACTCTGCTCCACAAAGGCTGTTTGGTGGCTCCCTAGACTACTAAATCTTCAAGTGGAGAGGTGTCCTGCTGGGACCAGCTTTGCTCACCCAATAGCTCCTGCTGATGCCATTCTTTCTCTCTCCACTTCTCACCTCTACATCGTGAGTAAGGACTGTGTGAGGGGAAATGATGTGTTATGGGGAGGAGTCCTCAATGTGTTCAAAAGAAAACTCTTGGAAATGTTGTGAGTGTGATAGAATTATCAACATTACTTGAAACCAATGGCATCAATTGTGAGACACAGGTTACAATTCTGTGTATTCTACAGCAGTGTAAAAACTGCTAAAATGTCATGAAGAGAGGAAATGAAAGCAAAGGAAGATTGGACAGGAGTCACTGGAATCCTGGAGTTAGGGAGAAACAGTCGGAACCAAGTGTTACAATGAGTCAGCACCACGGACAGAGACAGAGCTTGTTACCTGCCGTCCTCCAATTTCTCTTTGTTCAATGATGCTATGCCTATGGCTAGGGTCAGGTCTTCCAGCTGGCAAGTCTCCTTCTCTTGACCTGTTTATCTGTCCCTGCTCTTCCTTTGCCTTAGCCTGGCTATCTCCTGGGGTTGTGAACAACTGGCACTGCCCTGGCACACTTACAGGACAAACCTGCTACTTTCGAAGCCCAGGCCTCCAGCACAGAGGGCATCTGGGCTGCTCAGGCCTCCTCCCCACCGGGTAGGTGACCTTCTTCTTTGATGGAAGAGCAGGTGGGTTGGTTTGGCTCTAGTGAGAAATTTTGCTGTGACAGGTGGCCTAGAGTGATTGGGCAGGAACCTTCTCCCTTCCCCCACATCCAGGAAACTCTGGCTTCAGGGTAGGAGGAGAAAATTAAAACTACGGTTTAGTATGGAATTAGGGCCATAAAACCACAGGCTACAGGAACGCAACAGCTACAACCATAAACCTAGAGCCCATTCAATCATAGAATAGGTGCTTTTACACATTAAGTAGGAACATTTATGTACAGGTAACAGAGAATAACTCCCAATCTTCTGTTTGTAGCAATAACTGGACTTTTATGGAGTTTTTGTGACTGTTTAATTATGGTGAGTGACAAAGAGGTCTGGAATGGGGAAGGTCAGGGCACATAAAACTGTGGCTAAGGTTGAATTTCATGACCAAGGAAACAAAATGTGGTCAAAGTCGATTTGTCCATGTTTCTGCCTCCAGGAAGGATGAACCTGGTACCCAGGTCAGATTGGTGGTGCTCAGTTTAGAATTCAGGAGGCAGGATGCTTTGAACTAGGCTTTGGGGTTTCCTCCCCATCCCCACCCCAATCTTGGTTCAGTGCTCATGGTCACTGTCAGCATCAGGAACTTAACTCTGGGTTGATCTTTGATCTTGGGCTCCTCTCTTCCTATCTGCTTTAATCTTTACACTTTAAAGATCTCCCACAATCTGCCCAGGTCATAGGGTAGAGGAGTATTTGTGGGGGTAAGGCTCCTGCTGCTTCCTATGTTCTTAAAAAGGCAAAGAGGTGCAGTTGATACCTATCCAGAAATAATTCTAACAGTTAATGACACTTTCTAATCTCTAACAAATATTCACTCAAAAATTGAGCTACTGTGGTATGCCGGGATCTGGACACAAGGATGATAAAGTGAATTCCTTTCTTTAAACAGTTCCCAGTCTGGTATGGGAGTTGTAAAGGTAACTTCATACTCTATGGTGTGTCCCACTTGGGTGTACTCAAAGTCCTGTAGCATGAACAGCTTGGAAAGTACTGTGAGCTTCATTTGTAGAGAAGGCACTTGGATCTTGGAAAGGTTGTCTTAGGTGGCAGAACTGGGGCCAGAAATCAGGTCTCCTCACTCTAAAACAGGACCATTTTCCTTTACCACACTTGAAGTTATAACTCACCCTGACTGGAATTCTTATTGCTGCACATGACTCTCTTTTCTCCTTTCCTGGTCTTTGAGAGAATCCTCAAGTGTAGGTCCCCACATGCCTTGAGTTTACCTGGGTTTAGCCCATATTTCCTGAGTAACAATGATAGCTGTTACTAAATGACATGTATTAAATACCAGTTGCTAGTACTATTCTAAATGCTTCACACATTTTAACTCACATATTCATAATAGCTCTCTGAGGTTGGCACTATTATTATCTCCATTTTACAGATGGGGAAATCGAGGCACAGGGATGCTAACTGATTTAACCAAAGTCCCATGGCTGGCAAATGGCAGACCAGGCAGCCTGTTCCAAAGTCTGTACCCTAACCGCTATCCAACTGTGTCTTTCCTACGGAAAGAACACTGGAGATTTAGGTTCAAGCTCTCATCTGTATTTACTTGCAATGTGACTTTGCATGCATCACTTAATTCCCCTGGGACTCAGTTTCCTTCACTAGTAAGTAGTAACAGTAACTCACATTTATATGGTACTTTGCATTTTATAAAGAACTTTGTCAGGGACCAACTCATTTGCTCCTCATACGTGTCAGTGAAGAAAATGACAATCTTGATTTTATGCATGAGAAAACTCAGGACTCCAGGGTCTAGCCAAGGTCATATAGCTAGTATGTATTGGAATAAGACTTGGAGCCCAGGCCTTGGTGGTTTCCTTGACTTAGAATATGTGGGTTTAGGACCAAATGTGTTCTAAGCATCCTGCAATCCCAGATCTTCTCTGGGCTGGGAAACCAAGAATCTGGGTTGGTCTTAGTTCAGGCTCTGCAACAAATTACCATACTGACTTCCCTGGTGGCCCAGTGGCTATGACTCCGTGCTCCCAATGTAGAAGGCCCGGGTTTGATCCCTGGTCAGGGAACTAGATCCCACATGCCGTAATTAATAAGAGTTCGCATGCTGCAATGAAAGAACCCTCATGCTGCAACAAAGATTGAAGACCCCATGTGCCGCAACTGAGAGGTGGTGGAGCCAAAATAAAGAAAAAAAATAAAAAATGCTACCATAGACTGGATGATTTATGAGCAATAGAAATTTATTTCTTATAGTTCTGGAGGCTACAATTTTGACATCAATTTTCCAGCATGGTGAATCCTGGCAAGAGCCTTCTTCTGGGCTATATACTGCCTACTTCGTATATCCTCACATGGTAGAAAGATGGGAGGGAAACATCTGGGGTCTCTTTATAAGGGCACTAATCCCATTCATTAGGGTTCCACCCTCATGACTTAATTACCTCCCTAAGTTCCCACATCCTAATACTATCATGGACCACAGCCTTGTCTAACTCAGTGAAACTAAGCCATGCTCGTGGGGCCACCCAAGACGGACGGGTCATGGTGGAGAGGTCTGACAGAATGTGGTCCACTGGAGAAGGGAATGGCAAACCACTTCAGTATTCTTGCCTCGAGAACCCCATGAACAGTATAAGAAGTCAAAAAGATAGGACACTGAAAGATGAACTCCCCAGGTCGGTAGGTGCCCGATATGCTACTGGAGGTCAGTGGAGAAATAACTCCAGAAAGAATGAAGGGACGGAGCGAAAGCAAAAACAACAGCCAGCTGTGGATGGGACTGGTGATATAAGCAAGGTCTGATGCTGTAAAGAGCAATATTGCATAGCAACCTGGAATGTTAGGTCCATGAATCAAGGCAAATTGGAAGTGGTCAAACAAGAGATGGCAAGGGTGAACGTCGACATTCTAGGAATCAGCGAACTAAAATGGACTGGAATGGGTGAATTTAACTCAGATGACCGTTACATCTACCACTGTGGGCAGGAATCCCTCAGAAGAAATGGAGTAGCCATCATGGTCAACAAAAGAGTCCAAAATGCAGTACTTGGATGCAATCTCAAAAACGACAGAATGATCTCTTTTCGTCTCCAAGGCAAACCATTCAATATCACAGTAATCCAAGTCTATGCCCCAACCAGTTGCTGAAGAAGCTGAAGTTGAATGGTTCTATGAAGACCTACAAGACCTTCTAGAACTAACACCCCCAAAAGATGTTCTTTTCATTATAAGGGACTAGAATGCAAAAGTAGGAAGTCAAGAAACACCTGGAGTAACAGGCAAATTTGGCCTTGGAGTACAGAATGAAACAGGGCAAAGGCTAATAGCGTTTTGCCAAGAGAACTCACTGGTCATAGCAAACACCCTCTTCCAACAACACAAGAGAAGACTCTACACATGGACATCACCAGATGGTCAACACCGAAATCAGATTGATTATATTCTTTGCAGCCAAAGATGGAGAAGCTCTATTCAGTCAGCAAAAACAAGACCGGGAGAGGACTGTGGCTCAGATCACGAACTCCTTATTGCCAAATTCAAACTTAAATGAAGAAAGTGGGGAAAACCACTAGACCATTCAGGTATGACCTAAATCCAGTGCCTTATGATTACACAGTGGAAGTGAGAAATAGATTTAAGGGCCTAGATCTGATAGACAGAGTGCCTGATGAACTATGAATGGAGGTTCGTGACATTGTACAGGAGACAGGGATCAAGACCATCCCCATGGAAAAGAAAAAAGCAAAATGGCTGTCTGAGGAGGCCTTACAAATAGCTGTGAAAAGAAGAGAGGCAAAAAGCAAAGGAGAAAAGGAAAGATATACCCATTTGAATGCAGAGTTCCAAAGAATAGCAAGGAGAGATAAGAAAGCCTTCCTCAGTGATCAATGCAAAGAAATGGAGGAGAACAACAGAATGGGAAAGACTAGAGATCTCTTAAAGAAAATTAGAGATACCAAGGGAACATTTCATGCAAAGATGGGCTCAATAAAGGACAGAAATGGTAGGGACCTAACAGAAGCAGAAGATATTAAGAAGAGGTGGCAAGAATACACAGAAGAACTATACCAAAAAGATCTTCATGACCCAGACAATCACAATGGTGTGATCACTCACACTCACCTAGAGCCAGACATCCTGGAATGTGAAGTCAAGCGGGCCTTAGGAAGCATCATTACGAACAAAGGTAGTGGAGGTGATGGAATTCCAGTTGAGCTATTTCAAATCCTAAAAGACGATGCTGTGAAAGTGCTGCACTCAATATGCCAGCAAATTTGGAAAACTCAGCAGTGGCCACAGGACTGGAAAAGGTCAGTTTTCACTCCAATCCCAAAGAAAGGCAATGCCAAAGAATGCTCAAACTACCACACAATTGCACTCATCTCACACGCTAGTAAAGTAATGCTCAAAATTCTCCAAGCCAGTCTTCAGCAATACGAGAATTGTGAACTTCCAGATGTTCAAGCTGGTTTTAGAAAAGACAGAGGAACCAGAGATCAAATTGCCAACATCCACTGGATTATGGAAAAAGCAAGAGAGTTCCAGAAAAACATCTATTTCTGCTTTATTGACTATACCAAAGCCTTTGACTGTGTAGATCACAATAAACTGTGGAAAATTCTGAAAGAGATGGGAATACAGACCACCTGACCTGCCTCTTGAGAAATCTGAATGCAGGTCAGGAAGCAACAGTTAGAACTGGACATGGAACAACAGACTGGTTCCAAATAGGAAAAGGAGTACGTCAAGGCTGTATATTGTCACCCTGCTTATTTAACTTCTACGCAGAGTGCATCATGAGAAATGCTGGGCTGGAGGAAGCACAAGCTGGAATCAAGATTACTGGGAGAAATATCAATAACCTTAATATGCAGATGGCACCACCCTTATGGCAGAAAGTGAAGAAGAACTAAAAAGCCTCTTGATGAAAGTGAAAGAGGAGAGTGAAAAAGTTGGCTTAAAGCTCATCATTCAGAAAACTAGGATCTTGGCATCCAGTCCCATCACTTCACGGGAAATAAATGGGGAAACAGTGGAAACAGTGGCTGACTTCATTTTGGGGGGCTCCACAATCACTGCAGATAGTAACTGCAGCTGTGAAATTAAAAGACGCTTACTCCTTGAAGGAAAGTTATGACCAACCTAGATATTAAAAAGCAGAGACATTACTTTGTCAACAAATGTCCATCTAGTCAAGGCTATGGTTTTTCCAGTGGTCATGTATGGATGTGAGAGTTGGACTATAAAGAAAGCTGAGCACTGAAGAATTGATGCTTTTGAACTGTGGTGTTGGAGAAAATTCTTGAGAGTCCCTTGTACTGCAAGGAGACCCAACAAGTCCATCCTAAGGGAGATCAGTCCTGGGTGTTCATTGGAAGGACTGATGTTGAGGCTGAAACTCCAATACTTTGGCTACCTCACGCGAAGAGCTGACTTATTTGAGAAGACTCTGATGCTGGGGAAGATTGAGGGCAGGAGAAGGGGACAACAGAAGATGAGATGGTTGGATAGCATCACCGACTCAATGGACATGGGTTTGGGTAGACTCCGGCAGTTGGTGATGGATCGGGATGCCTGACGTGCTGCAGTTTATGGGGTTGCAAAGAGTCATACATGACTGAGTGGCTGAACTGAACTGAACGAATATTATCACAATGAGCCATAGGTTTTCAGCATATGAATCTGGAATTTCAGTCCATAGCAGGGGTAATAGTGAGCTCTTAGTTTGGTGCCAGTTGAGGCTGGTGGAAGATGGCATCTACTCTGTACACTGCATTCAGCTGGGCATATGAAGCTCTCCTTTGCAATCCCTCAGCAATCTTAAGGCTCAATCGGGGCCTCCTGCAGACCATTCCTCTAATAGAACCTGGCTTTAGGGAACAGTCATGAAACCATCTCTTGACCGACTATCTCTTTCACAGCCTGATCAACCGATCTTCCTTGCCCTTTCATTTTTTTTTCAGGGATCAACCCTGGGAATGGCCAAGAAGCATGTCTGAGCTGAGGCTCTGCCCCCAAGGATGCAAAGGGAAAAAGGGCAAAAATATAAAATAAAGATTATGCAAAAGAATTACCCTGCATGTTTCTCCCGTCTCCCTCATCTCCCCGTGTAAATTACCCTATTATTCTGCTCCCTTAGGACTCCTGATCGTCCTTATTTCTTCTTTTGAGCTAAAGTCATTCATGCAGTAAATTAGTTCTTTGCTTCGAAATAGCTCTGATTGTAGCAGTTGCTGCTACCACCAGCAGCAACACCACGTCCCCAGGACAGTTTCAAAAAAAAAAAAAAGAAAAGGAGAAAAGAAAGAAAGAAAAAATCTTCAACAACTCTCCCTTCCTCCCACTCTATTCACTCACATGCACGGAGAGACATGGGACGCCCATTTCCTGGGAAATGCTTTCTTATAAAGACAAATACATGCATGCTGAGAGGGACTGCAGATGAATCCTGAGTAACAACTCAGGATGGGACAGGGGGGATTATAGTCATCAGCCTGAAAACTTCCACTCTGTTCTCCTTCATCAAACACCACGTCTTGAGGGGACTTCCCTGGTGGCCCAGTGGTTAAGACTCCATGCCAAGACTCCATGTTGCTCCCAGTGCCCAGGACAGGGTTCAATCCCTGGTCAGGGAACTAGATCCCACATGCCGTAACTAAAGATCCCGCAGGCAGCAACAACGCCTAAGTGCAGTCAAGTCAAACACACAAACCAAAACCCCCGTCTTGTTTCACCGTGGGTTACTGGGGAAGCAGTATAACACAGAGGTCAAGAACCCAGGTTTTGGGTTTGAGTCCTGGGTCTAGATACTTTTTAGCTGTGTGACCTTAAGGAAGTGTCTTAAACCTGAATATTTGTTTCCTTACCTCTGACATATCTCACTCCAGTCTCATGTAACCAGTTGCCTACCCGGTATCTCTTCTTAAACATCTCATATGGCAACCTACTCCAGCGCTCTTGCCTGGAGAATCCCACGGACGGAGGAGCCTGGTGGGCTGCCGTCTCTGGGGTCGCACAGAGTCGGACACGACTGAAGCGACTCAGCAGCAGCAGCAGCAGGCAAACAATAGAGGGAGGGGACACATGTATACCTTTAACTGATTAATGCTGATGCATGGCAGAAACCAACACAACATTGTAAAGCAATTATCCTTCAGTTAAAAATAAATACATTTAAAAAGAAAATAAAAAAGGAACAGGAAGGCTCACTTTGGCAGCCCTCAAAAAAAAAAAAAAAAAAAAGATCAGGAAAGAAAAAAATAATGGGCAAATAAACTCTTGCTCTTCCCTTTCCAAATCTGCTCCTACAGTCTCCCTTTCCCAGAAAATGTCAGCTCCATTGAACCTTTGCTCAGGCTAAAGTTTTGAGTGTCATCCTTGACTCGGCTCTTCTCTCACACTCCAAGCTGTCTGTGTATCCTAGTGACATTGTTTACAGAAACGCAAATTACTTCTTACCACCTCGACTGCTACATTCTGGGTCAAGCCATCATCATTCCTTACCCGGTAATTTCAATAGCCTCCGAACTGATTTCCACGCTTCCCTCCTTGTCTCCAAAGTAGTTCTTTAAAAACAAAAGTCAGTTCATATCTCCTCCCTTCAGAATTTTCCAATGGCATTTGACTTAGAGTAGAAGCCAGCAGTCTACACAATCTGCTCCACGCCCCCAGTCCTGATATGACGGTAATTCACCCATGCTGCAGCATACATCACAACTTCATGGCTGAATAATATCCTATTGTGTGTGTATACCACATTTTGCTTATCCATTGACCCACTGATGAATGTATGGGTTGTTTCTACCTTTTGGCTACTGTGACTATTATTGCAATGAACATTGGCATACTATTATCTGTATCCCTGTTTTCAGTTCTTTTGGGTATACCGAAAAAGTATACCTAAGAGTGGAATTGCTGGGTCATACAGAAATTCTATGCTTAGTTTTTGGTTTTTCAGCCAAACTGTTCTCCAGAGTCTGTACCATTTTATATTTCTACTTGAAATGCACAAGAATTCTAATTTTCCCAAATCCTCGCTGACACTTGTTAATTTATTATTATTATCAATACCATCTTTGTAGACATGAACTGGTACCTCACTGAGGTACTGATACACATTTCCCTAATGATTTATGACGTTGAACATCTTTTCATGTATTTATTGGCCATTTGTAAATATTCCTTGAAGAAAAGTCTAGTCAAGTCGTTTTTCCCATTTTTGAAATTGGGTTGTTTATCTTTCTGTTGAATGTAGAAATTCTTTATACACTCTGGATATTTCAGTTCAGTTCAATCACTCAGTCGTGTCCGACTGTTCGCGACCCCATGAATTGCAGCAATGCCAGGCCTCCCTGTCCATCACCAACTCCCAGAGTTTACTCAAACTCACATCCATCGAGTTGATTTAGCCCTTTTCAAATTATTTGCAAATAATTTCTCCCATTCTGTAGGTTGTCCTTTCAGTTTCTTGATAATGCCTTTTTATACACAAAGTTTTTGATTTTTATGAAGCCCAGTTTATCTGTTTTTCTTCAGTTATTTGTGCTTTTGTCATCAAACCTATGAATCCATTGCCAAATTCAAGATTATATAGAGTTCCCACTATGTTTTGTAAGAAATGTATGCTTTTAGTTCTTATATTTAAGTCATAAATCCACTTTGAGTTCACATTTGTATTTGCTCTGAGGTAGGGGTCCAACTTCATTCTTTTGCATGTGGAAACTCAGTGGTCCTAGAACCATATGGTGAAAAGACTGTTCCTTTCCCATTCAATGGACTTGGCACTCTTATTTAAAACCAATTGGCCTTGGAAGTATGAGTTTACTTCTGGACTTCCAATTCTCCATTTGTCTACATGTCTATCCTTATGCCAGTACCACACTCTTTCGATTTTTGTACCTTTGTAGTAAGTTTTGATATTCAGAAAATGTAGCTCTTCAGAATCTCTTGTAATTTCACATGAATTTGATGATTAACTTGTTTTTCTACAAAATGTGATTGGAGTCCTGATAAGGGATGTTTTGAATCTGTAGATCACTTTGAGTAGCATAGACATCTAAACAATATTGCCTTCCTATTCATGTACATGGGATGTGTTTCCATGTACTTAGATCTTTTCTAATTTCTTTCAGCAATATTTTGTGGTTTTCAATGTATACATCTTTCATATCCTTGGTTAAATTTATTTCTAAATATTTCATCCTTTTAGATGCTATTCTAAGACTGATTTCTTAACTTTCCCTTCTAAACTGTAGGTGTGCATAAACACAACTGATCTTTTGATGTTATACCCTACAACTTTACTGAATTTTAGTTCTAGTAGCTTTCTTGTTGATTATTCTGGATTTTCTACGTATAGAATCATGTCATCCATGAATAGAGATAGTTTTACTTCATGCGTTGCAACTTGGATGCCTTTATTTTTCTTGTCTAATTGCTCTAGCAGTTCAATGTCAAATAGCAATGGTGAAATAGATATCCTCGACTTATTCCAACATCTACCTTTGAGTTGTTTTGCCTTAGTTTCAGTGAATTTGGGGGACTGGATGGGACTACCACATAATTCTGTTATGTATGTTGACCCCAGAAATGCACCCAAGTCTCTTTTAGCAAAAGTTAGTTGTTTTGTACTGAAAAGACCTTTTATGTTATCTAGTCTGCTACTTCTGGAAGCAATACAAGATGACATTTTGAAAAACTCTGACATAGAAAATGACACATTAGCTCTCATGGCCCAGTTTGATGGCCCTCTCTCCATTTCACCCAGAATAATAATAACAACGAGTATCATGACAATAGAAGCTGAGTCACAAAGAAAATCTGGAAGTTAGTCAAGTTTACAGGGGTCAGAGGTATCTGTGGGTTGGGGGCGGGGACTAGGGAAACTGGTTTGAAGGATGAGCGATCAATAGCTCTTGTACCCCATACAGCAACCAGATTTGTCCCATTTCTCAGCCAGGTGTCTACTCCAGCGTCTTATATGTAGCACCTTGCAACTGTGTCTTCAGTTGCTAGGGAACTTACCCTTGTGAACCGAAATCATATTTAAGTTTGAACTGCTTGTCTTTCTGTGTGTATATGCATGAGACACACACATGCACACACAGAGGAGAGCGACTGGGGAAACATATTTTGGCTCTTCCCCTCTCTTCTCTTGCCTGTTCTTTTTCCTGGGGCCTCAGTACCACCCTCACTCTCTGGGTCTCTGGGTATACCCCTCCCTTAGTTCCTGTAAGCCCAGGTGTGTGGAGGTGGCTACGATCCCTCCTGCCCAATAAGCTATTGAGATATGTGACCTCCTGCTGATGCCTGGGGGTGATGTTGCCCAGCTACAGTTGCTGGGGGAACCTCAAGTTAGAATTTCTTCACTTCAGGGTATATAAAGTCTCAATCACTCTGGTGAATTAATATCACTTTTCCCTGGCTAAATGTGAAACCCATATAAGTGAGTGTCTGCTTCTGGGATGATTGAAGGTAGAGCAGTCTTGCTCGGATCCTGTCAATCACCCCTCCCTCCTCTCTACTGAGTATGTTCAAGCCACACAGCTCAAGTGGGAGTCTTGAAAGAAATAAAGAGAAATGATTGGCAGCCCTCTGAGCAGCTCCTGTCAGGTGGCAGATACATCCAGAGAGGCCTTCTGGTCTGATGATGGAATTAGTCCCCATTAGTCTTCCACAGGCTGATGGAAGATACATAACCTCTAGCCTAAGTAAGCTCCTGGTGTGATGGGAAAGATCTACGTCCCATTTGAAGTAAGCTCCTGGACTGATGGGGAAGACCTAGCGCCTGCCCTGGAGAACCTCTGGTCCAAAGAGGAAGACACCCTCCCCTGGGAGATGGAAAACGTGATGAACCATTCTGTTCTCAGGTATCCTATTGGGTAGGATCAGGCTGGCTGGGGGTGGCTGTTGATTAGTATTGACATGTGTCTTTGGGAAAGTATGCTGACTGCCTTTCTTACAAATAAGGCCTATGAACCCCAGCTGAACCCTCACTGTCCCTGGAAAATGCTGACCACTCCTTCCTGCCCTCACCTCAAGGCTCTTCTGAGTTTTTCCCATTCTTGACCAGTCCTGCAACCCCTGTCTTGACTTCCCTATTGAAATTCTAAGCATAGAAAATTGGATAGGATGTTGAATACTCACAATTGAGTATTTGGCATGGAGATTCTACAACTGTC
This sequence comes from Ovis aries, assembly GCF_016772045.2. Classification (NCBI taxonomy): domain Eukaryota; kingdom Metazoa; phylum Chordata; class Mammalia; order Artiodactyla; family Bovidae; genus Ovis; species Ovis aries. Next base: position 15,134,685 of record NC_056064.1, read on the forward strand.
AACATTTTGCTGTATCTCTTTCATCAAATACCTCTCCATATATCTAGTATTCAATACATCTTATTTCTGGTATATTTTAAAGTAAGATGCAGACCATCAGTATACTGCATTCCAGACACTTCAGCATGCATATAATTAAGTAGAATTAATATTTGCATGTGTTTTTTGTGTGCATATGCATGGGGGAGGGGAGTTACATTTACATGCCTGAAACCGTAAAATGCACAAATTGTAGGCGCATTCTCTGAGATTTGACAAAGACTTTGCATGAGTAACCCCAATCCGTATAAAGTTATGGAACATTTCTATCAGCTAGGAAATCTGTTCATACCCCCTTTCCAGTCAATCGGTGCTCTCATTCTGCAGAAGTAATCCATTTTTATTAAAAACAAAAAAGAAAACCTTTCTAAAATTTCACATCAGTGGAATCAGATAATATGTACTCACACTTTTGAGGTTCATCCACTTTATTTTTGGCTGCACTGGGTTTCTGTTGCTTCGTGTGGGCTCTCTCCAGTTGCAGCGAGTCGGGGCTACTCTTCCCCGCAGTGAATGGGCTCCTCATCACGATGGCTTCTCTTGGGGGCACAGGCTCTAGGTGCACGTGCTTTGGTAGTTGTGGCTCCTGGGCTCTAGAGCACAGGCTCAGGAGTTGTGCTGCACGGGCTTAGTTGCTCCACAGCGTGTGGAATCTTCCTGGACCAGGGATTGAACCAATGTCCCCTTGCGTTGGGTTTGAATCCACCTCACCTCCTGGACCAGGGATCGAACCAATGCCCCCTGCATTGGGTTTGAATCCACCGCACCACCAGGGAAGTCCAAGATCCATTCATTCTGTTGCATGTGTTAATACTCTGTCCCTTTTGTATCATCAGGAAGTGGGTAACAGTTTGTGTATCCATCAGTCTTCATGAGCAGTTTATTTGAGGTTGTTTTCCAGGGGCTGCCATGAGCAGAGTGGCCACGAATGTTCTTATACACATCTTTGTGTGGATCTACGTCTTCCTTTCTTTTGGGTGAATGCCTGCAAGTGGAATTGCTGGGTCATAGAGCAGACATGTGCTCAGTACACCTAACTTACTGTGAAAAGTCTGTTCAAACATTCACCCTTCTTTTTACTGGGTTAGTCATGTTTTACTTATTGCATTGTAGTGGGCTGCCATCTATGGGGTCGCACAGAGTCAGACACGACTGAAGTGACTTAGCAGCAGCAGCAGCAGCAGCAGCTCTTTATATATACTTGATACAAGTCCTTTAATGGAGTGTTCGGCACTGTCTTCTACTAGTCTGTGACTTGTTATCCGTTCTGTTTTTTGAACAGGAAGTTGGGTCTATTGGTGGGTGTGAGTAAGGAGGGAGCAGTGCCAAAGTCCTTAAGAGTGCAGGGCTCACCATTCATCTATGGGATCATGACTAGGGATGTATTTGACCCCATAGGCATCCAGGATGAGCCACAGTTCAAGCTGCCATAGGTTCAGATTCATCTGCACTGAACTTGGTAAAGCCCCACTTCTTGGAGACATGGGTCTTCTGGCGACCAGGGCACTTGAACCAGGCGCTGTGTAGAACCTCAATCATGCTTCTGGTCCTGCAGCTTGAGGTGACAGACGTGGTGACTTGGAAAAGGTGGACCCTGGTCACTGTGCCCTGGAGCTTTCTGAAGACACCTGAATACCTGTCTAGAGCATTGCCTGGTGACAACATGAAGTCGGACATAACTGTTCACTGGAAAGCATGGTCTCTAGGGTCTCTCAGGGCAGTCTATGCAAGCAACAGGTTGCATATACTATTGAGGAGGCTGTTGTTTGCAGCCATTGCATATCATCATTTTCTTAATTATGTTTTTGATGAGCAGGAGTTATACATTTTTATGAAATCTACATTATCATATTTTCTTTTGATTATTATTACTTTTTGCCTCCTTCCTAAGAAAACTTTGCCTGTCTCCAGGCGATGAAGATATTCTGTTTTCTTTTGGAAATTTTATAGTTTTAGTTTTTGAGATTAGATCTATGAAAGTCAAAGTATTAGTTGCTAAGTCATATCTGACTCTTTGCGACCCCATGGACTGTAGCCCGCCAGGCTTCTCCGTCCATGGGATTCTCCAGGCAAGAATACTGGAGGTGGTTGCCATTCCCTTCTCTAAGGAATCTTCCCAACTCAGGGATCAAACCTGGGTCAACTGCATTGCAGGCAGATTCTTTACTGTCTTAACCACCAGGGAACAATTCATCTCAAATTAAGTTTTATGTATCTTAGTGTAAGAGGAGGTCACCACACCTGTTGGAAAGAACTGCTTTATCTGTAGAGTTACTTCAGTTCTTCCTTGAAAAGTCAAACGACCATTTAAATGTGGGTCTATTTCTGGGCTCTCAATTCTGCCCCATTGAATGACATGTCTCTCTTTGTACATTATAAAGTCTTGATGACAGCGCACCAGTTTTATAGCAAGCCTTGAAATTAGGTAGTATAAATTCTCCAACTTTCCTTTCCTTTATCAAGATTACCTGGGGCATTCTAGGTCATTTGCATTTCCATGTACATTTTAGAATGAGCCTATAAATTTCTACAAATAAAGTCAGCTGGAAATTGGGATTGAGATTCTGTTGACTCTCTATGTCAAATTGGAGAGAAATGACATTTGACTAACATTGAGTCTTCTCATACAGGAACATTTATTCTCAGTTCTCTTTAACTTATCTGGTATTTTGAGGGGATCATTTTCAACGTGTAGGTCTTACATATCTTTTGTTAAACTTATTCCTAAGTATTTTTTTTTGGCCTTTTTAGCATAAATGGAATTTTTAAAGATTTCACTTTCAACAGACGTGTGGACACAGAGGGGGAAGGGGAGGGTGAGACGAGTTGGGAGAGTAGCACTGCATGTATACCCTCCTGTGTGTGAAACAGACAGCTATCGGGAAGCTGCCGATGGCACAGGGAGCTCAGCTCAGGGCTCTGTGATGACCCACAGGGGTAGGACGGGGTGGGTGGGAGAGAAATTCAAGAGGGAGTAGAAATTTAAAAAAATAAGAAAAAAAAAAAAAAGAGTTCATTTTCCGGTGGTTTGCTGCTGGTGTAGAGGAATACGATGGATCTATGAGTGTGGCTCTTTTATTCTGTGACTTTGCTCAATTCAGTTCTTAGTTCTAGTTGCTATTTTATAGATTCCTAGGGATTTTCTCAGAGAAGGCAATGGCCCCCCCACTCCAGTACTCTTGCCTGGAAAATCCCTTGGATGGAGGAGCCTGGTGGGCTGCAGTCCATGGGGTTGCTAAGAGTCGGACACGACTGAGCGACTTCACTTTCACTTTTCACTTTCATGCATTGGAGAAGGACATGGCAACCCACTCCAGTGTTCTTGCCTGGAGAATCCCAGGGATGGGGGAGCCTGGTGGGCTGCCATCTATGGGGTCGCACAGAGTTGGACACTACTGAAGCGACTTAGCAGCAGCAGCAGCCTCTTTTTGTAATTTCTCTGTCAGGTTTTAATATCATGGTTAATCTGGCATCATGAAACAACTTAGAAATATTCATCTTCCTCCATTTTGAGGTTGTGTAGGATTGACAATTTTCTTTCTTTCCTATTTGATGAAATTCATAGTGAAATCATCCATATGGAAATTTTGTTTATGGGATGGGTTTTCGACAAAAAATTCCCTTTATTTAATAGAGATAGGGCTATTTATCTTTTTCTATTTTATCTTGTGTCAGTTTTAGAAACTTGTATTTCTCAAGGAATGTATCCAGTCTGTTTAAGTTGTTTATGGTGTTCTTATTTACCTTTCTCATGTTTATAGGAAATGTAGTCCCTCTTTAGTTCCTGATATTAGGAAACTGTGGTGTTTTTTTTTTTTCCTTGATAATCTAGCTTGGCTGGGCCCCTTAACCCTCCCTAGTTTTTTTGTTTTAACTAATATCCTTGCCTCTGACTTTTCTGGAAAGGCCAAGGGTGGACTTCCTAGGCCTGTCAGTTCCCACCCTCTAAATCAAAGTGTTTTGCCTTTTTTTTTTTTTTTTTTTTTTTTACTTTCTTCCTTCCCTCCTACCTTAAAGGAAGAATTGTCCTTGATTTTCTCCAATCGAATTTTCCTCTTATATGTCTGATTCCAAACCCGTACTATAAACTCCTATCTCTTGCCCTTTTAGGTTACCATACCCCGATATAACACTCTTCTTGACCCTTCCCTCTTTCTGTATTATGATCCACACTGTTGTCCAGGCCACAGTCCCTTGGGGCATCTCCAGCCTCAGTTCTGGATCTGATAGTCTTGAATATCAGAGAGACTTATAAGTCTAGGATGTGACATGGCTTTTCACTCACTGGTATTTTTCTCATGCTTTCCTTTCAGACAGAGTATGTTTTCCCCTAGCTTCCTGGAAATCTTCTACTCAACTGATGAGTACCTTTCTGCTTTAACCCTAGTGAAATCAATCATTTCCTGGTTCAGCAGCTGCTTGGACAGATAATGTCGATAAAGCAGCTGTTGCATGTCATTGCGTGTATTTGGGAAGTCTTTGCTACCCCCACTGATACTACAAAGTCCTTGGGGGCAGGAACCATGTCTGTTCATATTCTTTTTTCCAGTATTTATTTATTTGGCTGCACAGGGTCTTAGCCGTGGCACGCAAGACCTTCAGTCTTTACTGTGGCAGGAAGGATCTTTAGTTGCCGTGTGTGGGATCTAGTTCCCCGGCCAGGGATAGAACTGCGGCCCCCTGCATTGGGAGCATGGAATCTTAGCCATTCTTCAGTCCTCATATTTTTTTCCCTTAGTTTTTCTTGCTTTATTTTTCTCCCTTTTATTTTGGCATAAACATTATTTTCCCCCGCAAAAATCCTCGACAAAGTACTAGCAATCTGAATCCAGCAATACAATAAAAGGATCATATACCATGATCAAGTGGGATTTATCCCAGGGAGGCAAGGATTTTTCAATATTGGCAAATCAATCAGTGCCATACAGCACATCAACAAATTGAAGAATAAAAGTCATATGATCATCTTGATAGATGCACTAAAAACTTTTGACAAAATTCAGCACCCATTTATGATGAAAAAAAAAAAGACTCTCCAGAAAGTGGGCATAGAGAGAACATACCTCAACATAACAAAGGCCATATACGACAAACCAACAGCTAACACCACAGTCAACGGTGAAAAGCTGAAAACATTTCCTCTAAGATCAGGAACATATCTGTTCATATGTATATTCTTACTGCCTAATGCACTGTAGGTGCTCAAGACACGTCTGCCAACTGAATAAGGGACATTTACGTTGCATGAAGATCGGGGGTCTCCACTCCTCCTTATTCCCACTGGGCTCTTTTCCTTCTGTTCTCTCAGTCCCCTCCCTTCCCTACGAGTGTAGAGCCACTGCTGAGTCCTTCTTCTTCTCCATCACCAATTTTGTTGTTACCAGTTTGTTGCTGGCTTTGCTCTCTCGGGTCTTCCTTCCGGCTGCCTCCTTTCCTTTTTCTCCCTTTCAGTCTCTGCCATCTCCACTAAACTTTGAAGCGTCATTGTCTTACTCAGGAACCACTGTCTCTAAGCCAATCTCTCAGCCCTAATAAGTACGAGGCCCTGGGGAGACAGCCAGAGTCGAGGACACGGATGAGACAATGATGGTGATGATAGCACATGGCTACCTCAGTCCTAATCACAAATCAATCCTCACCGTAACTCTAGGAGGTGAGCACTATTATTAGCCCCATTATGCTGATGAGGAGATTGAGACTCAGAGAGATTAAGAAATTGGCCCACAATCACACAGTAGATGGCAGAGCAGAAGACAACTGTCTTGGCCAAATCCAGTCCAAACAGCTGGGGAGGGACTTCCTTAGTGGTCCAGTGGCTAAGACTTTGAGCTCTCATTGTAGAGGGACTTGGGCTCAATCCTTGGTCAGGAAACTAGATACTACATCCTGAAACTGAGTTCTCATGCTGCACCAAGGATTGAAGATGGAAGATTCTGTGTGCCACAACTAAACCTCGGCCTGGCACATCCAAATAAGTAGAATATTAAAAAAAAAACAACATGCATCTGGGGAGCTTCCATTTCATTGTAGGTTTACTAATTATAGAATACTAATAATAACCACTTATCAGATATTCAATATGGGCTAGGTACAGTACTAAGCACTTTAGGTACCTTGCTTCATTTAAATCCTTTCCAGAAAATCCTACAAAGCAGGTGTTATGCCTCACATTTTACAGGTAAGGAAATAGAGGTTCAGAGGAAGTTAACTCACTTAAGGTCACATGGCAAGTAAGATGCAGAGCTGGGACTTGAGCCCAGGCCTGTCTGACTCCAAAGCACCTGCTTGTAACCATGATTCTTCTTTTGTCTCTGCTATTACAGGATATCAGGATTGAAACAGCTGCCTTTGGAAGCTACCAGGCTCTATCTCCTGCTTGAGAGTCACTGATGGGGAGCTCCCATTTCACTGTTGGTTTACTAATTATAGAATACTAATAATAACCACTTATCAGATATTCAATATGGCCTAGGTACTGTACTAAGCACTTTAGGTACCTTGCTTCATTTTAATCCTTTCCAGAAAATCCTACAGAGCAGGTCTTATGCCTCACAGAGTCCATGATGGAGGATCTTCTCAGCCCAGTTTGAATGCTTCCAGGGTTGGGGAGCTCACTCTTTCCTGGGGCAGCCCACCTGTGGTTAGACAGTGATGATTGCCAGAAAACTCTTTTTTTGTAAGGAGCCCAAGAAATCAGCTTCCCTCAGCTCCCGCAGCCAGCGCCCTCTAGAACTGCCCATACCCCTCCCCATTCAGGACAGACCCTGCATTCCCCTAGTTTTGCCAGAGGCAGAATTGAGTTAGATCCCCTTGGCCAGAGAGGGGCTGACCTGCCCGAGGTTGTGCTGTGGGGGTGGGGAGCCGGAAAGTCACAGGCATCCCTGGGGACGAGATGTACAAATGTTCTGGGTCTTTCATCTTAAGTGGTTTCTGATGCATCTGGCTGAGTGGTTGCCTGGAGCCACCCCGTTTAACATTCATGTAGATTCTGGGCTGGGCTATTGCAGGAGTAAATCACCCGTGTCTGCCTTCAACCCCCACCCAATTCCTATCCCCTTAAGACAAGTCGCTCCCTGGTCTCCATGGCAACAGGCTCATCTGTTTTACATGGCATCCCAGGCCAGGAGAAGTTCATTCTATCCCAACTCCGCTAAATAATAGGAAGAAGCAGGAGAAGGAGGAGGATGAGGGGGCAATTCCTTCTGATCCTGCTTAGAACACTCAGAGCCGAAAGAGCCCTCAGGTCCACTGGCCCAACGCTCTCATGTTGGATGTAGGAAACTGGCTTCAGAGAGGAAAACTGGTAGTCACACTGTACATCAGTGACAGAGACAGGTCTAGTGGGCAACCAAGAAACATTTGTTCAATGAATGAATCATGGAATCCTCAAGAGTTAGAGACAGCTGACAGATGAGTCCATCCAGTGCCTGAAAATGTCCAGAAATTATACTCTGCAACAGATGGTCATCCAAACTCAGCTTGGGTGTTTGAACTGAGCTATATTACTATCTGAGGGGCTTCTATTTGAAGGCAGAAAGCTCCTTTACACACTGAGCGTAAGCCTGATCTCCTGTCTGTTACCCATCAGTTCAGATTCTGTCCTTTGGAGCCATGGAGACTCCAATCCTTCACTTGTCCTGTGTGACTAGCTCTGGGGGAGGTGTGAGAAAGGTGTAGGGGTATGGGGGAGGTGTGATCCCCCATCTGCAGGGGTAAAGTGATTGACCAGAGCCAGTTAAAGCCCAGGTGTCCTGGTCCTTGGATGGGGTGGGGGATAGTTGTCTTATCTCCTCTGGGTACTTTCCATTCTCCTCCCATCTGGGAGATGGGGGCTAGCCCAGTCCATTTCCTGTCTGTACCATTTGTGGAGTTAGGTCCTGAGCCTGACCTCCCCTCTTCACCCCCAGAGCTATCGTCTCTCTAAGACAAGAAAGCAGTTCCTCTGTTCAACTTCAGGCCAAGGCCTTGTGGGTAGGTGAAGATGATGCCAGGTTCCCTCTCCCCAACACAGCCATTGACTACACCCCCCCGTCAACCAGCTCCTCTATCACAGCTAGAAAAGCTCCCGTGATCCTAAATGGTGTGAAGCTGCAGAAATTAACAAGGTTCAGAATGTCTTTCTTCTCCCTCCTGGTAGTGACTCTGCTCTATTATTTTTGGAAGGCCACTAAGCCCCTCAAACATTTCCCTTTTCCCTCAGTGTCCCTTATGCCTTTTATTTCCTACAGGAAGTTCCACGGAGGGGGTTGGGGAGGATCTGTGGAGCACAGTGGGCACAGTGGGCACAGTGCCTAAAAGGCGGTAGCCATGGTGGAGAGGGCCAGAGGAATAAGGAGTGGTTGGGGAAGGTGACAGAGTTAGGGCTGAGAAGGGGGCACTATTTTACTTCTTAAATTCCACCTCTCATTTCTTCCAATTAGTCTGAGAAGCCTCAGACCATCCTTCCGAGACCTCAGCAGGAGCTGACAGCCATTGGATGGAGGGATGCCTGGATTCCCTCTGCTTTAACTAGGAGCTTGCTTTCTACCCCAGGGGCTTAGCCAGTCAGTGCAAGCATGCAAATGAAGGAATCCTGAGTAGACTTTCCTCCAGCCATTCACCAGCTGAGTTACAACCTCGGCTCTCTGATTGGCCCAACAGAAGGAGCTGGGGGGCTTGGGCTGCCGGGCTCAGTCTCTTTAATGGGCCAGTGGGCAGGGAAGAGAAAAAGCACACAGATAATTAGAACATACACACAGCCTTTCCGTTCGGTTTGGAACACATTGCATCAACATTTTGCAACCTGTTTAACTTCATAATTGATTGACTTTTGCTCTTTGGAGGATATGAGAGATTGGAAGAGGGTTGAGAAGGGCAGACCAGGACAAACGTGGGATGGATAAGGGAACTACCTCCTCCCTCCATCCCCACCAGCTACACCTCCCCACGTTATATTTTGTCTTGTTTTTTTTTTTTTTATGGTTTCAAACCCCTCTCGTTTGCCCCCTATTTAGAGGTGTTCACCCAGACCTTTCCAACATTTCGCACCAAGGTCCCTGGGCATGCCTGGAGCAGGGTTGTGTGTGCACAGACCAGACATGAAGATGGATTGTTCCCCGCAATAAATATCGACTGATTCATAAATCTGGTTGCCAGATTCGATCACAGTCACTGCCTGTATAATCCAAGAGCAGGAAGATGCCAGCTAATTCTGTGCTGGGCCCGCCGATTCCCAGTGGAAGATGCTGAATAAACGTTAACGTCTCCTAGCCCTGTGCATCTTGGGGGTTGTGTGAGGGGGTTAGGGAAAACGAATCCTTCCAGCCTTGGAGGAGGCAGGTGGTAAAGACTCAAGTGAACCGAGGGACAGACGGTGTCAAAGGACAGGACTGTGGCCCCCTTCTCCCCCATCATCTCCATCCCCCTCCCTCCCTTTAGCTTGAACCTGCCTCTACAGCAACCACAGTCAGGCTGAGCCAGGTAATGCTGAGCATCTGGACAAAAAGCAGAATCAGCCAGCCCATCACCCAGATGTTTCTTCTAAATACCTCGAGCTTTGTGCAGAGAAAAATAAAACACTCTGACAATGATGATCTTTCACTTTTCATCCAGATGTTGGATGTCAAGTAAATACAGCCCGGGGGCAGGGGGCTCTTAATTGCTCTTTCCTAGAATCTCCATATTAACTCAGGTCCCACAGCCCCTGTGAGGGATTTACTAGAAGGGAGAAGGCAGTTGTTCTTGCTGGCATATACCCCTTGGGTACCATGGGTCTGTGGCTGCCAGCTGACGCTGAATACGTTCTGCTAAAAATTTCTCTCGTCTCCCTCCCCCTCTCTGTCTCTGTCTCTCCTCCATTCTCTCTGTTCCTCCTTCTTTCCCTCCTCTCCCCCCTCTCTCTGTCTCTGACTCTCTGTCTCTCTTTCTGTCTGTCACACACACACACACACACACACACACACACACACACACACCCTCAGTGTTGGTCTAGACCCTCTGGGTTGAATAGGAGCATATGCTGCAATGGAGAGAAATGTGAGGCTATAATTACCGTGATAATTGGGACCACCCGATGGAAATTTCCTTCCTGCCCTGGCCTGCCTCCCACTGCCCTCCCTCACACTCTCTCGTTCACAGTTGGGTGATCTTACAGGTGCTTGGATGTGACAAGTGGTTGGTGTTTGGAAGCAGTTGGTGTTTGCCGCTTCCAAACACCAACTCAGACTGTGGCTCAGGTGACGCTGGCTCCTGCCTCTGGAAAGCTGAAGACCTCATTCAAGGGCTGTGCGGGTATGCGCCAGGTACTGTTGGAAACTCCAAGAATGGAACAAAATGGATGAAAGCCCTGCCCTCGCAAAGCTTTTTTGGGGACAGACAAACAAATGCACGTATCCGTTAGAACAAAATATACTAGATGGCCTGAGATGTTAAGGCGTAAAGGCAAGAAAGGGTGGTTGGGCAACTGTGGGCTGACTTGCGATTCTAGATTGTGTTCCGGACAAGAAGAGGTGAATCAGTGTGTGAGGTCTGGAGGAGGTGCAGGAAGAGGGAACTGGAATTGCGGAGGCCCTAAGGGCAGAACTGGGCCTGGGGTACCTGAGGAATAGTGAGGTGGCAGATGTGGCTGGGAGGAGCCAGCACCGGGGACAGAACAGGGCATAAGGTCAGCGAGGTCACAGGTCATACAGGGCCCTGACGGTCATCTCAAGATAGTGGGCTTTCACTCAGACGAGCACCAATTCCATGGAGAGTCCCCCTAAAACCCAAGTTCCAAGGAGAGAGAAGCTGCATTTTCCCACCTGCCAGAGCCTCCTCCCTCTCCCCTCTCCTCCATCAGGGCAGGACTTTCTGGAATGGGGACAGGTCCATCCTTGGCCCTGGCACAGCCTTGTTGTTGTTTAGTCGCTAAGTCGTGTCTGACTCTTTTGTGACCCCGTGGACTGTAAACCTGCCAGGCTCCTCTATCCATGGAATTTCTCAAGGAAGAATGCTAGAGCGGGTTGCCATTTTCTACTCCAGGGGATCTTCCCCATCCAGGGATTGAGCCTGCGTCTCCTGTATCGGCAGGCAGATTCTTTACCACTTCTATCTAATTTTACTTTGATGCCACCCAACCCCATGGTTCAGGACCACGCCCCTCTTCTGGGTCATGCAGCTGTCTTGGCCTGGGAATGGCTGGGAACACGCAGGCAGGGCCAGCTTCCAGGGGAAGAGAAGACAGGCCTGATCCCAGATAAGTGTCTGATCTGCTGATGCTGCCGGCTGGGGTGCACCCTGGTTGGCCATGAGGTCAACCACCTGCTGATTTGCATGGCCCCGGGCACTCCTGACAGACAGCATTTTTTTTTTTTTAATTAGTGGAAAGAATGGTCTTTCAGCCCTATTCTGATTCTGTCCCCCTGGCTCCTTCTCGGTGGTGGAACTCAAAGAAACCTAATTTGAGAGGAATATGGGGAAGACTGTGGGGTCTGGAGCCAGGCGGCTTCTGATCCCAGATCTATACCTTGTACCTGCTGTGTGGTCTTGAACAAGCTACTGGGTTCCTCTGAGCCTCAGTTTCATCATCTGGAGAGTGCAGCACATCCAGCCGCACGGGGTCAGTGGGAAGGCTGGATGTGACTCTGTGTACAAAGGGCCTGGCACCTGGTGAACCCCCCGCATTCAGGCTCTGTGATGACAGCAGCCAGGCCAGGAGTAGGCCCCGGGACCCTGGCCTCACCTGGAGCATCAGAGGCAGAGGCATCGAGGCCACTGTTTCTTAGGGCCCAAGGCCCTGCTTAGGTGCCAGGGGCTCTAGAGGCGGCTGTGGGTCTAGCGCTGTTCCCAGGGCCCAGGCGCCAGGTCTGCGGTCCTGCAGGGACTGTCCTCCTAATTGTGCTGGGCTGTGCAAGAGCTGGTTTTGCCTTTTGCCTTTTCTTGTGTGTGCGTGCTTAGTCACTCAGTTGTGTCTGACTCTTTGCGACCCCATGGACTGTAGCCCGCCAGGCTCCTCTGTCCATGGGATTCTCCAGGCAATACTGGAGTGGGTAGCCATTCCCTTCTCCAGGGGATCTACCCGATCCAGAATGGAACCCTGGTCTCCTGCACTGCAGGCAGATTCTTTAGCATCTGAGCCACCAGGGAAGCCCTCTGCCTTCTCTTGGGTGATGCTCATTGGTCTAGCTCTCTCCTGTTTAAGCACATAGTTTCTGCTAGTTATAAAAAATGACCATCTGCAGTTGAAAGAGGGGAGTGCAGAAGTGGGATGTCGGGAGACCTGGGTCCTCAGCCCACCTGTGCTGTGTGACCTTGGGCGGGTCACCTCTCCTCCTGGATCTGAGCAATTATTTTTGTAAAAGCTCTAGCTTGGTCCAGAGGATCAGGGGGTCCCTTTGGCTGGGAAAAAGAAAATTCTATTCTGAAAATCTATTTTGAAAAAAAAAAGATCAAACAATAAATAAATCAAACTCCAGTTCTAGTGCCAAAATTGAAAGCCTCTCATCTATGGAAAGAGGATTGATATCACCCTGTGTTTAAAAAAGAAGAGAGGGGGAAAAATTAATGGGGTTTAGAATGGAAAGTCCAAGTCAAACCCTGCTCTGCAGACAAAGGGAGTGAAGGTGGGTGGGATTATTATCTTTAGCCTCTGAGCATTTTGACTGTGATCTCTGCTTTAGAAGTCTTTGCAGGTATGGCAGGGTGGTGGGAGAGGAGCCCCCACCTGAGTTCCAGATGAGGTGTTAAGAAGGGGAGGAGGTGGGCTCCAGGATGAGAAGCCGGGGAAGATGGGGGCCCTTGGGGGAGTCTGGCTGAATCGGTCTGGCCTGAGGGTAGGAGGTTAGCTTGAAGGCTGGGCTGGCAAGGATACGCTTTCTCAGTCTCGAGAGGGAGTCAGCTTTGCTGTGGAAAAGCCTGGTGGGTGGTTTTGGCCAGTGAGAGCCTCGCCAGCCTGACCGGCTCTCCAGAACTTGCATTGGCTCTTCCTTTACTCAGTCTGTCTGGGCATCAGCGCAGGGCACGGTGGGCAGGGCGGGCGGCGGTTAGGGTGGGGAGATAGACGGGGGTGAAAGCTGTGGTGCCTGGGCAAACTGGGGCTGAGCAGGACCAAATCCATGTGTGTGGGAGGGAAGCCCAGACAAACCAGGAGGGAATCATTAGATGAGGCCACTGGTGGGGGAGGTGGGAGAGGGGGCCATCCCAAGGTGTTGAGGGTGGGCGGTTGTTACCCAGCTGGGGGACTTGGAGAGCAACACCATGGATCTACACCATGAAGATCTAAATCATACTTGGTCTAGACCATGAGGGACACAGATTTGTGGGCAGGGTGTTCCAGGCGGAGGGGACAGCGAGAGCAAAGGCTGGCACAGATAGGTCTGTGTAAGGATCAAGAAATGGCCCAATGTCAACCATGGTTCTAGGCTCGCTGCCCATTCTTAGAGACCCTTAGACAGGACACAGTCCAATGTCCAGCAAACACAGTTGCTTGTCAACGGAGCTGATTGGACCAGACATGGACACCTGACCTAATGCTGAGCCAATCAGAGCCCTGCTCTTGGGAATTTGAACCCCGAGACCTAGTCAGATGGATGGTGGTGAGCAGGTGAACAGACAGGAAGCTCATCCCGGGAGCGGGAACTGGTGCCAGCCCAGGGAATGTGAGTAGGCAGACGAAGCGGGAGTGCTTGAGGAGCAGAAGGGAGCGGAGAGAAGCCCCCATGAGCTGTCCTGTGTGTTTCCCTTGCTTGGTTTAATCACTAAGTTGTGTCTGATTCTTTTGCAACCACATGGACTGCAGCCCGCCAGGCTCCTCTGTCCATGAGATTTTTCAGGCAGGAGTACCGGAGTGGGTAGCCATTTCCTTCTCCAGGGGATCTTCCCGACCCAGGGGTTGAAGCCACAGCTCCTGTGTCTTCTGCGTTAGCAGGCGAATTCTTTACCATGTGTTCCCGTTAACCTCCCTTGAATGAGAATGGATGGCTTTATGTTCCTGGCCACCAACGATCCCTGCGTGGCTGTAGGATGGGGTGTGTGTGCTGGGAGGCGCTAGATGTTAGAAATGAAACTCAGGAGTTTGGGGCCTCGTTGGGCAGGGCTTTGAATGCTGGGCTGAGAGAGCACAGACTGTGAGCGCGCGCGCGTGTGTGTGTATGTGTGTGTGACTGAGGTTTCTGAGCAGCCCTGGGAGCACCAGTGTAGTAGAAGAGAAGTCCCCAAAGCTTAGACCCTGAGGGTCCCCAGAGAGAGAGCTTCAAGGGCCAGGGGACAGCTCAGAGAAGCTTGCTTGGGTGCTCCCTATAGGGCTTCGGCCAAGATCACATGCATGAAGGGGTCTGACTCCCTAGCATCCCCTCCCTCCAGTAGGGTCAGTCTCAGGTAGCTGGCCCCTCAACCTCACACCCAGTGATCACCTACCACCCATGGGTCCATACCTGCCCTGTCCAGCGTGGGAAAATAAGACCCCTCTCCACCTCCAGCATGGTGGCCTCAGAGGAGCCCAGGGTTTGGATTCTGACAGATCTGGGTTCCAATTACAGCTCACGCTTACAGTGGTGAGACTTTGAGCAAATCCCTTAAGCTCTCTGAGCCCCAGGTTCCTCACGTGTAAATCATGTGCAGTGTTCTTGCTCCTAGAGCTGTTATGAGGATTAAACCATACAGTGAATGTAAGAGGTCAGCATAGGCCTGGCACCTGTACTCATTCAGAGAACTTCCTTCCCTCCCCCTTCTTCCTTCTTCAATGGGGTAAGTCTGGCAAGTGGACACAGCCCTTACTGCTGTGCTCTGAGCTCCGAGAAGGCATTCAATCTCCTGCCCCTGATGATGAGAGTGATCCTGGCACTTCAGAGACAGTTAAAACGTGCTCACTGAGTAAACGAACACATGGAAAAATAGTTCCTAGAGACCCAGCACCCAAAAGCCAGAGGCTGCCGCTTCCTCCCCCAACCCTTCCCTTTCCCCACCATGGGCACCTAGTCTGCAGAGCTGGCCCTCTGCCCACGTCCTGTCGGTCCTAACCTTACAGGGTCCCCTGGGGCTACCCACAGCTTCCAGCTACTTCCCATCCTCTGTCCAGCGCCCCTCCCACTGGAGGCGGGGCACCACTTCCGCCGTCCCCACCCCAGGCCTCTGGCTGAAGCCTCCTGCCTTGTCGGTGCTGGGTCCTCCCCGTCTCCCCACCGAGTGTGTGGGTGTTTGCGTCCTATCTTATAACTTGACACTAGTCTTGCTGTCTGACACCCTATCCTTTCCTCTTTCACCCCCCTCAACCCTCTCTGCTCAGTGATAACCACTCTTCACAGCACTGCTGTTGTTTAGTTGCCAGCTCGTGTCCAGCTCTGTGTGACCCCATAGACTGCAGCCCGCCAGGCAAGAATGCTGGAGTGGGTTGCCATTACCTACTCCAGGGGATCTTCCTGACCCAGGGATCGAACCTGAGTCTCCTGTGTTGGCAGGCATGTTCTTTACCACTGAGCCACCAGGGAAGCCCATTCAGACCATACCAGATGTCTTTTCAGACATTTTCCTACACAGACTTCAAAATCCTTCCATAGCATCCTGTTAACATAGCATTCCAAAGCCACACCATAGCTGCAAAGCCTTTTCTGATCTGGCCCCTGCTTTCCTCTCTGCCCAACACAGAGAGGAAAATTGCAATTGCTCCCAAAGGTCTGTTCCAACACAGCAAGCTCCTTCCCACCTCAGAGCCTTTGCCTGAGCTATTCCTGTTTTGCCTGAAACAGTCTCACCCTGATTATCACACGACTAGCCCATCACTTAGATTTCAACAAAAATGCCACCTTCTTGGCGAGGTCTTCCCCTGCCACGACATTTCTTGTTGCTCCCTATTTTATCCCCCAACATGTATTATTATTTGGAATTACCAGTTACTAGTTTATTCGTCTATGACCCATGGCTCCTTCTGAAATGTAACTTCCAGGAGAACAGGGTCTTATCTGTCTCCCTATCCTGTATCCCTAGTAACCAGATGAGAGCAGGCACGTAGAACTCTCTGTAAACACCTGTTGAAAGAATGGATCTTTCTACGTGCATTTGTGTAGCATTCACTCAACTGAAATGGGATCACGCTGTAGAGATTTTTCAACTTGCCTTTTTCACTGAGCCCTAGGGTGGGCCCGATGCCTGCTTTCAGTTCAGTTTAGTCGCTCAGTCGTATCCGACTCTTTGCAACCCCATGAACCACAGCACACCAGGCCTCCCTTGTCCGTCACCAACTCCCGGAGTCCACCCAAACCCAGGTCCATCAGTGGCTACCTTCAGTGGTCACTATTGGCTCCCCTGCCTGTCAGTCACCATTCGGAGAGTTTCTAGTGGGCAGGGCCCACCCACGGAAAAGGGAGGGCCACCTTTAGCTTCTGGCAGAGTTGGCTCTCCTCCTGCCCTGCCCAGGCCTTGTGGCCCCATGCAGGTTCCCTGGGAGCCTCTGTTGTCTCAGCCATAATCTTAGGGCTCCCATCTTCCAGCTGCTGAGAGTGAGTGATGGTGTGTACTCAAGGCCAAGCCCAGCGGCTTGGATTCGTGCTCCACAGAAGGGGTTTAACCAGATCTGCAAGCCCGCCGCCCCGGACCCCACACCGGCACCCACCACCACCTGCGAACACTCTGGGTGGCCCCAACCTGCAGCTTAGAGCTGCACCCTCTGGCCTCCCTGCTCTGCCTCCTCTAGGGTGACAGGCGGGAAGGGGACCTCAGAGGCCGGGTGGGAGAGGAGGGCTGCCCCAGAGAAGACCAGATGGGCCCTGAGCAGTCGGCCTGGCCCACTCTCCGGCACCTTCCCTGTCTTCTGGGAAAGATAAGAACGAAAATAAGCCTTGCTATCATCAAGCAATTAGGCAGAAATCAAATAATCCCAAGGACAGAAAAGCCAATTAATACAGGAGCAACAAAAACTAACAGAACCACAGGAGCTGCGGGGAAATACTGAGAAAACACACACAGGGCTGGGAGGCTGGAGGCTGTCAGGAGAGGGCTGGGCTCTAGGGTGTGATGTCTAAGCTCAGAGGAGGCTCTGCAGGGCCCAGAAGTAGCTCACACCTGGAGGATGCTCTAGTCTGATGGGGGAGATGCAGGCACCCCCGAGAGAGCTCCTGGATCCACCAGGAGACATGGCCTCTGCCCCGGAAGTTAAGGATTTCAGTTTATTAAGCTGCTGCTGTGTTTCAGCCCTTGTGCTATGTATTCTTACAGACCATTAATTCCTGAAAGGTTATTACTCTCAACTTCACCATCTCAATTAATGTAAAACCCAAAGAACCCTCCCCCATGGCCCACCAGGCCCCCACTGTGACCCCCATTATCTCCTCACAAAAAAGTAAAAAATGAAAGTGTTAGTCACTCAGTTGTGTCCACCTCTGTGCAACCCCATGGCCTGTAGCCCGCCAGGCTCCTCTGTCCATGGGATTTTCCAGGAAGAATACTGGAGTGGGTTGCCATTTCCTTCTCCGAGGATTGTCCCGACTAAGGGATGGAACCTGGGTCTCCTGCATCGCAGGCGGGTTCTTTACCATCTGAGCCACCAGGGAAGCCCATTGTCTCTCCAAGGTCCTCACCACTGGCTTCCTTTTACCACCTTGATCTCCTTGCCGCTCCTCAGACTCTCCGGGCACACTCCTGCCTTAGGGCCTTTGCCTCTGTTCACATCTGCCTGGAATGTCCTTCTCGATATTCATGCACAGGCCCTGATCCACACACTCACTTTTTCCAGCTCAACTGTGACTTCTCCAGAGAGGCTTTTCTCAACTATGTTTCCTAAAGTAGCTTCCCATCCTACCCTTCAGTGCTTATACCCTTACCCTGCTGGTCTACCGCTATAACAGTTATTCCTACCACCTGACATTTAATATATTGATCTGGTTCTTTTCCATCTCCCTCCCACTAAGACATAGTTCCTTGAGAGGAAGTCCTTGCTCAGCATACCTAGGTATTCCACCATCCTTGTTGAATGAATGAGACAGCTGAAGCACAGAGAGGTTAAGTCACTTATCTACGGTCACACCAGCACTGAGGGGCAGAACAGTTTGTGAGCTGAGACCTCCTTACTCTCCAGCCCACACTCTTTTGCCCTCAGTACGCTGGTTCCCTGGCTTCCAAGGTTGTTGGCATAATGGTGTAGGCAGACAATGGCCTCTCAGAGACATCCACATCCTTATCCCCAGGGCCTATGGGTGTGTTAATTTACATAGCAAAGGAAATTAAGCTTGCAGGTGGAATGAGGTTTGTTAATCAGCTGACCTTAAGGTAAGAAGAATGTTTTGCATTATCCTTGTGGACCCCAATAATCAAAAGGGTCCTTAAATATGGAGAAAGGAAGCTGAAGAGGCAAAGAGGATATGATGGCAAAAACGAGGTTGGAAGGATGGATGGTGAAGACTTACCCTCGAGATGGAGGGGTCACAAGCCAAGGAATGCGGGCAGCCTCTAGATACTGGAAAAGGCGAGGAAACAGATGTTCCTGTAGAGCCTCCAGAAGGAGCACAGCTCAGCTGACACCTTGGTCTTAGCCAAGTGATATGCTTCTGGCCCCTAGAACCGTAGAATAACAAATGTGTTTAAGCCACCAAGCTTGTGGTGCTGTGTTACAGCGGCATTGGGAAGCAGTCATGGCAGCTCCCTCTAGCGGAGGAGCCTGGTGGGCTGTGGTCCATAGACAGCATCGCAAAGAGTCGGATATGACTGAAGCGACTTAGCATGCAAGTGGGAAGGATACATATGATGACCTCAGGCTGGGAGCCCAGCCACAGGACTGAGACAGAAGGGGCGGTTGAACCTGGGGGCGGCCCAGTACCCAGACCGTCAGTAAACCTGAGACCATTTGGGGTTTGGGAAGGCAGCTGGGGGAGGCACTGCCTGTGAACTGGGGAGGTGCCCAGCAGGAAGACATCGCCAGCCTACATTCCTGGTGATGCTCCCCCTGCCAGGACTAGGGCATGTTGGCAATGAATGCAGGCCAGGTGGAGAGAGCTTTCCAGAGTCCTGGGAAGTCATGCCCCTGACCCACAGTCCTGTGTCACGGCAGGGCTCTCAGCCCTCGTCCCATCCCCTCCATGCCTGCCTCTGGCTCATGAGTAAGCCCACACAGGCCCCCATGGGTGCTGAGCTGTAGTGGACCTTTGACCCTGGCCTGCGAGAGGCCTGGGGGAGGGACATTGTCTGGGAGATGGCCTGGGCTGGGAAGAGAGGCCAGCTAGGCAGGCAGGTCGGGGGCAGAAGGGACAAACCCCTGGAAAGGTTGCTGCAAAGGTCACGCCCTAGTCTTGGGCTTGATGCCTCGTTCACAGACATTAAACCTTCCCAGTTTGCCTCTCAGAGGTTGCCAGGATGGAAAAGAGGACTTGATATGAAGGCGCTGGATGGGAGGCAGAAGAGAAAATTATGTGCTGATCCCTCTAAAAGGTAAGGAGGCTATGGAAGGACTCAGGTCCCAGACGCAGATGGACAGACCGCAGCCTGGGCTGAGGACATGGGCTGGGCGTCTTCTGTCACCTCATCTCCTGAATAGGGACAGTAATTCAGTGTGCACGTGCTTAGTCATTCAGTCGTGTCTGACTCTTTGCGACCCCATGGACTGTAGCCCCCGGGCTCCTCTGTCCATGAGACTTTTTTCAGGGGAGAATATTGGAGCGGGTTGCCATTTCCTGTTCCGGGGTATCTTCCCAACCCAGGGATCGTACCTCCATCTCCTGCGTCTCCTGCATTGCCAGTGAATTCTTTACCTGCTGAGCCATCCATCAGGGAACCTGCAATTCAGGAAGCCAAGGATGCCAGAAACCTGAGCTTTGTTTCAAAACTCATTTCATGGAGACTTTGACCAGAAATGGAAGGCTTCCACGGTGGCTCGGATGATTTAAGAATCTGCCTGCAGTGTGGGAGACCCGGGTTTGATCTCTGGGTTGGAAAGATCCCCTGGAGAAGGAAATGGCAACCCACTCCAGTATTCTTGCCTGGAGAATTCCATGAGCAGGGGAGCCTGGCGGGCTGCAGTCCGTGGGGTCACAAAGAGTCAGACATGACTCAGTGACTAACGCTTTGACCAGAAATGAGGCTGTAACCATACTGTTTACTCACGTTGCTTCCTGTCAATAGTCCCGTGATTCTCTGCAGATACATGCGTGTCTTTGACAGTGGTGTGCATCCTTGGGGGCAGCATGAAAGAAACAGAGTAGGCACTGAAGGATTTTTTAAAAATCTGGTTCCAAGAGTTTTGGGAAATGGATTTGTGCCTGTTTGTGGGGCTGACTTGAAGCACCCCGCCCCCCCATGGCTCCTTGGACTCACTAAATATCCAGATGACCCTTGTAAGGCGGCAGTAGTGTTCTCATTTTACACATCGGAAAACAGAGGCTCAGAAAGGTTAAGCAACTTTCTCAGGGAGCCAAACGGCAGAGCTGCAGTCACACAAAATTTACAATCTTAGACACGATATAAGGCACTAAATTGAGATGTCTGTTAACCCAGAATGAGTTCTAGCCAGTGACTTGTGCCCTGCCTACCCTCCTTGGCTGTGGCTGCTGCTGGACATAGGACTCAGGGAAAGGCTGGCTGGAGTCCTGGGCTATTCTTCTGTGTTCAGTTTGACACAGGTGGAATAGCTACCACATGTGGGAAAGCTACCACATCCCTGGGAGACCTGGGCCTTGTGCCGAGAGCTGTTAAGTAACAGCGCGTGGAAATGATCCGCCATCCAGTAGCTTCTCCTCCCACAGCTGTTCTCATCAAGGCCTCTGGACATCAGAAAGGCAGGCTCTTGCTTCATCACAACTGGTGGGAGTGTGCCGGCTCCTGCTTTGCTGTTTGGAGCCCGTGTGACCTCTAATTTCCTCGAGCCAGGAACTGTGGGGTCCAAGAGTGTTGAATGAAGGTGACTCAGCATCAGTGGACCACGTTGGGCCATGTGGGGGCCTGCCCAGTGAAGCCAGGGTCCCTGCTCTCTGGCATAGCTAGGCCACTCACTATGTGTAGCATGAGTGGGGCGCTTGAAGGTGGTGGGCAGTTCAAAGAACCAGAGCAGCACACACATAGATCACCACTGAGGAGCAAGGGGAGACACAGGAGCCTTGTACTTAGCGACACCCAGAGTGTCCCCAGCAGTGCCCCTGAGTCCAGCCCAGAGGTTGAATGGAGACCAGAAGGCATTGCAAATAAGCTGAGTGCTGCAATCAGGATCCAAGAGCATCTTGGTTGTTTGTAGCAAAGACTAGAATCTGACAAGATGAAGTTTTACAGGGACAAAGAGGACATCCTGCTTTGAGGCTATGCTAGCAGGATAATGAAGATTTGGGGGCTTTAGCAGATAAGTCAGCTGATACCTAGCAGCAGTGGGTTGGTGGGGGAGGTATGGATACCCAAGCAGCTAACTTCTGGGCTTTTGTCATACAAAGGGAAAGGGGAAAGGCAAGTCGCTCAGTCATGTCCGACTCTTAGAGACCCCATGGATTGCAGCCTACCAGGCTCTTCCATCCATGGGATTTTTCAGGCAAGAGTACTGGAGTGGGGTGCCATTGTCATACAAAACAGGAGCCAAAATAAGTGGAAGGCAGTTCTTCTTTGGGTAAGTCTGGTTCCAAGTGAAGATTTAAGAGGGATGACAAAGTGGTCCAATCCAGAGATGGGCACAGGAGGGGCCATGAAACCTATTTGAAAGGAGGTCCTGGGGCTGATACTAGACATTGAAATCCAGGGATAGGAAACTCCCTGTCTGAGAGGTCACCGTTTTTAGAAAGCTGGGAAAACTCAGATCTAAAGGCTGTAGGGCGTGGGAAAGCCTGAGAGACTCAGACTAGTGACAAAGAAGAACTTGCTAAACCCATCAGAATACCAGTGCCAAGGTTTCACCTCCCTCGGGCTTCTGTTAAGAATATGATACTCTCTTTCCTCCACCTCCTTGATACAACCACTATGGAGGACTGTATGGGGGTTCCTTTAAAAACTAAAACTAGAGTTACCAAGGGAAAAAAAAAACTGATGGTTGCTCAATTGTGTCTGACTCTTTACAATCCCATACATTGTAGCCTGCCAGGCTCCTTTGTCCATGGAATTCTCCAGGTAGGAACACTGGAGTGAGTAGCCATTCCCTTCTCCAGAAGATCTTCCCAACCCAGGGATCAAACCCAAGTCTCCCACATTGCAGGCGGATTCTTTACTGTCTTATCCACCAGGGAAGAGCTGCCACGTGACTCTGCAATTCCACTCCTAGGCATATATCTGGAGGAAAACAGAATTTGAAAGGATGCATGCACCCTGATGTTCATTGCAGCACTATCTACAATAGCCAGGACATGGAAATAACCTAAGTGTCCAACAACAGATAAATGGATAAAGATGTGGTGTATATATATATATATATATATATATATATATATATGGTGGAATATTACTCGGCCATAAAAAGGAATAACACTGTGCCATTTGCAGAGATGTGCCTGGACCTGGAGACCATCATACAGACTGAAGTAAGTCAGAAAGAGAAAAATAAATATTGTATAATACGGCTTATACATGGAATCTAGAAAAGTGGTACAGATGAATTTATTTGCAAAGCAGAAATAGAGTCACAGATGTAGAGAGCAAACTTAGGGTTACCAAGGAGGGAAGGAGGGTAGAATAAATTGGGAGACTGGGATTGGCATAAATACACAACTCTGTGTATTTAACACAGAGTAGATAACTCTGTGTAGATAGAACTCATGAGAGCATAGTGTATAGCACCGGGAACTCCCCTCAGTGCTCTGGTGGCCTAAATGGGAGGGGAATCTAAGTATAACTGATTCACTTTGCCACACAGCAGAAACTAACACAAGATTGTAAAGCAATTATATTCTAAAAAAATTAATTATGAATAAAATGTAATAATATTAAAAAGAATAAGATGCCCTCTCTGTGTGGGTGGCTGACAGTGCAGGGCAGTGATGGAGGTGTGGCCCTACAAGCCCCAGGGCGTGGTTGTGCGGAGTTGGATGAAGGGCCAGGAACCTGTCCAGACAGGCGGCCTCTGCTGGCTCCCAGGCCGGGAGGGGAGGGGGTGGGCACGGGGCTAGCAGGCACACTCTCCCTTTTAATTACCCCTCTGCCTAATTGGTCTTTCAGCCTCCCCTTCCACTGCTAGGAAAAGGTCTTTCTTTGCTGTCTGCATGTTTACCAAGCAAATGGTTTTTAAAAGCTTTCATAGACACAGAGAACCCATTTAGGAGGCTTGGTGGATAAAATTATTTATAGAGATTAATGGTTATCGTTCTCATGCCTTTAGGAAATCAGGAGCCACGTGGGTGGCGGGGCTGGCGGGGCCAGGATGCTTCTGCGGCTGCCCTTTCCCCTGCTGGCCCCGCTCCCAGTCCTGACAGTCCTCCTGCTTCTGTCTGTCCGTTCTCTGCTGCTCTGTCTTCTGCATCTTGTCCGTTTCCCTCTTCCATTTTCCCTTTTGCTCACTCTGTCTTTCCCCTCCTCCCTTCCCTTCGTCCTCTCTCTTGCTATAGATGATAGGTTCCCTCTTTTCTCACCGCCTGTCTTCCTCCAGGTCTATATTTGGATTTGTAGGTGTATCTCTGTGTGTGTGTGTTCTCTGCCTTGGTGAATCTGTTTAGCTCTCTCTTTCTTTCTCTGCTTCTTCGTAAGTCTCCATCTCTCCCTCTCTCTTCCATCTCTCTTTCTCTCTGTTATTTATCTCCCTCATGTCTCTGGTCTCTGTCTCTGCCTTTTCCCCTCTTCTCTCCAGCTGTATGCTGTGAGCTTTGTCCGGATAACCACACCAGGCCCCAGGCATTGGTGGGCAGCTCCTCTTTAAGGGCCTTTCATATGTGTCTCCTACCCCAGTGCAAGGGCATCTCAGCGGGTGGTGGGGTGGGTGTTCCTGAGAGTCCTGGACCCTCTGCCTCCACTGGGGTGGGTCCCCTTAAGGGTCATTTTATGTGGGGCCTTCAGGGTGGGACCCTCTGCTTCTGCAGAGACAAAGCCTAGGGTGAAAGAACCTGCTGCCCAAGGTCACCCAGGAATGGAGGGGAGCAGAGGCGAGACTGGGAGGCAGTGCACCCTCAGGCTGAGGCCATGAGACAGAGCGTAGGTCCTAAGTGGGGGTGCAAGGGGGCTCCCAAGGGTCAAGGGTTCCAGGGGGAATTAGGACTGTCATCTCCTGGGAAGATCTGACTCTGCTCTCCTGCTTATCCCTCCATCCATCCACCCATCCATCCATCCATCCCTCCCTCCCTCCCTCCCTCCCTCCATCTCCAGGCTTGCAGTCGAGCCTCAGAAGCTCTTTATTGAGCCTCTGTGGGGGCTTTCAGATCGCCTGCTTTCCAGGAAACCAGCTTGCAGATTCCAGCAGAGCGGTGCCTGCAGAGGCTGGTGGGGGTAGGGTGGAGGGGTCTCCGCCCCTATGCTCCCTGGAGGGGGTGCCTGGAGCACTGAACCTTGGTGCCAGGAGCAGTTTGCTTGCCTACAGGGCCCCCTAACTACATTGAGGTGGGCACAGCAAACTGGGCCCCGGACTCCTGGGATTTTGATGGCCAGGCCTTTGCAGCAGCATAATCCTTCTGGTTCCTCTGCTTATTAAATGGCCCTGGCCTTTTTCCTTCCTGGGGAATTGATGGGGGGAATTCAAATTGGGGTGGGTGGGGGTCCTCGGTTCCTGCTTTCTGGCTCTGTACTTGCACTTACATTTGGAGACATTTTGAATCTCCTTATCATCTAGATTTCAATTTGCCAGTTTATAGGATGGAATGAACAACGCTGACCTCACTTAACCTTTCCTGGGGGCATTAATAATTAATAAAGACAATGCTAGCCGCCAGCGTTTATTCAGAGCTTACTGTGCTCTGGGCCCTGGGCTGAGATTTCTCAGCGTGGTTCTAGTTCATGCTCACAGCCTCATGGGGTGAGGTCCTGTCCTCTGTGTGGGAAAATGAACAGGTGAAGCCCCTGCATGAGGCCTTCAGAGAATAACAGGTGCGTGACGCGCTGTCCGCTTCTCTTTTCACTGACCCACACCGGGGGCCCCAAAGAGCCATAGGCTTGCCAGGGGCTTTGGTGGGAAAAGGTGCTGATCTCCTCCCCGGGGAAGGAGGTGCCAAAGTAAGGAAGTCTTCCCTGGGGTGGTGGGGAGTGGCCGCTGAGACAGGTCAGCTGCCCAGGAGTCCAGAAGCCCCCACATCCCCAGGAGGATCTGAGGGGCCATGCTTGCTGAGGGTGGAAACAGAGGGCCTATCTGGCCCCATCTGAAGGTGGGGCCAGTTGGGAAGTGAGTGGCAGCAGGGCTGGGGCCTAGGGAAGGTGAAAGAGACCAGATGGGGGCCCTCCTGGTGGTTTCCACTCTTGGAGCTCCTGGCACGCAGCAGGTGCTCATTTAATGCTGCCCGAGGAGCCCAGCGAAAGATCCCGAGTGCCCATTTTCCAGAGCCCTCCTCTCTGAGACCCATGGACTGGGCAAGACTGGGAAGACGGCCCCTTTCTGCTCAGAATGTGGGACTGGGGCTTCCCTTTCGGAGGAAGCTCTGATGTCTTTCCATGCTTCTGTTAGCGAAAACATAGTGGACCAACTGTCCAGAAGAATCACTAGGACCCTTCCGTCCTTGCTCCCCACCTGTCATGCCTGATGGCAAGGGAACAGCTAGCCAGGAGCAGCAGTCCTGGGGCCAGTGAGACCTCTGGGGTCACACTCTTGTCACTAGGGGCACCCTGCCCCTAACCCTCACCATCCCAGGGTCCAGATGCCAAGCTGGCCGCTGGAGTATTAAAGGATCATTTATTTTGAAAAAGTACCATCATGACTCTCATACTGAAATAAAATGAACATGTGTCAAAGATTGTATTTAACTCGTTAATTAGTGAGGGGCCCCATGAGATGATACAACCTGTTCGAAGGAGAATTCAAAGTACCTCACGCATAGAGTCAAAGAAGTCATCCTGAAATGAATTTACAAACAGATGCAAAACCTGGCAAATCTAATCTGTAGCTGCAGAACAACAAGCAACGGCATTTGACTGAAAACAATTAGCATTTCCATGGGCAAGAATTATTTGCATTATCATCAGCTGGGATGTGAATGACAGCAGGGCAAGGGTCGAAGGAAAAAGCTCAAGAAAGGGGCCCTGCATTTGCATGTTTGCATAGACAGCCTCGGGCTGGTCTGGCTGGTCCAGACAGGGCATCACTGCAGGGGCTGTGCGTTGCACACCTGTGCCCAGTCCGGAAGTGGGCTGAATCAAGCTAAGGATCTGAGACCTGTGTTTACCTGCCGGCGAGCAGTTCGTGACCTGAGCACTGAACGTGGACTTGTAAATGATCCATGCTAAGGCTGAGGAAGGTGCCCTCTGCATCATGGACAAAGCACACTAGAGCTGGTGGGGCAGTGAACGGAAGGCCAGATGCAGGAGGAGATGGAGAGAGGGGAGCCCTGGGTGACAGGAGGTTAGGAGTGTCCATAGCTGGTGGGGTGGGGCAGGGAGGGGAGGAAGGGGTTTGCAGGGACTGAGGGAGATGGGGAGGGAGAAACAGAGGGGAAACAGAGAGGTAGCTTGCCATGGGAGCAAAAGTCCTAGCCTGGAAACCTGGGGCTGGGTTTCAGCTCTGGCTGCCTGGCCTTCAGGGTGGGGCCCACTGGGGACTCAGCTTCTCACTGGCTGGAGGTGGGGGTGACTCAAGAGAACCTGCATGGCCCCATTAATTCTGATTGCTCTCAGGTCTGGTATACTCAAGAGCTTGGTGTTCCCCAGACCCATTGACTCTTGAGAGTCCCTTGGACTGCAAGGAGATCTAGCCAGTTCATCCTAAAGGAAATCAGTCCTGGGTGTTCATTGGAAGGACCTGAAACCCTTATACTGTGGCCACCTGATGCAAAGAACTGACTCATTGGAAAAGACCCTGATGCTGGGAAAGATTGAAGGCAGGAGGAGAAGGGGATGACAGAGGATGAGAGGGTTGGATGGCATCACCGACTCAATGGACATGAGTTTGAGTAGGCTCTGGGATTTGGTGATGGACAGAGAGGCCTGGCATGCTGCAGTCCATGGGGTTGCAGAGTCGGATGAAACTGAGTGACTGAACTGAACTGAGACCTGTCGTGTACCTCTGTGCCTTTGTGCATGCTGGCCCCTTTGCTTGGAATGCCCTTCCTTCCTTGACTGCCTGGCAAAGTCCTGTTCATCTACCAAGGCCAATTTTGTTGGAACGTCATCTCCTTTTAGCATTCAAGACGATCCTAGGCATAATGAATGGCTCCTCTTCATTCAGCTGCATTGTAATGTAGTAGATGAAGAGCAAGGTACTTGAAGTCAGGCAGGCTGAGTCTAAACTCTGGTTCTGCCACCTCTTTGCAGAGCAAGGATAGTCTTTCTGAGCCTCAGTATTCAAATCTCTAAAATAGCAATAGGGGACTTCCCTGGCGGTCCAGTGGTTAGGACTCTGCACTTCCAATGCAGGGGCTCAGGTTTGATCCCAGGTCAGGGAACTAAGATCCCACATGCTGCATGTTGTGGCCTCCCCGCCAAAATTAATGGCAATGGGACCGTTTCATTTAAGTAACGGCACAGCATCACAGTGCTGTGGTGTTCCCAGGGGATAATGCTTGTAAATCCCTCAGCCCTTCCCTGGAACCTGGATGTGCTCAATAAATGTTAGCTGTTACTATGACCTATGAGATTATAGGTTGTAATGTAACAACTGGCTGAGGTGCCCTGGCCTGAGCCCCAAGAGTAAAGCCTCTGTCCATCCCATCATCAGGCTCCTTCTGGGCTCTCAAACTCGACTTCCCTGGTGACTCAGATGATGAGGAGTCCGCCTGCCATGCAGGCGACCTGAGTTCTGTCCCTGGGTCGGGAAGATCCCCTGGAGGGGGAAATGGCAACCTACCCCAGTATTCTTGCCTAGAGAATCCCATGGACTGAGGAGCCTGGAAGGCTACAGTCCATGGGGTTGCAAAGAATCAGACACAACTGAGTGACTAACACACACACACACACACACACACACACACACACGAGACAGTATATCAGCTTCCATCACTGGGGTCAGTTTTGTCCAGATGCCCCACTGAGAATGGCTGTGTCTCAGGTCCTTGTGCGTCACCCTTGCCTGGTGCGGTGCCTGGAGCTCAGCGGGCCAGCTGTGAATCCCCATTGGTTGTAATGACTTTGGAAAAAGGTACAGAAGTAGGGCAGGGAAAGACTGATAGAAGCAGAGAGACTTAGCCAGGCCAGGTGTGGTGGTGTGAGCTGCCAAGCAGAGCTGCCAGGGATGGCGATAATGGGCTTGGGAGGGAGGGAAGGGCTGACCCAGCTAAGGCTGGCTGCTGATAGCAGGGGCGGGCATCTGCTTGGGAGCTTATCTCTCTGGACAAGGAGACCCTGGACTTCCTCTAGGACTCGGGGACTCGCCCTGGAGATCTCTGAGGATGGCTGGAGATGGTGGGGGTATGTGAAATTCAAGCCTCGGCTTCCTCTAAGGGCAAAAATGGAAACTTTGCCTTCCTTCCAGGCAGCTGCTGCTAGGAGATGCTCTTTCCCTTTTCAGGAAGATGGAGGTGTGGGGTGGGAGGGGAGGAAGCCCTACACTCATCTTGTCCAAGCGCTGCCTCACAGAACTGAGGCACGGAGCAGGACGGCAGCTTGGTTGAGATCACACAGCGGGTGGACCCACACGTGAATGCATCCTTTCGCGTGGTCTCATTTCACAATCACAGAGCTGTGGGAGGTAGGGCGGCCAGAGCTTATTCTTCCCATTTTATAGGTGAGAAAGTGGACACAGAGAAGGGATGCTCAAGCCCAGGTCAAAGAATGAATCAGTGATGGAGCAGTGAGTTCAGGATCTAGACTCCCATCCAGCCTTCTCCATCTGGGGCGGGGGCTGTCCCTGGACCTGGGCTGGGGCTGTGTTCCAGGTCAGTCCGTAGTCAAGTCTGAGAGCCCAGATGCAGCCTGGTGATGGGATGGACAAGGGCTCAGGCCGGGACACCTCAGCTCGTGGTGGCTGGCTTGGCAAGGTCCTGGGCTCCCAGGTTGCTCTGGAAACCGAGGGGCCAGAGGCTGCCAGGCTTGTTGGTGGCATGGCTGCCACATTCCGGGAATGGGGATGAGGTGGGACTTGGGAAGTGGCGATGGGCGGTGCTCCAGCAGCCTGGGCCTGCTCCTGCCACTCAGTGTCCCCCTGGACCCCAGCTGCTCTGGGCTGGTCCTGCCACCACACAGGGTCCAACCTGGCGGCCTAGATGCTCCCAAGAGAAGCCGCCTCTTCCCTACCCTTAGCCACACACAGATGGGAACCGATCCACTGAGTTCCTCTGTGGGCCAGGGAACTCGGGACTCCTGAGCCTCCAGCTCCTCTCTCTGCCCTTCACTCCCTGCTTTAGCTACCTATCTGCTCTGTCTGGCTGGCTGCAGAGGCTACAAGGCCAGTTGAGAGTGGTCAAGTCCAGTTTTATGAGGATCCTGGACCTCCAAGCAAAGGTGGGAGGCATGGGGGGAGTGGTGGTGGTGTGTAGGAACTGACATTTACTTAATGTACCTGTGCCATAATTAATCATCACAGAACTCTACAAAGTAACTGTCATTGTTCCCATTGTACTGACCAGGAAACTGAGGCTCAGACACAATCACCCACCCAGCTAATGTCTTAGAGCTTCTAGGTGGTGGAACCAGGTTTCAAACAAAGCCCTCAAGCACCCCACTCTCTCTCCACCCCCCTACCCCCCAGTGGTGGGAAGTACGGAGGCAGAGACAAATGACCCCCCCAAAACATGCCATACACAAGGAGAGAAATTCAGGGAAGGTGCTCCAGGAACTTAAGGGAAGAGGCTGAAAATTCAGATGAGAGACACCAAGGAAGATTACACAAAGGGGAGGCACTGGAGCTGAGCTTTGGTGAATGAGTCCAGGCTTCTGTAGTTGGAAGAAAGAGCCAGAAGAGCTTCTCTGGGTGAATGGGTGGCAGGAACAAAGGCTTGAGTGCCTGTCTAGAAAGTTTGGGCTGGATTCTGTAGGTTTTATCCCTTGCGGATATGATTATTTGATTATCTTCTATCAATTACCAATAAGCTCCATGAGGGCAGAGGGGACGTCTTTCATTCACGTTTCTCCGTCATCCACGTGGACCTTAGCACGCTGAGGGCATACAACAGCTGCTCAAGAAGTATTTGTTAGTCAAATGAGCAGGGCTGGTTTTAGCTCGCTGTCTCAGGACCCTTTGCTTTGCTCCTCCCTTCATGGGTCTCCTGCACACCTTGGACTTTTCACCTTTGCACTCAACTCCTGTGTAAGGGATTTCTCCACTGGCCCTCAGACAGCTGCAGCATCCTCTCCGAGGAAGCCCCGGAGGCTGAGTCCCACCAGCCAGGCCAGCCTCCTGAACTACGGAAGGTGGAGGCTCCACTCGCTGGCAGCTCTGGCCTCTGCGTCCCCTCCCTCCTCAGCCAGCCCATGCCTACCATCGGCAGAGCCCTGGGCAAGTGCAAATAATGCCCACATGCCACGTCTAAATACCGAAATGTCAATGATTCAGCGATCAGACAGGCAAATAAAGTGTGTTTTCTCCTCCTCCCTTGGCAAACATACCTTCATAATGACAAAACTGAAAAGAATATACAGGACTATGGCGGCAAATCTTGAGGAGTGTTTTATTACCACGCGTGTATGTCCCTGTGGCCTTTAAAGGGGTGGGGCTGGTGCTGGGATGAGGAATGCCATAAAGACACATAAAAGAAGCCAGACGCCAAAGTGATAATGCATGATTCTGATGATGTGATGTTCAAGAACAGGCCAAATGAATCTATGATGATAGAAATCAGAAAAATCCGTTTCCCCGGGGATTGAAAGGAGTACGAATGACCTGTGTGGGCTGATGAAGTTGTTTTATATCTAGATTAAAGGGTTGGGAATATGGTGTTTACGCGGATCCAAACTCATCCAACTGTATTCTTAAATAAGGGCATTTCACAGTATGTAAATTGCACCTCAAATGCAACCATAAAAGACTTGATAACATCAGAATCATGAGAAAGTTAGAACAGATTAGTGTCAAAATCATGTAAAAAACAAGATGTGAGTAATGCTTAAATGATTACGTATTTACTCCGTAAAATTTATCTTTCTTGCCATTATGTCAGCAAAATCACTGATATTGTTGTTATAATCAGGATTTCATATAACTTGTGTTCTCCTGACAGTAATGATCTCAAGCAGTCTTATTGGATAGAAATACGTGAGCCACAAATGTGAGTCACGTATAGAGTTTTCTAGTCTACATTTTCAGTTCAGTTCGGTCGCTCATTCGTGTCCGACTCTTTGCGACCCCATGAACCACAGCATGCCAGTCCTCCCTGTCCATCACTAACTCCCAGAGTCCACCCAAACCCATATCCATCGAGTCGGTGACGCCATCCAACCATCTCATCCTCTGTTGTCCCCTTCGCCTCCTGCCCTCAGTCTTTCCCAGCATCAGGGTCTTTTCCAAATGCAAAAAATAAGCAGGAGAAATTAATAATACATTTATTCAATCCAAGATGTCCAAACTGTTGTTTAAACAGGTAATCAATATAAAATATTATTAATGATATATTTTATATTTCTTTTTTTCATATAAGTTCTCCTAGTGATAAAGAACCCACCTGCCAATGCAGGAAACATCAGAGACATGGGTTCAATCCCTGGATCAGGAAGATCCCCTGGGAAGGAAATGGCAGCCCACTCCAGTATTCTTGCCTGGAAAATCCCATGGACGGAGGAGCTTGGTGGGCTCCAGTCCATGGGGTCACAGTCAGACACAAATGAAGTGACTTAGCACTAGTGTACTCTAGAATTCAGTATGTGTTTTACACACACAGCACATTTCAATTCAAACTGGCCACATTTCAAGCACTCAGTTGTAATCTGCAGAGAATAGCTACTGTATTTGACAGCTCAACTAAAGAACAAAAGGATAAAATGTAATTTTATTCAAAGTATACAAAATTTGAATACATTTTCATTAACATTTAAGTTCAAATGATAACAAAAATTTAAAAGCTATATATGTTCCAACAAAGTATTAATAATGATCTATTAAAATTAAAAGGTGTAATCCACATTGTAACCAATGAATATAAAAATTAATCAAAACTATTTAAAGAGAGCTGAAATTAAAAAAAAAAATTTTTGAAAAGCTATTGGAGTGTGTGCATACTCAGTCACTTCGGTCGCATCTGACTCTTTGCGACCCTAGCCTGCCAAGCTCCTCTGTCCATGGGATTCTCCAGGCAAGAATACTGGTGTGGGTTGCCATGTCCTCCTCCAGGGGATCTTGTCCCAGGGATCAAACCCACGTCTCTTCCATCTCTTGCACTGCAGGTGGATTCTTTACCACTGAGCCACCTGGGAAGCCTTGAAAAAGTATTTAAGTATCATTAAATATTTTTATTAAAAAAATGTTCACAACTCTAGTGTTAAAAGCCCAATGTTTTTTCTTAATGTGATGAATTAGTACCATGCCTTTTACATCTAGACCTACATTTACACCATATGATTAATAAGAATTGTTGAAGGTAGCAAAATGTTACTCAGCTGCCCTGTCAACTAGAGCCAAGACTACAAATAATAACTTGATAATTGTGAGTACTTCCAGAACCATTAATTGGAACAGTCAGACAGCTAGAAAAGGACACTCGGCATTACTTAGAAATGATACTTTGTTTTTTAAGGATCTTTGGCATTCATGCTGTCTGAGAGCAAGGATTTGAGAAGCTAATTAACTCGTCTTCTTGTGGAAGGGCTTCTGCAGCTCTCCGTACCCTGTGTTTTCCATTCCACCCAGAGGAGTCTGAGGCCGGTGGCAGCAGACCCCAGAAACCGTAGCATTCTGACCTTGTCATCTCTGATTCTGCAAACCCAGAGCACAAGTTGTGAAGACCCCCATTTCCCTGGAGCCTGAACAGTGTTATGAGAGCAGGGGTTTAGGGTTAGGGGCTGTGCCAAGCCAGCACTGAGCATAACCATCCTGAGTGACAAGAGGGGCCGTGTGCTCTTAAGGTCTGTGTTTGCACGCACGTGTGTGATATTAGAGTTCCAGCAGACAGCTGCCTGGTTTCGTAAATAAGGTTGTATAGCTGCACAGCCATGCCCACTTGTTCAGGCATTGCCTATGGCTGTTCTTGGTCGAAAAGATCGGAGCTGTTTTAACAGAGATCAGACCGCATAGTCTGAAAGCCTGGAATATTCGCTATCTGCTGCTTTAAGACATTTGCTGACCAGTGTCTTGACTAGGTCTGAGTGGTTCCCCTCCTTGGGGCCTGTTGAATCGAGACCTTGGGTGCCATGGGGATTTGGTCTAGACTTCTTCTGTAGTTGCAAGCCCCTTAAAAGAGGAGAGCCCCCAAAGGAGGCCCCCAAGTTCAATTCTTAGGGCTTCAGTTGTCCTGTAGTGAGTCCTCATGTCATTTGGGATCACGTTCTCTCACCAGTGAGACCAAAGTAACCAAGTGGTTGAGCAGACTGGGAGGATGATCCTTTCTCCTTCCTTCCTTCTGCCAGCCCCTCCCCAGCCTTGGTAAGAAGAGCCATGAGGGAATTTCCCACAGTCCTCCACTCTCCTTTCCAGGAGCGCATCTGGCACTAAGCTCTGTCTTCTGGTCCCAGTGTCCTGGGCAGAGGTGGTGACGGCCAAGAGATCTTGCTGAGCTGGGCACCGTGTCTGCCTGGGAGAGGGTGGGGGCTGAGCGTGTGCCAGTGTGGCCAGAGATGTAGGGCAAGTAGATAAAGGGCATAGTGTGGGTGTGGGGGTGCCCATCTCTGTTGCCTCACTGGTCACAGCGGCGTTTTGTCTCACTCTGCACCTGTCACTTCTGCTGATACATCGCTCTTGGTCAGCCCCTTTGTGGCTACACAGTGCTGGGCACAAGTGGACCCACCGTCAAGAGATGCGGTCTGCTGTCTTGGCACGTGTTCTATTCCAGGCATGGTTGGGGTTAAAAAGAAAAATAAAAAGGGTTCAGCGCCTCAAGTAACTCCCCCCCCCAACCCCAGGAAGGGGCAGAGGGGCCAGTGGCTGGAGCCCTCACTCTGAGGACAGACGCCTCAAGCAAACGCTCCCTCTGATGGTTCCAAGCAGGGCACATAATTCAGCTTGGAGGACGGGGAGGCTTCGGCAAAGGGGTTACAAATTGAGCTACTTGTTGAACGAAAGCGTGAACAGATGAGAATGAGAGCCTGATGCTGGGGCCGTGGACTTTAAAAATGTGGAAAGGGATTGCTTCTGAAGTTTTAAATGGAATTCATTTAAAATGTCCCTCGGCTGAAAGGAGGGCAGGAGGAGAGGGTTGGAGGGGCAGGGCTGCTGAGAGCAGGAGGACCAAGGCAAAGGAGCCGGAGCCCCCATCCAGGCTCTCAGCGGGCAATCCCTGCCTTGAGCTGCTGGCCCGGGAACCCCTCACTGTTGAGTGAGAAAGGCATGAGCCATTGCAGCTTGAGGACAGATCTCTTTTAATTTTGTTCTTCGGAGGAGGGGGTGGGCCAGCGTTGGAGTGAGAGATTGGCTTGGTGAATGATGGCTCTGCCGGCTCTACAAACACCCTCGGTGAGAGAGGGAGGGAGAAACGCCCCCACCCCTCCCCTTTCCTGGGACTGGAGGCCTGGGGGCAGGAAGGGATACTCCCCTGGGCACGCAGAAGTAGCGCGTCTCAGAGAGTGAAGCTGGGGTCCTTAGGAACCATCTTTCACGGGCTTCTGACATAGCCTGCCTGGAGTTTTAAGGGGGACTCTGCGGAGGGTCCTTAGGGGTCTTCCACCCTCCCTGAGTAGTGTGTGAAAATTTGTACAAGCGGAAAAGGGCAGGCAGTGGCCTCAAGTTAAGATTTCATGAATCCTGCTCTCTTGCTTAACAAATGGAGAGGGGAGGGGCTCATCTAATACCACGTGGCAGGTCTGTGGATGTGGGTGCACGGCTGGGTGGTCATCTCCCCACCATCCAATGCCTGCCTGGCTAAAGAGGGGCGCTAAATGAGAGAACCAGTTCTCCCGGTCCTCCCCGCATGCTCTTTCTCCTGGTGATCCACGGGCAGAAGGCCCAGGGGGACAAGAGGTAGGGATAAGACTAGGGGTTTAAACAAAGTCTTGGTATGTGTAACTGTGTGGATGAGCTGCCCTCCCACTTACCCAGGGGGTCCTAACAGTGGGGAGGGGGGCGCTGATGATCAAGGCCACAGACCAGAAGGACTTACAAGGACCTCTCACCTGGGGCAGAGCCTTATCTCCCCTCTTCCCACTGCAAACAATGCCTACCTAGGGCAGGGAGAGGGGTGGAGGGCAGGTCAGATACAGATTCGAGGTGATTCTGAAACCCAAGTCTGTAATGGGGAGAGCTGGGCGGAGAGGCCAGGGAGAAGGGTGCCATGGTGGTCCTAGGGTAAAGGAGGGGCTGGGAAATCAGAGAGAGCACTGGAGTCAGCCTGGTCCCTGCTGGTGACAGTGGAGCCAGCAGGGGCCTCACTCTGGGGCTGGGAGCTTTAAAAACGCAGAAAGGAATTGCTTCTGCAGGTTCAGAATCAATCTAGCCCCAGTCCCTGCTCCGACTTTGTGTCACCCTGGACCAGACTTGCGTTTATGTCCGTCTCAGTTTTCCCATCTATTAAATGAGATGGGACATTTGGACCCCATCTGTTAAATGAAATAATCATAGTTGCTGCCCTTCTTAGCAAGTGAGGTTCGGAGACAGAAATGTGGACATGAAAGCACTCTGCTGCTGAGAACAGACAAGGGCTCAGCAAGAAGGTTGGTGTTGAAAGAAATGATGGGGCAGGGTTAGGGGAGGAGCGGAGCAGGGAAGGGGCGGGCGGGGAGAAGGCAGTGTCAACCCCACTCAAAGCGTCCAGGTGTTTTCCTGGAAGCACAATGTACTTGACATTGAACCTTTGACAGAACATGCCAGGGGGTGGCCTCTCATCTCGGAGGGAAATGGGGAACTTTGGTTTTCTAAGTGTTCCAGCCGAGACCTTGATTGCCCTAGAAAGCAGGTAACGCACTACAGGGGAAGCTGGGAGGAACAAGGCTCAGAAAAGATATGCCTGTGGGGTGGAGGTGCGAGTTATTCAGCTACCTAGAAGCCTACTTTAGTAGAGAACCTCTGAGTTCTGGGAGATAGAGCTGGGAGGATCTGGGAAGGCCCCTTGGAGGAGGCGACATGTGTGCTGGTTTACGGGTAGGCTCCCCAGAGTGACATGGCCTGGGGAGCAGCCCAAGGCAGGAGACTGCTTGAGGGAAGGCAGGGCTTCAGGAACATGGTGGGGGGCAGGGTGGCCCGCCACTGCCCCCTTGGATCCATCACAGAAGTGAGAACAATTATGAAGCAGAATTTATGGTCCATCTCACTTGGTAACTTTTGGTTTTTGAAGGTGCCGTGTGACTCCACAGAAGGTCTCCACCCAGTAGGTCTGCACCCAGGAGTCCTCCCAGCCTTGGACACCCAAGGAAACGAATCCCAGTGCTTCCTCCCAGCCTCCCAGCCCCTGCGGGAAGCCTGCTGAGCTGGGCTCAGCTCCAGGCTGCTCTCCGAGAGCGTGCCTGTTTACCACTTCGCTGCAGAGCGATGGATGACACAGAGGCCGCATTTTTCTCCCCTCGCAGCAGGGAAATGAATCTCACCAAGTGTTGCCGACACCATCCTACCAGGTTCCACATCCATCGTGGGCCGGGGCTGCTGACAGGGCACAGGCCCATCCCTCAATCCCGCTCCGAGCCCGGGGGAGACCGTGGAGAAGAGATGAACATTTCGCATCCCTCCTTCCTCAGTGCTGCTCTTCCTCTCCCTTCCCTCCCCCACTGCAGATCATTCACCGACTCGACCAGGCGGCGCCCCCCAGAGGCAGCACCCCCGGCCTCGGTTCTGAGTGCACTTCGCAGCAGATGCTCCATGACACAGAAGATGGGTGGTGATCGGGAGAGAAGCGACAAGAAGGCACTGGGTTCACAGTCTGAAAGCATGATGAGGGGCAGTCATGTCACTAAAATGCCTGGAAGTCAAGTCTGCCCAGGAGGGGGACAGCTGAGAAGATGGGAGAGGGGTCAGGAGACCCGGATCCCAATCCCAGTTCCTTTAATTGATGAAACTCTAGGAATTTGGGTGAATCGACCCATGGTTCTAGGTCCAGTTTTCTTCCAAAACTGGAATGGATTCCTTCTGGTGCTGGTAGTGGGTCATATGCTGGGGATTTAAAGACACAATGCTAATATTCACCCATCTGTTGAGCACTTACTATGTGACTTCTATGGTACGAAGAGAGCATCGACCCTCACATGAACCTTGTTAAGAAGCTAACTTCAGCCCCATTTTACAGATTAGGTAACTGAGATAACTGACTTGAAGTCACTTGCAGGAAGCAAGATTCAAACCCACCCTGTTAACTCCTAAGTCCTTTCGTCTTACTAGGTGATGCCAGGGCACAGAGACTCTTGGGAGCATGGACCTCAGGGAATCTAGTGAAAGCAAAAGTCGCTCAGTCGTGTCTGACTCTTTGCGACCCCATGGACTATACAGTCTATGGCATTCTCCAGGCCAGAATACTGGAGTGGGTAGCCTTTCTATTCTCCAGGGAATCTTCCCAACCCAGTGATTGAACCCAGGGAATCTGGAGGAATAAATAATTGAAAGGAAGGATTTGAAACCTCAAGAGAGCCATTTGGGAAAGCATTTCCATTCTTGGCTTCAGTTAACACTTAGCATAGCTCCATCTCTCATCGGGCCCCAGTCCATCCTCATCTGTCTGCATCATAACCATCTTTCCAAACCCTCATCTTCTTTTCTTAAAAAAACACAAAAACAATTTATTATTTATCCTTATTTATTTGGCTGCACCGGGTCTTAGTTGCACTGCGAGGCAACTTTTAGGTGGGATCTAGCTCCCCAACCAGGGATTGAACCTGGGCCCCCTGTGCTAGGGGTGTGGAGTCTTAGCCGCTGGACCTTCAGAGAAGTCCTGCAAAATCCAAAGCCCAATCTTCTTGGACCACTCTGTACAAATTTCCACTGAGGCACTTCATGCCTGCCTTGCCAGTTTGCTCAGGAGCTCATGGGGAGAAGTCTTGTGAGTTTCCCAAAATCCCCAGGACCCTCTGTTGCTTCTGAGTCTTTGTTTGACTCTGGGTTTCCTCCGATGCCGGCACAGGTCCTCCTTGCGTTGCTTCTGGAGAAAGTTCTGACCTTGCTGACATCTTTCCCGTTTGGCCAGTTGGACTTTGTTCGTTCCCATCCTTCCATCCTCACTCCAGCTCCTCCCTCCCTGGGGAAACCATCCAGGTGAGACCATAGAACCTTTTTTCACAGGAGACTGTGTCACAGGTAGGGGTGAGCCTGAGCAGCCCAGGGTAGGGTTCTTCCAATCCAGTCTTTGAACACAGCTCCTGTCATGCCTGCCTAGAGGCTGTGGATTCCATTTCCACAGTGCAAGGGAGACGCTCCTGGTAGTGGACACCAGCCTGAGACAGAGTTTCATCTGACCACCTCATAGACAGGGAACTGGATCAGGGAAGAGTCAATTCGACTGCCTTCCAAGCTGGATCAGATTGGCCAAGGTGACCCCCACGCTCACCGAGGGTGCCCTTTTCTCCCAGCCAGCCTCTGCAGGGTTCACTCCATCCATAGGTGTTTTCATAATCTCTCCAGGATCTCCACCTGGTGTTTTCCTCCCAGAAGTCTTTTTGGCTTTTATGCCAAGAATGTCAACCCAGGCTCCAGGGCACACCCTCTGTGTGAAGGCTTCTGGTTCTACCTCATCAGGCACGATCCCCAAATAAATCATTTCATTAGGGTTAATAACATAGTCCCTTTAACTGCAAACTGTTTCCAAATAGAAGGCCCTCCAGTCTGCTTTAATGAACAGATAAGAATCTTTGTAATTAACTCAGTGATGGCTTGTATGTAAGTATTCTTCTGAATGCTGTGAGACTATTTGGTTATTGTTTCAAGTATAGGGTAAACATGCCCCTGATCCCTCTCTCCGACAAGCTCTTATACAAACAACTGCCCCTGTAGGTTATTTACAGGATGGGCAGCCGCCCCTGTCTTCAGACACCCCGTGGGTACACTGGAACCTAGAGTGCTGTCTGTCTTTATTCCAGCCTCTCTTTGTTGGGTCCACCCATCCATCCTTGGCTCACAGCTCTGGATCTGGCCCCGACTCCTGTGATCTCCGCCTTCCCTCCTGGCAGGGTAGAGGGGCTCTGCCCCTTTGTGTGATCGAGCACGCCTCTGGTGATCACTGCACTGGAGCTATGGGCTCCAGCTGCCAGCGTGCATGTGTAGTGTGTGTGTGTGTGTGTGTGTGTGTGTGTGAGTGTGCAAGGGGCACGCTCACATCTGTGTGACTGAAGGGCGTGTGAATGAGTAGGGATGCTCAGAGAGTTTGCATTTGTGATGCGTGCTGTGTGTGCGGGTAGGGCGGGTGTGCACGCGTGCTCTAGGTGCCCCGCCCACAAGAGTTCCTCCTCTTCTAACAAAGGCAGCACTTTAATCACTGGATGTATCTGGTGCTTTGTCGTGTCTGTCCCTGGAGCAGGTTTGCTGGCGTGGAGGGTCGCCTGCGGCTCTGGCATCTCTGGAGATTTCCTTGAGACACACATGCAGCTGCTAGAATGTCCTTTCCTCCCCCTCCTTCTCTTCTCTTCCCTCCCTGGGAGATGTGGTCCCTGCCTGGTGCGCTAACCATGGTCCAGCTTCCCTCCCCTGGGCCCCCCATTTCCCTTGATAGAGAGCCATCTCACAGGGGACCTGAAATCTGGAATGGAGCCCAGATGGGGTGGGGAACAGACTGCGGAAGGAGGACCCCGTGGGCAAGTGTGTGTGGAGGAGGAGACCCTGGAACAGCATCTCAGCCTCTGTCGATGCTGATGAATTGCATCTCATCAGGCGAGGGCTGGGCTCCACTCTGCCCCTTGGAGGGGTGGACTGTGTGTCGAGGTGGCTGCTGCTGCTGCTGCTAAGTCGCTTCAGTCATGTCCGACTGTGCGACCCCAGAGACGGCAGCCCACCAGGCTCCCCCGTCCCTGGGATTCTCCAGGCAAGAACACTGGAGTGGGTTGCCATTTCCTTCTCCAATGCATGAAAGTGAAAAGCGAAAGTGAAGTTGTTCGGTCGTGTCTGACTCTTAGCGGTAAAGAATAAATCAGAAGGGGCATAGAGGGGAAGGCATGCCGGACCCCTCCCTTGCTCCCTCCCACCTTCGGTATCCCCCCAGCCTCCTTCGTCCCTGATCTGTCTGGGCTGGGGGTCTGCAGGTAGAGACCATTTCAGGCCCAGGGCTCAGCTGCTAGCTTCACTAAACAATGGAAGCGCGGGGGTCCACTCTCAGGACACTGCTCACTTTACCTTCGCTCCCAGTCAACTCTCCTAACTGGCAGGACCCCTCCTAATGGGAGAAGCTACAGGAAGCAACCCCAGAGACCCTGCCGCAGGACAAATCATAGGAGGTCTGTTGCAATGGAGGAGAAGGAAAGTCCCTCTAGAACTGTAGAAGGTCCGGAGGGAGAGGGCACCTCCATGAAACCCAAACAGAGCTGGGTGGGGGGCTGCCTGAGTGTGCACAGGGAGATGGCAGCGGACCTGGGGCTCAAGTCCTTCTGGCCTCAATCTTCTGGGGTCCCCACAGCAGCCTGCCCCATGGGACAGGGGCCTGAAGACCCCTCTCTGCCCCAGGGAGGGGCTGGCAGGCACCGTGAGTCCTGTGTTTGAATCCACTTGACAGATGGGTTCACAGGTGGGTTCCAGACAAGGGCGCAGAGGGTCAGTCCAGGGACAGACCTCAGTCAGAATCTAGTCCAGACCCTTCATCTCGCAGCAGAGGGCCGGAGACTCATGCAAAGTCACCCTGCAAGTGGTGGGGGCAGGCAGGGGACTGGGACCCAAGCAGCTCAGCAGCACAGGGCTTCTCCAGGGCCACCCGTGGGAGAGTCCCTTCCTCACCTCCCCTGTGCACACCTCTCAGCCAGGCCCCTGCAGACCCCATCCCCCAGCTACCAAGGTAAATCCATCCCACCTCCTCATCCCCAAATGTCTGTTTCTGACTTCCCAGCCATCTGGTAGGCCCCTCCTAATGTCTTCCCTCAACGCCGCCTACAGCCTTGTCCAGGCTTCATTTTTGGATAAAATTTCCCAGCTTCCACGTGCATTTTACTTCTGCTCTGTGGGCTAAGTGTATGCGTAGGTTACTTTGTGCTTATTTGCACGTGTTCCTAAATTTTGCTGAATGCTCGATGGCATTTCTTCAAGTGTGTCAGTCTCTCCTCTCAGACTGGGAGCTGTTATAGCACAGGGCCTGTTCCTCTTCCATCAGACGGGGATCTCCCGTGGAACAGACTATGGGGCCCTTCCATCAGGCTGAGAGCTCCCTGTGGGCAGGGGACTGACAACTTGAATGCTTCAGCTCTGTCTTAGCCCCAAGACTCGCTGCCTCTCTGGCATACACAGGGATAGTTATCATTCCCTTCCCCACAAACTCCATCCCTATGGACCCCCTCACCCACAATCTGGCAAATCCCAAACCTACAGAAGCAACTGCCGGTAGCAGCATCAAGCAGAGGATGGCAGAGATGGCAAAGCTTGGAGAGCTGCTGAGGACATCAAAGCTGTTACCCTACCCCCTGCCCATAGCATCTCTCTAAGAGGGTGGAGGGAGAAGGTGCAAACTGGCAGGGCTGGTTGGTGCTCCAGGCTTCACACCTCCAGATCTGAGGACCATCACGATGGAAGGCACTCGAGGAACCATCTGGCTCTGGATTCTAGTTGAGGTCCTGGCTTGTCCCAGACACGGGCAGTGCCAGACACATGGCCACGTGACCAAGTCAATAGCAGAGAGAGAACTCCCACCAAACTGCTGGACTCCCGGCCTCATGCTCTTGACACACTGCATTGGAATGATTCTCTGAGCTCCTGGTCCCCACGGAGGAGGGCAGCGTGGGGCAGAGGAAAGATGGGAAGCTTGAACCAGTGTAACCTAGGTTTGAATCTTTCTGCTGCTATTTGTTTGCTGTGTGGCGTGAGACAAGTCATACAACTTCTGGGCCTCAGTTTTGTCATCTGTAAAATGGACATAATGAAACCACCTACCTTACTTGGATATTGTGTAGAGTCAATGGAATGATGACTACAGGGTGGTTAGCATGGAACTCCAATAATTTGGCCACCTGATGCGAAAAGTTGACTCATTAGAAAAGATCCTGATGCTGGGAAAGGCAGGGGGAGAAAGGGATGACAGAGGACGAGATATTTGGATGGCATCACAGACTCAGTGGACAGGGGTTTGAGCGAACTCCAGGCGACAGTGAAGGACAGGGAAGCCCGGAGTCCTGCAGTCCATGGTGTTGCCAAGAGTTGGATAAGAATGAGCGACTGAACAACAAAAATGACAACAACAATGGATGGAGTAAGCACTCAGGAAATGTTAGCGATTGCTATTTAATCCTTTTCCTTCCTCTGTGCTTGGCACACCAATGGATCCATGACAAGGGCTTAATAAACATCCACTGTGCTACCATGCCCAGGGTGGGAACATAGGGGTTGGCCTCAACTTCCCAATGTCTCTTTCTTACTCTCTGCAGGCTGAAGGGACTGCCAGTTCCCCAAAGGAAAGGGCAGGTACAACTCATACCCACTTCCTCATCTGTGGGACCCGCTCTCCTAACAAGCCCAGCTCAGCATCTTGCTTGGGAAAGCCCCGCTGGCTCTCTGCTCTTAGGGTGACCAAGAGCAGGTTGGATGGTAGTCTGTTGTGATGGTCAGCTGGGGGTGGAGCTCCTAGCAGGGGAGGGAGTGTGTCCCCTCTAACAGTGGGAGAGGAACCATAGCGCTCAGCGTGTCCCATCTGCCCCTCAGCAGTATCCACAATCTATACCTTAAATGGGAGTCCCACAGCCTTGCTCCCATCGCGTGCTGTCACTTCAGTCGTGTCTGACTCTGTGACCCCATGGGCTGTAGCCCACCAGGTTCCTCTGTCACTGGGATTCTCCAGGCAAGAATACTGGAGTGGGTTGCCATTTCCTCTTCCAGGGGATCCTCCCAACCCAGGGAACTGAACCCCCATTTCTTACATCTCCTGCACTGACTGGCGGATTCTTTACCACTGGCACCACCTGCTTCTATCACCGAGCACATCAAATCCTTACAAGGCCCTCTATCCGCCACCTTTTGGAGGCCCTTTCCACCTCCAAAACTCTCCCCTTCAATTGTTAATATCATCAGTTGCTTCAGGTTGTAGCAGAAAGACAGTAGGTGTGTAGCTGCCTGCCAACCTACTTCTAAGCTGGAGGCCTTGGGCAAGTTACTTGCACACTGTCTGTGTGCCCCTCTCCTCACCTAAAAAATAGGAGTTAGTAGTTCCTATCTCCCTGGACTTTTGCTTAATACAGGCGTTGAGCCCCTGCGGAAAGATCAGTGGATATTGTCTGATATATAGTGGCAGTTTCCATGTTTGCACAGCTGGAGAAACGAGGGCCCAGAGCTGGTCGTGTTCTGGCTGAAGGTCACACAGCAAATGCACTGTCAGACCCCAGGGGTCCTTCTCACTTGTCTGAGGAAGTTTCATCCGTTTAAATGAGAATTTCTCTTTCTGGCCCTTATATTGTATTTCCCATGCTCTCAGTTTGGCTCCAAGTCTCTCCCCCTTCTCTTAAGGGGGGCATAGTACCCGGCACACAGTAGGCACCTGTTAATATTTAGTGAAGACAGGCTTGGAGGTGCGTCCCAGTGTGCAGGCGGTGACAGGGAGCACTGACGGGTGGGGGAGAGGGGAGAGCTCAGGATTTTTTTCTGCACCCTGGCTCTGCCCTCACCCGCCCCCGGCTGTTGGCTGCCTGAGAAATCTCATTTGGCCAATAAGCTGATTCATGGGCTGGGTTCCCCGGTGCTCCCTGAACAGCTCTCTTGTCAATAACTGTTCTTTACAAGCTCCCTTGATTCGTTTTTGTGGTTGAAGACAAATTTTAAAGCAGAGTTTAGCATCCGGGCCATTCCAGAGGGGCTGTTAACTTAATGTCCCGCCTCATTCCCTCCAAGCTTCCTGCCTCTTGATCCCTGTGTGGGTCAGGACTCGCCGTTTCCAGCAACTGCTTCTCTGGGTCCTTGCCTTAGAACAGGGGGGTGAAGAATGAAGAGAAAGGAACCCAGATGACAAGCCAGGGTGGCAGGCAAGGCTCGGGCTCCGCTGCTAGGGTGGCTGTGTGACTGTTGCCCGAGCGCTCCCCCTCCCTGGGTCCTCTTTCCCTGTTTGTGAAAGCGTGGATGCTGACAAATACCACGGCATCGCTTCCATGGTCGTCCCTGGAGCGGCC
The DNA here is from genome assembly GCF_016772045.2 of Ovis aries. Classification (NCBI taxonomy): domain Eukaryota; kingdom Metazoa; phylum Chordata; class Mammalia; order Artiodactyla; family Bovidae; genus Ovis; species Ovis aries. The sequence continues at coordinate 15,178,959 of NC_056064.1, forward strand.
AGTTCTCTGAGGCTCCTTTAGGAAGGAGATCTCGGTGTTAGTAGCATCTCATGTCTCATCCCTTCATCCTCACGTGGGGTGATGCAGCTGGCAAATTCTGCAGTGAATGCCACGGTATCCACTGGCTCTCTGCTGCTACTGCCTTTCTGCTGTAGCCTGCTCCTAACTGGTCCCCTTGCCCCTCCAAGCCTTCCTTCATTCACCCAGCAAGAGGGAAATGACCTGAACCTCAAGCCTAAGCCTGACTTCCCAGTCCATTTTGAACCTGTTGGCGTCCACTCCTTGGTATATACATTTTGTGTGTTTCTCCATCACCAGAGACCCATGGTCCAGGCACAAGGAAAGCGCGTACAGAGACACGGCAGCAAAAAAAAAAAAAAAGCCCCTGGGGTGTCGAATATGCAGCCTCTGGACCCCAACACCCACTGCTCTCCCTTCCAGGAATGCCCTTGGCCTTGTTCTCAAACTAAGTTTGAGTATGTCTGCCCCTCCCTTCTTTGCATCCCTCCAACCCAGGGCAAAGCTCTATCATCAATCATCCCAGGTGACTGTGGTCAGATGACATGTCCATCATCCCTGCGGGGCTGAAGCTCCTTGGGGACAAGCCCACGGTTTTGCCTCCTCTCTTCCTGGCAGGGCCCAGCACACAGTAGGAGCTTGATGTGTCAAATAAACGAATTGGACCCTCATTCCAGATTCCACACCAGCACCTCCCATGCAGACACACCCCAGCTGAGACGTTCCTCCTCCCTTGCTACACACCTATGTCCTTGTTTCTCCCTGAAACTCTGCGTGGATAAGTGGTGAAGTGGCAGAGTGGATGGGGATTAATGGAGATAAAAATGGGAAGCCACTGAAACGGAAAGCCACTCATAACTGGCGTCTGGACTTCAGTTACCAAACATTTGTTGAGCACTTGCCAATTCTGGGCACCATGGGTGAAAGAAAATGACAGAGAGCCCCCCTCCCCGCTCCTCTAGGATCCTCTAGGAGGCCACCGTCAGGGCACATTGGAACAGCAGGTACCTGATGTCCTGGATATTCCAGGAGCGCCCTCATGCCAAGCCCACCTATGGTCATGCCCTACATGGCTTTCTGGCAGCTCCCAGCTTCCCTGCTGCTGAGCCACACCTGTTCTTTGTTGCCAGCACATCTGGGGCAGAGCTAGCATTCTTTCAGGCTCACATATTACTTGAACACGAAGACCTGAATGTTGCAGTCTCCGTTTACTGAACATCTCTGCTTGCTAGGATCTGTGCCCACAGCTTTGCCTGCTGCTGGGCACTGTGCACGGCACTTTATAGACATGATCTCATCCAGTCCTCACCCCAACCCCAGGGCTGCCCCTGTCGGTTGAGCAGAGGATCCCGGCCGGCAGTCTTCCTTTGGTCATGGGCAACAGCTGTTTGGGGCAGTTGCACACACAGCTCTCGTCCTGCCCCTGATCCCTTCTGGGACAGATGCAACCAGCCGGAGCCACCTGTTCAGGATGCTGAAGGCTGGCCAGGGCGCCTTGGCTGGGCTCTTGCTCCCCCCAGGCTTCCAGTGGTCCCCAGGGCTGCGGCCTGCACTGGAGAGAGGTCTCACAGGGACAAGGGAGCCCATGAGTAGCTGCAGAGGGGCTCACCCAACAGCCATTGCTCTCTCCCACGTGGTTTTCTGACCCGGAGTCCCCCAGATTGTCCCCATCAATCCCTGGAGAAGAGAGGCTTCCCTGGGAGAGGTTGATGGTGACAAGGAGGGTCACCCTCTGAAAGGTGGACTGAAGGCAGAGGAGGAAACTGGAGTGAGCTCAGCTGTGCACACAGCCCTCTCACCTCTCTCCTTAGTCTTCTGTCTCCCCTACCCGTCTCCGAGAGGAAGCATCTCTTTATAAGGGGACACTTCCGGGTCTAAGAGTCCTCCATCCCCGTGTGAGCATCCCTCCAGCACCAGGGGGTTTAAAGGGACCCGGATGTAGGAGGAGGAGGCGCAGAACCCCAGGCGGCTCAGCCGTGTTTCCGTCTCACGTCATTTAGTGTGACCTCCGTGTGTGTGTACACGTGCGCGCGTGCAGGCACCTGCACCGCAAGGAAGGGACACAGAGCCAGCCACCACGCACTGTCTGTTCTCCGGGAGCTGTTGCCCTACCCCCAGTCTTGTTGCCTCTGTTTATTTAAGAAAAATCCGACACAGTGGTGGGTAGAACCCGAGAGAAGGGCGGCCGTGGGATGGGGTCAGGGAGCCGCGGCTCCCTCTGCCTTGCTCATCCCACAGTCCTTCCCAGCAGTTGGGCGTCTTCTCCCACGGGATGCTGCCCTGTGGGAAGGGGGTGGCCACCGCTGCAGAGAGGAAGGAGGAGTGGGCGGAGCGGGAGGGGCGGCTAAGGCGTGGTGTTGATCTTGCTGAGGGGTGGGCGGGAGGCACCCAGGACTCCTGGGTGCCCAGACCACAGTGCTCTGGGGTGGACCCAGGACTCTTCCCCCTGAGGGCCTGCCCACAGCCCTTGGGGGCAGAGGATGGAGTCCTGAGATCTCAGAGAGGGGCCTGGCTTGACCCCAGACTTCTCTATAGAGTCAGCTCCCAGATCCTAGGAAGGGACTTGTGGGGGGGGGCACCCGGAAGCCAGCAGATGCTACAAACATTCCCTGCCTCCACCCCCGCCCCCCTAAATGTTTTGTCCACAGCAAGATCCTCGGCAGGGCAGGCAGCCGCTGCCTCCCCACCCTGCAGGACAGAAATCCCTGAATAGTGGTTTGAGAAAAGTCTTTGTGCAGCTTGTAACACAAGGCTCCCCCCAGAACCCCTCCCCCTGAATGGGGGAAGCAGGAGATGGGGGGGGGCGGGGCCCTCTCGGCCCAAACTTGACTTCCATACCCCCGACTTGGGGCAGGGGGGTTGTCTAAGATGGGAGGAGGGTTGGAAACGGGAGAAGGAGGGCTGGGATTGCTTTCCTCTTAGCCAGCTCCAGGAGGAAGGCGCCTCCACCTTTGGGGGCAGAGGAGTGGTAGGGGGAGGCAGGGAAGAAGAACCACCGTGAGGCGGGGCGGCCATCCCCACCCTGGAGGAGCAAAGCTGCAGGGGCCCGACTATAAAATCCACTCGCTCGCGCCAGCCCACATTACATGTGAGCAGGGTCCCGGCTGTGAATCATACAGAGCCCACCCTGCCCTCGTGGGGCGGGGGAGTCGGGACGGCACCTCTACGCAATCTCTTTGATTCTGCGCATGTAATTGTGCAGGTCAGAGGGCGGGGCGGGCCGCGTGGTGCCCGTCACATCCGGGCAGCCCCATCCCAGGTCCTCTTCGTCTTCCTCGTCCTCTTCGCCGGCGGGCACCGAGTCATAGGCCAGCTCCTCCGAGGGCAGCGTGGTGAAGGTGGTGAACTTGACCCTCTTGCGCTTGGAGGTGGGCGAACTGGCGGGGTCCTCGGCCTGGTCCCGGGCCGAGCCCCCCGAGGAGCCGTCGCCCCGCCCGTGCACCTGGCTCTGGACGCTGGTCTGCGAGCTGCCGCTGCTGTGGTGGTCACCGTGGCAGCAGGCGGGCACGGTCTCCATCGGGTTGCTGGCGGGCGGCGACAGCTCCCCCTGCACCCGCAGTGGCTGCCCGTTACCCAGGAACACCCAGTGGTGAGAGTGGTCCATGCTGGTCTGGCCCTCGGGCGGGATGCGCTTGTGCCGATAGCGCAGCACGAAGACGATGCAGTTGATGAGGAAGACGAGGATGGCCAGGCAGAAGACGCCCAGCAGCGCGTACATGCCGATCTCCAGGTCCGTCAGCCCCCGGGGCATCTGCAGGAAGCCGGTGGGCAGCGGCAGGAAGTCTTCTGTGGGTGGCACAGCCGGGCTGGCAGTGCCAGGGGCCGCGGCCTCGGGTCGGGGTCCTGCCGTGCCCGGCGGGCCAGCTCCCCGGGCCTCGTCCTCGCCCCCGCCGGGCCCTGGCTGGCTGGGGCCCGGGTAGTCGTAGGTGGGGTCCTCCTCGTCCCGCCCAAAGTGCACCCGCAGGCCCACGGGGGTCGTGGCCAGCACACTTTTGCGCTTGGTCTTCTGGCAGCTCTCGGCGATGGTGAGCTCTGCGCGGAGCAGCTCTCCGGCCCCCTCGGCTTCCGCCACCACCAGCGGAAAGGCCCGGTCCTGGGTCACCGTGGCCACGCGCTCATCCAGGCTGCTCACCAGCAGCCCGTAGTCCCGGGGGCTGTAGAGGGAGAGTGGGGCCGTGGTTCCATCGCTGTAGGAGAGCCAGAGGCTCAGGAGGGCTTCCTGGAGGTGGACGAGCAGGAGAGGACAGGAGTCAGAGAACTCCTAGGGCTGGCTTCCCTGCTAGATCCTGAGCTCCCTGAGGGTGGGGCCCAGGTGCTCTGGCTCCCTGCTGTATTCCCAGTGCTGGAACAGAGCCTGGTGGGTGACCAGTGCTCGGAACCATTATTTGCATGGGAGTTCTCCTTTGGAGGTGGTGGAGACCGTACATAGAAGTTTACAAACTCGTACCTCCCCGAGGATATCCTCTCCCACTTCACCCTTCTCCCCTGGATGAGCTGATGGTAAATCCCACCTTGGGTCTAACTCGAATCCTCCTTCCTGTTCTAGGAGCCACACCCCATCTCCATGCCTGACTTTGGGATCACCCCCAGCAGACACGTGGACATCGAGAACACAACATACTCAACTTCAGCCTTGTCCTCTGTGTGTTACATCTCCTGAGAACTGACCTCCTTGTGGATGAAGAAGCAGGGCCCAGAGACAAGCCACTGGCCTGGGGTCACAAAGCAAATTAAAGCCAAGAACTCCTGAGTCCTGACTTCTGGCTTGGTGCTCAATACCCACTGTTGCCCTCCCTGTGTCCCCACATGTAACTTTTCACCTTAGACCACGGCCAGTGTCCTGGTATATCTGTGGGGCGGGGCAGCTATAGTTGGGGGGTCCAGAGATGGGTGAGGGTGATTCCTGGGGGTGGAGGAAAAGCTAACAGGCCTTCTGAGAATCCAGGAGGGAACCCTCCGCTGGAATGCCTCGAGGCGGCAGGTGCAGGATGCGAGGCCCTGGCCAGACTCCTGTGCAGATAGCAGGGCGATGGGGTGGGGCAGGCTTGCTGGGCATGAAGAGTAAATGGATCTTCCATTATCAGAGCCCCAATCTGGGGGGACCCGCAGCCAGAACCTGCAGGTTCTCCTTCCACACTCCAAGCCCCCAGGCTGGCCAGTTGGGCATCCAGTTACCTGCTTGAGGAAGCTGAGGGTCTGCTGGGCGGCGGCGGTGGCCAGGATGGTGTGGCTGCTCCCAGGGCTGGGTCGCAGGGAGAGGGCGAGGCTGGCCACCACCTGGGCCTGCAGCTGCGTGATGCTGACCTTCTCCTCTGTCACCGTCAGCAGCGTCTCCCCGAGCACAGACTCCGTCAGAGGGGACACCACCTGCAGCAGAGTGGGGTGAGAGTGGGTGACAGGTGAGAGGTTGAGTTTTAAAGAAAACAACAGCTCTTCCCCCGCCCCCCACAGTGGTAAATAGCAATTGGTGGTCAGCTTCGATGTCAGGGAGACAAAAAGGAGTGGTGGGGACTGGGGCAAATGGGAGAATTTGTGACCATGTCAAAAAGGCATCAGTACTGACTCCGCCTGATGACTGCCAGGTCAGAATGCAGACCCAGTGTGGCCAGATTCATACTCTCTAAAATCAGAAATTTACATTTAAAAAGGGGGGGAATCTCCCAATTTTTAAATGGCGGATCCATTGGTTTTTAAACCAAATATGTCCACAAGCATATTCCAGCCCATGGGTCACTATTTATAATCCTTTAGGTGGATGATATCTGCCGAGGCACCCAGTTATCAAGGAGGAAGGTCAAAGCTGAGTTCCTAGATCTCCAAATTCCCTTTCCTGGCCTCTGGGTTGGCTGAGCCCTCCCCCCTGCCCCCATCCCCTCATCCCCATCTACTCTCAGGGACCACATTGAGCCATGCAAGGTTGATGAGTCTGGGAGAGAGAACCTTCGCCAAGGTGAAGTTGACCTTGACCTTCGATGATGGAATTTCCAGCAAAAGGGCAGGCGGGGAAGCAAGTGTGTTTCGGGGGCCGTCTGGGGTTACTCCCTGAGGCTGAGGCCCCAGAAACCCTGTCTTGGGGATATGTGTATCATGGTGAACTCCCTACCCCATGCCTACCTTGAAGGGAGTGGTGCCCGGCTCCAGCCCAGCCAGCGTGCTGCTGTCTACCATGCGTGCCACTCGGGGGTCACCCACCCGCATGAAGTCGCTGACCAGGTCGGTGACCTCCACCAGCCAGTCGGGGCCCAGCATGGTGACCACCTGGTCGGTGCCCTCTGATGATGTCGTGTGGAACTGGGTGAAGACCTGCAGGGTGGCGTGCTGGTACTGCAAGGTGCAGCCGCGGCTCGCACTCTGCGGCCGCTCCTCCTCCTCGTCCTCATCCTCACTTTCCCGGGCTGACCTGGGTGGGTGAGGCCGGAGGTCAGGGCTCCCCACCTGGCTTGGACCTGCACAGGTCCCACTCTCTCCATTGCCCTGCCGGCCCCTCCCCAGCTCCCATGGGTGGAAGCCTGGGCTCATCCCTTCTGTCTCTGCCAAGCTTGAAGCCCAGAGTCTCAGGCTTTGCTTTCCTGGATGGGTAAATTCTTGACCCTCCCCATCCACCCCAGGTCCCTCTCCACCTCTGCTTGGCTGAATCCACACCTGTGACTAACTGGCATCAAATATCAGCAAATACTGCCTCTTTCTCAGCACTAAGCACGTGCTGGGGCCTGGGCTCAGCTCTAAATTGGAGCAAAGGCGATCCTTGCTCGAGTGCCAGCAGGCTTAGCTGCCTCGTGTCCTACCTACAGCTGTGTGGCAGGCAGAATTTGGATGTTTAGCTGGTGAGATTTCCAAGCGGCGTGTGGGAGGTGTGTCCTGGCTTCCTGTGACTGCTCACAGTGAAATGCAAGAGGAGAGGGATAAATGGAGGGAGGAACCGGCAAGCAAAAGGGAACCCGGACTTGACAACTGGGGAAATTCTCAAACTCTCCAGATTGCCAAAAAATGTGAAAATCAGGAGGTTCACCCAGGCAAGCGGGCTTTGGAGAGAGAAGAGGGTGTGGCTAGTGCTTCACAAGGATCAAACCACTGGAAAATGCATTCACATAGAGGGTTCCTTATGTTAACTAATTTAATCCTCACAGCAGTCCTCTGAGTTAAGTGTTAATGTGCCCATTTCAGAGATGAGGAAACCGAAGCACAGTAGCCTTAGGTTGCCCAGTTAGCAAATGGCAGAGTCAGGATTTCAATCCAGGCCATCTGGCTTCAGAATTCTGGTTAATTCTGATAATGAATGAGAGTCTGGCATGCTAACTAGTTATGAGACCCAGGTGGCCAGTGTTCAAATTTTGTAGGGTTAGGGTCCTCACTACTCAAAGCAGCTTCAGCATCACCCAGGAGCTGGCCTGAAATGCAGACTTACAAGCCCCGTCCCAGGCTCACAGAATCAGAATCTGCATTTTAACAGCGTCCTCAGGTAATTCATGTGCAAGTTTGAGAGGCTCTGGTCTACACGCCTTGCTTTTCCAAATCTCTGCAGAACTAAGCTGAGCCCAGTTCTTGCCGTGCCACCTGCTTCTCTCCCCAGCCTCACCCCTCCTGCGCTTAGCTGCCTGTCATTCTGCCTCTCTTCTCTTCTCTGCTGGCTTTTCTCTCCAGCAGCGATGAGTGGGTGAGTGAGCCTGCTGCGTACCCATGGGTCTGCCCCACAGATGGGCACACATCCAGGTGTGTGAGCCTGGATCCCAGTGAGGGGGCCTAGTGTGAGTCACTGTGTACCTGGCTGACATACTCACAAGCGTGTCCCTAGTGTACCCAGGCTGGGGCACGCATGTACAGTTGTGGGTATGCCTGTGTTGGTGTTTCTACTCCATTCTGTCTGCTCCTTGACGGCTACTGGGCCAACTCCTTTTTCACGTATCCTTTAAAACTTAGCTCTAGAGTCACTTCTTCCAGGAAGCCTGCTTTGATTTCTTCTGGAGGAAGAGGTGGCTTTTTCCTTTGTGCCACTTGATTCTCTGCACTTGGGGCTTCCCCCATCCACTGCTCAGCAGCATATATATGGCGGCTTCCCTGATGGACCCAGAGCTCGGCTGGGTCAGGCTCTGGCCACACTGACCCCCTCCCCCGATCAGGGCCTTGGCACACAGTAGCTGCTCCATAAGAGTTTGTTGATTGCATAACTGACCTGCCGACTGTGTACACTGAGGGTCATAACACACACATGCAGATGAATCTTCCCAACATCTGTGGAGTGTGGTGGGGCCGTACCTTCGGTCGGGAAGGATAGGAACCCTCCAGCCCTTCACTTGGCTGAGGCGGGCATCCGAGAGCTCGATGTGCAGGGGCAGCTTGGGCACCCAGACGGTCATTTCCAGGGGGGCGTTGAGGACGTCATAGCGGAAGGTGACCCTGGCGTTCATGGATCCGCGGGATTCCTTTCCGCTAACAAACACATAGTCACAGCTACTGGATACCTGGGGGTTGGGGGGTGGGGAGAGAGCTTGGTTGGCCTATTTTGCCCTACAGGTCATCCTGGGGGTAGAGCAGGGGAGGGACTTAAGTCTAACCAGGAAAGTCAGCCAGAAGCCCATTGGATAGAGAAAGTGCCAGTCATAAGAGACTGAAGGGGCGGGACCGGGTGGGAGAAGGCTCCTAATTTAACTCCTTTGGCAGGAAGTGAAGTGAAGTGAAGTCGATCAGTCTATCCGACTCTTTGCGACCCCATGGACTGTAGCCCGCTAGGCTCCTCCATCCATGGAATTTTCCAAGCAAGAGTCCTGGAGTGGGTTGCCATTTCCTTCTCCTCTGGGAGGAGATGTCAGCTTTCCTCGTCTCCAGAGATCATCTCTTAGCGGCTCCTGTGGGAGGCTTTTTGCTCCCTGGCAAGAAGTCAATGTGCCATTCCTTTGAAAGGGGCTGCTTCTGATGTGCCAGGCCACACCGAGGGCAAATCTGCATGCTGAGGGTCCCCTGCACTGGCTCCCCTCCCCAGCACGACCGTCTGGGTTCTGGAGCAGGTGTCTGATGGGCAAAGGAGTGGCCTGTCCTGAGCAGGACACTTGGGTGTGACTGGGTGGGGAGGAGGTCATGGAGGAGAGGGTGGCGGAGGGGCAAGCCAACAGCTCCTCCGAGGTGCCTCTGGCCCTGAGGCTCCCAGGAGATAGGCCAGCTGGTTAATTTCAGGAGGGGGGCTGTTCCAGCCAGAGGTGGATGTGAGGGGAAGAGAGAGGGAATTTCAGGACCAGAGAACCCTAAGCACAGACAGGTGGATGACTGCCACCAATGGGAGGAGCTTTTTTGCAAATGCATGCCCACCGGGACACCACCTTGCATTCTTAGAGGTTCCCCGGTGAGCATATGCTTGATGAACACATCTTGGCGGAGAGCTGTGCCCACTCACCGAGGTGCCCGTGCTAGTACTTGAGGGTAGATGCAGTTGGTGCGTGTGGAAATGCCCATGTAACTGGAGAGAATCCTGTGTGCGATGCATTTAGGAGCTTCTACCTGTTCACACCCAGGGGTGCCCATCCCTGCATTTGGAGGAGCGTGTATCAGGCAGCCTGTAGGCTGATGACACCTCGAAGTCTCCGGTGGGGGGTGGTGGGGAGGGGGCTGGGATGGCGGATCATCTGTGGAGAAGAGCCCCTGACGATCCCAAGCTCCTCAAAGCTCTCTTAGTCATCTGGCGGTGGGTGGTGGGTGAAGGGGCGTGGGATGGTGACCCCGCCAGAAATGCTCATTTCCCGCTTTGGAAGGCAGAGAATCCAGCTGAAGGCTGGCAGATCCCATTTAGAATGTTGGCAAACTCCAGAAAGAACCTGAGCATATTTCGCTGAGAATGGAAACTGATTCCATTTAGAATCTTTGCTAATTCCCTTTGGTGTCTAAGCCACGGTGAGTCTTCTGGTCTACTCTGAGGTGGGGCTGGGGGAGTCTGGGTGGCAGGGAAGGTGCTGGGTGAGGGCTCTCGGGGGCAGGCCCACTTCTCCCCATCCCAGCCTGCAAGCAGTGAAGAGCCCCACAGGCCTGGGCAAAGCTTCTGGTCCTCAGGAGGCTGTGGGGGTGTGGTGCCCAGCCATCTGCTTTGGCTCACTCTGGGGACATTATTCCTGAGTTCGGGGGAAGGAGGAGGTGAGCCTCGGGCACCCCCATTCTGGGAGGGATCTGGTGTAGAGCATGGAGAGAGAGCACACATTCCCAGGGAGGGAGAAGGAAACGCACATCCCAGGTGCCCCCACTGAAGGATTTACAGGAACAGAGACAGCTTCTGCTGTCTGATCATTTGATTCTGACACCAGCTGGAGGCTGCCATAGCAAGCAGCTCGCCCACTTCCAGGTACTGGAGCTGGATGCCTCTCTCATCACTGCCTGCTCCACTGCCTTCTCCCCACATCTCTCCTCTGAGCACTGTCGAAAGCCAGGGGAAATCTGAAGGTCTTCAGGGATGAGATGGCAAACTGGGTGAGATGGCCCTCACTGGCCATCCATGACCACCATCCATGGAGGATGTTCGGCCCAGATAGGGTCTCTGGGGAGGAGCTCAGAGAGAGGTCTCCAGGAATTGGAGGGATTGCAGTGGGTGTTCCCTGAGTGGGGCCTTTCATACAACCTTCACTCCTGGCCTAACTCTTGAGCTGCTGCTGCTTCATTTTAAAAATATTTGTAATATTTATTCAAAATAATTTTAATAATATCAAATATAGTATTTAATATTTAAATTAAAATAATATTTAATTAAAATTTAATTAAAATATTTAAAGTAAACATTTAACAATATTATTAAATGTTTTAATATTTATATATTTGTCCCCATCGAGTCTTAGTTGCGGTGTGCAGGCTTCTCTAGTTGCTATTCATGGGCATAGTTGCCCCACAGCATATGGGATCCTAGTTCCCCACCTAGGGATCAAACCCATGTCCCCTATGTTGCAAAGCAGATTCTTAACCAATGGACCACCAGGGAAGTCCCCTAACTCATGCTCTTCTGGAGGCCTCCACCCTGGGCTGGATCTCCGTCTGTTTGCCAGCCCCTAGGTTTAGGGCCTGTCTCTGAGTCCCCCCAGGACCCCTCCCCCAATTTCTTACCCAGTGGTTGCCAGACAGCAGGCTCCATAGTGACTTGGGGATTGAATTCAAGTTGTCAACGCTGCCTTCTCCCGTCAGCCTGCCAGAAGGGCTCTTCTAGGGCCTCCCCTTGCTCAGGCTGGACGTGGGATGCTCTTCCTCCCCCATCCCCTACCACTTCCCTCCTCTTGTCTACCAAGGGAACCTGTCTGAGATGTGAATTCCTGTCTGGACTGGTGTGCTATGCCCCTTGAAGGTCTGAGGCCATTCTCCCAGGGCCCCCACCTCCAGGAAGCCCACCTTGATGATGTCCTCATTGTCAGATTCGCATTCCACCAGGGCGGAGACATCTAGGACAAGGCCGGTCACCTCGATGGCGATGACCTTGACAGGGATGGCCACTGTCCGGCCCGTCAGGATGGCTGTGTTGATGATCTCTGTGTCCTGCAGGGAGGAGAGGAGGGTGGGCTCTGTGAGTTGCCTGAGGCCCCCTGCTCTCCCAGGACCACCAGCCAAGACCCCCAGCTCCTGGCTGCCCCCACCCCGCAGATGCGTGTCCTTGGAAGGACACTGGTACACATGCACAGACAGACGCATCTGCCCAGCCCCATGTGTCTTCTCTGATGCTCTGCTCACGTGGACTCCCATGGGTGCCTTCAGGGTCTCCCCCACTCTGCTGCCAGAAAGCAATGCTTCCCCAATTCCGCACCGTCTTTTCAATGTCTTTGATGCTCATCCAGACTGAGAATAATATCCAGCACATTTGCCTGGCTCTTCCACGTTCCCCTAGGCTGGCTCCACTTCCTCCTGGCCATTCCAGATGCCCCTGGGCTGGTCCCAGACAATCATTCCAGTGCACTCTCCCTAAAACCCGTTGCTTCTTTGAATAAATTATTCCCTTTCCCATCGCTGCACATTTGTGCACAAGATCCCCTGTCTAGAGCACCCTCATCATCTTCGCCGTGTGAGTTCTTCCTCCATGAGTCCTTCAAGGCGCCACTGTATGCTCACCTCCTCCAAGAAGCCCCCCATGGTGACATCTCTCACCTCCGCGCCCCTCAGCAGCCACTGTCCCACTCCAGCACCAGGCACAGAACTTGCCTGCCTCCTGCGAGGGCAACTCACCATGGCCAGGGGCAGGATGGCCTGCACGTCCCGCTGGATGACCGTCAGCTCGGTCACGGCCCGCTCCAGGTCCGGCAGGGCTCCGTGGCCCCGGTAGTCAATGTGCCACATGATCCTGCGCTTGACTGACTGGCTGGTGAAATTCTCCATCTCAAAGTCCAGCTGCAGAATCTCCAGGGGCCCCTGGCCCTCCCTGCATGGTGGGGGAAGGGACGAGAGCCCAGGAAGAAGGGCTGGGAGCAGCTCAGGGGCTCCGAAACCCTTGCTGGGGACTCTATCCCTCCTCAACGGCCTGCCCCAGGGCTCTTTGAGCCTTCCCCAGCCTGGGGAGTCCCTAGAAACTAAGCCCCAGCCCTTCTGCTGGCTTGGCCTCCTCCATCAAGACTTTCCCTCCCACTCCCCGTGGTGTCCTGCGAAGAGGTGGATAGAGGAGCCACCCTGGCTCACCAGGGGGGCAGCGGTGTGCCCTGGGCCCAGGACACATCCACGGTGGCTGTTGAGTGCTTGGCCCCAGTCAGCAGCTCCGAGGTCACGTGCCATTGGCCACTCCGCGACTTGGTTCCTAGAAGAGTCACACCCTTCTTGGCCTTCACCCTGGGACAAAGCAGGAAGAAGAAGAGGGAGAGGGTCAGCCCAAGGCTGCCCACCCTGGCTGCCACGCTTAGGCTGGGGCTGGGAGAAGGGGGAGCAGGTGAGTAAGTTACCCCGAGCTCTCGACTCAAAGCTTGAAACTAATTTGGGGACTCTGGTATCACATAGCTGCAACCTCTGGCCCTCAGTGGAAGCTGCAGTCCCTTCTGTTATATCTCTACCAGGTCTTGCCATACTTCTATTTGCATACCTTAGTGACAGGGGGCTCACTACTTCGGCACACATCACATTGCGTTTTCAGAAAGCCCCTAAAAGGAGAAACCTCTTCCCTATAATTAGCTGAAATAGAACAGTCATGGGCTCTGTTGGGGCAAGAGAGAACAGTTCTCCACCTGAATAGACACCTGGGGAGGTGAGCAGGTATTCTTTTCTTCAGGCCTGAAATCGTCAGGGACTCCAACTGTCAATTTTGGCCATAGTCTCAAGTCACCCATAGCCTAGTCACCCTCCTCTGGACACTCTGAGATATACCTAGTGTCCTCAGCGGTGCTCTAATTAACACTAACTAAAGCAGAGTGATTATCACCTCCCTAATTCTACACTCTCTACTCCTATTAAAGTAGCCTGAGACCTCTGAGGACTGATTTAACTCACATTCACATTCAGGTATTAATCACTGAATTAGGTATCACCCTGGGCATGGCAACCCACTCCAGTACCCCTGCCTAGAGAATCGCATGGACAGAGGAGCCTGGCAGGCTGCAGTCCATAGGATTGCACGGTGTTGGGCACAGTGTCGGGCACAGCTAAAGCAACTAAGCAGCAGCTCTCCAGGAATATCCGTACTTCAGGGTGGCACATTCAGGAGAGAAGGCAATGCTCGAAGAAGCTGGAGGTTAATGGTGCTGTTTTGGGCCCCATGTATAGTGTGCTTGGGTTGGTGGGGAGCATTTTGGTGGGGCTTTTCTTATATCCTCAGAATCACTCAGTAAGGCTCAAACCATGGATTCTGCTTGTGAGACATCATTATATTTTGTGGGGATGTGATATGATTGAAGGCAATTCTGAATCTGTGAACTGTATCATTCTCAGGGTATAGAAGAAGCTGGGACTCCCCCCAAGTTTTCTCCTAACCCCAGAATTAACCAAATGTCCGGACACGTGGACACTCTCCTGTTCCTATTTTGGCTTGCAGTCAAGGGGCTGCTCTCTCATGTCCGTTTCCCTTCTTTGGCCTCAGTCTCATTATTTGTAAAATGGGGGAGTTGCACCCACTACTGTCTAAGGGCCCTTCCAGCCCCAGTTCTATCATTTTGGATGTCCTCACTTGTGAAAATAGATATTCCCTCTCTACCATGACACTAAAGAAAGCTGAGCGCTGAAGAATTGATGCTTTTGAACTGTGGTGTTGGGGAGGACTCTTGAGAGTCCCTTGGACTGCAAGATCAAACCAGTCAATTATTCTAAAGGAAATCAATCCTGAATATTCACTGAAAGGACTGATACTGAAGCTGAAGCTCCAATATTTTGGTCACCTGATGTAAAGAACTGACTCATTGGAAAAGATCCTGATGCTGGGAAAGATTGAAGGCAGGAGGAGAAGGGGACGATAGAGGATGAGATGGTTGGATGGCATCACCGACTCAATGGACATGAGTTTGAGTAAGCTCCGGTAGTTGGTGATGGGCAGGGAAGCCTGGCGTGCTGCAGTGCATGGGGTCACAAAGAGACACGACTGAATGACTGAACTGGCCAACCACGACACTATGTCTGTGAGACAGGGAGGTCAGAGCTGATGTTTTGTGGCCATTAGGCAGATGAGAACACTGAGGCTCAGATCAGTGAGTTGTCTTTCTGAAGTTGCTAAAGTAATAACAGGAAGAATTGAGACTAGGATATTGGAGGAGCAGGTCTGGGCGCACCCCCTAAAGGTTTTCAGGTGTACCTCAGACCTTGGGAGGAGGCCAGCCAGCCTCCCCCCGCCCCCGCCCCTCACCTCCCAGCCATAGCCCCCTACCTGAGAGTGAAGTGCTCCAGGCTGGGGCTGGAGGGAGAGGAGGAGTTGGGAGCCAGGTAGAGCACAATGCTGAGCACCTCCCCTGGCTTGAGGGGCCGGTCTGGCAGGCGGATCATCAGGTTGCTGTCCAGCCTGTGCTCCTGCAGGGTCCTCCTGGGGGGCGGGCGGAACAGGCTGATGCTTCCGATGCGCAGCAGCGGGTGCTGGGTGGGGCTTTCGGCCCGGGCCCCCGCTCCGGGTCCGGCGCCCCGTCGGGTCCCCCCACACCCACCCGAAGCATCGGGGGCATGAAGTGTGTAGTAGAGCTCGGCTTGCTGACTCTCCCCGGTCGCCTCGGGTTCCAGCCCATCCGGAGACTTGCGGCGGGCACTGGGCGGCGCGGCCGGAGCCGGGGGCCCGAACCAGGCCAGGGGCAGCTCGGCCCGCACGAGGCAGGTGGCCAGACCCCCGCTGAGGCGGCAGGAGCTCTTGACCTCCCGGGCGTCGCGGAAGGCGTGCAGGCGGACGCAGGGCAGCCGCTCGGTGACGCCGAAGTCATCCCAGTCGCGGCCGGCCACGTAGAACAGCACCTGGGCCACGGGCTGCGAGGCGGGCACGCGGGAGTGGACGATGAAGGCGCGCACCTTCCAGCTGACCGTCAGGCGCTCGGGGATGTCCAGAGTGCTGGACGGCTGCAGGAGCTCCCGGGCCACCACCTGGCTGGTGCTGAAGGGCCCCAGGGAGACGTTGAGGACGGGCAGCTCCTTGGTCTGGAACACCACGAAGGGCTCGGAGCGCTGCAGGGAGCCGTTGGCCACCGTGGGCGGCTGGGGCCGTGCCTCGCGCAGGAAGAAGGCCAGTCGCGTGTGCGACAGGCGGTAGCTGATCGGCAGCACGGGGCTGGCCTGCGGCCCTGGCGGACTGGGGCTGGCCGGGTGGGAGCGGCCAGAAGCTGGGGACAGACAGAAGAAAGACCCCAGGGTGGTCAGGAGAGGGGGCTCTCGGACCCCAGGGCACTCCGGCCTCTCACCTTGACAGGCGGCTGGCCCCTCCCCGCCAGACCATGCTCTCCATCCTTGGGCTCCAAGCCTGGCCCCGCCTTTACTGGCGTGTTAATTGCCCTCTTTGCTGATTCCTTCATCCCTGAGGAAAGGGTAAAACTAATCCCTGTACAAAGCGCTGGGAAGCTTTAAAGAGGCTTTTTCCTCCCGCATCCTCATTTGTAAAATGGCTATAAAAATTGTTTCTGCCTCCAAGCGCTATTGTGAGGACTTACCAGAGTCACGTGTGTAGAGGGCCCAGAGCACAGTGTGGTGCTGAGGCAGTGAGTTTTCCTCCTTACCATTATTAATGGTACAGTGCAGTACATATTACCGGCTTTCCCAGTGGCTCAGCGGTAAAGAATCTGCCTGCAATGTAGGAGCCTCAGGAAATGTGGGTTCGATCCCTGGGTCAGGAAGATCCCCTGGAGGAGGGCATGGCAACCCACTCCAGTACTCTTGCCTGGAGAACCCCATGGACAGAGGAGCCAGGTGGGCCACAGTCCACAGGGTTGCAAAAAGACACGACTGAAATCACTTAGCATGCACACACAGTACATATTTAATGGTTTAAAATTATTAAAATAAAATGATTATTTGTGTATTATGACAGGCAATGACTTATTTGATCCTCCAATTAAGCCTTTGAAGCAAGTATTATTATGATCTCCATTGATTCAGCCAGTTTTCTAGCAGCAAGTTCTCTTTTTTGAGGGCCTGTACTTAGCTCTTACAAACGAAGGGGCTGGAAGCTTAACTAACTTACTCAAGTCCACTTGAGTGAAAGGGGCCAGCAGTAGGATTCGAACCTGGGGCCACCTGGCTTTCAGACCCAAGGCTTTATGGCTCCAGATGCCTCAGGTGGCGCAGGGTCCCCAGGGATTCCACGCGGCCCTCCCCACTCCCTTTATGCTTACATGCAAGCTCAGTTGCTAAGTTGTGACCCCATGTACTATAGTCCACCAGGCTCCTCTGTCCATGGGATTCTTCTAGGCAAGAATACATGAGTGGATTATCATTTCCTCCTCCAGGGGATCTTCCCCACACAGGGATCGAACCCACATCTCCTGCATTGCAGGTGGATTCTTCACCACTGACCCACCTGGGAAGCCCTGCCAGCCCACAGATTCACACAGGGAAGTGGATCGCCACTCCCCAAACCCAAGCGTGGGCCTCGGGTTCTTGGGCTTGACTTCTCCCTCCTCTTGGCCCCTCTCCGCATCCTCGCAGGATTGCGCCAGGTTCTAGCAAATCCACCTCTTGGTGCTCTGTTTCTGGGTTTGAAAGCCAGGTGGGCGCAGGTTCAAATCCTACTGCTGGCCCCCTCCCCAGGTTCCTGCTCCAGCTTTGGCTTCCCTCTTGTTGTTATGACAACATAACAGAATCTAACTGGGTCTGTCCTCTCTCCGGCTCTTCTCTCATCCCCTCCCTGCATCACAGCCAGAAGGATTTGTTTCCCCCAGACACCAATTCTTGGCTCCCCATTCCCAGCTCAGCACCTGTTGGACACTGTCAGGGGACAAGAAGGACCAATATGGGGAGGTTTGAGGTTTGAGAATCAGTTCTGGCTCTTCCGATGGACCTCTGAACTGTGTTCTTCACTTTTGATGTTGTGTTGTCATTTTTGAGAATCAGGAAATTCCCCTATAATTCATGCAACACAATGCACACGTGTGTACTGTTAAAGACTCTCTTCTTTCTTCTTACAGAATAAAATTCAAACTCATGTTGCGCCTGAGCATGGCATTCAGGGTCCTCTAGCGGGGCTCTAGGCTTCCCATTCCCCAGCATTCCTCTTCCCAAGCCCCTGCTGCTAGCATAAGGAAACAACTTCTGGCTTTTGTGCTTGCTGATGCTGCCTTCCCTGGAGAAGGCCATGGCAACCCACTCCAGTAGTCTTGCCTGGAGAATCCCTTGGGCAGAGGAGTCTGGCAGGCTACAGTCCGTAGGGCTGCACAGAGCTGGACACTACTGAAGCGACTTAGCATGATGTTGCCTTATCGCACCTCCTATGCTCATGCTGTGCCCTCTGCATTGGATTTTCTCCTTTCCTATGTGCCCACATCCAAATCCAAACCTTCCTCCAAGGCCCTGCTCAAATGGCGCCTCCTCCACGAAGCCCTCCAAGATATGACCTCCACTCCTGGGAATTTCTTCAGAGTTCTGCCCTTCTCTGTGGGGACCTCTCATCCTGTCTGGTGGGACAGTAATCTGTGAGGCCTTGCACTCAGCAAGCCTTTAACAAATCACGATTGATTTACACTAAGTGGAGGTGGGGGCCGGGTCCCAGCTGAGGATGGGAAGGTGTCTGGAGAGATGACAGAGGCTTCCTGGCTGGCGCCTGGAATCCCTGCCTGATGGTTACCACTGGAGTCTCTGAGAAGGTGTGTGTGTGGAGGGGCTGGTCCCAGGCACACAGGTGGGATCTGAGATGGTGACCTGGGCCAGGGCACACAGCCAACCAACTGCTTTGGAAGTAGCAGGAAGCAGTCAAACAGAAGCTTCGAGACTCAAATTCAAGGCTTATCCTCGCCACACTCAAACGGCAACTTGTTTCCTACTTTGAGCCTCAGTTTCCATCTCTAAAATCGAGGTGGTAACATCAGGCCCCTCATGGAGATGTTGAGGGGAGCTGAAAGACCAAGGGGGAGGGGTGGGGCACTGCTACACGTGATGGGATGTCCAGGGCCTGTGGGTACTGAGCTGAGATGGGGAGAGGCCACCGTGCCCATCCTGCGGGGGTGGAGCAGGGCAGCGGCTGTCAGGACCATGCTTAGGCTGGGTGGACAGGGCGGGGACATGGATGGCAGAACCACCGTCCCTGCCTTGCTTATCATCCCCAGGAGACCCCGAAGGCTGCTAAGTGGCACTTAGTCCCCTTTGACCCGCTCACCGTCCCAACCTGAGGGCTGGCCATCTGGACCCCCTGGAGGCACAGTTGGGGGCGGGGGAGACCGTCAGATGGGCAGCAGACGCAGAGGGGCATGGAGGAAGGGATTGGAAAAACATGCTTGCCTGCCCTCCTCCACCCTTAACAGATTTTAGTTGGACGAATGCAGTTCTCTGAATGAACCTCTCAGCACCAACTGGGAAACCATGGGCTAATGAGAGCACCCTCAATGGGGCTTCCAGGGAAGACCTGATGGCCAGTGGGCAGAGGGCTGCTGGCCCTAGGCTTGGGACTCCTGACCCTTCCCAGCAACCTTGCAGATAAGGAGACTGTGCTTCTGAAACAGGAAGCAACTTACCCTAAGAAACCAACTAGCATTTAGAAAAGGGAAAGGTAGTGTTAGGGTACCACCGTGTTTGTGCTGATGGCATCATGACACGCAAACACTGCCCCCCATCACCACCATGAATCATTCTATCCTCTGGGGCCCTGAGGACTTTCTGTGGGCTGAGCGGGGATGGGGGTGTCCCCGAGACCCCTGCGCTAATCTCTGCTCTCCGCTCACTGACTCTGGAGCCTAAAGGAGGTGGCTTGATCTCTCTGGGCCTCAGTTTCCCCAGGGAGGTGGGGAAGGCCCTGAAGCAGTCCGGTGGGGCTGCGGGGAGGGAGGGGAGACCGGTGGAGCTGCCAGCAGATCAAGTTTTCAGGGACGAGGTGTGTGAATGTGCGTGCACATGCGCGTGTGCTGACGTGCACGCTGGCCTCCATCTCGAGCTAGTCATGAGGCGGGAGGGGGTCCTGCAGGGGTGGATGTGCTGGCCTGGATTCACCCTGCCTTGGAAACAGCTCAGCTCCCTCCAGTCTAGTGGGAAGCACACACACACACACACACACACACACACACACACACACACACACACACTCGTGCTCACATAGAGCTGGGAACACACCTGTCTGTCAAGCCCCACAGCAGGCACCCCTTGACAGGTGGTTCTGAACCCCTGCTGCCCCGGCTCTCATTGGTTCCGCTCGACTTGCCAGACTCCAAACTCCACCTGCTGACTTCTGATTCGGCTCACCCTGTGGACCAGACGGTATTGTCTTCCTGTCAGTGGCCTCCCCTCCCCGAGCAGCATCACTTGGATTCTCCCCTGCCCACCCCACCATCCACACAGCCTTGGGCCTGCGGAATCTGCTCCTGACCCCATTGCTGTTTCCCTAGGAAGGCGGTTCTCCCCGCCTCATCATATCTCACCATCAGCATTACGGGCTGAGTTGTGCCCCCTCCCAGATTCATACGTCCAAGTCCCAACCCCCGGCACCTCGCAATGTGACAGTGTTCGGAGATAGCGATCTTTGAAAGAGGTGATTAAATTAAAATGAGGTCATATGGGTGGGCCCTAATCCAGTAGAACCGGTGGCCTTGAAGGAGGAGATTAAGACACAAACACACACGAGACGAAGACCCACAGAGAACGCGGACGTCTACAGGGCACAGCACGAGGCCTCAGAAGGAACCCACCCTGCCATCACCTTAAGCTCAGACTTCCAGCCTCCCGAACTGCAAGGACGTAAGTTCCTGAGCTTTGCCACCCTGTTCTGGCAGCCCAAGCAGGTTAATGATAAGAGGGATGGGCTATTTCCACCCCTCACAGTCTCAGTTTCCCCAGTGAGATGTGGAGACACTGTAAGGGGGGTGGAGGAGGAAGACAGGCTGGAACCATGCAGTTTTTCTTCTTGGATGCTTGGTGTGTGTTCCCCTACCAGGGATCGAACCTGCAGCCCTTGTGTTGGAACTGTGGAGTCTTAACCACCGGACCACCAGGGAAATCCCTGGAATCATGCAGCTTTTTCCTTCGGTGATAACGATGGTACATTCCCAGCCCCCTCCCACGACTGTGCCTGGCCTGGGACCCTTCCCAGCTGAGCTGAGCTCACTCCTTCCTCCCGCAGCCCCGGGAGGGTACATCCAGGTCTTTACCATTTGGGGACTAAGGATGGGGCTTCCCTGGTGGCTCAGACAGTAACTAAGGATGGGGTGTCTGTGAATGTAAGAGGTCTGAACTCCCATCCCCTGACCTCCATCAATCTCCCGCCCCCTCCCCTGGGCTCTGAACCTGCCCAGGCTTGGGGACCCTTGGGAGCACCATCCTTGAGGCCGCTTCAGGACAATGCCCAGCTGGGAGGCAGCAGGCTTCATCCTTCCCCTCTTGTTCCAGAAAGAGACTGAGGCATCACTGGAGCGAGAACGACACTGGACCCCACCAGCACCGAAGAGGAGATTTGCACAGGGTGTGGGGGTGGGGGAGTGAGGACCCCGCATTCTGCCATGCCTGGCTCAGGCATCACCTCCTCCCTGAAGCCTTCCTGATATCTCCGCTGCCACCACCTGGGTGGTTAATTGTTCTGTGCAGCTCCAGCTCCGGCTGATCTGGAGCTTGGCCCTGGTATGACCGTGAAATGCAAAATCGATGTTGTGTTTCATTGGTCACCTCTGTGAATGCTCCCTGGGGGGTGGAGTGGGCAGGATGCTGGTCCACGTGGCTCTTCGTCTCTCAAGTCACCTCCAGGACCAGCGGGCAGGTACTTATTTATGCTTTCGCCTTTCCAGCTGGCTTGGGATCTGGGCAGACACTGGACTTAAGCAGTTTCACATAGCGCATGGCTTGGTACACACGTAGGTGTGTGTATGTGCTTAACGAATGTCAATTCTATCCTTTTCTAAGGCTTGGGGCACATGCTTAGGGCCATCGGCTGGGACATAGGCTCTCCCTTCTCACCTTAGCCTGGCCCTAGGTGTCTAGGAGGGCAGTAGGGGCCTTTGCTACCCCCAGATATGCGTCATGCCTTCTCCCCAGACACAAAGGCCACCTCCTTCCAAATCTATAAATGAATCTGCGTGGAGGCTAGGGCCAGGGGAGGGGGCACCTCTGGCCATCTCCCTGTCTCTAATCAAGATCAGATGCCTCCTGCTTCTATCTCTAATTGTTCCCAAATTAAAACTAATCACTTGCAAATCAGAAAAAAAAAAAAAGATTGTTATTAGTTTTATAAATTTGAGGCTGTGGGGTCACAGCAGGGCATGTCAGCAAGGCCAGAGGATGCAGGTTTGTGCTGGGAGAGGGCCTACTCACGTATGTTTTGTGTGTGTGTGTGTGTATGTAAGCACCACACCCAATGTCTGGTGCTTAGGGATCCTTCAACACTTACTCTTGAACTTGCCTGAATGTAAGACTCAGCCACAGAAAATAAAACAGCCACAGCAAACAGATTCTAGAAGGGCTGGACCCAGGGTGACACAGTCACAGTGTTCAGGGGAGAGACCGGGTCCCTTGTGTGCTTGCTAAGCTTCCCAGGCATTGCCATTATCATTTGGACCACAGGGCACTAAGCAGGAGGGACTGGGAGATGCTGAAGGGTTGCGACCGGCATGCCATCATGTGGCAGTGCTGACGGTGCAGGATGAAGCATCCAGAGCCTAGAACAGTGCCAGGCACACACTGGTGCCAAATCTACAGGCGGATGAATGACAGAAGAGAGGAAGCAAGAGGCGGGGTTGACGCAGGTGGTGAGGATGCTGGTGAAACTGAGCAGGACCCTGCAGCACCCTTCTGGGTACAAAAGCCTCTCCCTGCCCCCTCGTTTCTTGTCTGTAGGAAAAAGGCTTCAGTCTCCCAGTTGGAACTCGGGGAAATCTTCCCTGAGTTCTAAAGAGCAGGCACAAGCAGTTAATGACTCGGAGAATAGAGTCACAGAGCTCCTGGGTCCTCCTGCAAGGATGAAAATAACAGTCTGATGTATGCTGTTGAATTGTTCTGCAGAAACTAAGACTCCCCTCCTGACCCAGGTGGACGATGGTGACTATATGCTGACCACAAGCACGCAAACCCCAGAGTGGCTGGGACTAGAAGGTTGAGATTCCCAAAACATCACCCTATTACCTCACCACCAACCAATCAGAAGAAGGTCCGTGAGCTGATCACCCATCCTCCAAACCTCTCCCTTAAATCATCTTTAAAAACCCTCGCCTGAAAGCCAGTCAGGAATTTGGGTCTACTGAGCACAAGCCACTATCCTTCTTGCTTGGCCCTTACAATGAAACTTTCTCTGCCCCAAATGCCAACATTTTAGTTTGTTTGGCCTTACTGGGTATTGGGCACATGAACCAGGGTTTGCCAATAATGGAGGCCGTGTGGTCCAGAATCAAGAGCCCA
The DNA here is from genome assembly GCF_016772045.2 of Ovis aries. Taxonomy (NCBI): domain Eukaryota; kingdom Metazoa; phylum Chordata; class Mammalia; order Artiodactyla; family Bovidae; genus Ovis; species Ovis aries. The sequence goes on from NC_056064.1 coordinate 15,201,882, forward strand.
TGGATGGGCTATATCCAGTGACCCCTCCTAACCCTGACCTCCAGGCCCACAGGAGGGGTATGACCTGCAGAGTACACTCACCTGGCCCACGAGTTGGCAGTGGAGGAAACTCCACTGAGACCCTGAAGAACTAGAAGAGACAGGAGGGATGCCTGGCTGATGGGTGGATCTGATCCAGTGCAAGCGCGTCATTTCTGCATTCTGAGGCCCTATTTCCCCATCAGCAAAATGATGATTTAGCAACAAATGTACTAGTTACTAGGAGAAAGCAATGGCAACCCACTCCAGTACTCTTGCCTGGAAAATCCCATGGACGGAGGAGCCTGGTAGGCTGCAGTCCATGGGGTCGCACAGAGTCGGACACGACTGAAGCAACTTAGCAGCAGTAGCAGCAGCAGCAGTACTAGTTACTGGGCTTCCCTGGTGGCTCAGGCAGTGAAGAATCTGCCTGCAATGCAGGAGACGCAGGTTCGATCCCTGGGTCAGGAAGATCCTCTGGTGAAGAGATAGGCTACCCACCCCAGTGTTCTTGCCTGGAGAATTCCATGGACAGAGGAGCCTGGTGGGCTATAGTCCATGGGGCTGCCAAGAGTTGGACATGGCTGAGCGACTAACACATACACACACACGTACTAGTTACTCCAAAGTGAGTGTTGGAGTAGGAAAAACCTACATCTTGAGAAAGACTTTGTTTTTTAAATTAGTGATATGTAGTGTCAGTAAGGGCTTTAAGATATAAGATGTTCACTACTTATGACCCACTACTGGGGGGTTAACTGGGCAAACTTTCTATAACGCAATTTCAAAATATGTTTTAAAGGCTTTGAAATCATTCATGCTCCTTGCCCCAGTAACTCTGCCTTTGGGAATCTATTAAGCAGAAACTGGTTCAAAGATTTATGCTGAAAGATATTCACCACAATGCTATGCTTATTAGCAAAAAATTAGAGACAAGCTAAATGTCTAAAAGCAGGGTATCGTTCAATAAAAGCAAATACCTGAGCATGGAGGTTTTCAAAAATATTTGCTCAGGTGGGAAAAGGCTCCCCAAATAGTTTGAACTAAACAAAGGAGGATGCAAAACTGGCAATATGGCAGCATATCAATTTTTTATAAAAATATGTAGACACTGGGAGGAAATACATCAAAATGCTAATGGTGGTTATCTCTGGGGGCGAGGATTATGCACGATGGTTATTTTTTACTTTATGCTTTTATGTATTTCTAGTTGTCTGCAAAGAACATGGATTGCTTGTAAAATTAGAAAGAAAACAATAAATGTCATTAAAAATGAAGGAAAGTGAAGCTGTTCCAAGAATTAAAAAAAAAAATAAGGAAATTAAAAAATAAAAGGGAGAAGAATCTGTGTGGTTTGGGAGCCACACAAACTCACAGACAAATCCCAGACCTGACACTTCTTGGCTGTGTAAACTTGAGTCCGTTATATAACCTCTCTGAGCCTCTATTGCCACATCTGTAAAATGAGGACGTGCTGTGCTGTGCTTAGTCGTCTCCGACTCTTTTCGACCCCATGGACTATAGCCCTCCAGGCTTCTCTGTCCACGGGAACTGTCCAGGCAAGGATCCTAGAATGAGTCGCCATGCCCTCCTCCACGGGATCTTCCCAACCCAGGGATCCAACCCAGGTTTCCTGCATTACAGGCGAATTCTTTACAGTCTGAGCCACCAGGGAAGCCCAAGAATACTGGAGTGGGTAGCCGTTCCCTTTTCCAGGGGATCTTCCCGACCCAGGAATCGAACTGGGGTCTCCTGCATTGCAGGTGGATACTTTACCAGCTGAGCTATCAGGGAAGCCCAAAATGAGTGTAATAGGCTCTATTTCATAGAGGTGTCATGACTAAATAAGCAGATTACTTGGCATAGTTTCTGGAACAGAGTCAGCGCTCAGTGCTTCTTCATTCATTCATTCATCATTTACTGGTTCTTTGGTTCTGAGAGGAGGGAAGCGCTGACCTGCTTTGTTTAGCTCCTGGCAGGTTCCCTGCCAACATCCGTTAAGTTGAACAGGACAAGTGCTGAGGTGACAGGCACATGGAGCAGAATGTCCCGAGGACCTGGAAAGTGGCATCGAGGCTGGAACGAGGGCTCGCTGTTGGGGTCCCTGGAACCCAGCCCAGGAACCTGACCTTAGCAGCTTCCTCCTCCCTCTGGGCCTCAGTGTCCTCATCTGGGAGAAGAGGCTAGTCCCTGCCCTGCCTGCCACCTGGGTGACCTCGGGCTGGGCAGGAGCCATGTGTGCAGGGAATCCTGGCGGGTTCTCATCCAGGCAGGGATGGCCGGATAAAAGGGAGGTGACAGCTGGGCCCAGCAGGACCCAAACACGCCCCCCACCCCCACCTCTACACTAAGGTAGGGCTTCTATGTAATCTAGAGCAGTCTGGGTCTTGCACAAAGATGCTGAAACCCAGCCCCACTCCTGCTCATCAAACCCAGTGCCTAGTGTGAGGCTGCGTCTGTCTCTTTTCAAGTAGACAAAGATGCTTTATAGGCTGGTCCATATAGGCAAGACCCCACTCGAGGTGGGACGGTGATAATCCACCCCTTGGAGAAGGAGTCCAGCAGAGGAGAGGGAGGCTCCGTGAGGTGTGGGGCCAGAGACAGATGTCCACCCCCACTCCGAGCACCCCGGCACCTCCCTCCTCCACTTAGCTCTACCCCTTCCCAAAGCAGCGCCCTTGGGGCAGGGCTGTGTGTCCCCCATCAACCTTGAGGCTCCCTGTCCTCTAGCCCTTGTGTCCCCAGCACTGAGGGCCCCTGTGTGCTGGCAGCCTGGGCTGGGCTGGGAGCAGCAGGAGCTGGTGGGGAGGACTTCCATTCAGTGAGTATATGTTAATAACTCACTGCAGGGGTGGGGGCAGGGTCAGGGTGGGCCCCTGAAATTTCCAGTGGCCCCTGTAGCCCCCAGGGGCTCCTGCTGCCTCCTTGGAGGCTACAAATCCTGGGGCAGCAGCTTCCCAATACTGTCCCACCCACCATGGGGCAGGAGCACAACACTGGAATAGTGAGCTGGAGGAGGGGCAAGGAGGAGGGGCAAGTAGGAGGGGCCCCCTTCCCCCACGTTGCCCTAAATCCCGTTGGCCTGCTTAGTCCCAGCAGCACTGGGTGATTGGCCAGGTCCTTTCTGGCCATCTGCCTGGGAACTCCTGGGAGTCTTAACTGAAGGATGGCAGGGCCCCTTCCCCCATATTTTACAGATAAAGCAACTGAGGGTCAGACAGGCTCTGTCATTTATAAGTTGTGTGACCTTAGCCAAGAGGCCTAACATCCTTCTATTGGATTTCATGGCTTCCCTGGTGGCTCAGCTAGTAAAGAATCCGCCTGCAGTGCAGGAGACCTGGGTTTGATCCCTGGGTTGGGAAGATCCCCTGGAGAAGAGAAGGGAAAGGCTACCCACTCCAGGTTTGCAAAGAGGTGGACACGACTGAGTGACTTTTACTTTCATTTTCACTTTCACATTGAAAAATTGCAAAATGAGGTGACAGCAGTCTCATTTTTAATTTAACTGTTAAAAATATTTACTAATTTCTAGCTGCGCTGGTCTTTGCTGCTACGCACGGGCTTCCTCTACTTGCAGAGTGGCGGCTACTCTCTAGCTGCAGTCTTGGGCTTCTTGTTGAGCTGGCTTCTCTCGTCCCAGAGTTTGGGCTCAAGGGTGCTTGCGCTTCGTGGTTGTCACCCGTGGGCCTAGTTACCCCGTGGCATGTGTAATCTTCCCGGACCAGGGATTGAACCTGGGTCCCCTGCATAGGCAGGTGGATTCTTAACCCCTGGACCACCAGGAAAGTCAGAGATGCCTCTCTGAGAGGGTTACTTTGATAATTAAATGCTAGTGTTATAAGAAGCAAAGCATTTCAACAGTGCCTGACACCCAGCTGTTGTTGTTTAGTTGCTAAGTCGTGTCTGACTCTTTCGCGACCCTGTGGACTGTAGCCTGCCAGCTCCTCTGTCCATGGGATTTCCCAGGCAAGAAATACCGGAGAGGGTTGCCATTTCCTTCTTCGGGGACCTTCCCAACCCAGGGATCGAATCCACATCTTCGGGATTGCAGGTGGACTCTTTACCGCTGCACCACTTGGGAAGCCTAACACCCAGTTAGCCCTCTTGAAATGTTAGCTATTGTTTGGGTGTTACTATCTTCATCATTAAATGGATCCCCACACAGCCTCCTGAGTCCAGGCCCGGAGATCTTGGAAACTCAGTGACGGGCTCCCCTTTCCCATGCATGAACCCCTACCCTAATCGTCTCATGCTTTGACAGGTGGCTGACTGGCGTGCCACTAAGGGTGGGTGCCTTGTTGCTTTCTTTCTCCCTGGCACCCTGCACAGAGCCATGAATGAATGAAACAATGACTGTGGTGGCCCTATCCTGGGCTGTCTCTCCTGACCTGGCCATCTCTCCTCTCCTGACCTTTTGCTTTCAGAGCCAAAAATCCATCATTCCACTGGGCCAGATACTGCAGGAAATCAGAAAGACACAGGTGAAAAAGAGAGGAGGGAAGGAACAGATGCTGGTGGATGAAAGAAGGAATCAAACTCAGCTAAGGTGGGAGGTAGGGATGCTTCCTGAGGGTCAAAAGAGGACCAGGGCACTGGAAGATCAGGCAGCCACGGGCCCCCAAGGAGGTGCTCCTGGGACAGCCCCTGTGTGCTGGAAATGACTGTCTAGTCCTGCTCCTGGGGCTGGGGGAGGGCACCTGAGGCTCCAGGATGGAAGGAAGACCTGCTGGGTACACAGCAAAGTAGGCCACAGGCCCAGGGGAACAGGGTTCTTATTGCACTGCTTCTCCCAGAAGCATCTTCTTACCGGCCCCAGAGCCTTGATGCTAGACAGAAGCAATCCCAATGGGAGATTGAGGAAATGTCTCCTGGTCCCGAGAGACTGGTTGGGCTGAGATCATTCCTTCCCCTCCAGCTTCTGCTCTCACGGAATCCTGTAAGCTGCTTCCCTGATAGCCCAGTTGGTAAAGAATCTGCCTGCAGTGCAGGAGACCCCGGTTTGATCGATCCCTGGGTCGGGAGGATCCCCTGGAGAAGGGAATGGTTACCCACTCCAATGTTCTGGAGAATTTCATGGACTGCATAGTCCATGGGGTTGCAAAGAGTTGGACACGACTGAGTGACTTTTTCACTTTCATACATGACACCGAGGTGCAGAGCCTTGGGACCCACAACATAGAGGGAGGGTGAGAAAGGGTAGCCCGGGAGGTGAGGCTGTGGACTTGCTGGGGGGTGAGCACCTTGAGAAATGGACCACTCAGACAGTGAACCTGGGCTGCGGGTGGCCACCTCCCTAGTGCCTGCTCCGTGAGCCTACCCTTGTGAGTTGTGAGCACGTGTCTGTCTCTTTGTCAGCGTCTGTGACCTCACGATCAGAACCAGAGGCTCAAAACAGGCTCCTGAAGACAAGGAGGCCTGTATTTTCAGGCAAGCATCGCTCACCGCCCCCCTCCCCACCTGGAACAGCTCTTTCATTTACTTCTGAAAATCTGGAGGGACCCCATCCTCACCACTGGCCCCAGTGACCACCCGCAAGGCCGGGGCACGACCTCGGGCCCCAGACTTCAGTCTGCCCCATCTAGTGGGCCGGATGTGACGCCTTTTCAGTGCCGCAAAAGGCTGTATGGGGACTCAGCCCCGCCTTCACCCCAAACACACTCACCTCTCCTGCAGCCTGGTTGTCCCCACTTCAGAAAGCCCCTCCCTGACTGAGTGAGGGACAGAGCCTCACTGATGCGGGAAGGGCCCTTTCAAGACAAAGGGCTGCCTTTGCCAGTCCAGTCCTTGAGCGAGCAAGCATCAGGGGCCTCGGGCAGGGAAGAGGGGTGGACAGCCGCGGGGCGGGGGCGGGGTACCCTCGAAGGGAGCAAGCCTGAGTAGGGTCACCCCACTCAGGAGGACCGGCCCCACCCCAAGGGCATGGAAACCCGGCCTTGACCTGCTCACTGACCGACCTAACCAGACCACTGGTCAGGCTGCTAGGGAGGGCTCGGGGAGGGAGAGAGAAAGAGCAGAAATAAGGCAAGGATGGCAGGAGGTGGGAGGGAACAGCGGTGCGGGGAGAGTGGTGGGGGACAGAGAGGAGGTAACTCCATCTGAGTGGGTGGCCAGTGGGTGGAGGAGGAGGTGAGCAGAGGGCAGGGGATAAGGGGTGGATGGAGGCTGGGGGCTGGGGGCCCAGGCCCAGGACCGCCCCCCACAACCCAGGAACCTGGGCAAACCGGTACAACCCAGCCAGGGGCTGCAGCAGGAGCGGTGGGGGAGGGGAGCCCGGGGGGGGGGCTGCTCTCCGAGTTTCACTAAATGACTGATGTGCATTATCCTAATTATAGCGGAGCAAGCTGAGCCTTCCCACTGGCGCAGCCGCCTGCATCTCCTAATAAACAATTGGCCGCAAACAACAGAAAAAGAAAGTGTGTGTGTGAGAGAGAGGGAGAGTGTTCCTGAGTGCGCCTGCGGTGAGTGGGGGTGGGTTTGGAGCTGGGCCTCCCTCGTCACAGACACACTCTCCTCCCCCTGCTGCTCCCGCGGGGAAGGCTCTAGGGGAAGGCTCTAGGGGAAGCTGGAGAACCACATCACTGTTCTAGCTCATTCCATCAGGTCGGGGGTCAGGGCTGTAGCCAACAGCAGCCCCACACACACACTCTGGAGGTGGAGGGTGGTGGAGGGTGGGCCTGGGGTTCATATTTAGAGGCTGCTTATGGAGAGCAGCCACTTGGACTGGGTCCCAGATTCCTCACTGATAACCCTGGGGACTAGCATCCGTGCTTTTGCCTATGAAGGAACCCAAAGCTCCGAGAGGCTGAGGGGCTTGCCCAGGGACACACAGCCGGGGTGAGGCCCCACCGGCCCCTCTGAGTTCCCTGACCTCATTGAGAAGGAGCATTGGAGCCTGGAGGCTGGAGACTAGGCAATCGAATAAACTGTGTTCCCAGACTGGCACTGCAGGTGGGCACGACTGTTGCTGTTGCTCAGTTGCTAAGTCGTGTCCGACTCTTTGCGGCCTCATGAACCACAGCACGCCAGGCTTCCCTGTCCTTCACTCTCTTCCAGCTTGCTCAAACCCATGTCAACTGAGTCAGTGATGCCATCCACCCATCTCATCCTCTGTCTCCCTCTTCTCCCCCTGCCCTCAATCTTTCCCAGCATCACGGTCTTTTCTAATAAGTTGGCTCTTCTCATCAGGTGGCCAAAGTATTGGAGCTTCAGGCACGATTATGAAGGTAAGATTTTGTTGCTGGTCCACAGAACCATCCCTAATGTCTTGACAGCAGTCCTGAGATGGAAGCCTTTTCCCTTGCACTTAGGCAGTTGGGAAGGAGGAAAGGGTGTGTGTGTGTGTGTTGGAAGAAACTCAAGGACCAGGGAACCACCACCTGCAAGGAGAGACCTGGGCTCCCATTTACCTTCTGCAGAATGCCCAGGGGCACCAGTCTGTCTTGGTTTGCTCAAGACTGTCACGGTATAATAGGCTTCCCTGATGGCTCAGTGGTAAACCCGCCTGCCTACATCGTGCTGGACCTTTCTTCCCCTCTGTACTGTTCGTTTACAGATTTTGCTTTCTCTTATTTTTTCCTAAATAACTTATTTAGGCTGCACTGGGTCTTGGTTGCTGTGTGTGGGCTTTCTCTAGTTGCGGTGAGCAGGGGCTGCTCTCCAGCTGCGGTGCATAGGATTCTCCCTGAGGTGGTTTCTCTTGTTGAGCAGCATGGGTTCTAGGCGCGCGGGCTTCAGTAGTTGTGGCGCGGGGCTCAGTTGCTCCACAGTGCTAACTCCTGGACCACCAGGCGAGTCCTCTGCTTTCTCTTAGACTGAAGCCTTGCTGAGGGCAGGCAGCGGGCCCTTCACTCTGCAGCCTGACTGCCTAGTACCGTATCGTAACCAACCCTCAATAAAGATAGTCAACAAATAAATATTTATTCAGCCCTTTCTCCACGCAAGACCCTGCTGGGAACTGCCCAGGGAAACAGAGATAAAGAAGATGGTTTCTGCCCTTAAGGAATTTGCTGGCTAACAGTGAGGCCAGACAAGTACATAAATAACCATGCTACAAGGTAGGAAGTGCTGTAAGGCTTCCCAGAAGAGAAGAGCTCCCTGGGCATGGAAAGAAGGGTCAGATGCCTACACAAGCAATGTGGGAAGGAGGAGGAGGAGGGATGGGACCACAGGGTCTTGAAGAATAAGTGGGAATTCAACAGCTGCCTGGATGTGTTGGGGGCCTTTCAGGTGGAGAGAAGAGCATGGCAAAGGGGCCAGTGGGGTTAAAGGCCGCTTTGGGTTGAATGCCATGTCCCAGGGACAGCTGAGACTGGGTGGGCATCAGGGAGCACAGGGTTTCGAATGCCAGGCAGAGGCATCTGTGGATTTCATCCTAGGGATTTTCAAACTGTATTCTGTGGAGCTCTGAGGCTCCATGGAAGCATCCAGGCCCAGCGCAGGGAGGATTCACAGCCATCGCCATCAGCTTTGGTAGTCACGAGTTTCCACCTAGGAAATAGTGGCTCCTATGCTTTTGAAAGTCTGTCCACCATGCCATGGATGATGGGGAGCCGCTAGGGTTCTTGAGCAGCGGGGAGAGACATCAGGAGGTGGTGCCTGGCCCTGTCTCCCTATCCCCTCCCTGCCATATACCCTCAAGACAGCGGGGCAAAAGCAGGGGAGATGGATAAAGCTGCTGCCGCAAGGGGCTGATACACAGCATGAGAAGCAAGCACTATGATTAATTTCCTGAGCTTCTGTAATCTCAACAACCTGGCAGGTTGGCCTGGGCTCCCTGCCCTGGGCTCAACTCCTGACATCCTGAGGTGAAGGGGCAGAGACCCCCGGCAGACCCCTTCCCCAGCTCACCCCCCATTTCTGCTCACAGTCGCCTTTCCCTTCCTCCTTCTCCCATCCCCATTTCACCCTGCTTTAATCCATCCTCTCCTCTGTCCTTGCCCAGCACCTGTTATGAGAGTGCTGAGACAGCAGAGAGGCTGGTCCCCCAGCCCGTGTGCAGAACCGAGCACAGGACGCTCCCCAGACATCCCCCCAAACTCCACGTCCAGATCACGCTTTCCCCACATCCACTCACTGTGATTCACCCACCAATTTAAAAGATGCTGAAATCCCACCTCTTCCAGGAAGCCTGTCTGGGCTGCTATAATAGAACCTGAGCTGAGAGTGGTTCGGAATCTGAGCCCTCACTCAGGGAAAAAGAGAGCGACAATCAGTGAATGATGTCTGCTCTGAGTGCCGGATGGGAACAGCGGTTTCAACGTCACATCTTCAAGGTCTTCACCCTCCTGGCTCCTGGCATCACATGGGCATACCCACCTAGACATTTCTGACGTCCCTACAGCCCTAGATTCCAGAAGAGGCTGTACAAGCACAGAGGATATCCTCTTCAATGCTGAGTTCATTTGCTTCTCTGTTGGCCCCCTCCCCTCCTCCCCTGAGTTTTTCCTGAGAGGCAGAGCCAAATCAGAGCCCTGGGTGCCCAGCTCTGCCTAGCGTCTGCTGTGTGACATGGGCCCCTCCCCTCCCCTCCTGGGGCCTCAGCTTCTGTATCTGTGACCTCTCGGGCCCTTTCCACTTCAGACTCTGGACCACTCTCTCCCTGCATGGTAGACAGAATTATTGTTTCTATTATTCTGGGCTTTGCAATAATATGACACAACCATGCCCCTGTCCCACCCTGTGGGGAGTGGATTTACTTCCCCAAGTCCTGGATTCGGGGCTTTGCCATGGGATTTGTCTAGGCCAATGAGATTTTAGCAAATGACACACACAAAGAGGCTTGAAATGCGCTTGCACAGTTGGGCCTTTTCATCAGAATAATAAGCCTCAAGTCGCACACAGTCCAAAGACGCAAGAAACATGGGCAAAAGGAGTAAACATCAGCTTGGAGTCCTGCCAGCCAATCCCAGTCCTGAACAGCCAAACCCCAGACAGCAGGTCTTGCAAGAAATAAATGTGTAGTATTTTATGCCATTGAATTTTGGGGGCAGTCTGTTATGTGGCGTTATCATGGTCATAGCTGACTAATACATCTTTCCTAGGTGCATGGAATCCTGGTGCTGAGGGGGGGGCTTTGAGGGGTTGGCTCAGCCCTTCTGCCTGTAGACAAGGCCACAGCCTGTTGGAGGCACAGAGCGGTTCCCTGCAGCCCAAAGGGGATAGCAGGACAGGGCCAGGCTGCTCTGAGGCTGGGGGTGTCTTTGGGGAGCTTGGCCCACTGGAGCCTGTTCTGGATAATGCAGAAGGGGCCGCTAACCCCACCACCGAGGCCCCTCTCATTCCAAAAGGAGGCATCTTTGCTGGGCTGAGCTTTGAAGAGCCACGTGGTTCTGGAGCCGTGCTGTCTCATCATACAGTTCATGCTCCGAGGGCCTCAATTGCCCGTGTGACAGTCAGGGACGAGGGACCTGAGTCTGCTCACTTAGGGCTTCGCGGCTGATTACATAAGGAAATGCAAGCAGCTCTTTAGGCAGCGGGGGACAGGCACATCTCTCTCAGTGCTGCCTAAGCATTCGCTGGCCCTCCGCCTTGGTATTCTGGGCAGCTAGGTTGCAGGCAGCAGAAGTCTGCAGCTTAGCTTCCAGACTCAGATAAACCTGGCTTTGAATACCTGTCCTGCTTCTTTCCAGCTGTGTGTCCCTGAGCAAGCAGCTCACCCTCACTAAGCCTCTGCTGTCTCTCCTCTAAAGGGCTCCTCTACATTAGCAGACACTGCATGGGTTGCCTTGAGGACGAATGCAGGTCCTGTGCGAGAAGCCGGGCACAGAAGTGCTTGGTGATACATGTCAGCACGGGCTATTAATAATAAGCCAGGAACTTTCCTGGTGGTCCAGTGGTTAAGAATCTGCCTTGCAACGCAGGAGTCATGGGTTCGATCCCTGGTTGGGGAACTAAGATTCCACGTGGCATGGAGCAACTAAGCTGATGCCGCAGTTATACAGTCCAAGCACCAGAATGAAAGAACTCGAATCCTGCAATGGCAATCCCCTGTGCTGCAATAAAGTCCTGACGCTGCCAAATAAATAAATGTTAAAAATAACAAATCATCATTACTCAATAATTTTATAATAATTCAGTTCAGTTCAGTCACTCAGTTGTGTCCGACTCTTTGTGACCCCATGGACTGCAGCATGTCAGCCTACCCGGTCCATCACCAACCCCTGAGGCTTGCTCAAACTCGTGTCCGTCAAGTCAGTGATGTCATCCCACCATCCCATCCTCTGTCGTCCCCTCCTCCTCCTGCCTTCAATCTTTCCCAGCATCAGGGTCTTTTCAATGAGTCAGTTCTTCACATCAGGTGGCCAAAGTAATGGAGTTTCAGCTTCAGCATCTGTCCTTCCAGTGACTATTCAGGGCTGATTTCCTTTAGGATGGACTGGTTGGATCTCCTTGCAGTCTTATTTAATTTATAATAATTAAAAAATAATAAATCATTGTCATTAGACTTGGGAACTTATCTTCCCCAAGAAGCATTCATTCCTTTACTTGGTCCTTTAAAGGCTTCCCATGGGCCGGGTGGGACAGAGAGAGGTCACGGTTAGCCTCTGAGGGGGACGGATCCGCAGGCAGCTAAGATGCTGAAGGTGTGAGGAGCGAGGAATGATGGAATTGGCCTGGAGAGTCAGCAGAGCCCTCAGCTGGGAAGGTGAGTAGGGCTCTGCCAGGAGGAGCAAGGGATGAGCGGGGCAGGGTGACAGCTCCGTACGTTCAGGCACTAGTGTGGGCAGAGCACTTTGAGTGTGTGTGTTTGGAGGGGAGAAGGCAGAGATGGGTGACGACACAGGAGAATAGGCCAGGGCGTCAGGTATCACTAAGGTGAGCTCGGAGGAGCCATCCAAAACGCACGCAACGGGAGATAGGAGCTATTACAGGTGGAAGGGCAGTGGTGACCTAGTCAGATTTTCAATTTGAAAAGAAGCACTCTTGAGTTCCCTGATGGCCTAGTGGTTAACATTCTCAGCTTTCACAGCCACATCCTGGATTCCAGTCCCTAAGATCTTGCAAGCTGCGCGGCAAGGCAGAAAGAAGAAGAAAAAAACAGACGCTCTCCAGGAGGGTGGTCCCAGGGGAGAGCTTGGGACCAGGCAGAGCACTATGGATGTGACTGCAGTGGTCCAGGGGAGAGATGGGGGCCCTGAGCGGCATGGTGACAGTGAGGAAGGAGAGGACCCTTCCCTTGAAGCCATTCATTCTGAAGAGCACAGACTCCAGGGCCTGTCTGCCTGAGCCGGGTCTTGGCTCCACACTTAACTGCTGCTGTGTGACCTTTGGCAGGTCGCCACCCTCTCTGGGCCTGCTTCCTTGTCTGCCAAGTGGAGACAGCACCGGGACCCACCTTGGAGGGCTGTTGTGAGGATTAAATGAGCTAATGTGCAAAGCCCTGAAAAAGATGCTTGGAAGTGGGTGAGCACAAGCTAGTGACAACTACTTTTGTTGTTACTTTAAAGCAGCACAGGGCTTCCCTGATAGCTCAGTTGGTAAAGAATCCGCCTGCAATGCAGGAGACCCCGGGTTGATTCCTGGGTCAGGAAGATCCGCTGGAGAAGAGATAGGCTACCCACTCCTGTATTCTTGGGCTTCCCTTGTGGCTCAGCTGGTGAAAAATCCGCCTGCAAGGTGGGAGACCTGGGTTCGATTCCTGGGTTGGGAAGGTCCCCTGGAGAATGGAAAGTACCCACTCCAGTATCCTGGCCTGGAGAATTCCACGGACTGTATAGTCCACGGGGTTGCAAAGCGTTGGACATGACTGAGCGACTTTCACTTTCACTAAAGCAGCACAATCGACCAGATCCAAGGCCAGGCGTGGGGAGGGAGGAAGGGGGAGAGGGAGAGAGCGGGGGTGACGAGCAAGTGTCCCACTTTGACCTCTGGATGGAAGGAGGGCAGCTCCACCGGGTGAGATGGGGAAACAGCAGGGGGACCAGGCCTGGGGAAGTCATCGGAACCCAAAGGAGATGGTGGATGGGGCCAGGCCTGGCACTCGGGGCTCTGAGCATGGCTGAGATGCCACAGGGCAGGGCTGCCCAGAGAGGCCCACGGCTGAGAGTGGTGGGCATTGAAGAGGAGCCACAGTGGGGCTACGGAGGCAGGGTCAGAGGGCATGGAGACACCCAGAGGGAAGAGCTGGCCAGAGGAGGAGCATGCTACAGACCACACCAGGGAAGGACTGGCCCCTGAGGGCTCCCTCTGGGGTCCTGGCCAAGGTCCACTCAGCATCACCACCTGCACTGTCCACTGCGTGTCCTGTCCACTTTATGCCCATGCAGGGGCAGGTGGGACAGGACACATCCCCGTTTCCCACGGAATCTGGCATGACGTGGTCGTGTCTGACTCTTTGCGACGCCATGGACTGTAGCATACCAGGCTTCCCTGTCCTTCATCATCTCCCAGAGCTTGCTCAAATTCATGTCTTTTGAGTTGGTAATGCCATCCAACCATCTCATCCTCTGTTGTCCCCTCCAGGAAGATCCTGGAGGAAGGAAAACAGCCTCAGGGTGTTTTCTAATGAGTCAGCTCTTTGCATCAGGTGGCCAAAGTATTGGAGCTTCAGCTTCAGCATCAGTCCTTCCAATGAATACTCAGGATTGATTTCCTTTAGGATTGACTGGTTTGATCTCCTTGCAGTCCAAGGAACTCTCGAGAGTCTTCTCCAAGCCATGGTTCAAAAGTATCAGTTCTTCGGCACTCAGCTTTCTTCATAGTCCAACTCTCACATCCAGACATGACTACTGGAAAAACCATAGCCTTGACTAGATGGACCTTTGTTGACAAAGTAATGTCTCTGTTTTTTAATATGCTGTCTACGTTGGTCACAGCTTTTCTTCCAAGGAGCAAGTGTTTTTTAACTTCATGATTACAGTCATTGTCTGCAGTGATTTTGGAGCCCCCCAAAATAAAGTCTGTCACTGTTTTCATTGTTTCTCTATCTATTTGCCATGAAGTGTTGGGACCAGATGCTATAATCTTAGTTTTTTGAATGTTGAATTTTAAGCCAGCTTTTTCACTCTCCTCTTTCACTTTTATTAAGAGGCTCTTTAGTTCCTCTTCACTTTCTGCCATAAGGGTGGTGTCATCTGCATGTCTGAGGTTATTGATATTTCTCCCAACAATCTTGATTCCAGTTTGTGCTTCATCCAGCCCAGCATTTCACATGATGTACTTACTCTGCATTTAAGTTAAATAAGCAGGGTGACAATATACAGCCTTGACATACTCCTTTCTCAGTTTGAAACCAGTCCATTGTGGCATGGCGTGGAGGCTTATGAAATATGATTAAGAGAGCAACACTTGACTGAGCCTTGGGGTCATCAGCTGGCCTCCAGGGAGCACCTCTGTATGGTGTGACCTCAGACAGGCTGTGTACCATCTGGGCCTCAGTCTCCCCACCAGTAATAATAGGAGGGGGTTCCCTGAAAACCCGTCCAGCCCTGATGACCTCTGCCCTCGGGCTCTGAGTGGTTGGTCACCCTGAAGCCTCTTTCCGTGGTGGCCCCCGTACCCATCGGCTGGGGACTCTGAGTTCACACAGGTTTGGGATGCAGCACTGGCTTATCCTCAAAGGTAATAAACCAAGAGACGATAAACAGGAGGGAACGGTCCCCTCCATTCGTCACCATCCTGCACCCTGACCCTCCCCGATCCCACTCTCTATCAGCCAAGATGCAGCCACAGAGATGAATTAATCTAAGAACTTAACCCTCAGAAACTACTCTGGGCCCTGCACAGACCATCCGGTCCATCTCCATCACATGCAAGCCAGGCCTCGGCCAGGGGGCCACATCTTGCAGGAGGACCCCCGCCCCGGGAGGCAGTACTCCCGCCCTGCCTCCTGCAGCTGCTGCTGGTGTTTTGCACCAGCATTTCCCGGAAGATCTCCTGAGGGGTGGCTCTTTTCTCTCTGCGGACAGTCCGATGACTTCCATCCCGCTTAGACCCTGCTTCCCCACCTTCCGCCCTTGACGTACATGATTCTGGTCGCAAGATGGGTTAAAGGCAGCCAACTGGCAGGGTCTGAAAGGAAAGCTTAGCCAATTCCATAGCGGACGCTGGCCCTGCTGGTGCACGGTTCCCAGACTCTCTTCCCTGGATGACCTCCTCAGAAACCACTGCCTGGGTTCGTGCCCTCCCTCTGCAGTGAGAGTTAGGTTCTAACTGGTTCCACGGGGCTGAAACTTGAACTCAGGCCCCGAAAGGGACACTGGAAAGCTCTGGATCTTCTTCATCCCTGCCGGTCTCCCAAGGTGACACGTGTCCCCCCTGCTCGCACCTGTCGGGAATGGACATAGAGAGGGAGCACTTCACTTCCTAGCTTCTTCTCCCCCTCACCCCACCACCTGATGGGGTAGGGGAGTGGTTCCCAAACTGCGTTCCTGGGAACCCTCCGGGGCCAGGACTCCCCAGGGACCACAGACGGAGCACCTGGAGGTGATCTTGGAGCCCAAATGATGCAGCGAGGGGAGGACTAACCCAGGGCACAGAGCGCCGGGCTCAGATCCTTTCTCGTCCGCTAACCTAGAGATGCTTCCTCCCTGGAGGACCCTCAGTTGCTCATCTGCCTGAGGAGGATTAACCCTGCCTGACCTGCCTTACAGGGCGGTTGCAGGGAGGAGAGCTGTGGAGTCTCCTGGGCAGTGTCACGGAAGGGGTCACAGGTTCAGGAATGTCCCTGAACCTAGGGCTTTGGGACAGGAAGGGGGAGAGAGGCAGCCGTGTAACCAGGGCACTGCCCCCTCCTTCCCTCCTTCCCTCCTTCCCTTCTCGGAGGCCCCAGAGGGGACAGAGCCATTACTTGAGGAGGGACTTCAAGTCGACAAAGACAAATTGGCTTAATTGACCCAAATTAGCAGCAGGGAGGGCCCCGATGGACCAGCTGCCGGTACATTTAATCACTGTCACCCTGTGTGGTCGGGGCTGGCCCCCTCCCCCAAGGCCATCAGGTCATCTTCCCTAATGAAAGCCGCCTCTCTGGAGTGTCCTCCGTCAACAGGAAGTAGGGCTGGGACTTTGAGGACAAAGGCAGCCTTAGTGGCCAGGGGTCGGCGCACCCTGCAGAGCAGAGCCTGGCTTCAGGAGAGAGAGCCTGATCTGAGACGGGGCAGCCCCGGGAGCTGGGGCTTCTTCCCAAACCCCTCATTCTGACCTCCACGGCCACCCCTTGGAGCGAGAGGGCTCCCCTGGGGCCAGCTGACCAGCGCACCTTCTCCGAGATGCTGCCCAACGCATGCTCCTTGCAGAAGCTCACGGAAGGGCAGGTGGCCCGGGCCTCCAGACCGGCTTCGCTTCTCTCTTTCCACTTTCCACCATAATGGCCGGGGTGATGCTGGGGCGATGATCAAACCAGAGTCTCCTGCAAACCCTTAGAAGGTTTAGAGCTGGAGCCCTCCTTGGCCTCTGGTGACACTGTCACCAGGGTCACTTTTGGCTATCACTGCCCAAGTCCCATATCACGAGAAGGCCGGCAGGACACTTCCCCCTCTCCCCCAACACCCTCCTGGTGTCCACCTGCTGCTTGGTGGGGACTGTCCCTCCTCCCTTCCCTTCCCACGGCACCCACTGGGGGCTGGGCCTGAGCTCAGCTGGCCCCACGACCGGGTCACTGGTCTTGGGACCTCAGGGCCTCCAGCTCACAGCTGCCCTCTCCAGCTGCACGTCTCTCTCTTGCTGGGAATCTCTGATCTGCCAGGACCGTCCTTGCATCGCTGGCAGAGGCTGTGTGGAAAGTACCCCGATACTCTGCGCCCTTCACACATCCTTCCTGGGCTCCCACTCTAGCCCCTGCCCCTCCCTTCCACAGGTCTGCCTTCCTTTAAGGACCAACCCTTCCCTGGCTCCTCCCTCATGCTTCCCTCCCCAGCCATCGTTCAGGCCCACCTCCCTCTGGCTGTATTCCTCTCTTCATCTCCATAAACACTGTCGGCTTCGATCTGGGTGCAGGTATTACAAAGCACAGACCCCCAAGGGTGGAGTCCATGCTAGGTTCAATGAGGCCAGAACATTCTCTCTCACCCTCTCTCCAACTTGTCCGTGGGCCCCTTGAAAATTGGCTGTTAGAATTTGGAAACACATTTCCACCCCTTTCTCTATAGAGACAATATTAGCAATAGCAGCTACCTCCCAGGGTAGTCCACCAAAGAGCTGTTACTTATCATCCATCCCATAAATATTTATGGAGCACCTACTATGCATTATCATGAGACTGAACAGTGGTTCTATGCTGGTCTGGGTCCCAGGACAGAGGCCTAAGTGAGGGAGAGAAAGGGAAAGAGAGAGAAAGAAGCTGCCCTGCAAATCGTTTAAAAATAGGCAAGTCCAATCATCAACACCTTTTCTACATGCCTCCTCCTTCCCAGGGCCCTCTCCTCTGGGGCTTCCGAGTCTCCCCTCCCCAGTGGAACCCCCAGCATTGGGATGGCCCCTCTAGGATCATCCCAGTTTCAGAGAGCTTTATAAAATGCAGGTTCCCAAGCTCCTCCCCAGCCGAATTAATCCAGAATTTCTGGGGGCGGGGGGTGTCCTGAGAGGGGACTCCTACTCCATTTCCACTCCCCCTACCACATTTGGAGGGTCTTGCTCTAGTCGCTGCTGTTGCTCAGTCGCCAAGTCATGCCTGACAATCCGAGACCCCCTGAACTGCAGCACGCCAGGCTTCCCTGTCCTTTACCATCTCCTGGAGTTTGCCCAAGTGCACGTCCTTTGGAAAAATTCTAAAAGTTTCATATTTAGGGAGGAAAAAAACCCTGAATAACTTGCTAATACAGAGCTATTTTTTTGAAACAGACTTTAGGATTTTTAAAAAATTAATTAATTTGGCTGTGCTGGGTCTTAGTTTTGGCGCTGGGGTTCTTTGGTCTTCGTTATGGCATGGGCCCTTTAGTTGAGGCATGTGGGATCTAGTTCCTTGACTAGGGATCAAACCCAGGCCCCCTGCATTGGGGGTGCAGAGTCTTAGCCACTGGACCACCAGGGATGTCCCTAGGCTTTAGTTTTTAGATCAGTTTTAAGTTCACAGCAAAACCAAGTGGAAGGGAAGTCCATATACCCTCTGCCCCCACACTTGTCCAGCTCTAGTAGCGAGCCTCAATCATGGCTCCCCTTTAGAATCACCCGGGAGACCAGACCGCACCCCAGACTAGTGAATCCAGAATCCCTGGGGCTGGGATCCAAGGCACACGCATTTATTAGAAAACCGAATATTGTATATTGACACATGTGTGTGGAATCCAGAACAATAGTACAGAGCCTAGTTCCAGGGCAGGAACAGAGTGTGGACACGTTGGGGGAAAGAGAGTGGGGGATAAATTGGGAGATTAGGCTTGACATATACACGCTACCACATGCAAAATGGATAGCTCGTGGGAAGCCGCTGCAGAGCACAGGGAGCTCAGCTCGGTGCTCTGTGATGGCCCAGAGTGGGGATGGGGGTGTGTGAGGGAGGCCCAGAGGGAGGGGGATATGTAGAGACTAGCCGATTCACTTCGTTGTACAGCAGAAACTAACACGACCTTATAAAGCAACTATGAAAAAGCGAAAGTGTTAGTTGCTCAGTTGTGTCCGACTCTTGGCTCCTTGGCTCCTCCGTCCATGGAATTCTCCAGGCAAGAATACTGGAGTGGGTTGCCATTCCCTTCTCCAGGGGGTTTTCCTGACCCAGGGATTGAGTCCGGGTCTCCTGCATCGCAGGAGGATTCTTTGCCCTCTGAGTCACCAGGGTAAGCCCAAAGCAACTATACTCCAAAAAAAGGCAAAACCTGACTGTGTAGGCAACCCTGAGAATCACTGCTTGGGTTGTTCTATTTTTCACAGAAGCTTTCCCTTCCCTACCCCCGCATCCACAGATGACCAAAACTCATCCCTGCCCTCTCTCCCTACTCCCCTCCACCTCTCTGTTTCTCCTTGGGGCTCAGGTCCGTGCCTCCACGATGACCCTATTTCCATCTGCTGGGACCTGGGAGGGCAGGTCCACACCTCGGGTCAATACCGTGTGGCTCAGTGTGGTTACCAAAGCCTGGGGGCCCAAGACTGTGCTCCAGCAGCAGGGGCTGGACTGGATTGCTCTGAAGCTCTTCCCATGGGGTGGTGTGGTCAGGAGTTCTGTAGATCACCCCGTGGAAACCCTCAACTGCTGGGCCAGGGCCGGGTCCCAGCCTGGGTCCCACAGGCTCACGCTGAGCATGGGCTTCCATCCTCAGGTGGCTGGAAGGTGATTTCACATTTGTAACAATTACTCCCTTAATTGGGTTCCCATTAAATCAGAGAGGGAGTGGAGGGCTGTGTCTGTGTTTGTTCCCCCTCTTCCTCCTTCTGCACATCAAAGAGGGTGCAGGGAGGAGGCCAAACAGGGCTTCGTGAATCGTGAATCGTGAATCGGAAACAGTCCTGCCTTCTTTTGGGGTGGGCAGGGCTGTCCTGGGCTGGGGCCCCCTGCCCCTTGCCAAGCGACTCTCAGGCCTGCATTTCTAACTGGTTGCTGGACTCATTCAACGGTCCTAGCGGGTGCTGGGTGCCCAGGCAAGAGCCAATTCTTATGGGCTCCCTGCCCCCCAAACTGAGTAGCGTCCTAAAGAATCAGCCGCCAAAGTGAAGGGACCTCCCCCCATCAAGCAGCACCATCCAGATTCCTGAGCATCAGGGCCCCAGGGACAGGTTACAGCTGGGCTCACCGCGGTCTCCAGGGCTGCCACAGGGTGACAGCGTGGGACAGACAATAGGGAGACACTGCTGCCCTCCATCCAACCAGCGGCTCTGCTCTGATCTACATTATATACCACCTATATCACAAAGACCCTTTGCGATCCTGTGGACTGTAGCCCTCCAGGCTTCTCTGTCCGTGGATTTTCCAGGCAAGAATACTGAAGTGGGTTGCTCTGCCCTCCTCCAGGGGATCCTCCCGATCCAGGGATCGAACCTGAGTCTCCTGCGTTGCAGGTGGATTCTTTACTGCTGAGCCACCTGGGAAGCCCAATATGTTGTATAGTATAATGTATTATATGTTCTATGTACTATGCATTTTTCTGGTTAAAAAAAGAAAATCAATGATTGAGTGCGATCCTATCACATCTCAGAAAAGGAAACAGACCCAGAAAGTGGAAGGGACTTGCTCATGTCCACACACCACCACCATTTTAGAGGTTAGGCTGCTTGGATCAAGGTCTGCTGGCCCTGATCTCACTCCCTAGTGGCTAGGAGATGGTGACGTTCCAGGGGCAGGAGGTGAGATGGGGATCGGATGAAAGGGTGAGCCAGGCTGGGGTCTTGTAGGAAGCGCCTACCTCCCACCTCTGGCCTCTGCCCTCCAAGAGGGACCCCTCTCTGGTCCACCCTGAAAAGAGGCCAGGAGGTCATGGGTGGTGACCAGGGGCTGAGGCTGGACTCATGTCCACAGGGCCCTCTGGCTGGATGCCCTACTCCATGGAGAACCAGGTCATGTCTGGGGGCTCTGGTCACAGGAGCACCTCAAAGGGGCCCCATCTGCAGAAGGACATATGTCTGATGAGCACTTGGAACACAGCGAGTATTAAGGAAAGCTTTGCAGAATGAATGAAGGAAGGAAGCAATAAACAAAGCAGATCTCAGTCTAGGAAGCAAGACCTAGATTTCTAATCCAGAATGAAAGAAATGAGGCCCTGTTAGGGAGCAGGCTGCAGAACCAGGAAAGTTAGAATCAGAGGGGCTGCTGAATGCTCCCTGCAGCCCTGCCCAGAGAGAATCCCCGGGCAGGCACAGTCTCTCCTGGGGAAGCCCCTAGTCTGATGCGAGAGGCACAGCATTCTCTGGAGGTGCCCCAGAGTGATGATGGAACCCAGCTGTCTCCTGGGAGAGTCTGCAGTCTGGTGGGGGTGAGGGAAAGGAAGAGAAAGATGCTGCTGCCTAGGGGGAGCTCCCCGTCTAATGAGAGATGCACATGGGCAGCCTCCTGCCTCAGGGAGGAGGTGAGGCTGGGGCTCAGAGGCCATGCACCCCTTCCTGGGTTTGGAGCGGAGGAGCATGCATCTGGGTGCCTGGCAGCAAGGCGCTGGGAGCTGTGG
Source organism: Ovis aries (assembly GCF_016772045.2). Classification (NCBI taxonomy): domain Eukaryota; kingdom Metazoa; phylum Chordata; class Mammalia; order Artiodactyla; family Bovidae; genus Ovis; species Ovis aries. The sequence goes on from NC_056064.1 coordinate 15,222,923, forward strand.
CCAGGCAGGAGGGGAGCCATCAACATTCCGGTCAGGCAGCCAGTGGCTGAGTTATTATTATTTCTTTTTTTTTTTTTTGGAGCTACTTAGAGCAATTTACAGAAATCATTTAGGGGCCGTTTAGGGAGAAGAGAAAAGATGAAGACTTTTAAAGGCAGGGCCTGGGGATGGCTTTATGCAGATGGGTTTTTCAGGGATATGGAGAAGGAAGGAGAGTCTGGATTCTTAAAGGTGTGGGAAGGAGGGGAGGACTCCAGTCTGATAAATCTGGCTGGGAGCACTCCCCACCCCCATCTTGCCCCCGCCCTAGGCAGCAGCCAGGGACCGAGGAAAAGGGATGAGTGGGGAGGGTGCCTTGAGCAGAGACTCAGGAGGAGGTGGGAAGGGGGGTCACAGGTGGGTGAGCCAGCACTCTGCCTCAGTTTCCTCCTCTGTAATCAGGACACCTGCAGGTGTGAACGAACCACACGGGGACCAAGCTGAATGGGTGTGTCACTTCTAGGATATTGGGGCCCAGAGAAGGGGACCTGGGACCTAGAGCTGCAGACTCAGGAGATTAGGGCCCAAGGGGAGTGGGAGACAGTCTCTCCGCCTCCTCCCTTCTGAGACCCGAGCCCGTCACTTCCCCTCTCGAAGCTGCAGTTTCCTCATCCATCCACATGACGGGCATGTCAACCTCACAGGTGAGGCTTACCTGTGATAAGGTCGTAAAGTGTAGCCAGTTTTTCAACTGCCAGTGGCTCCAGGAGCCTTGGTCATGGTGGAGAACAGGGGGAAACTTCAGGGTTGAGGACCTCATTTCTTTCATCCTGGATTAGAAATCTAGGTCTAATACCTGCTCCTCGAGCCCACCCCCAAGATGGAGAACTCACACTTCTAGGTTGGACTAGGACAAAACTGGCCTTCCCCGAGCCGGGATCAGAGGCCTGATGGGGCTGCCTTGGGAATGCAGGGGTGTGGGTGTGTGTGTCCACACGCATGTGATATGGAAGAGGAGTGGGATCCTAGGGAGGGAGACGGAGGGAAAGTGAGAAAACCGGCCAATCATTTATCAAAGTCTTCCCTGCAGTTTATATTCAGGCTGCTTGTGATGTGATTATTGGCTATGGAATCTGGTTATGCCATGTAAACAGCATCCTGGCTGGCTCATCCCTTGGAAACGCCCCTGGAGAAGCGGAAGGTGGGGAGGGGGTGGTGCTCTGATCTGTGACCAATCAGTTTCCTCTAGTGGTGGCTGGCCCTGCTGACTCCTCAACCTCAAACACCCTCACGTAAAACCTCTGAAGACACTGGCTGGGAGAAGAGACCTGGGCCTCAGGTCTGGCTCTGCCACTTCTGACTGCTGTGTGTGTGGGGCTAAGATCAGTCCCCTCTCTGAACCTTAGTTTCCCCACCTTCCAAATAGGGATGTTTCCAGGACGAGAGATGCTGGAAGCTCCCATCTATCTCCCCCCGCCACTGAGCAGCCCCTGTGTGCCACAGTCTAGAGAGGATTTCAGGGTGCAAACCAGCTTCTAGTGCATCCAACAGGCGCTGATGGAGGGCCAGCTGCATGCAGGCACTGCCCACAGAGGTTCACACACTCTCTTCCCTTTGGCCAGTACTTCTGCAGGGAGGGGACTGATAGCATCTCCTGTCTATCCAGCCTCTAGGCAGTGCTTGGCACTCTACACACATCGGCTCATTGAATTCCCGTGATCTGAGATGCAGGTGGTATTTGCTGTTCTCCCACTTTACAGATAAGAAGCCTGAGGCTTAGGGAACAGAAGCAACTCCCTCTGGGTTGGTGGCAGAGTGGGAGTTCCTGGCTGCCTTGCTGTGGACTTTTCACTGCTGTAGCAGGTGGACAAAGGTCACCCCATGTGGCTGCTGGAACTCATCACACCAGATCACAGAGATTTTGGCACTGTTTGCATCTCTCTGAAGTCCAGGTTAGCCAGTCTCTGGTTGCCTTCGCCTCTCCCCGCTTACACTGGAGTTACTTGCATCCTCCACCCACATCAACCAGTAACCATATCTTCCTGCCACGTGACTGGTATTTGCCACAGTGCTAGGCATGGAGCAGATACTCAAACACCCACGCTGAGTCAACCTGAAGCTACTTTTTATTGAGCATGTACTACAAGCCAGGCTCCGCTCCAAGCACACTCCATGAATTAATTATTTGTTCATTACTACAATCCTATGAGGAAAGAACTCTTATTATCCCACTTTATAGGTGTGGAAACTAAGCCACGGTGTTGTAAAGTCATTTTCCTGAGACCTCAAAGCCAAGACACGGCAGCTGAATGTTTGACTGAAGGCAGGCAGGCGGGGGGGTGCTTCCCAGGTGGTGCTAGTAATCAAGAATTTGTCTGCAATGCAGGAGATGCAAGAGATGAGGGTTTGATCCCTGGGTCAGGAAGATCCCCTGTAGTAGGGAATGGCAACCCACTCCAGTATTCTTGCCTGGAAAACTCCATGGATAGAGAGGAGCCTGGCGGGCTTTAGTCCATGGGATCCCAAAGCATTGGACATGACTGAGTGAGCACAAGCAGGGGGAAAGAAATAAACATCACCCCTCTGGTCCCTGTCATCTGCTCAGTACCCGGATGTTTCTTCCTGGTGGTGCCCTGGGAAGAAACGCTGAGAGGAGGGGAAGGAGCAACCTTTCTGTTCATTCATTCCACACAATAGATGCTGAGCATCTCCTGTGGGTGAGGCGCCAGTCCAGGTGGTGGGAGTACAGCTGTGAACAGATGTTGCCCTGTTCTCGGGGGCTTCCATTCCAAGGGGAGTGGGTGTCAGTTATGAACAAGCAGAGACATAACTGTATAGTATGTCAGAACGAGGAAAATAGCGCAGGGTCGGGGCAGAGGAAGGGGTGAGCAGGGCTGTTTTATATAGAGGGTGGCCGGGGAGAGCCATTCTGATAAGATGCACTCGAGCACACACGTGAAAGAGGGAGGGGGTGGTGAGTCATGCTTCTGTGGGGCAAAAGGCCAGGTGGAGGGGTAGCAAGGACCTGGGGCTTGGTGCCTGGCATGGGTATGGACTGCAAAAGGGACAGTGCAGCTGGAGCTGAGGAGGGGAGAGGAAGATACAGTCAGAGAAGCATTGTCGGGGAAAGGGACAATCGAGTGGCCTTGTCTGCCCTGAGGGACTCAAGCTTTTACTCTCAGTGAGCTCAGGGGTTCTGAGCAGGAGGGTGACTTGATCAGACCTACGGTCTACAGGTCTACAGAATCTCCTGGTAGGAGGGGAAGGAGCTGAGAGCTGCTGCCTGCCTGAATGGGAGCCCCCAAGGCCAGCAGGCACCATGCCAGGGCTGGGGAGGAGCTGAGTGAGCTCCAGGCTGGGCAGGGAATCTCCGAGAAGGACCGCAGAGAGTCCCCAGGGCTCACAGGTCCCCAGAGCACTGAATCCTCACTCCCAAAATTACCTCTCAAGGGAAAGAAGGTGGTAGGGCCCTTGGGGATCACCCAGGCCTGCAACTTCCATGATGGCAGCCACTTGCCATGTGTGGCTACTGAGCAGCTGAAACGGGGCCAATTTGGAATTGTGATGAGCTGCTGATAGTGTAAAAGGCATGGGGGATTTCAAAGATGTAACACAAAGGGGAAAAAAAAAGAATGTAAAAATCTTTGCATATTGAAATGATCACCTTTTGAATATTTTGGTTGAAATATACTGTTAAAATTCATTTCACCTGTTTCTTTTTACTTTTTTATGTGATAACTAGAAAAATTGAAATTATATATGAGGCTTATGGTACATTTCTGTGGAACAGCACCGGCCCAGCATGGCAACCCTGGTCTCATGGGCAGGGAAGCTAAACTCCAAAAGGAGGAAAGGATTTGTCCAAAGGCAAGTAATTGGCTGAGAGAAACCGGAGGCAGAGGAAGAACCTGGTAGGACACTGGGGAGACCAGGGCCCGCTGGGTGGATCGGGACATTTGAGGACTCCTAAGGGTTCAAGATGAATTATAAATGGTTACAGAGACTGAGTTCTGACTATTTTCTCTTGTTATTCAATAACTAAGTTGTGTCTAACTCTTTGCAACCCCATGGACTGCAGCCTGCCAGACTCCTCTGTCCTTCACTGTCTCCCAGAATTCACTCAAATTCATGTCCATTGAGTCAGTGTTGCTATCTAACCGTCTCATCCTCTGTCACCCCCTTCTCCTTTTGCCTTCAATCTTCCCCAGCATCAGGGTCTTTTCCAGTGAGTAGTTGGCTCTTCACATTAGCTGTCCAAAATACTGGAGCTTCAGCTTCAGCATTAGTCCTTCTAATGAATATTCAGAGTTGATTTCCTTTAAGATTGACTGGTTGGCTCTCCTTGCAGTCCAAGGGACTCTCAAGAATCTTCTCTAGCACCACAATTCGAAAGCATCAGTTCTTTGGTGCTCAGCCTTCTTTATGTTCCAACACTCACATCTGTACATGACTAATGGAAAACCATAGCTTTGACTATATGGACCTTTGTCTCTGCTTCCAGGCCCCAACAACCGTACAGGATGCTTTTGTTTTTCTTCCCGTTTGCAGATGAGGAATCTTGAGACTGAAAAGCAGGAGGAGTCAGCTCTGGGATCGGGGTCTCCACAAGCTTTCAGGCTGCAGGAGGCACCAGAAGAAGAAGTTCAGGGGCCCCTGGGCTCTGTCAGAAACTTCTTACACCCCTAGATCTTATTTCTGGCAATGGCACCGGCTGCCTGCTGTGATGGTATACAGGCAGCTTTTACGCCCAGCTTGGGGCTGCTGTGAAGGAGATGCAAATATTGAGATGCTGTGGCCTTGAGGGCCAGGTACCACCTTGGCATTGCGTGGGCAGGGGCTAGCCGTTCCCAGGAAGACCTCCTCCACTCAGGGATGCAGAGGTCCCGAGAAGGTGGGGCGAGGCTGGAGACTGCTTTTCTAGGAAGGGAAGCCCCTCTGCTCTCTGGACTTTGGCTGCTAACATAATAATAATAAACAAAAAATTTGCAACTACTGAGCCACATGCTAGACTCCCCATTTGCCATCCAATGTGCTAAGTCACTTCAGTAGTGTCTGACTCTTTGTGATCCCATGGATTGTAGCCCGCCAGGCTCCTCTGTCTGTGGGATTCTCCAGGCAAGAATACTGGAGTGGGTTGCCATTTCCTTCTCCAGGGGATTGTCCCAATCCAGGGATCAATATCTTTTACTTTTCCTGCGTTGGCAGGTGGATTCTTTACCACTCACAGTAGCTGGGAAGCCCACCGTCCAGTCTCACAGAGGCAGAAACCAAGGAGTAGAAAAGAGGTCAGGCTGAAGCTAAGAGGTAGAGCCAGCTCTCAGATCCACCTCCCTGCTTCTCAGAGGGGGCCTTCTGCCATGTGGTGGCACCTCTGATGACTTCCAATGGTCATCCCCCATCCCAAGAGCCCTTACTCTCAGCCCCGGAGATCGGCTCCTGGAATACCTTCCTTAGCATTGCTACCATTTGCAAACTGCCCCCAGTCAAGTCACCGTTGTTTGAGTTCTGCTTTGATCAAGCCACTCCCTCGCTCCACAAAGCTCCACAGCTCCCTAGTGCTCCATGGAACACAGGGTCAAAGTTCTGAGAAATCTTAAGAGATCATCCAGGTAACCCTGCACTTAGCCCCCTGGCCTGCTGCTCCCTCACAGGCAGCTGCGGCTCTTCCCATGCTGGACTCAGAGCCGGTAAGCCGGGGACCACTTTTGTCCTATGTTTCTGTCTCCCTCAGGGTCTTGAATACACAGTGGGTGCTGACTGATTAGTCTTGAGAGGCAGGATTCCTGAACTTGGTAAAGCCATCTGCAGTGGCATCTCCTCCCTGAAGCCTCCTCTGATTTCTCCAGCAGATTCAAGGTTTCTCCCTTCACGCACTCTGTATCCCTTCCAGCACATCCGTGGCAGAATTTCATCACCGCCTGCACAGAAACGGCTCATCTCCTCGGGACACCACCTTAGAAGCTCCTCGTGGGACAGGCCTCGTCTTGTCTTCATTGTCGCATTTTGAACACAGTGCCTGGCAAGCGCTGATAATATCAGTAACAATAATACTGAGAACTATCATTTTCGGACATTCTGTGCCAGGGACTATTCTAAATATTTGACTTGGAATAATGACTCAATTGGAGAAGGCAATGGCACCCCACTCCAGTACTCTTGCCTGGAAAATCCCATGGATGGAGGAGCCTGGAAGGCTACAGTCCATGGGGTCGCTGAGGGTCAGACACGACTGAGCGACTTCACTTTCACTTTTCACTTTCATGCATTGGAGAAGGAAATGGCAACCCACTCCAGTGTTCTTGCCTGGAGAATCCCAGGGATGGGGGAGCCTGGTGGGCTGCCGTCTGTGGGGTCGCACAGAGTCGGACACGACTGAAGTGACTTACCAGCAATGACTCAATCATCACAATAGCCCTCTAAGCTGGATGTTTTTATAATCATTTTCAGATGAGGGAATCAGGCATAGTGGTTAAGCAACTGGCCCAAAAATCACAAGGGGTTGGACAAAGCCAGGCAGTTTGGTGTTAGAGCTCAGTACAGGGAGAGGGTGGGGGTGGAAAAAGAGAATTTTGAGTGTCAGGAGAAACCGGACAGCCGACTGCTGGCTCCAAGGGTGCCCAGCACAGGCCATGGCATGTATTAGGCACTCTGCTAGTAGTGAGTGACTGTGAAGGTAGCTAGATAGTCTGATAGCTGCTCAGACCCATGTGTGTGGTCAGCGGGGCTGGGTGGGGAAGGGCTTCCCAGACAGGGGGGTTGCAGCGAAGTGGAGAGCCCGGTCCTTTGTGCCAAGCAAGCCTGGCCCCTACCCCTGCTTCTCATCTGACCACTCCCTCCAGTTCCAGCCCCCTTTCCCCAGCATCAGGCCTCATGGAAGGAGCTGGTGGCTGGCAGTTTTTCTCTCACAGAGAATAGCCACAGAAAATTTGAGATCATTTCTCTGCTGTGTTGGCAGCTGAGAAAATGGCAAATTTTCCTATTTCCTATCCAAGAGTTTCTCCCTATTGGACAAAGGCCCCACATGCCTCTCTCTTCCCAGGGGAGGCAGGGCAGGGGAGAGTGTAGGTCAGCCCGGGGGCAGTTCACCGTGTTGGCTAAGAGGCGTGGGCTGCTGTGGTCTTGCAGCGGCAGGGGGCTGGACGTGGGAGGAGGAGGTGACCAACCAGACCCTGGCAGACATGCAACAGGGACAGGCAGAGGGGGTCAAAGCAACAGGTAATCTGGAGTCGCCCGTGGGACTTCTCAGAGATCTGGACAGACTGGGTTTGGCTGCAGCCCCAATTTACAGACAGGAGGCCTGAGCCCACAGAATAGGCCTGTATGGCCGCTGCCAATTTGGCCGGACGTGTCTGGAAGCCAGCCTTGTCAATCATTGGGTGGTCTCTGCCATAGCCTGCCCCCTGCACACCATGGTCCTGCCTCTGACAGGATGGCTGCAGGATGGCAGGAAAGACAGTCACAGCCAGGATGGTGAGGGGCAAGGGGTTATAAAGAGAGCAGAGGAAGGTCCCGGCTCTGCAAGCTTGCAGCTCCCAGCAGCTCAGGTCACTCCCGCTCCAAATCCAGCTATGTCTCCCCATTTCACTCAGCTTACCAGTTCATCTTCTCCCAAGGGCCTCCCCGCTCCCCTAACCTCCCTGCACCCTCCCCAGCCCACAACACCTCCCCTGTGCTCAGCCCCTCTGGCTCCTTGCTGTCTGCAATGGTACTTAGCCCTGCCCTAAGACGTGTCCCAGTGTGATATTCAGGCATTCGCTTAGTTTGTCCTCTTGCCTCGTTCATGTCTGCTTAATGACACTGAATCAAGTGATCATTCGTTTAAATACTGCACAACCCCTTCCCACAGACTCACACACACCGGAATCCCCAATTCCCATTCCCTACCTTTTTCTTATTTTCCTTGGTTCTCATTGCCTTCTAACACATCATATAATTCATTTATCGTATGTGTTTATTACTTGGGTTTCCCTTGTGGCTCAGCTGGTAAAGAATCTGCCTGCGATGCGGGAGACCTGGGTTCAATCCCTGGGTTGGGAAGATCCCCTGAAGAAGGGAAAGGCTACCCACAACTCCAGTATCTTGGCCTGGGAATTCCATGAACTGTACAGTCCATGGGGTCACAAAGAGTCGGACACGACTGAGCGACTCACACTTTCACATGTATTACTTACTATCTGCCTCCCTTCCACCTGCACAGGAATAAGGCTCCAGGAGTACAGGACTTTTTGCTATATTCATGGATTAAGACCAAGTACCTAGAAGAGTAGCCACTAGCTGAATACTTGCTGAGAGACAAGGAAGAGGTCTCTACCACATGTATTTGAGTGACTGACTCTATGTTCATTGACTCATCTGACAAACCGTTAAATGCCTACTTTATTCCTAACATCTTGATAGACCCCAGGGGATACAGCAGCAGGCAAGTGGTCTGTATCTTCCAGGTCCATCCAAGTTTACAGCCAGCAGGGAGGCTAGGCTGTGCAGTTTACAAAGAAGGCAAAGCGGAAGGGTGGCAGGGGATGGTGGGTGTGTGTTCAACTCAGAATCTGGCGGGCTTCCGGGAGGAAGTGTGGATACACTCGGGCCTGAAGGCTAAGTAGGAGATGGGGTGGGAGAGTGTCCTGGTCAGAGGGAACAGGATGTACAGAGCTCTGACATAAAAAAGAATGTGACTCATTTAAAGGACTGGTGAGCTGAGTGGGGTGGGATAGGTGGGCCTCACTCAGGTATGTGGGCATGTGGCTGTCGGTCCCTGTCTGGGCTGATTCCCTGTATGCATGAAACACAGAGGTAGGGCAAGAAGACCTCCATATTCAGGGTCAGAAAACCTGACGGCAAGAACTGGTGTGGCCAGGACTCCGTTGGGCCTCAGCTTTGCCCTCTGTAAAATAGGATCATAGTTGCTGCCTTTACCTGGCGGCTGCTGGGAGAATCAAATGAGATCGCAAAGCTAAACTCCAAAGGACTGTTGGGACCCTCAAGCGTCTGGGTGAGTGCCCGTGACTGTGGGTGCGCGTTTGAGCGCATTGCACTGCCAGCTCCCACCGACACCGTTCTCCTGCTGTGACAAGTGTGCGGCATCATCTGTCCCAAGATGCCAAAAATACACTTGCTTCTGGCCCCAAGCCAGGCTCCTCAACAGTCCTGGAGGCTGGGGGGAAGGAGAAGGGAGGCCTGCAGAGTGGGGTCCTACAACTGCTGGGCCAACGAGGCCATCTTGTTTCTCACCATCGGACCCCCAACGTGCAGGAGGACAAAGGCCACCCTTGAGGGCTGGGGCAGTGCCTCTCCTGTCATACGGGGGCCTCCCTCATCAGACTGGGGCCTCCCTCATCAGACTGGGGCCTCCCTCATCAGACTGGGGCCTCTCTGAAGATGAGACTGCCTCCCTTGCCATCGGAGGCACTCCCCGTGGGCAGGAATCATTTCCCCTCTTCCCCCAGAATAGCAGTGAGGCTGTCACTCAATGTGACTCTGGCTGATTCTGTTTAAGGGCTGACCACCTCTGGGGTGGTGTCCCTGGGAAGGAGGTCAGGCTTAAGGGTGCCCTGGCTGCCTGTTCTCTCCCAGAGTGAGGGGCCCGTCCTATAGGGTCTGATGATGTTCAGACCTGGATCCTTGGATGAGATGCCTCTGAGAACCTGGACCATTTTGAGCATCATCCTCTACCCAGGTGACTCTCCTAGCCCCAAGGATCCTAAATGGTGGGCTCAGGAAACAGACACAAACTGAGAAATTCCTCCAGCAAGCACACAGCCTGCCCACTGCCCTACAGCTGGAATGGCCCAGGAAGTCACACAAGAGAAGAGAGTAACCAGTTGTCCACCCTCATGGGCCAAACAAAGTGTGGGGGAGAATGAAGCAGAAAGGACTCAAGTTTGAGAAAAAGCAGAACTTTGCAAAAGCAGATAATTATCTAGATAATTTGGACAAAAATTTTTTTTCTTCAATTACCTTTTCTATCTTTTTTTTTTTTGCACTGAATTATTCATCCTTGCATTCATTCATTTGTGTAACAAGCATTGAATAATCCAGGTAATTGCTTCCATTTTCCACTTCATCCTGCTGGGTTGTCTGCCAGCCAGCAGGGCCTGGGGTGGAGGTGTGGGAAGGCGGAGCTGGGAGGTGGTGGTGGATCAGAAAGGGGTGAACACATCAGAGGAAAGGAGATAATGACTTCTGGACCCTCAGCTTGTCTCCCACGAGGCCACATCTGTCTTAGGGCACCCTTCCCCACCCTGGCAGCCTCGTGATCCTCTGGAGATGGATGCGGTAGCTGACAGAGCGTTGGCACTCCCTGATACACTGCCCCATCCTTGGGAACTGCTGGAGTATGGCATCGCCAGCTGAATTGATGATAAGGAGGCCCACTTTTCGTTTAAAGAGACAGAATAGGAAATTAGAAAAAAAAATTATTTTCCAAAAAAAAAAAAAAACCCCACAACTGATTCATTAATCTCTTATTAAAATTCTGTGCTGAGCACTGGCAAAGAAGTAAAGAAGACCTGGGGAGGGGACAGAGAGGAAGAGTCGTATCGAGTCATTAGCATCCGTGGCTGGTCTCCAAGGATGGGCAGACCAGGGAGGTGACCAGAGGCTTCTCCGTGGCACAGCCTATGAACTGGAAGGGGGCAGGCTGGGCATCACCCGCTCTCACTTGGCAGAGGAGAAAAACAAGACTTGGAGAGGGAGGGACTGTTCTGTGGCACACAGCAGGTGATGACCAAGTCCAGATTTGAAGCCCTATCTGTTGGATCCTGGGGACTCTGATTCCAGACTGCCTCAAACATCAGAATCAGAGTCTTTTTTCTCCTCTCCCCAACTGGACTTCAAGTTCATGAAAAGGAGTTGACGACTAGGTTTTGAGCCCATCCACGTGCCCTCTGGAGTACTTGGCAAGGTTTGTTAACACTACTGGTGATTGATTATCTTGACTGTGTGGGACCCGAGGCTAGCTTGAGGCCGGAAGTGTATCTTTGCACGAAGCCGAAGCCGCAGACAGAGGGTCCGACAGAGGAGGTGGAACCTCTGCCGCGGGGCCAGGAGCAGACTGCCAGTCTCAAAAGCTGGACTCCGGTGCTAGTTCTGCTTCCAGAATGAACTGGCAGGATGACCTTGGCCGGTCCTTCCCTGAGTGTCCATTTCCACCTCCACACGAGGGCTGGATTGAAGCGTCTGTGATCTCTTTTAGTTTCAGGGTTGTGAATGGACATCACTGTGGGCAGGGCAACAAAGAGAGACCCCTCTCCCCCGGTCACTCCATCCCTCTGCCCTGGTGCCTCTCTGGGTCTCAGTCTGTAACATCACATGTACTTACGACTGATCTCAGGCTTGGGGGATCTTGGGGTTTCAGACAGGCCCCCACTGAGGACCTAGGAGACACCCAGGTCCTGCCCTGGTATTCCAAAGTGGCCTTACCTCCCGCAAGGAAGCATTGAGCTATCTTCAGAATGGATTCCAATAAAGCTCATTTTCTGCCACCAAGTTTATAACACATCCCCACCTACTGGTCTTAAACATTAACAAGGGTGTGTTGTGTAGGGCTCCATGTGGCCTGGAAGATGGGTGTGTGTGTTGGGGGGTGCGGGGGAAGCATCATTTCTCACTTCCAGCAGCGAAGGAGCCTCCCAAGGCCAGCAGTGACCCTGTCCTCCTGCCATGTCCTTCCTGCATCTCCAAAGGAGCCCAGAGCTTGGGTGATCAGTGGGGTGGGGAGAGCACAGGCCTAGAAGAGAAGCCAGGCTGGTGACCACAAAGGTGAGGACACAGACACTTGAGCGCACGTACTCGGAGCATCATGAGACATTACCTTCACGTCTGTGTTATGTAACATGTCACCCCAGACACGTGTATCCTGTGTATGCCACTTAAGGGGTGTGGTACAGCCGTGGCCCACCCTCTTGCTCTCTTCCTGGTGTCTCTGTCCCTTCCTTCTGCCCTCTTATGCTCCACACCCCAGAGCTCCCTTCTCAATTAATACTGTGAGGGCCCCACAATAGAGTTGTCTTCCAGCACCATTCATCTCTTCTGAGTGCCTACTATGTGTCAAGAACTGGAGAGTGGGGCAAAAACAAGACATGGCTCCTGTCCCAAATGCAGGTATGTGGGGATCTGGAGGGGTCCATATATAAATATTACTGTAAATATGCCCACGCATACCTTTCACACACACACTGCTGTCCCTGAGGAGTGCTGAGAAGGCAGCATGAGGGGCCGAAGCCGCACCAGAAAGAGACCAATTATTTCTGTTGGGGGTTTGATGCTGCTGCTGAGAAGCCAAGGAGTAATCTAGGCAGACTCCCTGGAGGAGGTGACATTTCAGCTGGGCTTTGAAGGCAACGTAAGGATTTCTGGAGGCAAGGTATTCCAGATGGAGAGGGGCTGGTGGGTGCAAAAGCAGAAAGGCAGAAAGGTGAGAAGAATGATATCTCATAAGATGCACGGAGGATGAAGAGAGGACAGTACCACAGAAGTGAAGATGTAAATTGAGACATAAACAGAAAAGGCTTTGTATATTAAGAAAGCAAAGGGTATATCCTTGATCGCACAGGGAGTGGGGAACCAGTGAGGGCTACTCAGTGGGAAGCTGACATAATCAGTCCTTGAATAGGTTAAACCACCACCAGGCCTCACTGAACTCCTATCCAAACTAAAAATGGAGCAGAAGGCCTCCCCAGAGACCAGATGCAGGGAAGTGGCCTTTTCAGACAGCTTCTGGCAGAAGCCTTGCTGGTGATAGCAGCATCAGGACTGCCATCCCCGGGCCGAGCTGGGCCCTGAAAGGTAGCAGGACTCTGTTCCCAGACGCCATTGGCCCAGGAGTCTTGACAGACAGTGAGGAGGGATGGGCCAGAGGCCACACTGCTTGGGAAAGATGGGGAACATGAGGGAGGCAGCCCAAGGTCACCCCACCCGATGGCGCCAGAGTCAGAAACCCAGGCTATTTGGCTCCCAGTCTGGCTGTGTGGTCAGAGCCCTGCGGCCTCAGGAGCCTGCCGGGCATGAAAGGCTACAATTGCACCCCCACCTCCATCCCAGCATCCTCGAAGAGCCCAGAACCCAAGGAAGAGTGAGCTTGAAATGAGACTAAATCCATGTATCCTTTTCCTGATAGAGGCATGCTTCCAGTGGGTGGGTGTTAGGTATCCCTGAAGAAGGAAGGCCCAGGGGAGATGATATTTTGGGGGGAGGAACTTCTTTGGCCTTATCCATCTGGGGGTGGTTCCCAAGCTTTGAACATCTGCTGGTACCTTCCCCTAGGGAAGTGGAGACTGAGGCATGGGATGGGGATTCAGGGAAGAAACTTGGAAAGGGAGACATAAAACCAGGAGGGGGAAATGCCTGCTCGATGGGGGCGGGGGGACCCTGCTCCATCTCCTCAAACTGCTTCCTTCTGACCACCCGTCTAGGGTCTCCCTGGTGGCAGTGGGAAAGAACCCACCTGCCAAGGCAGGACGCTAGGGTTTGATCCCCGGGTTGGGAAGATGCCCTGGAGAAGGAAGTGGGAACCCACTGCCGTATTCTTTTCTTTTTTTAGCAAAATGTGTCCACGTTACAGTTTTCTCTTTTTTAAAATCTATTTTCAGTTGAAGGATAATTACAATACTGTGATAGTTTCTGCCGTACATCAACACGGATCAGCCACAGGTATATATATGTCCCCTCCCTCTTGAGCCTTGCGCCCCATCTCCCACTCCCTCCCACCCCTCTAGGTTGTCACAGAGCCCAGGTTTGAGTTCCCTGAGTCTCACAGCAAGTTTCCCCTGGCTATCTATCTTACATATGTTAGTGTGTATGTTTCCACTCCAGTATTCTTGCCTGGAGAATCCCAAGGGCAGAGGAGCCTGGCAGGCTACAGTCCATGGGGTTGCGAAGAGTCGGACATGACTTAGCGACTGGACAACAACAAATCACCTGTCCACCCAGGGCCCCAAGTGTCCTGGGCACTGTGCTAAGCCCTGGCGGTGTGGGGGACAGAGCAGAAAAAGGCCACCACCTGCCTGCACTGCTCAGAACTAACTGAGCACAGAGAAGACACCGATATCCAAGGAGAAGGCAAGGTAGATAGATTTACTCCAAGAGAAGCAAAGCCAGGACACCGAGGCCCTACTGGAGCTGGGTTTTAGGAAGCAGGTGAGATTCTAGCCGGTGAGGGAGGCCAAAGGATCCTTAATAGGAGGCTCAGAGGTAGGAGGGTGCACGGTGGGAACCTATTGAGAATGTCTGAGCTGCTTGGAGGTGGGACCCTCGCTTGGCTTTTGGAAGGGAATTCTGGTAGCAAGACACAGGGGGTGGGGGCAGAACCATGCCTAGACCCAGCCTTGAGCTGTGTTTCCTTCCTACTGCACCCCAAAGGCCCTGGGAACGGGCCACAAGCACAGCCCCTGCGGGTCCAGTGCTCAGGCATCCAGAGGCTCCCCTCCCCAGCTCCCCCACAACCCGCAGTCTTACATGCAGAGCCCCGGATTTCTTGTTCCCAGCTCCGTTCCCCCAACCCATTCTTCTGATAAAGCACCGAGGTTGGCTGTTCTTGGTGAAATGAACGCAAAATAGCCCCCCACCCTGAGCCACCCCCTTCCCCTGAAGCCGGGGAGAATCAGTCTACTAGTAGAGGGAAGTCGACCGTCCCCCACCCACTCCTAGCCTCAGGACCCTAGATTCCCAGAGCCTATTCCTGGTTTTCTTTCAGGGTAAGAGAGGCCGCCGGTTAGAGACCTTGACCGCGCTCACGGCCCGCCTGGTCAGGTTCCTAAGAACCCGGTCGACGTGGGCAAAAGCTGAGCGTGGCACATGGATTTTCCTCCGCCCATGCGGAGAGCCCTCTGCCCCCTCTATCCTAGCCCCCCTCCAGGCTGGCCAGGCTCACCCCTCGGTGTGGGGCAACCAGGTCCCCCACCCCCTTGAGGGTTGGCTAAGGGTGTCCCAGCTCCGCTCGTCTCCCGCTGGGAGGGGTCGGAGGCTCTCTTTCTTCATTCTTCCTCCCCACCCCCAGCTCTCTCCCTCCCCGCTCGGTCAGCGCCCCCGGCCCCCTGGAGCGCCTCCAGCTTGCGTAAGGCCCGCTGCAGCCTCCTTCCGTCGGATCTGAGTTCCCACTCCGGGGCTGGGGGTGCTGTTCCGCGACCCTCGGGCCCCCATCCGTATCCCTGCTGTCCCACTGCCAAAGCGCGCCAACCCCGGCTCCTCCCTCTCCCACCCGCTTTACCGCGGAGCCCGAGGCGAGCCTGGGGAGCAGACGCAACAGATTGCAGAACCCGAGCGAGAGAGAGAACACGGAGCCCGCTCCCTCCGCTGGCCGCCCCGGCCTGCGCCCGCGGCCCAGACCCCCGCCCTCCGGCTGGGCTCAGCCGGCCATTTAGATGCAGCTCACAGGACGGCGGGCGGGCGAGTCGCCGCGGCTCCCCGGGCCCCTGTCAGTCCACTCCCCTTCTCCAACACCGCCGCAGGGAGCGAGGCAGTGGGCGGCGCGGCAGTGGCGGGCTAGACACGATCCCCGCGGACCCCAGCAGCTCCCCGGGGCCCCGCCGGTTGCCAGGTTGGGAGCGACAGGAGGGGTGGCCCGGACGCGATCCGCCGGATCCCTCGGGTCCCTTTAGATTTCCGTGGGTGGACACGCCCCCAAGACTCCCGGGTTTGGACCTTTCTTTCTAATCCGGGGAGGGTTGAAGGGATACCCCCCCACCCTCCCGCCCTTTTCCGGGGCCGTATTCGGCTCCCCAGGGCGGGGCTCGCAGCCAAAGGGTTTGCGGGGGCTAGAGGTAACTCGAGCTGCAGCCCGAGATGCTAAGCCGGGAGCGGCGGCTGCGAGTCCAGGGGGTGGGGGTTCGTCTTCTCCAGGCTCCTGTCTGCCGGCTCCAGCGGTACCCGCCGCATCTTCACTCCCGAGTCCGCGCCGCGACACTTACCGTGGGCGAGCAGCGCCGAGAGGCAGAGCAGGGCGGCGCCGCCGCGGCCCGGCATCCCTGGGGCCATGGCCGGCCGAGGAGGGGGCGGCAGGGGGCAGCGGTCGACGACGACTTGGTCCCAGGCTGGGCTCGTTCACATCCAACTTCAGGTGGCCGTGGGCGCCCGGCTGTCTCTGCTGAGGCTCCGGGGGCCAGGGAGTGCAATTTGGGGGCACTTTGAGGGGAGGGGGCGTCCCAGGCGCCGCCGGCTACACCCTCAGAACTGGTGGGGGCGCCGCTCGGGGCGGGAGGAGCCTCTAACTCCCCCCGTCTGGTGCCCCCTGCAGGATCAGTGCGGCTAGTAGAGGGGGGAGTCGCACGTGCGGTCCCCGGGCCGGGTGGCCACTAGCGTCTCGCAGGCTTGCCTAAAGCCCAGTGTCCGTTTCCCCAGCCCCGCGGCCCAGCTCGAATCCGAACTCGCTGGAGGGTGTAGATTTCCAAAGCAAGCCCCAGTTTCTTCGGCTTCGGTAGTAACCCCACATGGATAGCGCGGCTTTCTTCCTCCCGAACAGCCTGCAACAGCAGCAGGAGCTCCAGCATAAAAATCCCAGGTTAGGCGCAAATGAATAATTTCTTTCGCAATGAAAGAGAAAATCCAAGCAACTTTAATCCATCTAGAGAAGGAAAAGTTTCCGTGCAGTGCTGAGACCGGCAACGCGGGTCGCCACGACCCTAGACAACGCCCGCACCGAGGGCCCCGGGGTGGGCGGCCAGTGGCTGGTCCCCTCGCCGAGCTCCCTTGCTTGGCTCGCTCTCCAGTCTCGACTAGGGCCCGGGCTCCAAACGGGCAGGCTCAGCGCCGCCTGCCCGGGCAGCGGCACCGCGGCTGGGGCGAGGGTGGGGCGGCCGGAACGAGCTGCCCCATGAAGATGGGGTTTGGAGAAGCTACTGAGCGGGAAGGCGGGCTACATCGCCCGAGCCTAGCCTTTCCTGCCCGGGCGCCGACTCCAGCCTCCTGGCCGCGAGAGTAGTGGGATGGAGAGGGGTTCGGTCAGCCCGCGGCAACCCCGGGAAGCCTCCCTCTCCTCCCGGGTCTCGCTGTCTCAGCCGAGGGGCGCGCTGCTCCGCCGCGCTCCTCGCCTTCCCCGCGGGAGCCTGCACAAACCTTGAACTTTTCCGGGGTTCAGAGTCTTCGACGCCTCCTTCTCCCCGCCGCCCCCGCCCTGCCCCCGGACGCCCGAGGTCTCGGTGCAGCCGGGCATTCGCTCGTGCTCTCTCTTCCTCTCGCGGAGTCAGTTTGGGTGAGCGGAGCGCCGCGCCAGCCTGGGCTGCGGGCGGCGAGACCCGGGCGCCACGCCAGGGGCCGGGGCACCGGGCACCGGCGCAGCCCGCGGCCGGGGAGGCGGCAGCTGGTGCCTACCGGGCCAAGCGGAGAGGAGGTGCCGGCAGGAGGGCCGGCTCCCCATGGACGAATGTGGGGGGGGGAGAAGAAAAATCAAGGAGCAAAAAGGAAGAGGAGGTGGGGGTGGGGGGCACAGTTGCACGAAGCAGCCGCCGCCGCCGCCGCCGCCACCTCCTCGGAGATCGCGCCGGCTGCTCCGCCGTAAACGACTTGAGAGAGACACACACGCTAGCGCTCGCCCGCCCTCCCCCCCCGTCCGGGATCGAGCGCCCACCCCGGCGGCGGCAGCGGGCGCCGAGCCGGGCGCGCTCGCTCTGCTGCCCTCCCCTCCCAGATTCCCCGTGGTCACGTGGCCTCGGAGCGCGCGGCCCACGACTCGCGCGCCACGGAGACCCCCCCTCCCCCGCCCGGACTCCCCCTCCCCAGTCCACGTGTCCATTCCGCATTCCCAGCCTGGGGGCGCGCGCGGTTCCTTAATGAGACTTGGGCGAGGGCCGACCTCGCGATTCCGCGAGCCCCTATTTTTTTCCTCCCCAGTGTAGGCTAGCGCTGGGGCCCGAGTGGGGCCCGCCTGCCGGCTGCGGCGGCCGCGTTTCGCCCCGGGTAGACGCCAACCGCAGCCTCCCGCTGTCCCTTTTCAAAGGATGCTCGCTCTTCGCCGGGCGTCAGAGCCGTTTTGCAGCCTCTCGGCCAGAGGCGCGGGGCGAGGGTACCCTATCCACACCCCCAGAGTCTGGCTGTGGGGTCTCTCCAGAGCTCCGGATGGCAATCAGCCTGGCCGCGCCCAGCTTCGTTTGGGGATGGGGTCTGGGGCGCCGGGCCCCGGAAAACCTCTAGGTTGCTGGGGATGGAGGGGGCGCGGAGAGGAGGGAATGTGCCTTCCCACAAGTTGTTTTGCAAACCTTTAAAGGGACGTGGCGTGGGGGTGGGGAACTGCCATCCTGCACACTCACCCAGGCACCTGCTGATGGTGGGTGGGGAGGGGGGCTGGGGTGGCGTTCTCTCCCACCGTCAGGCCCGTTCCATTAGAGCGCAACCCAGATCAGACCAGACAAGTCAACCGTCAGCTGTCAGCCAGGCATCGGATCAATAGAAATGATTTTACAGCCTCGTTGGGTATCAAGCCCCAACACTCCAAGGACTGGGTCTCAATCCCACTCTAATTTGGAGGAAGAGGGTCTTTAGTCCTATGGGCATAGCTCTTTTGGGGGTGGGCCGGTGGTGTATGGACTTTTAGGGTCACCCCCCCCAAACTTCTTCACCCATCCAGACTGAGAATGTGGGTAGAGGCAGGTCAGAGCAAGGCCCCCTGGGGTGCTTCCTCTCTGTCCCTCAGTCTGCTTGACTGGTCCTAGATCTCCGACATGGTGAGTTTCCTTTTCATCTAGAAAAGTGACATCTCCTGTTTGGAAAATAGGCTTGTATCATTCTCAGAAGCCTCCCTCCTCCCAGCCTGCTGGCTGTGGCTCCTCAGCTTGGTACTGGGGCCTGCAGAGAGCGGCTCCGCACCGCCCCCCCAACACCCAACATCTGTCTGGAGCTCCGAGGTGCAGCCTAGGGCCGGCTGGCCTGGCCCTTGGAGGCCCTGGGGATGGAAGGTGCTGGAGTCGTCAAGGCAGACGATTCTCATTAGGCCCCTAATGCCTGCTGGCAATTAATGTCACCCAAGGGCTTATTAACCATCCCACTGAGAGGCAAGCCAGCAATCAGGCTCTGTGTGGGAGAAAGGGGGAAACAAACTGCCTCCTGAGACCCTGCTGGGGTAGAGGAACTGGGGGGTAGGGAGGTCTCCCACCTCTGCCCACCTCCCCTTAAGGAAGGGGCCCAGTCCAGAGGACAGATACATTTGCTTTTCTGAGCTGAGGACCCACTTTCCCCAGGATGTGGATCAGCAACCTCAGCCCACTCTCCTGGCCTCCTCTGGAGACTGGGCACTGAGCTCGGTATTCTGGTTCTTCTCTCCACTCCCTGCCACCTACAGCCCTTCGGTAACAAGAAGCTCGTCTTCCTTGGCCCGCTCAGTTTCCCCTCCTCCCTCCTTCCCTCCCTCTGTCCCTACAAGAGATGGTACATATTTATGATGTCAAGCCCCTGCTCAAAACAGTGAGCAAGACAGACCTAGCCTGTCCTCATGGAACTTCCATTCTGGGGGTGGGGGGAAGGCAGACACTAAGCATGGGATTGATTACAGCTGTGATAAGATATGCTGCATAAAAATGTGAGCATCTCTTGCTCATCTTACGGAGAAGACTGAGGCCCAGAGTGAGGAAGTGTTGTGGGGAGGCAACTCGCTGTCATCAGAGAATGTAGCTTCGGCCTCAGGCTCTCCCAGTTACTTTCTATGTGGATCCACCTTCATGGGCCCAGGAATGGTCCCAGCCTCCTGCCAGGCACCTGGGCTGAGGGTGGGCCCGGTGCCTGCATGGATGCCCACCAGGGACCCACACAGAATCTGGCCCCCACTTCCTCTTCTGCCTGGCTTGCCACCGTGGTGGACCTAATGACATCTGTCCCTGTTTTTCAGGACTCCTGCCCATAGAAGAGGACTTCCCAGGTGGCACTAGTGGTAAAGAGCCTGCCTGCCAATACAGGTAGCCATAACAGACGTGGGTCCCATCCCTGGGCTTGTAAGATCCCCTGGAGGAAGGCACAACAACCCACTCCAGTATTCATGCCTGGAGAATCCCATGGACAGAGGAGCCAGGCAGGCGGGCTAAGGTCCATAGGGTCACAAAGAGTCCAAAGCGACTTAGCGTGCATGCATGCCCATAGAGGAAGATAGGACGGGCCAGTGTGGGCCTGAGGGAGCTCACCATTTGCGCCGGGCTCCTGGGATCCCCCTGGAATCCTAGTCTGGCTCAGCTGGGGAGGAGCTCAGGGATTTTCTAAGCTAGCTCTCTCATTTTACAGCGGCAAATACCTTCATTTTCTTAAATACCTTGACTTTTTTTTTTTATTGAGCTCTAAATTGTGTGTGCAGCATTGTGCTAGGTAGCAGAGTATATAGGTTGAATAGACAGACAAGACCCCGGTGGGGAAGTTCAAGGGCTTAATTCCACAAACCCATATTGAACGCTGAGTCCTATTAATAGCTAACATTTACTGAGTGCTTTTTACGTGTCTGGTGGCTCAGATAGTAAAGAAGCTGCTTGCAATGCAGGAGACCTGTGTTCAATCCCTGGATCGGGAAGATTCCCTGGAGAAGGAAATGGCAACCCACTCCAGTATTCTTGCCTGGAGAACTCTATGGACAGAGGAGCCTGGTGGGCTACAGTCCATAGGGTCCCAAAGAGTTGGACATGACTAAAGGACTAACACTTTCACTTTCACTTTTTACTTGCCAGGCACTGTGCTGGGCATTTTGCATGTATTATCTGGACCTTGTTAAGTAGATACTACTACTGTTCTTACTGCTGTTTTTCAGATGAGAAAGCTGAGATTCAGAACAGGTAAGTTTCTTGCCTAAGGTCACACAGCTGGAAAGTAGCTGAGCCACAGCTCAGGTATGTAACCCACTGAATCACTGTACTATGAGGTGCAAGATCCCAGGATTACATAGATGACAAAGCTACCACTCCTGGCTTGAGGGGCTACAGTGAGTAGCCCTCCTCTGTGACTCCAGCATCCACCAGTCATTCAGTGTGGGGAGGGGGCAGTGCTGTGGAGGCCAGCACGGGGGTCTAGGGGCACAGGAGCCTGCGATGAAAGGATTGCGCTCTCTCCGCAGCCTCTCCTTCCTCAGCAGCCAGACTCAAACCTACGTGCTCTTAGATATGCACCCAGCTGGGACTTCTCTGGAGGTCCAGTGGTTGAAACTCCACACTTCCAATGCAGGAGGTTCGGGTTTGATCCCTGGTCAGGAAGCTAAGATCCCACATGCCACCTGGTGTGGCTAACAATTAATTTTAAAAAAGATATACACCCGGTTAATACACAGTCTTGCATGTGTGTAGCTATTACAATAATCTCTTGCCTCAACCCTGCAAGCTGATCTCCCAGGTCAGATTCCAGGACCAGCACCAAAGGCTTCCCAGGTGGCGCTAGGGATAAAGAATCGCCTGCCAGTGCAAGAGATATAAGAGACATGGGTTCAATCCTTGCATCGGGAAGGTCCCCTGGAGGAGCGCATGGCAACCCACTCCAGTACTCTTGCCTGGAGAATCTCATGGACAGAGGAGCCTGGTGGGCTACAGTTCATGGGGTCGCAGAGAGTTGGACACGACTGAAGCGACTTTGTACACACATACACCCACTAATGCGTGCATCAAGCCAGGAGACTGGGAAACTGTCAGCAGCTAAGAGCAAATGCTCAGGGCCTCACATCTCCAAGCCTCGGTTTGTTTCTTCATTGGTTAAACGCGGATAATCATAGCAAGCCCTAGTCACTTACCACCTAATGCATACTGATTGCCCAGTAGTACTGGGCAAAACGCATGCTCTGCAACGTTGACTGTTACTGTTATTGAAATCACACAGCTCACTATGGTCTATGAAGCCCTAGATAATTTGACCCCTAGCTGCTTTCCCAAACTCATTTTACCACTCTCCTTCTATTTTATTACACTGGAGCCACAAAGGACTCCCTGCAGTAATATGAAACATATCCCAGCCTCAGGGCCTTTCGGCTTCCCGTTACCTCCACCTGGCACGCCTTTCCCCTGGAACTTGCATCTTGCTCTTTTACTTCGTTCAGGTAAAACTATCACCTCCACTGAGACACCTCCCCCGAGACACCTCCCCCGGCCACTTGATTTAAAATAACAACTCTCACTCTGCCCCATCGCGCTATCTTCATGCCCTGCTCTAGTTTTGTTTTGTTTTGTTTTGTTTTGGCCGTACCCCGTGGCATGTGGGAATCCAAGGACTGAACCCATATCATCTGCGTTGGAATCGCAGAGTCTTGACCCCTGGACCACCCAGGAAGTCCCACCCTGTTATAGTTTGATCCACCGCAGTTGACATTTAATTTTATAATTTGTTTAATCTGTCTCCTGTGATAGAATGTAAGCTCTTATGAACTATTCATCAGTGTACCCTGGTGCCCAGAATGCTTGGCATATGCATTCAGAAAATCGGTGGGATTATTTATCCATATTCATTGATTTCTGTGCTTAGATCATTGATCATACCCAGTCTTTATAGTCAGGTTTGGGGCTGAGTTCACTTAAGGGCTCTGCCTGGAACCTCACTCCCCAGACTTTCCTGAGCCTAGGAGGCCAATGCCCTGGTCACCTTTGTTCCTCATGCTCCTTGTGGTTGTCCCAGCTCCTACTGTGCCCTAGTCCCTGCTGAGGCTGGAGTTCCTTCAGCTGTCATGCCAACTTCTCCCTGACTAGTGGCGGCTTGGGCTATGACACGAGAACCATCTGCATCTCCTACTATTCCCCAGCCTGAATCCTCTGCCCTGGCGTTCTTCTCCGCCAACTGAAATCCCACCCATCTTAACTTTCCAGCTCAAGAGTCTTCCCAGACTCAGTGTGACAGTGTTACATGACCTCATGGAGAAAAATGAATGAACAGAGTCTGGGGAACCAGTCAGGGTTCAAGTCTCGATCCCGTTGCCCTCTGCATCTTGAGCACCCAGTCATCAGTTCAGTTCAGTTCAGTTGCTCAGTCATCTCCGACTGTGTGCAACCCGATGGACTGCAGCACGCCAGGCTTCCCTGTCCATCACCAACTCCCCGAGCTTGCTCAAAGGCATGTCCATTGAGTCGGTGATGCCATCCAACCATCTCATCCTCTGTTGTCCCCTTCTCCCTTTGCCTTCAGTCTTTCCCAGCATCAGGGTCTTTTCAAATGAGTCAGGTTTTTGCATCAGGTAGCCAAAATATTGAAGCTTTGACTTCAGCATCAGTCCTTCGAATGAATATTCAGGACTGATTTCCTTTAGGATTGACCCAGTCATCACTACTCAGTAAATCCCCTCTGGGATGAGGTCATGTTCTTGATTAGGATTGTAGGTCAGAATTTACACTCCTCCTATTTGATACATTGAAAAAAACACAGGGCCCAGAGAGAGCTAGTGACTGGCCCAAGGACACAGACAAGAGTGTAACCCCAGGCAAGGACGGGCCCAGCTCCCTCCCCACAGTGTTCCCATCCCCGAAGTTTCAGTACCTGGCTCAGTTCCACCATGGACTTAGGAACCAATCTTCCATTTGATGGAGGGGGTGAGGCTCCCCAGGTCATTATTTTGGGAGTTCCATCCTGATTCAGCGTGGCTGCTGCTGTAGCTCAAATCTTGGACTCCAGTTTTAGTACTTGCCTTGACATCCTCATTCACTCATTCCATTTCACTTTGGACATTTCTCCTTCTCTGAAGCCTTCCTTGACACTGCCCACATCCCATCCCTGTCTCTAAGGCCCCGATTCCTGCATCTAAGCACACATCAGAGCGTGTTGCTTTGTCTGTCTCCTCTTTGAAAGAGTGTCCCTATGGTGTGCCCCTCACCTGACATCAGTTTGCTGTTGTTGTTCAGTTGCTAAGTCGTGTCCGACTCTTTGCAACCCCATGGATCGCAGCACACCAGGGTCCTCTGTCTGTTCACTGTTTCCCAGAGTTTGTTCAAATTCATGTCCATTGAGTCAGTGATGCTGTCTAACCATCCCCATCCTCTTTTGCCTTCAGTCTTTCCCAGTATCAGTCTTTGCCAGTGAGTTGGCTCTTCGCATCAGCTGTTCAAAGTACTGGCGCTTCCGCTTTAGCATCAGTCCTTCCAATGAATATTCAGGGTTGATTTCCTTTAGGATGGACTAGTTTGATCTCCAAAGGACTCTCAAGACATCAGTTAATGGTTATTGAATTAATAAATTATTAACCAGCTACTATGTATCTGGAGCTATGCTAGCTAAATAAAATCGTCTCTGTCTTCAAGGACCTCACCACTGTGTGAAAGAGGTAAGTGGGCAGACACATGGGATTATGACACAAAGGTGGCTGTGAGGGATGCGGTGGAGGGAGCATAGGCTCTGTGGGGCCTGGAAAGAGGGGCATCTAGCCTAGGCCCTGGGTGTTGCAGGGAAAGGAAGGACTTCCTGGAGGAGGTGAGCTCTGAGCTGCATTTAAGGAAAGACAAGTCGGTGTGGGCCAGGGAGATGGGGAGGAGAGGGGAGAGAAGAGGCTGTTGTAGGAAGAAGGAGCAGATTATTTATAAAGTGCTAAAGTGGAGGGGGGAATACAGTGTGATCAGGAAACAGAAGTCTGGAGCGTGGAGAGCTGAGGGTCAGGCGCTGGGGAGGGAGGCTGACGAGATGAGCAGGTGCACAGCCTCTGCACACAAAGGTATGCGCCTGTGATGACACGTGCCCCTGGGTTACGATGTTCAGTTGCACCAAACTTCACATGTACACTGGTCAAAGACTCAGAGATGCTTGTAAAGCATCTTAGCGCCTACGTGCGCAGACACACACACAGACACACACACACTCATGCACACATCCCAACTCTTTACGAGATGAGCTGCCCCCTGAACTGTCTGTTTACAGGGTTTCTACTCTCATTTCCCTGGAGCACCCCACCTCGATTTCCTCAGCAGGCAGTGCACTCTGTGCCACCCCACCCCCTACCAAACCCCGATCTAGCCATCCATCCCCCGTCCCTCCTCCCTCTGGCACATGAAGACAGTGAGCTAGCACCACCCCCCCACCCCCAGGCACCCAGCCAAGGGAGGATTTGGACTCAGGCCGTGCGGGCTGGGCTGTGCTCTCCCGTCTTTTCCTCCCCGCCCCCACGCAGCTCTGCTTAATTCCAGGGCAGAGCTCTGATCAAATGTGCAGCGGAGAAGTACACAGCCAGAGCCAGAGGGAGAGAGAGAGAAAGATACAGATTGAGCAAGCACGCACTCTCTTTGCCACAGCCCAGCAGCTAAATGGTAGTCAACTTGTGATGTTCCTACAACTTACTCAGCTTCTCTTTCATTCATCAACTTGGCTGCCAGATGCAGGGGGAAGAGGAAGGACTCAGGGACCCGACTTCTCCCCAGAGCCTCCCCAGCCGTCGTCTGCACCCCCACAGAATTGTCGAACCAGCTCTGCCCAGCTCCTGGGGTTGGCAGCGCCCAGGATTCTTGCTTTGGGTAGAGATCGCGGGGCTGGCCTGCTGGGGAAGATGAGAGGGGGGCCACGACTGGGGAGGAAGTCCTTGCACCATTGACGTGTGTGATTGTTAGAGGCCATCCAGGAAATCAATGAGTGTTACAGGCGGGAAGGAGAGCAAAGCAGTGAGTGATCCCTCTGCTGGACAGAGGGAACTCATTTCAGGGTTTGGATCAAAATCCAGGTTCTGCTTCCTGTTCCCCTAAAATGGGAATCCTCGTTTTAGCTTCCCACCCCACCTCTCAGATCTGATTCTCAGTTTCCTCCTGTCTCACTCTTGTTACCAAAACATTTATGGCGACCTCCCTGATGGTCCAGTGGTTAAGCATCTGTCTGCCAATGCAGGGGGGGGCACCGGTTTGATCCTTGGCCTGGGAAGACCCCACATGCCTCAGAGCAACTTAGCTCATCTATTGAGAGCTAAGGAATGAGAGCCTGTACTCCACAATGAGAGAAGTCACTGTAATGAGAAGCCCTCGCACCACAGTGAAGCGTAGCCCTTGCCACAACTAGAGAAAGCCTGTGCACAAAACTGAAGGCCCAGGGCAGCCAGATATAAAGAAACATTAAATTACAAAATATCTATGGCACCCCACTGCCTAGAGGATTAGTCCCCAGTTCTTCAGATTTTCATTTAGTGCTTGCTTCATACCTTCTGCCTCTTTGAGCATACTCAGGCTATATCGCTCAGTCGTGTCCGACTCTGTGACACGGTGGACTGTAGCCCTCCAGGCTTCTCTGTCCATGGGATTCTCCAGGCAGAAACACTGCAGCGGGTTGCTGTGGCCTTCTCCAGGGGGATCTTCCAGGCTCAGGGACTGAACCCTTGTTTCCCACGTCTCCTGTACTGCAGATGGATTCTTTACAGCTCAGCCATTGGAGAAGCTCCCTACTCCCCGCCCACCTTTGACCACTTTTCCCTAAACGAGCTGAATGCTTCTTTGCCTTGGTGCCTTTTGCCTGCCATAATCTCTGCTCAGAATACCTGTTCCTCCTTTCCAGCCTCCTTGTGGAGCCTTTTCTGCAAAGCCTTATTCATCACTCCAGACGGAATCAATCACTGTCTGCCTTGTAGTTGGAATTCACCTGCTCTCTTAGCTTCTGCGTATAAAATCCTTAAGGACAAAGCTTATATCTTATGCATCCTTCAATCTCCCACAACACTGAATGCAGTCCCATACAAGCCTTTAAGTGTTTAATAAATCTCTACTGAGTGGACGAATGAATGAAGGGCAAAAAAGGTGATGGTCTGGACACCAGCGTCCTGCAATGTCTCAGGTACTTCCTATCTGTTACCTTTCTGAATCTTCAGTATCATTCTGACCAGTATATAAATATTATCTCCCTTGAGGGGTGAGGAAGCTAAGGATCAGAGAGACAAAGCAACTTGCTCAGAGTCACACAGCTTGAAAGTGAGAGAGCTGGGATTTGATTCTGTCTGCCCCAAAGCCTGTGCTCTTTTCACCTGTTCAGAGCACGCAGGATTGTAACTACCCTCTCAAATGGTCTCCCCAGGACTCCTCAAGCCCACCTCAGAATCAAGCAGCAGGGGAATCCCAGAAAGAGTCTGAAGTGACTACAATGTTTTCCTTGGAGGTTGCCCCCATCCTCAGGCTAATTGGAAGGCATCTTGGTTTCCATCTCACCGCCTGTCTCTCAGAAACTCATGGGCAGTTACCAGGGGCTGTCTAGTGGGGAAAGTGAAAGCGTTAGTCATTCAGTCATGTCCAACTTTTTGCAGTCCCATGGACTGTAGCCCACCAGGCTCCTCTGTCCATGGAATTCTCCAGGGAAGAGCACTGGAGTGGGGAGCCATCCCCTTCTCCAGGGGGATCTTCCCGACCCAGGGATCGAACCCGGGTCTCCTGCACTGCAGGCAGATCCTTTACTCTCTGAGCGAGTCTAGAAGGTGCTTTGGGTCTAGTTCCTGGAGTCAGACTGCCTGGGGTCAAATCCCGGGCTCTGATGTCTACTGTCTGTGTGACCTTGGGCAACAGATTTAACCACTCTGTGTCCAGTTCCCCACCGGTAGAACAAGGACAGTGATGGTACCCGCCTGGTAGCGTGGCCAAGCACCTGGGAGCAGTAACTGGTAAACTCTCTGCGTGTTTCATATCATCGTTATGTTTCATGTTCCTCCCTGAGAGGCAAACCCTCCGGGATTTCTGTGAAGAGTGGTCTTCATTTTTTAATTTTTATTCCCCTGTGTGTTCTTGACGGACCCCCCCAAACTCCCTAGGTGTCCTGTGTAAGATAAGCAAGCAAAATTGGGCAGGGAGGGCAGCTCCAAAGAAAACCAAATCAAAGTGACTTTTGTGGTGACAAACGCTTAATAATAACTTTACAAATCCAGTTGAATTACTATGAATAAAAAAACCTCTCTTTCTCTCTCTCTCTTTTTTTTTTTTTTTTTTTTTTTGTATGGATACTGCTCTCATCTCCCAGAAAGCACGCAGCCACAACCCTGAAATCCACCCGAAAGTATCATTACTGGGAAAACAAGCTAAAAATAACCCCAAGGGAAGCAGTGCCAGCCCCAAAGCTGTTCCTTGGAGGTGGGGGCGTCCAGGAAGCCTCCGCTGTTGCTTCTGGGGTGATAGATTCTAATTTAAAATCTGGAGTTGCTTTGGGTGGTGGGTCCTGGCTCCCTGCCCCCAGACTCTAAGCCGCTGGGTCATCTTCAGTATACTTGCGGGCCCCTGGCCTTGTGACAGCTTCTGATGCCCCAGGAGGGCTGTTGGGGCCCCGTTGCTGGTCCCACTGCTGGCTCAGTTAGTTACTACCTCGTGGGATGTGGGCTACTTCCCCCTCTCTCGAGGGCCGGGTTTCCTGAGCTGGCCAGGCTGCCTCTCTGCCCGGTCCTGTGAGTTGACCTGTCCCGGAGGCCACGGCCCTCCACGGAGGGTCGCTGTGTGCCAGACACTCCATTGGGTACTTCACATACAAGCCTTCCCACCTCCTCCTCAAGGCAGGTCCCCTGTTCTGGGTTAAAGATTGGAGGCTCAGAGAGGCTGAGTCACTGGTTCAAGGACACACAGGAAGGAAAGCAGAGAGTTGGCATTTAAATTCAGGTCAAGCCTGCCTGATGCCAAGGATCTTTTGGGAAGCCCTGCACTAGGGGCTTTCCATCCCCAGGGCCCACGAGGTGGGCATGCAGGACACGTGTTCATGAGCAGAGACCAGGTTTAGCTATTAAATGATGTTTCCCAAGGCAGGTGTTGTGTCTGCCTTGGGCAGGGACTGTCTCTCAGATTGGGGTTTCCATAAGGCAGGGTTATGTCTCTCCCTTCAGAACGGGGGTTCCCCAGGGCAGACCTTCCTCCTAATGTGGGAGTCCCCTAAAACAAGGCTGTCATCAGTCTGGAAGAGGCTCTGGGGTAGGACCACACCTGCCCCTCTCAGATTGGGGGCTGTCTTATGGAAAGACTGAAGCTGCCACCCAGGAGCCCTGCCCTCTCCCAAAGAGGCCCCATCAGACCCTGCCCTAGGTTTCCCTCCTCCCTGCTGGCCCCTTCCCTAGGATTTCAGAGTTCATGGCTGGCCCGGCTGGCTGGTGACGGCCCGACTAATGGGAAGGGCAGAGGCATAAACATGGGGCTCCCCTTGGCAGGGACCGAGGCTGTTTTTCTCCCCCTGCGGAGATGAATGCTTGTCCCTGGGAAGGCTGACGGCTTTTCTTCCTGAAAGTGCAGCTGTTCCCCCTGATTGAAATGTGTCCCTGTCCCGCTGAGGCCAGCGCTGGTGGGGAGAGGGTGGGAGACTTCTGGTCCCCTGTGCCTGGCCTGTAGGCTCCGTCCGTCTGGGGAAGATAGATGACGTTATTCCAAGCCGAGATGATGCAACCAAGGTCAGAGCGAAGTGTTTAATTGGAATGTCAGGGGCCGGGGCCTGGCTCTGCTGGGGTGATTGATTTCCCAGCGGTTCTTGTCAAAGGTGCAGCCACGGCAGGGTGGCGGGGGGAGTCAGTGAGTGACCCTGGGGAGGCCATTCCCTGACTGCTTCTTTGGGGAGGGTACCCGATGGGCTTCTGCCTCCTGCAGAGGGTAAACTGAGGCACAAGAAGAGAGAGTGACATGACTTAAGATGTTATTGGGATGTGGATGCCACAGCTTCAAACCTCTGCCTTCATTTCTTTTTTAAACAGTTTTATTTATTTATTTATGGCCGTGCTGGGTCTTTACTGCTGCCCAGGGTTTTCCCTAGTTGAGGCGAGTGGGGGCTCCTCCCTAGTTGCGGTGTGCGGGCTTCTCATTGCAGTGGCTTCTCTTGTGGACGAGCAAGGGCTCTGGGGTGCACGGCCTGCAGTAGTTGTGACTCCTGGGCTCTAGAGCACAGGCTCAGTATTTGTGGCACACGGCTCAGGTGCTCCAAGGCGTGCAGGATCTTCCCAGATCAGGGATCGAACTTGTGTCTCCGCATTGGCAGGCGGATTCTTTACCACTGAGCTTCCAGAGAAACCCTCTGCCTTCACTTCTGGCCATCAGCTCTGTTTCCCTGCTTCTCTCCATCCCTTTGGGTCCCCTGCCAGTCCCGACTCTTCCCTGTGCTGAGAGGAGGGCCGTAGAAGAGGGCATGGATATCCCAGGACACAGATAAGACCCAACCCATCCTTCAGCCTCCTGACACTCTGCTGGCTCCGGTCTGCTGAGGACTGGCCAGGGTGATAGCAGAGTTTGGAAGCCACTGACCCTCACCTGTGCCAGGCAGGAAACTCTTCTCACTGTCTCTGGAGACTAAGAGGTCACTTCTTTGTGGGGAAACTGAGGCAGGGGGCTGGACCTGGCGGTGTCACCTCGTGAGCATCCCCCTTCACCCAGCAGTGGTCCCAGGGGGTGAAGGAAGAGCAGGGTGGTGGGGGGCCAGTGGGGGGCAGTAGGCAGGGCTCCACCTTACCTCCCGTCTTAGAAAGCTGGCTGCAGGCCGGTGGGGAGTGGAGGAGGCCAAGGCAGGAGAAATGTGAGGTGTTCCTGGGTATAAATAGCTACGGTGAGCGTGCTCCTTTTCCTTGCCTGGGCGTAGGAGTGAGTCGAGGGAAAGAACAGGCTGGGAAGGTGGCTGGGGAAGGGGAGCGGAGGCTGCGGAGAGAGAGGTGGCACACGGGCTCGGCTAGTGTGGCATCTGCAGGGGAGGAGCGGGAGGAGGCGGGAAGGCTGGAGGAGGCGGGAAGGCTGGAGGCCTGGATCCACAGCTTGGGGTGACTTAAAGGGGAAGTGGGAATTGGAGGGCGTGCTCTCGCACCAAAGAATACATCTCAGCCCCAGAAGGCTGAATCCAAGACATTACAAGATGATCACCATCAACACCCCTGTGACCACCAGCGTCAGTCTCATCATCGTCACCACGGCCACCATCATGACTCCCATCAGCATCGTCTCCAGCATCATTCTCATGACATCGCCACTGTGACTGTCACCAGCATCACAGCGGTCGTCAGCGCCATCACCACCATCCCAATGCTCAGCGCCATCTCCACCACCACCACCACCATCGCGCTCTTTGCCACCATCACTGTCACCACTCTCAGCACCACTAATATCAGCACCTCCATCATCGAGGTCATCACCATCATCGCCATCCACACCAAGGGCTGCCATCATCACTACCATCCGTCCTTCCCCTCGTCCCGCCCTCCGTTCCTCCCTGAGGCTTTACACTTTGTTTCAAAGCACTTCTGTATCCTTCGTCTAATAACAAATGAATCAGAGGCTGGTGAAACAGGCAGCCTTGCTCTGATCATCTCCACTTCACAGCAGAGAAAACTGAGGCTTGATAATGGTATGTTCAACCAAGACCAAGTTTCAACAGCAAGCTCACTGACAAGCTATTACTAGAACTGGGCTCTGGCCACTGGCTCAAAACTTGTCCTGCCCCCACCTCGCTGCTGTAGAGTCACCGTGGTCCTCTCTCCTGTGCTTCCTCCTCCTGCTTGGCATCAGCATCAGCTGGTGAGGAAGGTTCTAGCTTTGATACAGCAAGAGCTTTGGCCATAGTAGTACAAGCCCAGGTGTCTGCCCAGGGGCACTTGCCTTCCCCTTGGTGGGCTCCAGTTTTCTCATTTCCACAAGTACATTTGGGACCTGATGAAGCCTGAGGGCTCTTTCTACCCTGCTAGTCTGTGATGGTGCTGCAGAAAACAGTCATCAGAACAGAGGACGTGATAGAAAGAGACAGTGAAATGGAGACATAGACACACATAGACCAAGACAGAGATCCGGAGAGACCAGAGAAGACATAGCTGAAAGCCTCATTAAGATCCAGGAAGATACAGAGACAGAAAGCAAGAGAGCAACCAGGAACATGTCAGAGGAGATTTCGGAGGCCGAAGCCCAGGAGGAAAAGCAGGATGGGTTGCCTGCCGCTCTGAGCGGCGGTCTCTCCACGCAGCCTCTGTCCCGCTTCAGGGTGAGGACTGCCTAGAGCAGGGACAGGGGGCCTCCCAGGTGGCTCAGTGATAAAGAATCTGCACTGGGATGACCTGGAGGGATAGTATGGGGAGGGAGGTGGGAGGCGGGTTCAGGATGGGGAACACCCGTGCACGCCCGTGGTGGATTCATATTGATGTGTGGCAGAACCAATACAATATTGTAAAGTAATTAGCCTCCAATTAAAAGAAATACATTTAAATTAAGAAAAAAAAAAAGAATCTGCATGCCAAGAGGGGGGCGCGGGTTCGATCCCTGGGTCAGAAAGATCTCCTGGAGAAGGAAATGGCAACCCACTCCAGTATTCTTGCCTGAGGAACCCCATGGACAGAAGAAGCTGACTTGGGCTACAGTCCATGGACTTGCAAAAGTGTCAGACACGACTTAGCAACTAAATAACCAGCAACAAAGAAGGGGCAGCCTGTGCCGCCCTGAGGCGCTTCTGAAGGGCTGTGACTGAGCCTGGCTTCGGGGCGTTTGTGTGTTCATGCACACATCACCGTGTGTTGAGTTGCGGGTTGTGGGAATCTTCTGTTTGGACAACAGGAAGGATGCTGGGACTCCCACCCTGGCTTTCTACCTCTGCCTAGCCCTGCCCTCTCGGCAGCCAGCGAATGGTGCTGATCTGGCTCCCCTCGCCTTTGTCATGTTAAATCCAGAAAAATGGGGAAGTGGAAGCAATCGGGTGGCAGGTTCAGGCTGTGTTCACAAGGGAGCTGGGGTGGGGCCTGCGGGGCTCCCTGCGCCCTTGCAGGGGGTCACGAATGGCTTCTTCTCTCCCTTGAGGCCCCCGTGTCAGTTCTCGGCCACAGAGGCTCTGCTGCCCTGGACTGGAGACTGGGCGCCTGCTTAGTTCACGTAGCAGCTCATACAGTGACCTTGAGCTTCTGATGGGTGTGAAGAGGTGGGAATGGGCGAGCCCTGCCGCCTGCAGAGAAGGAAACTGACTTCTTTCAAGTCTGGCTCTCATCAGTGCAGTCTGTGCCTTACAGGCAGCCAGGCCAGGGCTGCCCCCCCTACTGAGCGGCCCAGCAGGCTCTTCTCGGCCAAGTACTCAGTGGGGCCATCACTTACATCTTCCCATCATCTGTTTAATTCACAGATCCAGCGTTATTGCGTCCCTCTTTAGAACCTCTCTATGGCTTTGCATCACCCTTGAATTGGGGTCCAAGTTCTTCCTTGGATTTTCCCCAGCACTAGACCTGGAGGTGGCTGGGCTGCTCACTCCCACCCTCCCCCCCCCACCCCCCGACAACCACATGGGGCAGCCACAGACCCCCTCCCTAGATCTCGGCCGGCTGGACCTGGGGTGGACCTAACTCAGCGGCAGGGAACCCAAGGCATAAGGGACTAGAAAAAAGGTAGAGAGGCCACATCCATGCTCAGTCATGTCCGACTCTTTGGGACCCCACAGACTGCAGCCCGCCAGGCTCCTCCGTCCATAGGATTCTCCAGGCAAGAATACTGGAGTAGGTTGCCATGCCCACCTCCAGGGGATCTTCCAAACCCAGGGATCAAACTTACATCTTTTGGGTCTCCTGCATCGGCGGGTGGGTTATTTACCACTGTATCACCCGGGAAGCCAGGGCACTAGAGAGCGTGAAAGAGGCCAGGAAAATGAGGCAGAATCAGAGTCTGAAGGGGTCACGCGAGCACAGGCAAGGAGGAAGTGGAGTGCAGGTCGGAGGCTCCAGCGGCCCCAGGGCTCTGCTAGGGGATCCCCAGAGAGCTCCAGCTCCCCGGCGAGACCACCCGTCTCCCGTGTTTCCTACCAACGACGCCCCCATCGGTGGAGGGAGAGACCCAACAAGGCAACACTGAATATGCGACCCCGCTTGTTTGCACCCTTGTTTCCCCACTCACTCCTTTCGTGCGGGCGTGCATCTGAAGTCGCTTCAGTTGTGTCCGACTCTGTGACCCTATGGACTATAGCCCGCCAGGTTCCTGTGTCCATGGGATTTTCTAGGCAAGAATACTGGAGTGGGTTGGATGCCCTCCTCCAGGGGGTCTTCCCAGCCCAGGGATGGAACCGCGTCTCTTTAGTCTCCCTCGTTGGCAGGCAGGTTCTCTGCCACTAGTGCCACCGGGGAAGCCGTCCTTTCATCCAGTTTTGCACTAATGCCTTCGCCATGGAGGCCTGCGTTCTTTGAACACACCATGCTCTTTAGCATTGTGCTATTCCCCTTGCCTGGAACGCCCCCTCCCAGCTGTTCCCAGGACACTCATCCCTCAGACGGCCTCTGCTGGGAGTTTCCCGACACCCCCTGCCTCATCTGCAAAGTCAGTCCCTCCTTTGCCTGCCCCACAAGCCCCTGCAGTTGCCCTGGGGTTCTTGGTCCCGGTCTGTCTTCCCCTTTGGACAGAGAACTTGCTGGGGGCCGAGACCGTGTCTTTCATCTCAGCATCCCCAGCTCCTGGCAGGCAGACAGCATTACAACCATGTTGAACAAATGAATAGCTTCAAAAGTTCCTGCACAGACATAGGGATCGTGAGGGGAAGACCAGTTTTGGGGCGGGCTGGGGACAGACAATGAGTGGGGTTGAATTGGGGTTGTCTGTGGACTTGGACACAGGGGTGCCCAGGACAAAAAGGGCATCTGGGCCTGGAGCTTGGGAGAAGGAATAGAGAGGGAAGATAGGGAAGCTGGGCGGGGATGGACTTACAGAGGACAGACTCCCCCTTCACCGGGTACCTGAGCTGGGAGTTTCCCACTGGCCCTTCTGTGGAGGATAGGATGCTCAAGATCAGGGTATCTGTGCTGTTTGGAACATCTTTCTCCCTCTCCAGTTCCCAGGTTTCAGAGATGACTGTTTTCCTCATTAATGAGCATGCACACCAGCCACTGAGGTTTTCTTCGGATCACCCTCTGCCGGGTAGCCAGCATCCCTGTCTCTCCTTCCATGGGGGTGGGTACCACCAGCGGGAGATGTGTCAGCCTCACTGCAAAGCATGATGGAGCTGTGGAAACCCATGCCAGCAGGGGCCTCATAGGGTAGGGGAGACCCAGGGGGCAAGGCTGGAGCCAGGTTAGAGGATGGGTCTCTTTGGTACCTGAGCCCTTGGGAGGAGAAGCCACCGTTTATTCAGCGCCTTCTATGTACCAAGAGTGGCGGCAGGCATGAGACAGGTGCGATCTTCATGACATTGTTTCTGGCAGGGAGTTTCCTCTGTTTCACAGAAGGAAACATACTCAGAGAGTACAGAACTTCCTGTGATAACATAGCATGGAGTCACAGAGCCAGCGTTCAAACCCAGGCCTCTGGGTCGCCATAGTCCATGGCCTCCTGGAAAGTCACTGGGAGGGGATGATTCACAGGACTGGGCATGCTTGCCAC
This sequence comes from Ovis aries, assembly GCF_016772045.2. Classification (NCBI taxonomy): domain Eukaryota; kingdom Metazoa; phylum Chordata; class Mammalia; order Artiodactyla; family Bovidae; genus Ovis; species Ovis aries. The sequence continues at coordinate 15,258,037 of NC_056064.1, forward strand.
GCAGTTTGGGTCTTCCTGGGAGCAGCGGCTGCAGGGTACCGGGCACCCTGTGTCATCACGCCTGCTCGGCCTTCCTCCTGTGGTCATCACCAGGACTGCGATCCAGTTATTTCCAGCTGTCTCCGCCTACATGGTAGGATCGCATTGCCCGGTGTCCTCGCATGGGGCTCTACAGTCCTTCTGACTCCCGACTTGTGAGCAGAACTGACATCTGTCACTTCCAGGCCAAGCACTTAATTGCCAAAGTGAGACCCAGAGCTCTCTTGTCCTTCAAGTAGTGAGTGGCGACAGGATACTCCATTAGTCTGGATCCAGTGACGACCAGGAGCAGAGCTCCCTGCTGCCTACTGATGGATATTAGTGTGAGCAAGAAATACTCTGGTTTCAACCACTGAGATTTTGGGCTATTTGTTGCTACAGTGTAACGTGACCCATCCTGCCTGAGACCCATCTTTCCCTCATTGCTGTAGAAACGCCTGTAGGCCAGTTTGCCTCTAAGGCACCCGTCAGGCCCAGGACATTGCTCCATAAACACTTCTTAAGAAGGATGCCAGTGTATGTGGGCATTCCCACCAGAGTTAACTTGAGACCTTGAACTTGAGAGCCTAGGTTTCTGGGAGCTAACTAGCTCCCCGGTGCTGCCATCAGTATCTGTAGATGGTTCCACAGTTTACAAAGGCCATTTGTGCTCATGAATGTGCTTGTTCTATCCGAGGGAGACACAGCCATCCGCATTCCACAGATGGCAAACTGGGTGCCAGAGAGGTGTGGGAACGTGGCCCGGCCTTGGATTACTTGAGTCACAGACCTGGGAGTGGAGTCTAGGCTCTTGGTTCCAGTCCCGTTGGGTTTCTCATGCCTTGGACCAGGGGCAAGGCTGAGACTCCTAGGAAAGAATGCAATCCAGAAAAGAGGTCCTAGCAGCCAGTGAGAAAGGGCCCTGCAGATGGAGAGAGCAGGAGTCACAGAAAGAAGGGTCACTTAAGGGGCCTGCCGTTCACGTGGAGGGCGGCTGGGGAGTAAGTGGACCAAGAGGGCAGGCAGGGCCTACTCAGCTCTGCAGTGACTCTGAGACAGCCTCCTGCTTAACCCTTACTGGGTAGCTTGGGGCAAGTTACTCAACAATTTTATGCCTCAGTTTCCACAACTGCAAAGTGGAGATAATAACAGGGCTTCTCTCCTATGCTTGTTACGAGGATTGAATGAGATAGTATATAATGAAAGTACTTAGAATAATACCTGGCTTTCATAAACGCAAAATACGTATCTACTGTTATATTACCATCAGCAGCAACATCCCTACCACCATCTCTGTCATCATTCTTTGACTTGAGACAAGTCATTTCCACTCTCTGGTCCTTAACTTCCTTATTTATGAATAGGGGCAGTAATTATATATGCAGACTCTGTGACGATTATAGATAGAGTTTTCTGAGTGTTCACCACGTGTTGGGTACCATTCTAGGTTCATGAATTTGTTGAATTATTACACGCCCCCCACCCCGCCCCAGCCAAGACCAGCTCATAAACGGCACAGGTGGGATTCTAACCCTTGCTGACTGATTCCAGAGTGAGTCTTTTAACCATTATCCTATAAACATTATGGGACTTCCCTGGTGGCTCAAATCATAAAGAATCCACCTCCAATGCAGGAGACACAGGTTCAATCCCTGGGTCGGGAATATCCCCTGGAGAAGGGAATGACTACCCAGTCCGGTATTCTTGCCTGGGGAATTTCATGTTCAGAGGAGTCTGGCAGGCTACAGTCCATGGGATCACAAAACGTCAGACACGACTGAGTGGCTAACAATTTCGCTCTCACTAAATAAACATATTTGCAGTATAAAGCCTTTCAGGGAGTGGCGAGTCACCTGGGCAAGACAGCATGTGATGCTGCAGGACACATCTAGGGCTTTTGATAAATAAACTGTGCTTGTGGTTATGTCAAAGATGCGTGAGCCCTTCAGTGTTCAATACCTCTGTGTGTGTGCCTGTACTTCTGTGTATAAGTGACACGCTATGCAAAGTGTACTTTGATCCCTGGGAGGGATCATGTATATGTTCTGTGTATGTGGCTGGTCCTCCTGTGATATTGTTTCATCTGTGATGACTAAGGGGCTTCCCAGCTGGTGCTAGTGGTAAAGAACCTCCCTGCCAATGCAAGAGATGTAAGAGACCTGGGTTTGGTTGCTGACTTTGGAAGATCCCTTGGAGAAGGGAATGGTAACCCAGTCCAGTATTTTGCCTGGAGAATCCTATGGACAGAGGGGCCTGGAGGGCTATAGTCCATGGGGTTGCAAAGAGCAGAACATGATTGAAGTGACTTATCATGCACACATGATGACTGATCTCCGTGTGTTTAAGTCACAGGAACATTTGTGGGCACGATGCCTAATGAACCGAGTGTGTGTATGTATTATTGTATGAACTGTGTGGGCCACCGTGGATGTGTTTGTAATGATATGGGAACTATGTGGTTTGGTTGTGTGTGATATAGTGGGGCTGGTGTGAGTGTGTGTGTGTGTGTGTGTATAATCACATCTCCGTGTGCAGGGTGCTGGTGAGTGCAGGTGTGTGTGCCAGTGGGCTGAGTGCCCTGTGTGTGTCTCTGAGAGCCAGAAGGCCGGTGCAGCGTGGGCTGGGGGAGCTGTGTGTTCGAGGGTTTAAACAGGCTTCCCGGCTGGCCTAGATCCAGCTCTCCCCTCCCAGCCTCTGCAAACACAGCCTAGCAGACGGGCTGAGTTTTTATACTCATGGAAACAGCCCTCTAAATATTTACCCACCAGCCTGGTGGAATGGCCTGCTTCCCTTCGCTGCCTCCCCTCCACAAGCGTAACCCCGTGTGTAAGCTCAGCTCTCCCGCCTCTCGCCCCTGCCCTGCCCTGGGGCTGAGCCTTGTGAGTGGCCCCCACTGCCCCCCAGGAGGTAAGGAGGAGGGAATAGAAAGACTGAGAGCAACCCAGTTCTAAGTCTGGGTTGACTCTAACCCCTCTGTGCACCCCTCATATCTGCTTTCACATCCACTCAAATAAATAGAGGTGCTCTTGCACACACTCCTGGGTGTTCAGAGTTCTGCTCTCCTGACTCTCGCTCCAGGACCCCTAACTCATAGCCTCTATACTCACTGTATAGAGTGAGGCCCTCCACCCTCACTCTACTTTAATCCTCACTATGTCCCCAACTCACCCCATTCCCATTGCTTCAGTTCAGTTCAGTCTCTCAGTGGTGTCCGACTCTTTGTGACCCCATGAATTGCAGCACGCCAGGCCTCCCTGTTCATTACCATCTCCCAGAGTTCACTCAGACTCACATCCATCGAGTCAGTGATGCTATCCAGCCATCTCATCCTTGGTCGTCCCCTTCTCCTCCTGCCCCCAATCCCTCCCAGCATCAGAGTCTTTTCCAATGAGTCAACTCTTCGCATGAGGTGGCCAAAGTACTGGAGTTTCAGCTTTTGCATCATTCCTTCCAAAGAAATCCCAGGGCTGATCTCCTTCAGAATGTACTGGTTGGATCTCCTTGCAGTCCAAGGGACTCTCAAGAGTCTTCTCCAGCACCACAGTTCAAAAGCATCAATTCTTCGCTTCAGGCCCCTCCTATTCTGCCTTCATCAGTTCCAGGAGCTACTTCACATCATCTTGCCCAGCCTCTCTACACCCCACCTGACCCTGACCCAGAACCTCTTCCTCTGGGCCTGGAAGTCCTGTGTGAGCAACATGAAACTCTGTCCATGGTCCTGAACCATCACCACCACCACCACCACCCCCCCCCCCCCACCCCCCATCCAGAAGGCAATTCTCTTTTATCAGTCTTGGGTCATTGGTGGGAACTCTTATCCAAAAGTTTCCAGAAATTCTGAACTGAGTGAAGAGTCAGTAGTAGGAGAAATAAGATTGAGTATACATTCATGTGTACACACAGACAGTCTCAGAGATAAAAGAGAGACAAAATAGAGACACATAGGGAAAGAGAGGCAGAGAAGACACAGAGAGAGAGAGAGAGAGAGAGAGGTGGATGGGAGAAGCCACTGGAAATTCAGAAATGCTGAGAGATTTCCAGAGAGGGGGGGAAAAATGGCATTTGTTTTGACATCACTTTCAAACAATCCTACTTACTAAGAAGGCATATTATTTTCCTCTGGGAAGTTGGGGGAGTACATGCCCCCTGATTCTATCTGCTGAAACAACAACTAATTAAGGGCAACCCTCAGATGTTGCCACATCCTGCCAGGGCTGATTCATTTCAAAGGAGAGGCTGGTGGGATCTCCTGCCTGCATTTAGATCGGCGATGGGACCCCAGTGCCCTCCTTAATCCAGGGCTGGCATTCTGGCAGGCCACTGTCTTCCAGTGCCATCCAGGTTGGCTAATACCCCACCTGCCCTGGCCGAGTCGGGTCTTTAAGGTCAAGCGTCACCTGGAAGAGACAGCCGGGGAAACAGGCAGACCCCCTGCTGGCTGCCTGACTGGGTTGACATCAAGGTATGTCACTTGGCTCCTGTTTCCTTCCCCTGTCCAACTGTGCTGGCTTTCCCAGCCTTGCAGGCGGTTTCGGGGGTCACTTTCCTCTTTCCTTAATTATCAGGCATCTGTTTGGTTCTGGGCACTCTGCCAGGCATAGGGATCATACTCAAGTCTCCCAATCACCTTGGGAGATCATGGTTATCCCCATTTTGCAGATGAGGCAACTGAGGTACAGAGAAGTAATTTGTTCAAAGTCTTAGAGCTGGTAAATGGCTCAGCCAGGAGTCAGACAGCCTCTTTGAAAATGCGCCCCCTTGAGGTCTGGTGTGCAACATCTTCCCCTGGCAACTCCCCAAGAGTGGCACTGGTGGTTGTGAATTCCAAAGTCAGCAATCTTGGAGGTGGCCCTCGGGGTTCCCACGCGTTCTGGGGTTCCCACGTGTTCTGGCAGCACCCAGCTGGGGCCTCCTCAGTCTGGCAGCTCCTTCTTGGGTCCTGAGCGGGGGTCCCCAGGGGGATTCAAGTCAGGAAAGGGAGATGGCAGCAGCAACACAATCTGGGCAGGCTGAGTGGGTTCAACCAACCTCGAAATGCCATGGCCGCTGGCTGCAGGCGCGGGTGCCCCTGCCCACCGCGGCAGAGCCTGCTTGGCAGGGCGGGAGCCCGGCTAATGGCCATGTTTATAGCTCAAAGCATTATTAGCTCTTAGGAGCACACGGCCCTCGCTTGTTGTCAACAGCTGAGCTTATTGATTGAGTGACTTGATGTTTTTGCTTATTAAGTGCCCAGAGTGTCGGCAGATTGGGGCCAGCCTTGGCTGGGGGGAGGAGTATGTGAGTGGAGGGAGGCTATTTGTGCAGACACTTCTGCCCTGCTCATTTGTGCAGACACATGTCTTGGGGTGATGGGTGCATGTGTGTGCCTGCAAGCTCGTGATTCTGAAGATGTTTTATAGGTGAAGGAGCCTTGGTTTCTGCACCCAGCAGTCACAATGCTGCCCTGGGGGTACTGGCATTTGGATTTGGGAGGCCTGAAACTTTGAATCCAGGCCTTATCTTTCCAATAGCTGTGAGCCCAGCCAAATCCCTTACCGGCTCTGAGCCTTGGCTTCCTTATCTGGAAAATGGGGATTAAAATAATACCAGCTCTGCCTACCTTTGAGACGGAGAGTTAATGAGATAGAGCGGTTTGTAAACTGTAAAGTGCTGCACACAGGCCTGCGAGTGTAGCTATTATAACTATTGGGAGCTGAGCTGTGATGCCATAATCAGTTTTAGGTTTGGGAGACAGGTTCATGCAGTGGAAAATGAACTAGAAGGGGGACCTTAGGGAACTGTTGGGAACCCCAGTTCTGAGGGAGCTGGACCAGTCTTTGTAGCTGATATTTTAGGAGGTCAGAGCAACTGGACACTAGAAGACCTGACTTCCAGGTCAGGTTCTGGCATCAAGGTGGTGTGCAACCTCAAGAAAGTCATTTTCCTTCTCTGGGCTTTTCTGTTTATTTATCACAAGAGGGGCTCTAAGCTCAGCGGTCCCTAAGGCCATTTTCAGCTCTGCCTGTTTATATAAATAGGAGTCACTAAGTCTTTTCCACACATGTGTGCAGACATTTGTGAAATTCACAACTCTTTGTGTTCAACATACCCTGTGTAAGTTTCACTGTGCATATCCACAGGGGGCAAATACGCCTGAGCTAGTGTGTGTGTTGGCAAGTTAGCAGCTCCCCCTGACCCCGGGTGCCTGGACACACAGGTGCCAGCCCATTTGCTCCTTGTTAAGGCAGAGGGGTTGGAAAACCAGCTGCCTCCCTGGACTCCAATTGCTAATGGGGAAAGCCCATTTTAATCGCTGATAACAAGATGGGTCCATTAAAAGAACAAATTAACTGCAAATCCAAAGATTACTTTTGTTCTGCTGGTGAAGAGCTGTGGAATGCCAGCTCCATTTGTTAAATGAGCACTCTAGCCCCTGGTTTCCCCAGGCGTGGCTGCTGTCAGGACAAGCCTGACTGGCTGTCCTCAACCCCCCTTTCTCTTCCTAGGAAGGGGCTTCCTGTCCCCATCCAAAGCCCTGTGCAAAGCTTCTCCTCCATGAACACCTTCCTCATCCTCCGCCCCTGGCTGGAGGAAGCCCAGAAACCCTCCCTCCTTGTAGCATTCCAGGGCTTGGCTGAACAGAGGAGGGTGAGGCTGGCTTTCTCCGACACATATTTCAGCTCTGCTTGGTTTCCCCTTTTGATTCTGGTCTCCATTAGGGCAGCACCTTTTTTGTGGATCACTTGGTTGTCACAAGTGGTCAGTGTGTTTTGAAGAACCTACTGAGTGCCAGGGGCTTTCCAAGTGGTTCAGTGGGTAAAGAATCCACCTGCAATGCAGGAGATGAAGAAGACATGGGTTAGACATCTGGGTTGGGAAGATCCTCTGGAGGAGGACATGGCAACCCACTCCAGTATTCTTGCCTGGAGAATTGCATGGACAGAGGAGCCTGGCGGGACTACAGTTCCCGGGGTTGCAAAGAGTCGGACATGACTGAAGCAGCTGAGCATGCGTGCATGAATGCCAGGTGGTGTGTGGGGCCCAGGCTCTGCCCTAAAAGAAGGGCAAGCAGAAGTGAACCTCTTTGTGCTGTGCAGAGGGCCCTGTGAAGTAGTAGGAAAGCTGAGTAGAAGTGACAGGTCCTGCTTGGGGAGGCCACAGACAAAACGGTGTCTGAGCAGCATCTTGAAGTATCGAGGGAGTTTTTAGGTGGTAAAGGCCTCTATGTAGATGGACCAGAATGAGCATGAGTGGTATAGACTTTACTTAGAAGTAGAAGCTGCCAGAGCGCCTGTACACAATAGATGCTCAGTTAATGTTTATGGGGAAATAGAGTGTTTATTAAGTGTCTATTATGGACTAGGCATTTGGGGATTCCCTGGTGGCTCAGCAGCAAAGAATCAGCCTGCATTGCAGGAGTACCAAGAAATAAGAATTCAATCCCTGGGTGGGGAAGATTCCCTGGAGGAGGAAATGGCAACCCACTCCACTGTTCTTGCAAGGAAAATCCTGTGGATGGAGGAGCGGGGTGGGCTACAGTCCATGAGGTCACAAAGAGTTGGACACGACTGAGTGATACACACATACACACATGGACCAGGCATGAGCAGGTGCTGAGACAGTAGCCTCAGTTTTCTCATCTGTGAAATGGGAATCATAATGCTATTCACCTCCCAAGAAGAGAAGATAACACCTGTGCCTCTGTGTCTGTTGTTTCTCCTGACTGGAATGCCCTTTCTACGACCTCATTACAGAAAATGCTCACTCATCCCTCAACGCTCTGCTAAATGTACTCTGCCTGGGGAAGTTTCCAGCAAGTCTCCCTGGGGAGGAGGAGTCCCTGCCTCTCTGGGTTCCTGTGCATTTCCTCAACTGGAAGAGGCCATTGATTGTGAGACGCACCATCGATTTCATAATAGCTTGTGGGAGTGGGGGGAAGAAACCCTGCTTTAAGTACGCATATCTACATTTCAGAATTGGGCAGATGTTTTTAAGACTTGCCTTTTAGAAAGACGGACACACAGTAGGTGCTTCTCTCGTGGCCTGAGGACCACAAGGATTGACTTCATTCATTTATTCATTCAATCCATCCGTCAAGATTTATGGAATCTGTTCTAGGTATTGAGTTGAAGCAATGAACAAAAACAAAATCTCATGCGGCTTGTATTCCATTGGGAGAAACAAAATGTAAACAAACAACCTAATAAAAACCTAAACCTAAGTCACTGAAGGTGAAGGTCATAGTCAGAGTTTCGATGATATGTAAGGCAGGGTGAGGCTTCCTCAAACAAAAAATTTGTGAGGTTGCTCAGTAGCGTCCAACTCTTTGCAACCCCACGGACTGTAGCCTGCCAGGTTCCTCTGTCCATGGGATTTTCCAGGCAAGAATCCTCACTCGCTCAGTGGTAAAGAATCTGCCTGAGATTCAGGAGACGCATGAGACTTGGGTTCGATCCCTGGGTTGGGAAGATCCCCTGGCAGAGGAAATGGCAGTCTGCTCCAGTATTCTTGCCTGGGAAATCCCACGGACAGAGGAGGCTGGCGGGCTGCAGTCCTAAGTGTCTCAAAGAGTCAGAGACATGTATACACAAGGCAGGACGGAGGAGGGAAAGGCACTGGGGGTGGCTTTTAGCTAGGGTGATCAGGGAAGCCCTGTCGAGGTGGGGGCATTTATGTAAGGACTTGAATGGAGGGAGGGAGGGGAGCATTTCAGGCAGAGGGCACAGCGAATGCTAAGGCCTTGTGGTTTTACTGTTCTTGGCCTGTTTGAAGGAAAGTGTGTGGTGGTGGGGGGGGGGGGGGCGCGACCTGAAGGAGAGACAGTCCTGGCCCATGAGGTCAGCGTGGTAGACAAGCCCCCGAACCCCCAAGACCCCCAGGAAGGCTTCGACTTTTGATCCAAGTGTGATGTGTTTGCAAGTAGGAAGGTTCTGCACCTCAGGGCAATCAGATTGTCTGTTCTCTGGGGGCAGAGCTCAGCATACAATAAAGGGTTGCTGAATGAATACTGGATGGCTTGCCAGTAGTCCCCTCCCTGGGCTGATGGGTCTGGGTGGGGTCTCTGGGGCTGAAGGGAGTACGGGTGAGGCCAGAGGCAGCGAGGGGGACCCTGGCAGGAAGGACTCACTTGCTGAAATGCACCCGTCTCCAGGGTGCTGAGCCAGGGGAGGAGGGGCCGTTCCCACTGGCGGCCAGTCACCTCTGCACCCTCCATGGTGTTTAGAGGCACCTCTGGAATGGATCAGGCCAAACCTTTGTTTCAAAAATAATGATGGAAGCAGGAAGCTGGTACTTAACTGTGGTGCTTTGGGTCCTCAAAGGCCTTTCAGGTGCATCTTCTTATTCAATTCTTATCTCCAACTCATCTGGTTCTCTTTTCACAGCTGAGGAAACTGAGGCTCAGAGAGTGCCAGGCAGATACTCAGCACCCGGAACAATCTCTGTAGACCGTCTCTGCCTGGAGTCAGGATGCCTGGACTCTGTTCCCAGCCCTCCCACCAACTCCCTGGCTGACCTTGGGCGAATCCCTGCCCTCCCAGGCTTGGTTTCTGAGGCTGCCAAACGAAAGGGTTGATGGGAGATGTTTCTCAGAGGCCGGCTCCAGCTTAGACACTGTAGGATTCACAACTTGACCTCCCAGGGGAGGCCCTGGGCCTGTCACTGCAGCAAACTGTATTGAAGGCAGACCTATGGAAGGACAGACATCTCCTTTAGAAATGGCAGGCTCGGTGGCAAGTGGCCCCTAGGGTTCTGGACTTGGCCTCTGTTTCACAAAGGTCAGCGTAAGTCTTTCCCGGGGTGGTGGGTGGCGGGCTTTCTCGGTCTGGGCGGCTCTGGTGTGTTCTGCCCATCTTCCCTGTACAGCTGTGGACGCTGGGATGAGTGGTTATTTTCTCCCCAAAAGGTGTCTGCAATAGACCCAGGGCCTCTGTGAGGCATGCATGCTTCCGTCCTCAGCAGTGCGTCCGTCCGCCCAGCCACCCAAGACGCCTGCGCATCCCCCTGCCTCCGCGCCTTTCTCCCACATTCAGTTGCCATGGCTCTTCGGCCCCTATCTTTGACCCTTCCCAGTGGACACGTCCCGGTCCCTCCATCTCCTCGGGGCTGCCTGGTCCAGGCCATTGTGTTCCCTGCCAGGATCTTGGTGCGGCAGCCTCCTGTAACTGCTCTGCCTGGCCCCAGGCTCCCTCACCTCGAATCCATTTTCCACGCTGCAGCCAGAGTGAGCTTTCCAAACTGCAATTCTGGTCCTGTCCTTGGCCGGGCTTAAAACCCTTCAATAACTTCCCTTTGCCCTCAGGATAAAGTCCAGACTCTTTACCTTGCTCACGCATTGCCTTGCTATCTGGCCCCTGCCCACGTCCACCCACCCCCGTCCCTCCCTGCCTCCCTCCCTGCTCATTTTCCAGCCCTAATTCTGTTCTCCAGCTCACAGAACTTTCCTCAGTTTTCTAAACTTGCCACATCCTCTCTCGCTCCCCTGCCCCTGCACATGCTGTTTCTTTTGTCTGGAACCCCAGGCTCAGGTCAGTGTCAACTTCCAACCCTGCCCTCTCCCCTCAAACTTAGCACTGAATTGCCCTCAGGACTCAGCTTTCTCCTGGTGCATGGCGTGCACACGCTCAGTCACTCAGCCGTGTCCGACTCTTTGTGACCCATGGACTGTATCCCAGCAGGCTCCTCTGTCAGGGGGATTTTCCAGGCAAGAGTCCTGGAGAAGGTTGTCATTTCCTCCTCCAGGGGATCTTCCAGACCCCAGGATCAAACCCATGCCTCTTGCGACTCCAGCATTGGCAGGCAGATCCTTTGCCACCAATGCCAGCTGGGAAGCCCCTTCCTCCTGGAAGCCCTTGTTGATCCCGCCCTTTATCCTTTTGGGCACTCTCTTTAGTGCACATCAAAACAGACCAAAATCATCTGTCGGTTTTCCGTTCGTTCCCCTTGGCAGTGAGCTCCTAGACAGCAGAAATCTTGCTTCTCTGCATCCCAGCGGTGCTGTAGACGCGATAGATATTTGCAGGGGGAAAACCCAAGGCAATTAATAAAAGGATGGGAAGCTCTCACTCGCCTTCACCCATCCATTTGTTTATTCTGCAAATATTTGCTGATTGTCTGTTAGATGCCAGGGGCCTGGGGAAGCAGAACTGTGTATGACAAGCAAGGTCCTGCTGTGGGGAGCTGGTGTGCCTGCAGGCAGGGAGATGAATATTGTCTCTTTTCAGCTCTGAGGTTTGGGAACTTAGCTATTATCTCTGCCTGGACCATTGAAGAAATGCTTTCGGGTAAGAAAGCCACACACAGACGAGGTTTGGGGCTGATGCTGCAGCGAGACCTGGACCTGCCAATTTCCTTGCTGCGCCTTCCTTTCCCGCTGAGGGCATCCTGTCCATGAGGGGAGGCTGCACCCCTTCTCCTGGCCCCACCCTTCTTTTTCCAGCCCCTCTTCTCCCTCCTTCTTCCAACCAGGCAGCTTAACTTAGGCCTCCCAGTTGGGCTTTTAATTTGGATTTATTGCTGGCTGAGATTGTATGTTAAACAAACTCCAGGCAATTATTAAAAACATGATTATCATGGTTTATTGTCTCGCTAGGTCCGAGGCGGTTGTTTGGTGCTGAGAGCTGGCCAAGACTCTCTGATAGCAGTGAAGACCCCCAGAGAGGGTCTGCTCTGATTTCTGGACTTGTCACACCTCCTAAGGGAGGAGGGGGCAGTAGGGATGGAGGAATACTTCTGAAGGAGGACAGAGACCTGGGGAGGGGTGGTGATGTGGTGGAAAGAGCACTAACCCAGCGCCTGGGAGGCCTTGGATCAGTTTGACCCGTGGCTTCTTTGGGCTTCAGCATCTTCTGTAAACTGGAGAATTGAACCAGATGACCCAGTGCTCTGAGGGCTAAAGTCCAAGTATCTACTGAGGCTGGAGGAACTTCACTTTGTTCCACAGCAAGACTCAAACCAGGGCACTGACAAGGCACACACAATCCAGAATATTCCATCATGAGAAATGGATGAAGATCCGCCCAACCTAGTTATGCTGACCCAGGAAATGGTCCTCCCATGTCAGGCAGGCTGTCTGCTCGCTGCAAGGTCATCTCTGGTTTGGGAGGGGCACAGCCTTGTGAAAATGTTATCAAGGTGAGGCCGGTGGAGAAGGAGAAGGCTCCCAGCCTGTGAGCCAGGACCCTGGGCTCTATCTAGTCTCAACTCTGCCCTTGACTGGTCAGTGGCCTTGGGCAAGTCATTTGTCCACTTGGCCTCAGTTTTGTCATCTGTAAAATGAAGGGGTAGATTGTTTAAGGATTTTTGACATTTGCAATGATTTGCAAGCTTTAAAATACTAAAGGTGCTCTTTTTTTCTAAAGAGAATCTTCTGTAGAAACGAAAGATTGAAGGGAGAAGAAAGAGGGAGCTTGGAAACCAGTGGCAGAGAGCCTGACCCATGGCTTCTCTCTTACCCGGACATCTGCTCTTTGCAGATGACTCTCAAATGCCTTCCTTTATAGTCAACTAGGAAGGCTTCCCTGGTGGCTCAGACAGTAAAAAATCTGCCTGCCAATGCAAGAGAAAGGGGTTCAATCCCTGTGTTGAGAAGATCCCTGGAGAGGAAAAATGGCAACCCACTCCAGTATTCTTGCCTGGAGAATCCTGTGGACAGAGGAGCCTGGCGGGTACAGTCCCTGGGGTTGCAAAGAGCTGAACACAACTGAGCGACAAAGCACGTACACGCAGAGTCAGCTGGGACGCTGCCCACTTGTCTTCCGCAGAGAGTTGGGTCCTGCCCCTGCCCCGTGGATCCTCACCGCCTGCTGTAAACCAGGGGGCAGAGAGAGGTGCTTCCACTCTAAGGACAAGACAGTCCACATGTTGGAGGGAGGGTGCCCAGAGCCCAGGTGGAATACCCTTGGGGGGCCAGGGCCCCTCCTCTGTCTCAGCCCCGTTCCACCGAGTCAGCAAGCCAGGGCCGGCCGAGCCCCAGAGCAGCTCCAGGGACCTAGGCACCTGCCCAGCCTGCCGGCCCCTGCCTCCTGTCAAATTTCACCTCGACTTGGCTCTGCAGGCAAATGCTTGGGCCAATCCCAAGGCTGATGAATCTTTGATGAATTCTGAGTAAAGGCATTTTTAAAAATTTAGAAAGGTAGGGAGGTGTTGGGACGTGGGAAGGCGAGATGAATCTGTTCCCCTCCAGTCCCTTCTCCCCTTGTTGATTGGCTAACGAGCCCCGAGCCTGGGAGTGTGTTGCCCGGGGGAGGGCAGGACCCAGTCAAGCCACCCAGACCAAGAGAACCGGCAAAACAAGGCCAGCACCCTGGAGAAGGCTTCCCTCAGCCTTTCTCGTTGAGAAGAGGTAATTTTTAGAACCAAGGATGTTAGAGATGGGAAAAAGCTCAGAAATAACCAACTGAGTCCAGCTGCCTGCGCTGAATGGAGGTAGGAAATGGAGTCTCAGAGAAGAGTGTTACATGCCCACATCAAGCCTAAAGTGGTCAAGGCAGGCCTGGAACTCAGACCCCCGTCTCCCAGTGCTGAGCCCACAGGATACCTCTGGACGCAAGTGCCTGAGACAGGCTTTCTTGATCCCCATTCAGAGTTTTGCATTTCAGTCCTTCCTTGTCCCAGCAGAGCCATCTTCAGGATGTGTGGGATCCAGGAGACAGCTTGGTCATTCATCAATGAGAGCTGGAAGGGCAGAGACTTAGAGACGAGGGAATAGACTGAGACACCCCTGCTGCTGATAACTGATCAAACCAACTCTTGTCCCTTCAGTCCTTAAGACTTGGAGGAACTGAGTCTCTGTTCCCCTGCTCTGTGTATCCCCGAACCCTTCAGGTCACGTTTCTGTGGCATAATTTCCTCTTTGCATCTCCTTGCAGTAGCTCAGAGGCCCGTTCTTGCCTAGATGAATCCACATCCAGACCAGTTCAGAGTCTTTCCAGTTAGCAGCTGGATAGATAGGTGCTGGCATGGAGTCACTGCTCTGGGTTCCAGTTCTGGCTCTAGCACTCCCTAGCTGGGTGACTGTAGATGGGTTTCTGAAATCCTCTGAGCAATTTTCCCTGAGGATTAAATGAGACAACATGGCTGAAAGCCTAGCATGGTAAAGGCATCCCCTGAGTTCTACACATATTGGTGATCTTCTTTTCACATTCTAAAATCTGATCTCCAAGCCCTAAGGAAGTCAGGACATTTCCCACATCTTTCTTCCCCATCCTCCTTGGATGCCCACCCTGCTTGATGTCCTTAGAAATCTCCCTAGCCTGAAGGCATAGAGGGTTGCCATGCTGCAGAGCTTTGGGGAGAGGGGTTGCCGTTTGTATTATTGAGCATGAAAATGGCACCCCCTGGAGGTGTGCACAATCTCTGTGACTCTGTGTGACGCTGCCATTGGCAGCGAGGCGAGGATGGAAAATCTATATCCTCGAGTTCTCAGATGGAGAACCCTATGGGTTTATTTTTCCCCTGCTGAAGTTCCATTCCCTTCTCTTGGCAGTGATACCTGTTATCTTGTCTGGCTCGCTGTGAATTTTGAACTTTACTCCCAGAACTGAGATTTCAACTTGATTCCCATAATTTAGACTTCAGCTTTCAGAACAGCTTCTCCCTTCACCGATGTGTCCTGCTTTGATTTCCAAGCACGTAAGATTCTAGAGACACATTTTTTTGGGGTCTATTTCAATTGCACATTCATAGGGCTTGTAAATATAAAGGGGGCCCGTAATCCGAGAGATGCTGGGTATTGGCTTCAAAAACAATACATTTTGTATCAGAACCTGAAGAATAAACCCCTAAATTGAGCACCTGGGTTTGTACCCTGCAAGTCTTCAGACCCAAAGCAAGATTCTACATGTGCATCAAGGGGGCACCAGGGGGGTCACAGTGTATGAAACACAGATGCACGCATGCGTGCTAAGCTGCTTCAGTCGTGTCCGACTCTTTGCAACCCTATAGACCATAGCCTGCCAGGCTCCTCTGTCCATGGGATTCTCTAGGCAAGAATACTGGAGTGGGTTGCCATTTCCTCCTCCAGGGGATCTTCCTGAGTCAGGGGTCAAACCGGTATCTCTTGTGTCTCCTGCACTGGCAGGCGGGTTATTTACCTCTAGCACCACCTGGGAAGCCCCATGAAACACAGAGCCTGGTTTTATACTCATATTTATATTTGGAAGCCTACCTCTTCTACCCCAGCTGTGTGACCTTGGATGAGTCACAAACCTCTCTGAGTCTCAACTTCCTCTTCAGCAAAGTGAAGGTAATAATACCTACCCATCTCGCAGTGCTGGAGGACAGTGACTTGAGATGATGTTTGTGAAATGACTGCTCTTGTCGGCACCCTGAGATGTCAGTTCCTGCCCTGGCCCCCATTCCTGCCTGCATCACAGAAGAGAAAGTAAGACGCTCAGAGGGGTCAAGACGTATTTGCCCCAAATCACTCAGACAGTTGGGCTTCATGCTCACACTTCCCTGACTCTGAAGATCACGGTTCATCTCGCAGCCTAGCTTTATCGTAAGCACTTTGTGTGTGCAAAACTATACATAACATAAAATTTACCATTTTAACTATTTTAAGTGGTGCCAAGTACATTCACATTGCTGCGCAACCGTCACCATCAGACTGAAAATTCATACCCATCAGACAGTAACTTTCTGCTCCCATCTCTATTCAGCCCCTGGCAACCGCCATTCTTACCTTCTGTCTCTATGAATCTGACTACTTGCAGAGTCTCAAGTTAATGGAAACACACACTGGGGCTGGCTTATTGCACTTAGTATAGTGTCCTCAGGGTTTATCCATGTTGTATCAAACTCCTGAGGCTGAATACTATTCCACTATCTGCATATACCATATTTTCTTTATATAAGGGTGCATTTTTACCGTGTGTAATGAGCCTAGTACATGCAAGGTACAAGACCTGTGATATTGCCATTGTCTTTATTCTGTATGCTAAGTTGCTTCAATCATGTCTGACTCTTCGTGACCCCATGGACTGTAGCCCGCCAGGCTCCTCTGTCCATGGGATTCTCCAGGCAAGAGTACTGGAGTGGGTGGCCATGCCTTCCTCCAGGGGATCTTCCCAACCCAGGGATCAAATTTGTGTCTCTTATGTCTCCTGCATTGGCAGGCGAATTGTTTACCACTAAAGTCACCTGGGACGCCTTTGTCATTATTCTACTTGACTGTGATAAACACTTGCTATAAAATTCAGTTCTTCAGTGATTTAGTAATAGTCATGACAATAAGAAATGCTCACCAAATAGAGAAGACTTTTTAAAAATTCATGCCAGGATTTCTCTGGTCCATTGGGCTCAAACTCTGGTGTGCCTCAGAGCCGCCAGCGCAGCTTGGTAACCATCTCAGTGTCTGTATTCTCAACAAGCTGACAAGCTCCCCAAGTTCTGATGTGCACTAAACCCTGAGTGCTATTGTTCTGATCTTTGAATCTTTCCCCAGTGATATCTGGAAAGATGCCACAAAACCAAGGTCAAGAGGATGCGAGGGCAGAGGAGTGGGAGCCTGGAGTTTCTGAGCAGCTTCTCTGAGACCACAGGCTCTGGCTTTGCGACTGACCCTGTCCTGACCTTCCTGTGTTGGAGAAGCATTCCAGGCCTTTCTGGGGAAATGCCTGAAATGACCTATTTGGACCTGTGATTGGAACTCAGGCAGACAGCTGTGACCCTCTCTCCTCTGCTTTCCCGGTGGGTCGGGATGGGGTTTTTGGCTCAAGGCTGGAATAATTAAGAGCTCTGGTGAGCAGGCTGGATGGGGCTCTTTGTTTATAGCCTGCTGCTATAGACTGAATGTTTGTGTCCCCATCAACCCCACATTCACACACTGAAGCCCTAATCCCCAGCGTAATGGTATTAGGAGGTGGGGCTGTTGAGAGGTAATCAGGTCACGGGAGTGGGGCCCTAAAGATGGGGTTAGTGCCCTTAAAAAAGAGACACATGGCAGATGACCTCGCTCTTTCTCTCCCTTTTTCTCTTTCTCTTGCCCATATAAGGATACCACATAAGTTCAGGCAGAAGGTCAATCCTAGCTGACATGGGTAATGCGTTGGCATCTTCAGCATCCCCTTGGCTGAACTCAGTCCAGCCAGGGACCCTGAGCAGAGCAAAAAGAGCATTTTTAAGGGGCAAATGGGAGGCGTCTGGTGCACTGGGTTCTGCCTTTCCATCTGCCTGGAGGTCCTTTCACTCTCTCTCACTTGGTGGGCTTCCAACCTCCTATTGGTCCTTCGGGACTCAGTCCAAAGTCACCCCATTCTGGGAAGGCTTCCCTGATCTCTGCAGGCAGAGCTGGATACTCCAGCCCTGGGAAGCTTGCTGTTGTATTATTGTATCAACCACAAGGCTGTGATTGAGACCTTTGCTTTTCATTCCATCACCCAGGGTCTTTTTTGAGGGGGGAGGAGGCTAGAAACTTCAGATAGATTTATTCGTATTATAAAAATATAGCTAAACAGTATACTGCAGCATTTTTATAAAATGATTGCATTTTTCAATCTAAGAATCATGTTCTGATTAAGAATCTTGTGATTTATTGCAAGGCACATCCAAGATTTATGCTGTAGTTTGTCGAGCCGGTCTAGAGATCACCTAGAAATTTCAAATGGAATAAGATCTTGAGTGACTAAAATAAGGCAGATGTCACAAAATGCAGAATTCAGCATAATGTCTTCCATAATTTCCTTCCCACTGTCTTGTTTTCCTTGTAGCCTTAAGGTCAGATGTCCTGAATAATGTTCTGGCCATGAGCAGCTATATTCTTACTGAAAAAAATTTATTGTGTCACTTTGAAGTTAATAGTTGTGAAAAAGAAAAAAAAGGAGTCAAAGTCCACTTGCTTATTCAAATGGGGATTCTCCTAAATCTTGTGATGTTCGGTAGATCCCATGCTAAGTTCTCTTCTGTGACTTGTCACTGCCCAGGGACACGACACTGGCAGAAACTAGTAAATGGAGACCAAAAAATAAAAATAAAAAATCAAAAGACTGATTCCTGTGGATGTTGGTTAAAATGCCCCTAAAGAATGTAAACTGATGTAGCCACAAAGGAAAACAGGAGGGAGGTTCCTCCAAAACCTAGAAGTAGAGCTTCCCTATGATCTAGCAATCCCATTCCTGGGCATATATCAGGACAAAACAATAACTCAAAAAGTTACACACGCCCCTATGTTCATAACAGCACTCTGCGATAGCCAAGACACGGAAGTAACCTAAATGTCCACCGACAGATGAGTGGATAAAGAAGATGTGGTACGTGGATACAGTGGAATACTATCCAGCCATAGAGAAGAATGAAATGATGCCATTTTCAGCAACATGGGTGAACCTAGAGATTATCACACTAAGTGAAGTCAGAGAAAGACAAGTGTCAGGGGATATCATTTATACGTAGAATCTAAAAGAGGACTCAGATGAGCTTATTCACAAACCACAAACAGACTCACAGACAGACAGAACAGACCTGTGGTTGCCATGAGGGAGGGGAGGGGAGGGAGAGAGCCACTGGGAGTTTCGAATGAGCAGGTGCAAACTATTGTATACAGAATGGATACATCACAAGGTCCTCCTGTATAGGACAGGAAGCTATGTTCAATATCCTGTGATAAACCATGATGGAAAAGAATACAAAAAAGATACATATACGTAAATTAACTATGCTTCAATACGATACATTAACAACCGCCCCAGCTTCCCACCAAAATACCCCTAAAGCACTTGGGGCTTCAGAGTCCATATCCTTTCTATATTACGTACAGTCACTTCTAAATGTCCCTTGAATGTCCATTTTGACCACTCAAGAATTATTTAAGCAGATATTTATAAAAAAACCTATTCAATAGGATCTTGTTGGTTATCCCTTTTAAACACAGCAGACTGGGAACTCTTCTCAGTATTATGTGGTAAAGGGTGGGCGGGACGTTTGGGGGACAATGGATACATGTATATGTATGGCTGAGTCCCTTTGTTGCCCACCTGAAACTATCACAACATTGTTAATCAAATTTAAAAACAAACAAAACCACAAAATACCTGTTAGGTGTCAGGGATGGTGTAGATGTGAGTGGCGCCCCTTGAAGTTGCAAGTAGGAATAGTCCCAACTTGCGTCTCACGTACAATGCGGAGGCAATTCTTGGAGCAAGGGTGGGGCTCTATCTGTGGATGACTTTTTTTTTCTTTTTTTATAAATAAACCTTTGATTATAAACCTTTGGTTTTGGAATACTTTTAGATTTATAGGAAGCTTTCAGATATAGCCCAGAGAATTCCCATATGTTCCTTACCTAGTTTTAAGGTCTCTTCTTGAGAACCACTAGGAGAGGAATTTCTCTCAGCTCCTGGCACTGGGGTTGCTTATGCATCTCTGGAGCTACTCCCCTGCTTTATTCTAAGGATCACTGTGAACTGTACAAATTTGAGGGTTTCTGCTTTTGCATTGACTACTAGGAAGCTCGCGGGCAAATCCACGCCTCGATTCTAGCCAGAGTGTAGACCTCTTGGCAGGCATTTTGGATGTCAACGTTACCCTTGTTTCCACCTTCATCTTCCTACGTGATTTATCTTTCCTTGTTTACTTCACTTTGTTTTTCTGCACTGAGCTTTGCTGGCCTCTTCAAATCATTTTTGGAATGAGGTGGAGGCATATATAACTCGATAAACAGAGAGACCATTTCCTCTGTGTTCCCAAGATGCTTGGTTGCAGGCTTCTATTCTCGCATTTATCACTTTTTATTATAATTGCTTGTTTATGTGTTTGACTCCCCTGCTGGGCTGCGACTGCTGCCGGGCTGCCCTGCAGCTGGAGTCCTGTGCATGACGGAACACCCCAGGATGGGCTCTAGCCTGAATTCCATTTTTCAGACCCTGAGCCGACCACTGCCATCCCATCTCTTGCACATACGCAGACATCCCACCCTTGCACATGCTCAGAAGCGGTGTTAGCGTTTCTAGGTGTCCGTCCTACCCTGGTGGATATCCTGTATGTGCCAACGATTGGTGCGGGCAGACACAGCTGGTCAATATCCAGAGCAGGAGAGAATCAAGAACCAGCATGAACCCACAGTTAGAAGACGGTGGCCTGAGAAGATGGAAGGGAAAGTAGGGGTGCAGACTGTTTCCTCCGCCACCGCCCCTGGGAGGCACCTCTCATGTCCCTGCCAACCATCCCTGGAGATGGGATGGAGAGGCCATGCATGACCAATAGATTCATAGGATCACAGGTGGTTGGCTCAGAATTACTCATGTCTCACCCAGAAACCCAGCTTAGATTGTTCTCTAACCTAACTTTGCTCCCACAAACCCCCTCGTTGTGTGGAAGGTGCAACTGCCGCTCAGAAAAGGATAATGATTCCTTCAAGGGCACACAGTGGACTCAAGGCAGTCCTGTTCTCTACCTGGGAGAGGGGCTGGTGGGGGCTCTCTTCTTTTTGAGCATCAGGCAGAAGCTGAGCCGGCTGGGAGCATTTTAAGGGGCAGGGGAGCTTTCCCAGTGCTCTGGAGGTAGCCACCCAAGAAGCCAGAGGGCTGGTCAGTCTTTCTGGGTAAATCCCTCCTCTCTGCCCCACCCTCAATTCCAGGAGGAACCCTGTAGACTCTAAAGGGGAGGAAAGATAATGATAATGATATTTCAACTTTTCTTCTCCCAGGAAAAGTTGAAAATTTGATGTTTATGTGAAATCTACATTTTCGCATGTTGACAACCAATTCAAAAATTTTAAAGCTCTGTGTGAATACAATGAGTAGAACTTATTTGGATCTGAACAAAACACCTGTAAAAAGACATTTTCAAGATAATTAGGGAAATTGAAATATGTAAGAGGTACTGGATGCTAATAAGGAAATTATTCTTCATTTTGTTAAGATGGCAATGGTTGTAGGTTTGTTTTTTTTTTTTTAAGAACTTATCTTGCTAGAAAGATGTACTGAAGTATTTATGGTGAAATAATGTGATGTCTGGACTTGCTTTAAAATATCTCCCCCCAAAAAACATATCAGGGGAGGGGGGCGGAAATAGATGACATGGGATTGGTAAAGGGTGATAGTGGCTGAAACTGGATGATGGGTTCATGTGAGTTCATTGTACTAGTCGCTGCTTCTGGGTGTGTTTTAAATGCCCTTAAAACAGAAACACTCTGTTTGGGTTGGGCACAACCTGTTGGGGTGGTCTGGTTGTGGCTTAGACCACCACGTTCAACTCCTCATCTAGGACTTTCTCTTCTATGTAAGCCACAGAATACTAGGGTGTGAAGAAACCCTAGAGATTGCATAGGTTAGGAGTTGGCAAACTATATCCTGGGGCCAAATCTGGCTTGCCCCCTGAGTGTTTTATCAGTAAAGTTTTATTGGAACATAGTCACATCCATTTGTTTTCATATTGTCTGTGACTGCCCTGGTGTCGTGATAGCAGAGTTGAGGAAATGCGAAGGAAACTATATCTCAAAGAGCCTAAGCTACTGAATATCTTTTCCTTTTACGGAAGAAATCTGCTGACCATCAATCCAGGTCAATAGCCATCCACTGTTAGCGCTAAGGCCCTTGTGCGGTGTGGGGTCCCTTCCAAGCCTGAGGCTAACCTGGGCTTGGAGGGAAAGTGAGCCTGTTGATGGAGGGAAACAGGAGACGTGGGCAAATGAGATCTCAGAGACTGAATGAGGGCGGGTGGCTAGAACAAAAATGTTGAGCTGAAAGCCTATGCTATATTTGGCTGACATTCCAGGGTGATCCAAGGACTACGCTGACCAAGAGGCTGGGTGGAGCAGGCAAAGAACTTGAGCTTTGGAGCCAGGCAGGTCTCATGTCTAGATCTAAACCCATCCCTTAGCGCCATGGCCCACTCTATCCTTCATTTCTTCCTCTGAAAGTTGGGAATAAGCTTATGCGGCCGATTAGAGGTACTGACATAAAGCTTGTTGATCACAAAGAGTTGGTGTTTAATAAATGGCAGAGATATTGTTATTACACTTTTGTGCTGCACTCATTGAGCTTTTGGACCAAAGAGACTAAGTGTTACTAAGTTTTAATGTTAATGTTAGGTGTATCCTTTTAATGGAAGGAAATACATGCAGATTATAGAGAATTCACACAAGTTTGTTGAAGGCAAAACAAAATGTATATTGATCTTTCAAGTGAAAACCAAGGAGGAAACTGAATTTTTTTGCTTGTATAAAGATGTACTGCCTCCTGTTGGTGGGAATGTAAATTGATACAGCTACTATGGAAGACGGTATGGAGATTCCTTAAAAAACTAGGAATAAAACCATCATATGACCCAGCAATCCCACTTCTAGGCATATACCCTGAGGTATTTTGGTATATTTCAACCAAAATTGAAAAAGATACATGTACCCTAAGGTTCATTGCAGCACTATTTACAATAGCTAGAACTTGGTAGCAATCTAGATGTCCATTGACAGATGAATGGATAAAGAAGTTATGGTACATATACACAATGGACTATTACTCAGCCATAAAAGGAACACATTTGAGTCAGTTCTAGTGAGCCTATTATACAGAGTGAAGTAAGTCAGAAAGAGAAAGAGAAATATCATATACAAATGCATATATATGGAATCTAGAAAGATGGTGCTGAAGAATTTATTTGTAGGGCAGCAATGGAGAAACAGATATAGAGAACAGACTTATGGACATGGGGAGAAGGGAGGAGAGGGTGAGATGTATGGAGAGAGTAACATAGAAACTTGCATTACAATATATAAAATAGATAGCCAATGGGAACTATGGTATTGGAGAAGACTCTTGAGAGTTCCTTGGACTGCAAGGAGATCAAACCAGTCCCTCCTAAAGGAAATCAGTCCTGAATATTCGTTGGAAGGATTGATGCTGAAGCTGAAACTCCAATACTTTGGCCCCCTGATGTGATGAACTGACTCCTTAGAAAAGACCCTGATGCTTAGAAAGACTGAAGGCAGGAGGAGAAGGGGACGCCAAAGGATGAGATGGTTGGATGGCATCACTGACTTGATGGACGTGAGTCTGAGAAAGCTCCAGGAGTTGGTGATGGACAGGGAAGCCTGGTGTGCTGCAATCCATGGGGTCACAAAGAGTCAGACACAACTGAACGACTGAACGGAATGGGAACTTGCTGTGTGTCTTAGGGAACTCAAACAGGGGCTCGGTATCAACCTAGAAAGGTGGGCTAGAGAAGGAGACGGGAGAGAGGTTCAAGAGGGAGGGGACATATGTATATCTATGGCTGATTCATGTCACGGTTTGACAGAAAACAACAAAATTCTGTAAAGCAATTATCCTTCAGTTAAAAAATACATAAATTTAAAAAATGGTGTGCCTCTATTTGAGTAAGAAACTAGAAATTAACATTTAGATGTTGACTGTAAATAAGATTTTATATGTAAGTATATGCATGAAACCATGTTCTTTATATAATCCAGTCTTGATGGGAGTAGGAAGATGTTGAAAAACTTCAAGATATGTGATAGGGAGGCCATGGTGTGGTGTGGTCTCTCCAGATTTTGCCCATAGAGGCACTGGTAACCTACCACGTTTGGGAGATAAATGGGGTGACCCATGTAAAGTACCTAGCGTGAAGCCTGGAGGGTGTTAGGTGCTCAGCAAATCTTAATTCCACCAATCTATCCATCCTTCCATCAACCACTGTTAGTCTGTCTTCTGTTCTCCCCAACCCCAAACGCCCTCAATTAGGTCTATATGGTTAGCAGTTTGGTTTTGTGGTTCAGTTACTCAGTCATGTCTGACTCTTTGTGACCCCATGGACTGCAGCACGCCAGGCCTCCCTGTCCTTCACCATCTCCTGGAGCTTGCTCAAACTCAAGTCCATTGACATGGAAACGCACGTCTAGTTTCTTACTTAAGTAGTTTGAGTTGCTGGCTATATATTCCCTCTGCATGTCTTTTTTTAGACTGTATACTCCAAACTTTAATATGTAGACAGATTCTTATTCAGCAGGCCTGAGAAATAAGCTCCCAGGTGATCTTAGTCACACTCTTAATTATCAAGGGTGTAGATATTGAGCAGAGTCTCAACTTTGGTACCACTGACATTTTGAGCCAACTTATTCTGTTATGGCCTGTTCTGTGCATTGTAAGATGTTTAACAGCATCCCTCACCTTTTACTAACTCCTTGTGACAAGTCAAGGTATCTCTGCTGTTGCTGCTGCTAAGTCGCTTCAGTCGTGTCCAACTCTGTGCGATCCCATAGACGGCCTCCCACCAGGCTCCCCCATCCCTGGGATTCTCCAGGCAAGCATACTGGAGTGAGTTGCCATTTCCTTCTCCAATGCATGAAAGTGAAAAGTCAAAGTGAAGTTGCTTAGTCGTGTCCGACTCTTAGCGACCCCATGGACTACAGCCTACCAGGCTCCTCCGTCCATGGGATTTTCCAGGCAAGAGGACTGGAGTGGGGTGCCATTGCCTTCTCCGCTGTCACTGCTAGAACCCATATAGAAGGGGAGGTGTTGCTAACTTTACTCTGCAGATAAGAAAGCTGAAGCTCTGTGCAGTGAAGAGAACTGTCCAAGGTCATAGGACATCATGGACCCAGAGCTGGAAGGCTAGCTGAGATATCATAGCTGCCCCTGGGGGGAGCGGGGGGATAGATCTAGGCATTCTCCCCTGGAGGCTGAGTTTGCCATCTCTTCCCTTTCCTCCTGTTCCCTGGGTCCGGAGTCAATGGAGTAGTAGTGTTTGGCATTGACACAGAACCAGTCAAAGCATTTTACAAATATTATCCTACTATTTCCTCATGATGACACCTTGAAGATAATATAGATGAAGAAACTGAGGCACAGAGAGTAAAATAGCATCATCTAGAGCTCATAAATGGTAGAGTTTAATGTTCAACCTGCGGCTTCCCTTGTGGCTGAGGGGGCAAAGAATCTGCCTGCAGTGCAGGAGACCTGGGTTCAATCCCTGGGTCAGGAAGATCCCCTGGAGAAGGGAATGGCAACCCACTCCAGTATTCTTGCCTGGAGAATTCCAGAGACAGAGGAGCCTGGTAGGCTACAGACCATGGGGTCACACCGAGTCAGACATGACAGAGCAACTAACACTATAGGGTTCAAACCAGGCAGTCTGGCTCCAGACCCCATATGCTTTATTGCCTGTTAGGATTTGGAAATAGAACCTGAGGTCCCTGCCTCCCAGGTTGTCCTGGGTCCGCATGGAGTCTGAGGAGACCATCACCAGTCGCCAGAGATGCCCGTGATGAGGCCCCTCTGCTGATGTGGCCACGGCTGTGCCCAACAAGGCTTAATCCCATTGGCGCACTTCCTGCCACACCAGCCTGGTAGGAGACAGGCCCTCTGTGCCAGTCTGCAAGGCTTACCCAGGTACTGTGACTGGATGACAGGTGTACAAGCTTGTTAGCCTTGTAATGAATGTCCCAGCCTCCTCTGGTGGGAGCCAGCCTGCCCAAGGGTGATGTGGAATGGAGAGAGGCAAGGGAGCCTCCTTCAGAAGCCTTCAGTTGCTGTCAGAAAGCAAACAGAGTACACCTGTGCCGGCCGAGAGAGCGCAGGTGCCAGCTGGCTGCGGGGCTTCTGCTAAGCAGAGGGGACAGGCGGCAGAGGGCTTGATTTTCACGTAGGGCTTGATCCTAGCTCAGCCACTGTCTAGCTGTGTGCCTCTGGGCAACTGACTTGACCTCTCTGAGCCCTGGGTTCCTTGTCTGTAAAATAGGGGATCCTAACACCCAATTGAAACACTGTTGTGATGATTAACCCATGGGAAGTGCTGGAGAGGTCCTGGGCATTGAATAAGAGAACCTGTTAGTATAAGGGGACAGAGACTGTAGAAGTCCCATGAGCTGGGTGCTGGGAGGTTTGTGGTCTTCTTGAGAAGGTTGAAGAGTCATGTCATGGAGCCCTCTTTCGTGATCCCTTCATGGGGAAAGAGTGCCCCAGCTTTCCTTCAGGGGATCTCCCTTCTCCCATTCCACGTAATGTTGGCAGGACTGCCAATTCCAGCACGTGCTTGGCTACAGACGGTGGCCAAGAGGTGGGCATAGGCCCAAGCCAGGCCTATCAGTGTCCACCCCTGGGATTCTACATACGGACCTCGGGGGAGGAGACTCTTTCCCCGACCTCAGAGATTATTATTGTTTTTAAAAGCTTTATTACTTATTTTATTTTTAAAAAAAGACTATTTATTTGACTGTGGGATCTAACTGTGGCATGTGGGATCTTCCGTTGCGGTGAGAGGGCTTCACTGGATGTGGCACAGGGGCCCCAGAGGTCGCAGGCTCAGTAGCTGGTGGCACACAAGCTTAGTTGCTCCGTAGGGCATGTGGGATCTTAGTTTACAGCCCGGGAGTTGAACTCTTGTCCCCTGTATTGCAAGGCAGATGCTTAATCACTGGGCCTCCAGGGAAGTCCTCCTTCTGAGATTATTAAACTGGATTTATTGAAACCTAGGAATATTTGAAGCATGGCACCTCCTTCTCTGTCCCTCTGACCCAGCCCCAAGAAGAAACCCATCCCCAGCAGGAAAACGTCACACAGAGGCGCAGATTTATGTGAGAGAGAGAATGCTGACTAGATGGTCTCATTTTCCATGCTTCTCATCGCCTGGTCCAGACTTCTTTCAGTGAGCCTGTAGAAGCGTCCTTTTGGCTTCAGGTCTCATGAGTTGGGTCTTTATAACTTTTAGATCTAAGAAGCCTGGCCACTATACATGAGGTACTCTCGGAGACTTGGGATGACCTGAAGTGGACGTCCAGCAAAAGCTGTGGGAGTCCAAAGTCAGAAAATGTGGGGGATAAATTTCCCATTCTATGGTTCTTTGCTTGCATCGATTTCTTGCATCCTGCATGTCTCTTTATCTTACAGTATGTTGCAGCCTCCTACCATGTTTGAGATAGCTGTAGGTAAGTCAGGGCTGGCACGCTACACTGAGACAGGCCTTGTTTAGTGGCCTTATCTACAGATCCTGGGTGTCCAGCAGGATACACATGGTCTGAGTTGTAACCATGGTGCTGAGAAATCAGAGGAGTTGTGATTTGGATGTGGGTTTCCAAGTGCTCCTGGGCAGTGTGTCTGCACTAGATGGTGGAGTGTAAGCCAAAAATGGTCTCGAAGTGTGGTAAAGCCAGGAGCTGGCCCCCAGTCACGTCCCGAGGATGAGCAAGAAAAGTGCTATGTGGGATTCCTAGAAAACCCCATGGATGCCTGGGGCGAACTTGGGTGGAGAAACCACGAATGTGCAAATGAGGTATAAATTGAAGCAGGGAGCCTGGCTTTGGATTCAGGTTGAGATCCATAGTGGGGATTTAGGTGAAGTGTTAGGAGAAGTTGGAGGTGTTCAGGACCCTGACATATTACTAAAAGGGAGAAGAGAGCTATTGTTTTTTTCCCCACTACTTGCCAGACACCACACTAGATGCTTTATAAACATCATCTCAATTCAACCTGCGAGGACAATGCTGGGCCTCATACAGTGCTGGTGAGATTGTAAAACCTTGCCATGCTTTGGAGAGCTGTCTCTGACTCCACAAATGGTTAAAAACAGAGTTACCATAGGACCCAGCAATCCTACTCCTAAGTATACACCCAAGGGAAATGAAAACATATGTCCTTGTGAAGACTTGTATACCAGTGTTCACACTGCGTTATTCATGATAGCCCAGGAGTGGAAACAGCCCAAACGTTCACCCGCCCTGGTGCATGGATAAAGCAAATGTACTGTGTACAATAGTGTATAGACGTGTGTGTGTGCTCTCAGTCACTTAGTTGTGTCCAACTCTGCGACCCCATGGACTGTAACCCGGTAGGCGCCCCTGTCCCTGAAAATTTCCAGGCAAGAATACTGGAGTGGGTTGCCATTTCCTTCTCCAGGGGATCTTCCTAACCCAGGGATCGAGCCCGTGTCTCTTGCGTCTCCTGCCTTGACAGGTGAATTCTTTACCAGCTGTACCACCTTGGAAGCCCCATATATACATACAGTGAATATTATCTGGCAAAAAATGAAACAAACTATTGATAGATGCTACGAAATGGATGAACCTTGAAAACATCTGCTACATGAAAGAGGACAGTCACAGAGGACCATCTATTGTATGAGTATGTTTATCTGAAATGTCTAGACTAGGCAAATCGATAGAGACAGAAAGTAGATTAGCGGTTGCCTAGGATTGTGGGTGGCTTCCACGATAGCTCAGCAGTAAAGAATCTGCCTGCAATGCAGGAGACTCGGGTTCAATCCCCGGGTCGGGAACGTACCCTAGAGAAGGAAATGGCAATCCACTCCAGTATTCTTGCCTGGGAAAATCCCATGGACAGAGGAGCCTGGCAAGCTGCAGTCCGTGGGGTCGCAAAAGAGTTGGACATGACTTAATGACGCTGGTGGCTCAGAGGTTAAAGCGTCTGCCTGCAATGCGGGAGACCTGGGTTCGATCCCTGGGTCGGGAAGATCCCCTGGAGAAGGAAATGGCAACCCACTCCAGTATTCTTGCCTGGAGAATCCCATGGGCAGAGGAGCTGGGTGGGCTACAGTCCACGGGGTCGCAAAGAGTTGGACACGACTGAGCAACTTCACTTTGATGACAGCAGCAGCAATGGAGACTGGGGACGGGGAGACAGAGTTGATGGCTAAGGGGTGTGGAGGTTGGGGAGAGAGGTGGCAATGAGAATGTTCTAAAACCTATGACAGGGGAGCACTTCCCTAGAGGTCCAGGTGTTAAGCATCTGCCTTCCGATGCAGGGAACGTGGGTTCAATCCTTGGTCAGGGAACTAAGATCTCACAGGCCAGGGGGGCAGCTAAGCCTGTGTGCCTCAATTAGAAAGAAGCCAGCATGCTGAAATGAAAGATCTCGCATGTCGCAGTTAAGACCTGATGCAGCCAAAAATAAATGAAAATAAAATCAAATCAGTGGTGGGGACAGCTGTACAAGTCTATGAATGTACTAAAAGCTATTGAATTGTACACTTTAAAAGGGTAAAGTTTATGGGATGTGGATTACCTCTCAACAGAACTGTTAAAAAATTGAAAGTGTTTTTCTTAGGAAAATAGGCAACCAGAGGTAGAAATGGGCAGGAGTTGCTGGTTTTCATAACAGTCACGTAATGGTTTGATGCTTAGCCTGTGTGCATATAACGTAGAAGAAAGGAAAAATTAAACTAAAAATCACGCACTAATCCTAAAAGGAAAAACCCCGTAGTGTATTCCTGTTTCTCTTTTACCGAGGGAGAAACTGAGATGCAGAGAGGGATAAATTTTTTACTCATGATCCAATTGCTCGTGAGTGGAGGGCAAGATTGGAATGCGTTGTCAGTTTGATTCCTCCTGTGTAACCGCTGGGCTTCCCTGGTGGCTGAGACGGTAAAGAATATGCCTGCAATGCAGGAGACCAAGGGCTGTAGTAAAGAAGACCAGCTCGCTGCTGTTGGAAAGCATCCTCTTTGGGAGGTTCTGCGTGGACCATGGGTGGATGAGGTTGGCCTCGCCCCAACTCGCCAACCCGTGTGATAGAAGAAGTGGCAGCTGTGTGAATGAAAGGCCCCATGCTTTGCTTCCAAGCTTGATGTAGGAAAGAGGGGCCGACAGGGAAGCAGGCCTGTGGCGACTTTCATTTCAAAGGTTTCCTTTCTGATTCCTCTCACTGCCACCCTCCTGGCCTCAGGGGAGGGTGCTGAGACTTTGGTGACACTCCGGTCCCACCCTGAACACATGGCCCTTCCCTTTGCACCCCATGGCAGAGCCAAGGAGGGACAGATGATTCTTTAAAATCAATTATCCAATTGTCCACTTATTTTTGGTTGCACTGGGTGCTTGTTGCTGCATGCGGGCTTCCGCTAGCTGTGAGCGGGGGTTACTCTCTGGTTGCGGTGCGCGGGCTTCTCACTGCAGTGACTTCTGTTGCAGAGCGCAGGCTCGAGGGCACGCTCAGTAGATATGATGAGTAGGCTTGGTGGTTCTAAAGGGCGTGGAATCTTCCTGGACTAGGGGTCGAACCACTCGACCACCAGGGGAGTCCTGGATGGTCTCTGGTCAAGGCTGTGGAAGGCCTGGACTCTAGAGGGTGGAAAGCAGTAGGGAAGAGGGGGTAGACTCAGCTTTGAACTTGAGCTTATCCCTTCACTGTTCTGAGCCTCGGTTTTCTCGTCTGTACGAGGGGAGTAAGAAGGCTCAGATTACAGGATCATACGGACTTAATGAAGAACTCAGGTAGAGTGTGGCTGTGGCACCTGATGTCCCTGCGTCCTTAAGCGTGCAGGGCTGGACCCAGGGGGATAAGAGATGGAGGTCAAGGCATTTCCACATTTTGGCTCCTCGGCTTCTCCTTGTCGCATGTTTAGCCTCGCTTTAGGAAGAGTCGTTCTGGTGTATCACCTCCCAGGTTTGGATACCATCTTGCCTGGGTCATGTGAGGGCCATCAGGACTGCTGCTCTTCAGGGGGCTGTCATGCAGGCTGCATTTTCCCACCCTGAGACTGGTGTCCTCGGGTACAAGGTG
This sequence comes from Ovis aries, assembly GCF_016772045.2. Taxonomy (NCBI): domain Eukaryota; kingdom Metazoa; phylum Chordata; class Mammalia; order Artiodactyla; family Bovidae; genus Ovis; species Ovis aries. The sequence continues at coordinate 15,288,477 of NC_056064.1, forward strand.
GGCTTGCTCACCTGTCCATCCTTACTGGCCAGCATTGTGCCTACCTTGCAGGAGAACCTTAAGAAACAGATCAAGGACGGGAAGTAGAACATCAAAACTGAAAGAAACCTCAGAGGATGTCCAGTCCAGTAGTTCTCAGTTTATTTCTAACCTCAAAGCCCTTTCTTCAAAGGGAAGGCTTACGCAGAGGTCTAGTCTATCTACAGATGAAAGCTGAGCTGTTCTGACCGCAGTGAGGGTGGAGCTGGCCTCCTCCCTGCTTCAGTCTTTCTGGAGGGACCCTTACAACGGCAGGAAGCAGAGTTTGAAACTCACTGAACATGTCTCAGCTGCCCATTTCACAGATTGGAAAACTAAGGCTCAGAAAGGAAGAGTGGGTTGTGACTTGCTCAGAGTCATGGAGGCACAATGCTGAGTTTGCAACTGGGCTTCCAGAGCCCAGGGCTGGCCCCCTTGCTATAAAAATCTCCCAGCATCCCAAGCTCTGAGCACAGTTTGAGATCTGCTGGTGTTTCTAAATGTCTTTTTGTCTCTAGCAGTGCTGGCTGCCCTGGACTCTTCACAGCACAGCTTTGCTATCACGATCGTGTTAATCATTAACCGGGGGAGGCATTGGGGTGGAGGAGAAAGGCAGAGGTTTGGGAACTTGCCAGAATAAGTCAGGCTTTATTATCATCATAATAAACTGACACGACTCCCACCTCTTCCAAGGAGCAGTTCCTTCCAGGTGGAAGGGATCTATTTCTCTTGCATTCTCTTTAACCCCTTCTCCTCACCCGCCCACCTTCTTACCGGTCTCCCTTAAGTCAGTCATCTCACATTGCAAGATGCAAGCCGCCTTTGGTTATTTAATCGTTTCTCAATTTAAAAAGCAACCACTGTATCCCAGTCCCTAAAAAACTCAGGCTCCGCCTTCCAGGAGCCAAGACCAGGAAGAGACTGGTAAGCGGTTGGTTTTACGACACTGCTAAGTGCTCCAAACCAAGGTGGCTGGGCAGCTTGACTATGCATCTCATGTATGTGTGCTAAGTCATTTTAGTCGTGTCCAACTCGTTGTGACCCTATGGACTGTGGCCCCCCAGGCTCCTCTCCCTGGGATTCTCCAGGCAAGAATATTGGAGTGGGTTACCGTGCCCTCCTCTGTGGGATCTTCCCAATCCAGGGATCGAACCCGTGTTTCATGTCTCCTGCACTGCCAGGCAGGTTCTTTACCACTAGTACCACCTGGGAAACCGTTGACCATGCATTATTATTACACCACATTTTCCCAGCTCCCAATCAGGGTACCTGGCAAGAAGTCATGTATCGAGAAGAGACAACAGGATATGGAATATTTGAAATTACAATGGTTAAAATCTGGGTAATTTGGGTGACTTGCCTACAGCATCCAACTCAATTTTACCTGACATCTAAGTTATTCATACATATGTGATGAGTAAATGCGCAGGTATCTTTAAATGCTCTTTTAATCAGACACCACTCAGAATCTTTGCTTTTGCTTTCTTCCTTAATAAAACTGGGAGAAAATGCAACTCTTTTCTAAAGCAAATAGAATTGAGTTTTAGGCTTCACAAAACCCACAGCTGATTCCTTGCACTTGTGACAGCTCTGTGTGTGTGTGTGTATTTCTGATGACTGGCATCGTCCCCCTGGGAGTAGGGCTCTGTGTGGGTGTCTGGCGTCCTCACTGCCAAGACAGGAAGTTCCTTGAGAGCAGGAACAGAGTCTTATTTATATTTATTTTCTATCCCCTCCGGTGTCCAGTACAGCCCTTAGAATGAGGGAAGGCTTAACCAGGGCTTGTTGAATTGAATTATTGAGCAGACAAGCTTGCGATGGGAAATAAACAAAAGAACCAACCCCTTATGATTCAATGCCGTTCAACCTGTCACTTGCAGACTAAATCCCCAGCCCCCTCAGATGGATGGGGTTGGGGATGCACAGACATGGAGAGACAAGGGCCTTCTGCGCTGGGCGCCGCTGGTCTCTCTCACCTTTCCCCACATCCCTGGGAGGTCCAGGCTCACCGAGTGAGGGAACTGGGGTGGAGCCCTTGGCCTGCCGGTCCCCAGTGTGTGCTTAGCCCCCAGACAGTACTGTCTGGGTCAGTGTCTTCACGACTCTTCTCTTCCCCAGCCCGTCACAGTTCCTGGAATCAGGCTGCAACCCCCTGACCTGCTGATCAGGTGAACACAGTGGCTATGGAAACAACAATCACTGTGACCTCGGCAATGGTTTTTACCTCTTTATTGGTCCCAAGTTTCTGAAAGATGGCAATGTAAAGATACGACCCAGAGCCTTTCAGCCATCAAGACCCCTTTCAATGGGAAAACGCTCAGGCTTAGAGGAGAGGTTTTTGTTTCTTTGGCCTTCTCTCTGTGTACAGCGTCTGGCACAGAATATGTCTTCAGTTCTTGTTGAAGATGAAGGAAGGAGGCCTGGACAGAGTGACCGATTGCCCTGGCTCGGGCACTTCTCATGTCCCGGGTCTTTGAACAACAGAGGCCTAGCCTGGGAAGGCCTGACCTCAAAGCAACCCTAATGGCCAAAAAGAGAGAGAGATAGTAGGCAGGAAGGGGAGAAAGAAGAGGGAAAATACCAGCTACTTCTCATTCCTCTGTTCTCTTCTCCATGTAAATTTTCTGCAAATAAATGGTTACCCTGTGGACTACCCTTTGCTATTTAAAGCATGGTCCATGGACCAGCAGCATCAGCATTGCCTGGGAGCCTGTTAGAAAAGCAGAATCTCAGGCCCTAGCCCATATCTACTGAAAATGAGAATTCGCGTTTAGCAAGATCTTCAGGAGACTGGAGTGCATATTAACAGTTGAGAAGCATTGGGCCAGAGGACAGAGCTGTAGGAGGCTTGTCTATTCCTTTGAGAAGATAGATTCCTTCCGTATCATGGGAAAGGCCTTGGAGGGGTTTTAATGCAAGACCTTCTGGAATGGAGAGAGGACACCTTGGGAGGAGACTAATAGGGAAGATTGTCATCATCTTCACTAGTTTATTGAGCCTTGACTTCATGCAGAACACTACACTTGACATTCGTGATCTCGTTATGTCTCCACATTGATCCTACCAAGGATGTGTCATCCTTATTCCCATTCAGGAGATGAGAAAACTCAGGCCAGAGTGACAACAAAACAGACCCAGCTGACGCAGGAAATGTGAGTTCTGACTCTACTTCAACTTTGGCCAAACTACTCTGGTCTCCTGGCTAGGCTGCTCTCTGCCTTCAAACCAGAGAGAACAAAGCCCAGAGCCTCCTAGGAAGCAGGCAAGAGAAGAATAGCAAATATACAAGACTGCAAGGTCCTTCGAAGCCGAGATGTCCTATTTCTAACGCAACAGAATCATTTAACTGATAAACATGGAAGCTGTGTCAAGTTGGCAATAAATTGCCCTGCTATCAAGCTAGGCCTTTGTGTTGTGTTCAAAAGAAACTAATTAAAGGAATTTTTCTTTAAAGTATATTTGACCCAGACATTTCCACATCGGCCTAGGAAGCCAATTCAGTTTGAAAACTTGGTGTGAAGCTTGAATTATTAACGCACACATGAAAAATGATACTGCATATTTGCTTTAGAACATTTTGGGGATGGGAGAGGATTAAATGTATCTCTGGAGGGCTTGGCCAGGGCTGGGGCTGGGGGAGGGGAAAAGCAGAGAAGGATGTGAGTGTGGGCAAATGCTTGTAAAACATACATCATAAAACTTGGCGCTTTATCGGAACTCCTGTATTCAGATGACTGAGACAAATTTTAAAGAGAATTTTTCACAGCTAATACATAAAACATGATCCTCTCAGTCTCCCTCTTTAAACAGCTTTGTTAAATAGTCAGTTGAATGACATCTCCCTTGCAGCTGTGAATCCATTAGGGAATTGTATTTATTTAGGGAATTTCACCTGATCGCCTTGAACTGTTTAGAAAACATTCGTCCGTTCACCCTCTTGGCACCTAGTGGGAGCTGTGTAAGCTTTTCTGGCTTATTTCTCCTCCCTTGGTGCTGGAGCGGCTCTGCGAAAAGTGGACTTGGCAGAACCAGAGGCCCAGCTAGGACCTTCCAGGGTAGTGGGCACCGGGCTGACTCCTGCCGGCCAGGTTGCCGGGATCCAAGAGGATGGGTGTGACATCAGGGTTGCTGCAGCTCCTGCCGTCTCACACACTGCCCTGCTCATGTGTACACTGAGCTGATGTGGAAAGTCCAACCAGGAGAGAAGCTAGGATCTAAATGATGATACAAGTTGCTAAGACGTGTTGCTTACGGTGTGACAGGCACCCTGTGAAACATGTGGGACGGGCAGCCTTCGCGGGCTTCCCGTTACAGCATCCACACTGAGGTCAAGAGAGGTTAATTGACTGGCTCAAACCCACATTTGTCTTGTTCAGTCCACTCATGCATCCATCACTGGGATAGACCGAAGGACACTCCAAGAGGGAGTTTGCTGGAGGGAGAAGATAGACTGTGATGTGTTTCCGTAGGCCCGGATGTTAATACATATATGTAATCAACATGTGCATTCATGAATGCCTTCAGCCTTGCTTGCTCTCATTCAGTCTCCAACACTGAAGCAGAAATAGTGTTCTTTCTTCCCTTAAAATAACCTGTGTCTGATTACGTGAAGCAGCTAGCACGGTGGCTGGCACGCAGTGGATAATCAATGGTGTTGCTCCTCTGCTCCACTTAGAGTCCACACACACGTGCTGACACTCCCTGATTTCAAGAATCAATAGATTTCTTGAAATCACGCTTGGAGGAGAATCCTGAAAACATGGATTGGGCAGAACTGTTGCAATCATCAGTTTAAACATGGTTAGCCGTAACCAGCACAAACCACTGGAAGGTGAGGTAAGGTAAGAAGGAAGGAAGCAGAAGAGCCTGTTGGGTAGTGTGGAACGAACAGAGAGGTGGGTGGGCAACAGAGTGGCAAAAATGAGGGCTAATCTGATATTCTGCTGTGGGGCTGATGGCGGAGCTGACGCTGAGAAGAAAAATCACTCACAGCCGCAGGGCTCCCATGTCCTGTTGGGCAGGCTGTGCACTGCAGAACTCCTGGGGCTGCTATTTCCGCCTGCCTTTCTGGGAATGGCGGCCCTGAGCCGTGTGATGCAGTGAGTATGGCCATAGGCAAGGGCCTTGCAAGCATCCTTTCCTGAGCTCTAAAGAGAGAAGCATGTGTCGTGGAGAAGTGGAGAACATGCAGGTCAAACTGGGACTGGTTTGGGTTAAAGGGATCGGAGAGGGGTTCTGAAGCTGGGCTTTGCTGGTTAAGCAGAATTTCAACAAGTGGAAAGTAGGGAGGGTGGAATTCAAGTGTCTCATTTTTATCCATCCTTTGAGACTGAACTCATAGCTCCCTGCTCGGGCACACCTTCCGACACCTCCCTAGACCACTGGGCTGACTGTGTCCTAAGCTTCACATCTTTTTGAAATGGTTCAGTCACAAGTCTGCTGACTCCCACAGTGTGCCCACTACACTGTGAGCCCATCAAAAACAGAAACTACATCTTTTATGCTCGTATGCAACGTCTAGCATGGGTGCTGGCTCTCAGTAGATCCTAGCGCACAGTAGGGACAAATGTGTGTGTGACTGAAGCCCCACGGTGATGGAGGCAGGTGGCAGGTTTGCACCTCAGAGATGCCAGCATCCCTAGAAGCGGCAGTGGACCAGGGTGAGAATGGGCAGATCTCCGGGACCGCTGAGCCATGGGGCGATGGGGGACGTCAGGAGACAACTAAGTGATGTCAGCTACCTGATACTCATCTCGACCCTCTGCTCGTGAAGGCTGGGGCTGCTGACACACAGCCTGGGGCTCAGAGCCAGGTGACAAGCTCCTGCCCTGGGCCCTGAGCCTCATTTGAAGGCTGATGAGTTTTTAAACAGCATTTGTTCCCCCAAGGGTCAGGATTCAGGATGTGCCTCCCTCCAGCAGGGCAGAGAAGCAGAGAGACAAACAGCTTTTATCAGATTGAAAAATTAATATGTGAAGCAAAGCCAATGCTGCCAGGCGCTCCTGGGCAGGGCGAAGCCAGAGACCCAGCGATGCTTGATGGTTAACTGGCAGGCCAGGCAGACAGTCCTCCAGGGCCGGAGGCCAGCCCCTTGCTGGGAGAGACCTTCCTAAGGTGCAATAAGGGTTTGTTCCTTGAGACCAGAGGGGTGCTGACTCCTGCTCTCTTCCTCTGGTTCTGGAGATCATTTCCTCAGGGCAATACTCTTCCTGTGGTCTCCCCCTGCCCTGGACCTAAACCTCATCCACTCTAGATCTGGGCAGGATCCTGCGTAAGCGCTGTAGACCACGCTGTCTACAGGCAGTGCAGGCCAAGGGAAAGCAGGTGCGGGGAGGCAGACACACTGTTGTTTAAACTCTGACTTGCCAGTTCCTAGCTGGGTGACCAGAGGCAACTTACTTAACCTGAGTGCCTTGCACAAGGGATAATGAGTCCTTTTCATAGAGTTGTGTGGGTTCAGTGAGCTACCTCTCATCAGTCAAATGCCTGGCACCCAGGCATAGATTACTCATAGATTACTCCTGTTATGAACGGGTGAGAGCCTCTTATGTACTCTTAGCATCCCTCCATTTGTTTTTTTTTTGTTTGTTTTTTTCTTCCTCCATTTGTATCTACGATGCCCTCTGCACCCCTACAATGGCTGCGTACTCCAAGATCCCTGATCTGCCTGTGAGGAGGGACCCCCCTCCTCATGTTTCGACCATCCAGTTTTGCTCTTCTGACCCATGATCCACTCTGGACCCCGGAATAACTAGCAGCTGGGAGCAGTAACATGGGCTCTGGAGTCAGATGGTCTTTCTGATTTCTTGATGCCTTGGTTTCCTCCTCCGTACCCTTGTGGGGTTGCACGTGGCCTCTGATCTCTGCTCTCATCTGTAAGAGGCACAGAGCCACACTGGCTGGGAATAGATGGGTGCCAGCATGTCCCACGGAGAAGGCAATGGCACCCCACTCCAGTACTCTTGCTTGGAGAATCCCAGGGACGGCGGAGCCTGGTGGCCTGCTGTCTATGGGGTCGCACAGAGTTGGACTCAACTGAAGCAACTTAGCAGCAGCAGCAGCAGCATGTCCCAAACACCCCCATGGTGGAGGGGCCTTCTTTTCTCTGAGCTTCAGATGGGACGAGGGGCTGAGCAGGGTCATGAAGTAAGCAAGAGTGGAGTGAGGCTGGGTCTGTCTGATACCCAAATGTGGCCTCTTACCTGCCCCTGCTTCCGAAGTCTTCAGAGGGCGGGAACCAGTTAGAGATGCCCAACTTGTCAGTTATCGCCTTGTCTCAGCTTCTTCCCTCTGCTTTTCACATCCCTATACGCCTCTCCCTGAGGAAGGCCTGATTTGAGCTCAAAGGCCCTACTGAGGCATCAGGAGCAGCTCCGCTTCCCCTGCCCCTACCCATATTAGCAACCTTTTCTCCCCTCCTATCTCGGAAAGCCCTCCAGACGCTCTCTAGCCTCCTTTGCCAGCGTTATCGCTCTCGCCCGTTATCTCTCTCCCTGGAAGGCTGGATGCCTCACCAAGACCCGCTTCCCTTGCAGTTCAGCTGATTCTGTATGTATATGAGCATCAATCCAGTGCTCCTCTCCGAGGGCCTGGGGCACATGGTGGGCTTTATCTCAGTCCTCCTCACTGGGTCCCGCAGGGGAGAAAGCAAGGATGGGAGGAGCATCTTCCCATTTCACAGTCAGGGAAACTGAGGCAAGAGGCACCTGAGTTCTCCTCCTCTGATAGGCACCGAGCGCTCTCCTCGGGACCCCCATGTCCCCTGCCCTCCCTTGGCCTGCATCAGCCTTACTGGCCCCCCCCCCCCCCCCCCCCCCCCGCCCCTCAGCAGCTTGAATCCCCAGGAATCCTTAACTCCTCCCACCAGGCTTCCACCCTGCCTTCAGGCAAACTCTGAAAAAGCTGCCCTTCCCCTGCTGCCCCACGTACCCGCAGACCTTTCTTCGGGTGCCTCTCCCTCCACCCCACCTGATTTAGTGGCCCTGGATTCGGGGTGTCCCATCCAAGATGCCAGCGGCCCCCGTGACACTCGTGGCAAGAGCTAAGTGAAGAGCCCATTGCCTAAGGGGCTGCTTAGTATTTAGCTGGGGTATGATTCTGGGATCTTGGGACAGGTCAGTGTGTCAGGGCGGATGCACAGGGACATCTCAGAGGGAGGGTCCACAGCTCCACCAACATCTCAAAGGGACGGGAGCCACTGCACCAGCGAGCCACAGAGCTCACCCGGCCCACTACAAGCCCGGACACCACGGGCCTTCGTAGACCGAGGGGAGCTCTGCCTTGTCTGGGGCGCTGTGGCCTCTGGGAAGGGCCCTCTGTCCGGTTACTCTGTCTCTTAGACTCTAGCTCCCGCCCCCGTGCCTCTCTCCATTCTCTGCTCCCACAGCTGCCCTCTGCACTTTCTCAGGGACTGTATGCTGGCATACAGGCGGGCTTCTCCCCTGTGAAGTCAGCTTTTCCTTATCGAGATGCCCTGGTGCTGAGCCATTTCCCGGTCCCTGTCTTGCCTCTGAAATTGGTGCTCCTCAGTGTGTGGTCCCTGCACCAGCCTGTTGGGCAGGACTGCCTTAGACTTTACTTAGGCAGTTCCTTTTGTCTCCTTAACTGCCCCCTTTACCTCTCCATCGTCAGGACCCAGCTACAGTACCACTTCCTCCAAGAAGACTCCCTGGGTGGCAGCTGTCCTGCTGACTGTCCTACCGGCTTCTTCCTTTCTTGGCAGCCCTCTCCAGACTTAGCGTGTCTTAGAAGCCGATGGGCGTTCTCTGCACCCAGCCGGGCACACAGGAGGGGCTCAGGAAATGCCTGGTGTGTACTTGGTCAGGCCCAGGGAGGATGAACTCATTCTCACACTCAGCGGTGCATTTCTTTAATGAATATGAACCAGGCGTTATGCTCGGGATAAACCACTGAAAGAGACAAAGCTGTCACCTCCCAGAGTTGAGGGAGGGAATGTGGGCAGGTACTGACCGAGCAGTGAGTGATATCGCCGGGCCAGGGGTGGAGGGTATCCCAGGGATTTCCAGCATCAAGGACTTCAGCAGGAAGTGGGGCCCAGGTGGGACTTGGAGGTGGAGTTAGCCCGTGTACTTGAGGAGGAAGGCGGGCACTGGACTATAGGGAGAGACTGTGAGAGATGGGGAGGGGGTTGGGGAGCGGAGCGCAGGGTGCCCTGTTCCAGAACTCAAGGTGTTTCAGAGGCAAAGGAATAGAAGGGGAGACCTGAGCCTGGAAGTAGGTGGGGCCAGTCCTGGAGGTCTCAGCATGTGCTGTCAAGAACTTGGGCCCCGTAACAAGGGCAGACAGTGGGGAGCTGTTCCAGTTACTCTTGCCTGTGTAACGAATTATGCCAAAGTGTAGTGGAGTAAAACACCCATTTATTACGTCATGGATTCTGCGGATCAGCAGTTGGGTCACGACCCAGCGGGGATGACTTTTCTCCGCTCCGAGACGTCTGGGGCCTCAGCTGGAAACTCCAGGGCTGCTGACTGGAATCTGCCTGTTGGGTGAAGCTGGTTGTCACCAGAGAAACCGCAGTTCTCCACACGGGCCTCCCCACGTGGGCTGGTGTTTGAAAGTGCCTGGCAGAGTGGACTCCAGTCCAGGCCTCGGGTCTAACTGTCTGGGGTTTCCCTCCTGTGCGTTCTTACCCTGCCCTGCCCTGACCTCCCCCCTCACCCGCCCCCGCCCCCCACCCGCCCCCAGAAATGCTGGCAGACAGCTGCCTCTCCTGGGAAGCCCTCCCTGATTTCTCTGGGTAGGGCTGCCCAGAGGCTTCTTGTCCTGAAATAATTTGTCCCTAAATAACAGCTTATTCTTATTTAGTTCCCCACTGCCTGGTACAAAGAAGGTGCTCAACAAATTTTGTTTAATTGTAAACAGACCATGAAAAAGTTGGTCTAGCTACTCCCTGGCAGGGCGGGAGTAGCGGTGGTTCTTGGCTCATCTTCGCTGAGTCTGCCTTTTCAAAACTACATTCTCCCTGCCTCCTCGCTAAACTCATTTGGATCAAGTCTTCATACCTAATATGGGGCCTCCTGCCACACCGAGCTCTTCCACTCCTGTCCCCGTCAGCTGATTCTCTGCAGATCTGTATCCGAGGTAATCAGATGATGGCCCTCCCCAACTCAGAATCTCCCCATGGCTCCTATTACAGGTAAAATGCGCACTCCTAACCCGGCCGTCTATAGCCTGCAAAGCCCTGTGTGGTCCGTCCTCTGCTTCCTTCTCTGCATTTCATACCACACCACCCCCACATTCCAGACACAGCAGACTGGCTCCCTTTTTGCCTGCCATGCTAAGCTCCTTCCTGTCTCAGGACCTCGCATTGCTGTTCCCTCTGCCTGCCATGCTTTTCCTTTATGTCCTGACTGGGCTTCTCCTCCTATCACTAAGACTTCAGCCCCAAGACTGTCCCTGAGACCTCAGCCCCAAGACTTCCCTGAAACCTTTCCCTGAAGTGGTGTTCTCATCCCAGTCCCACCCTTTCCATTTGCTTCAGAGCCATTGTTATCTGAAATAATCTAGCTTTTCCACGTGTTTACCTCAACGTTTCTGGTAAGCAACGTTCACCAGGAACATTCATCAGAAGGCAAGTTTGCTCAGCACACAGTCTTGTCTTCATGATGGCTAGGCAGAGCATTCAGAACAAGGCCTTACACGTAAATACCTGTTGGAAAAAATGAATGGAGAGGGGCTTCTCTTGTGGTCCAATGGTTAAGAATCTGCCTTTCAATGCAGGGGACTTGGGTTCCATCCCTGGTACCGGAGGATCCCACATGCCTTGGAGCAACTAAGCCTCTGCACCACAACTACTGAGCCCTTGCTCCCAGAGCCTGTGCTCCCTAACAAGAGAAGCTGTGACAATGAGAAGACTGCATACCACAACTAGAGAAGAACTGCATATGGGAACAGAGACCCAACACAGCAGAATAAATAAATACGTAAAAATGTAAACAGTGGAGACCCATTGTACAGACAGGAACATCTAGGCAGAAGGAGTCTGTAACTCTGGGCTTCCAGCCCTGCTCCCCTCTCCCTTGGGATTCTCCTTCTTCCCACCGCCGCCTTCCCCCACCCCGCCTCCCTCCTCTCCTGGGCTGGGAAGGGTTGACGAGCTAGAGAAGGCAGGCAGGCAGCCATAGAACCATTCCAAGAAGCGAGAGAGATCCTGGTGCAGGGGGAGAATTAAACTCCCGGCGTCAGGGGTAGGTGAGAGAAAGGCAGTTGTCTGAGTCAGCGGGAGAGAGAGAGCGGCCCCTCTCCTGGGGCTCCTGATGGGTCAGATGTAGTACCTCCTGGTCCCCGGGCCCACCACGTGCAGAGCGGCTGGGCCCCGGGAGGAGGGATGCTCACCAAGGAGGGGCAGGCCTGCTTGTTTGCTGGCTCCCACCCCAGGATTTATGGCGCTGCCCTTGAGCGGGAGTCTCTGACGAAGATATATGGGCCTGCTTATCTGCTGGGAGTGGTCCCCACGCATGACACTGAGCGGCTCCTGCCGCAGCCACCATGTGCAGCAGGAGATCTACGGCTCTTTCTCCTGGCTGGAATTCCTCCACTCTGCAGCGGATGGGCCAGCAGCCACTTAGCCAGGAAAGAAAGGCCCTGACCAGCTCGGTCCCTGTGCAGTCGTAACGCTTGGTGGCTGAGAAGGATGGCGCTACCCAGTTCCCTCATGCCTGCTGCGCTCCGCGGTGGCCCTGAGTGGCTGGACACCACCAACAGTAAATCCTATGATGGCCCAGACGTAGAAGTCCAGGAGGGAGGGGCGTGGGAGAGGGTGGGATAGGAGGCTCATGTGTATTGAGGGTGCTTCCTAAGTGCCAGGCATTTGCCACGTATACTACCTGCCACCTCTGCCCCTGGCTGTCCGGGGCGTCAGAGTCATCAGCTGTTTCTCAGATGCAGTAGCTGAGACTCAGGGACTTCTGTGCTGGTCCAGCGGTTGGGAATCCACCTGCCAGTGCAGGGGACACTGATTTGATCCCTGGCCCAGGAAGATTCCACATGCCCGAGGGGCAACAAAGCCCATGAGCCACGACTACTGAGCCCACAGCGAAGGCTAGCACCAGCTCACTGCAAATAGAGAAAGCCCCTGCACAGCAATGAAGACCCAGAGTGGCCAAAAGTAAATAAAAAAGAAAAAAAAAAAAAAGGAAAGAAACCAAGACTGGGAGGGGCGGGGAGGGGGGCTGCACTTACGAAGCACCATGTGCATTACCCTTGCTATTTAACATTTTTTTTCCACCTAATAGGTGGACATTTTTACCCCCTTTTAGACATTAGGAGCTTAGGCCTCGACAAGGGGACAGTAAGGATGAGGATGGCTACTGGCTGCACCCTTGCTCCGCCCACACCTTAAACCCTTTGCGTGTGCTTTGTCGTCATCACAGCCAGTCAAGGAAGTAGCTACGTTCTACTGTCCCAGTTGGATTAATGAAAAATGGGGGTCAGGGAGGTTGGTAATAGTGGGGGCAGGATAGAGCCAAGGTCCTTCCTCTTTCTGCATCACTGGGCCAGGCTGAGATGATTCTTGGGGACCACACCAATCGCTTTCTGGTTCACCATCGGAGATCAGCTGGCGGGGCATGGTCTTCATTTTAAAGGGACCCCGAACCCCTAGTCCTCACCTGTTGTTGTTCCCACCTACTGGCAGCTCCTTCTTGCGGGCCCCCAGTCTCTCCAGCCTTCCCCAGTCAGCCTGAGTGGCAGGCAGAGTCTGGGAACTCTCTCTGGGATCTCTCTCCACAGCTGGAGACTGTCAGACTGTCTCTCTCCTCCTCCCAGGCAGTGCTAGCCCTGGGAGACTTACGGTAAAGGCACTTTGATCACAGAAACTCTGGGGAGCAGAAACGAGTGGGAAAGAGAGCGCGTGCGAGAGATTTACATCCAAAGCCAGATCAGAGAGCCCCGTCCGCCGCAGTTACGCGGGGACTGGTTTCTGTCACAGGGCCGTGGCCAAGCAGCTCAGGACCAGAGCGGCGAGGCGCCAGCCTGTCCTCGGAAGAGGTAATGAGGCTGCCGGGCGGGTGTCCCCTGGCCTGGCTGTCTGACAGAGTCATCACCTTTGGGGTGGAGAACCAAACCTCCCCTTTACTCCCCAACTCATTAGAGTCAAAGAACATCAGAGCCAGACGGCCCATAAAGATCTCTCCCCACCTTGTTAAGGATCCAAAAACTGCGACTTGGGAGGAGAGTGACTTCCCAAGTCATGGGTTTGCTAGGGACAGGGCTGAAGCTAGGATCTGGAACTCGGGGCCATATTCTTTCTACAACAGGAGAGGGAGTGGAGGGAAGCAGTTAAGAGCCCAGACTTTGGATCAGGCAGGCCTCGGTCCATAGGTGAGCCCAGATCCAGCCTCGCTGCTATGTGATCTGGGGCAGGTGTCTCAACATCTCTGCTTCTTCACTGAATATACCCGGCTGAACACTGCTGTGAGGCTCAAGTGAGACACGTGCCTAAGGAAAGCCCGGCCCTGCTTACTGTAATCATTGCTGTCCTTGTTGTTGGGCTTTGTGATCAAGCAGAGCAGAGGGGGAGGAATGGAGCAGGTGGAGGGCAGGGCGTGGAGGCAGAGTGTGGGAGGGCAAACAGCTCCCTCCCCGAGTGACGGGCCTGAGTTAGTGACCTGGGCTCCTTGGTGAGCAGACCTTTGACATAGATGATCTCGTTTAATTCCCCCACTACCCTATGAGCTGAGTGGAAGTATCCCCATTTTACAGATGAAATGAGAACACTAAGGTTCAGAAAGTGAAAGTGTTAGTTGCTCAGTCGTGTTCAACTCTTTGCGACCCCACAGACTGTAGCCCACCAGGCTCCTCTGTCCATGGGATTCTGCAGGCAAGAACACTGGAGTGTGGTAGCCATTTCCTTCTCCATGGGATCTTCCCAACCCAGGGATTGAACCCAGGTCTCCTGCATTGCAGGCAGATACTTTACCATCTGAGCCACCAGGGAAGCCCAAGCAATTCAACCAACTTGACCCCATTGCCCAGCTGGTGAGATAGGGCAGGACTAGAACCCCAGTCTCTGTTTTTTTTTTCCAGTTTGCTCGTGGCCCCTGAGACCAGCCTCACTCCAGGGGTGCCTGTGTTTGCAGGGCATGAGATGGGCAGCCGACTCTGTTTAGATCCTCCTAAGAGGCTGGACCCACTCTAGCCTGGCCTGGATGAGGCCCCCAGCTTTCAGGCTCCCTCCTGGGCTCAGCCGAGTCCAGCCTCCCCTGCCAGAGGGAGGCAGTGCCCTGGTTCTCTGGACGCCAAGTGGCCCACCTGGTCCTGCCTGTTTCCCTGGAGACAGGTGGGGTTGACTCACCCCGAGTTGGTGCTGAGGGAGGGACACAATCTCCTCTGCTCCCCAGCTCCTGCCTGTGTTGTTGACTTAGGCTGGTTCTGTGGCTCTGATGGAGAATAACACAAAACACACCAGAATGCAATTTCATAGTAAATTACTCTGATTTTTATGGTGCTGTGTATCCTGTCTCTATCTAGTTTACCGTGGGAGTTTTTCTCGTTGAGTTTTAGTTCCTCTGCCCCCTGTCTCCACCGGCAGCACTTGATTACAACACAGAGAAGGATATAGAAACCATTGAGTGCTCCTCAAGTTGTCACTTCGAGGAAACTGGGGCCCCGAGAGGTGAGATGCCAGCACCCATGTCCCATGGCATGGCTAGATTCCAGGATCCCTCTTACACGGACCACAGGGCTGCCTATGGGATGCACAGACAGGCAAGTTTGGGGACAGTGTTCTCAGAGCTGCCCCCAACTCCTCTTCCTTAACACCAAAGCAAAGTGGGGGTGCTCCCCCACCCTGCTCTCAGTCTGCCCTTTCAGGACCCATCATCTTGTCTCCTTTATCCCTGAAGCTAATATTTATTGGGGAGGAGGTCCCTTGAAGGCCACTGCTGAGGTTCTTGTAACTTGATTTGCATAAAAAGGCTGAGCATATGGAACTGCTCTCTTAATAAAGTACCAGCATGTTTGAAATTGGGTACAGATTGGGAAAGGGGTGTGTCAAGGCTGTATATTATCACCCTGCTTATTTAACTTATATGCATTGTGTGTGTGTGTGTGTGTGTGTGTGTGTGTGTGTGTGTGTGTGTTAGTCACTCAGTCGTGTCCAACTTTCTGTGACCCCATGGACTGCAGCCTGCCAGGCTCCTCTGTCCATGGAATTCTCCAGGCAAGAATGCTGGAGTGGGTTGACATTTCCTTCTTCATATATGCAGAGTACATCATGCAAAATGCCGGGCTGGATGAAGCACAAACTGGAATCAAGATTGCTGGGAGAAATATCAATAACCTCAGATATGCAGAGGACACCACTCTATGGCAGAAAACAAAGAGGAACTAAAGAGCCTCTTGATGAAAGTAAAAGAGGAGAGTGAAAAAGTTGCCCTAAAACTCAACATTCAGAAAACTAAGATCATGGCATCCAGTCCCATCACTTGATGGCAAATAGATGCAGAAACAATGAAAACAGTGACAAATTTTATTTTCTTGGCCTGCAAAATCACTGCAGATGGTGACTGCAGCCATGAAATTAAAAGATGCTTGCTCCTTGGAAGAAAAGGTATGACCAATCTAGACAGCATATTAAAAAGCAGAGACATTACTTTGCTGACAAAGGTCCATCTAGTCAAAGCTATGGTTTTTCCACTAGTCATGTATGGATGTGAGAGTTGAACCATAAAGAAAGCTGAGTGCCAAAGAATTGATGCTTTTGACTTGTGGTGTTGGAAAAGACTCTTGAGAGTCCCTTGAACTGCAAGGGAATCCAACAAGTCAATCCTAAAGGAAATCAGTCCTGAATATTCATTGGAAGGACTGATGACGAAGCTGAAGCTCCAATACTTTGGCCCCCTGATGCAAAGAACTGAATCATTGGAAAAGACCCTTATGTTGGGAAAGACTGAAGGCAGGGGGAGAAAAGGATGACAGAGGATGAGATGATTGGATGGCATTACCAACTCAATGGACATGATTTTGAGTTAGCTCCAGGAGTTGGTGATGGGTAGGGAAGCCTGGTGTGCTGCAGTCCATGGGGTTGAAAAGAGTCGGACGCGGCTGACTGACTTAACTGAACTGGTGTTTAAAAACTGCCAGGATCGGTGGAACTGAGGTGACACCTCGAAACCCCCAGAAGTTTCCTGGGCCCTCCATCCATCAGACTGTGCTCCTCCATACCCCATCGCCAGGGAGCCAATGCTATTTGCTAGGCTTTAGGTGAGGCGTTCAAATCCAAGTCACTCCAAGTATGCCAGTGGTGCCAGCATCATAAAGAACTTGCTAGATATGCAAATGGGTAACCTGATCCCCTGCTGAGTGCACACACATCAGAGTTTGAGCAGGGCTACTTGGTTTTGGTTTAGTTTTTATTATTTATTTTTGGCTGCTCTGGGTGTTTTAGTTGCTGATTTCCTCGTGGCATGAGGGATCTTAGTTCCCCGACTAGGGATCGAATCTGCGTGGAAGGTGGATTGGAAGGTGGATTCTTAACCACTGGACTGCCAGGGGTGTCCTGAGAAGTGCTATTTGAAACCATACTTTTAACCTTCACTCATCCCCACTTCACAGATGCAGACCCTGAAGCCTGTGAAGGGTCCATGGCTAGTCCGGGTGATGCTGTTATTAAGATATAGGGCTGGGATTCAGACTCTGGTCCTTCTAATACCAAAGGATGTTGGAGGATGGGTAGGGTTTCAACAGGAGAAGATGGAGAGAAGGGGCATTGAGAAGAAGTGACCGGAAGGTGGAGCTGTAAGATGGTGAGGGTGAGTTTAGGAAGAATATTAGAGTCATTTGGAAAGCGGCTTTGGCTCTTTCCAGCAGGTGATGGAGAGCTACTAAACACCTAGGAGTAGAGCATGATCCCTCCATCTATCCATCTTCCCAACAGACCCTGCATTGCAAGATGCTCCCAGGTCTGTCTAAAGGCACTGGGGGTCCTTGTGGCTGAGATGTGCTCTTGACCCTTCCTTGAGGACTCTGGCTACACATCTGACCTCAGAACTGGCTGAATCATCCAGCCCAGTGTGGAGCTGAGGGTCAGATGGGCAGGCCGCTGGGGGCTTGGACCACGGGGAGGGGGGGGTGGCAGCAGTGGGAGGAGCCCTGGATGGAGAGGAGGATTCACGTGCCCCGAGTCATCTCCTCCCCAGCAGAAACACCTGCACTTCCTTCAGCTGGGTCTTGAGGGCTGCTGTTCCTGGGCCAGCTTGAGCCACCTCCTGCTCCTGTGTGTCACTGCTCTGCCCACAACCCGGGCTCCGAATGGACAAGGACCTCCTTGTGTCCTGGAGTTCTGTATCTAGCGCAGCCCACTGTAGCATTTTCGACAGTGAGCTCAGGGCAGGGAGCAGGGCTGTCAGTGCAGTAGAAGCAATAGTGGGTTTCCAAGTCTAAGGTGCTTGTCCCAGGGGTCAGCTCAGACACACGACCACTCCCCACGCCTCCCCTTTTCCCTAGCTGTCCCATCCCGGCTCCCCTCGCTGTGCTAGTCAGTGCTGATGGCACTTCCTACATCGCCAAACTTACAGAACCAGAAACTGATGAATGAAATAGGTAAGACTTATCATCCCCATTTTACAGATAGGAAGATGGTGGCCAATAAAAGTCAAGTGACTTGCCCAGTATCACAGGCTCAGAACCAATGCCACAACCCAAAACTGTTGGCTTTGAGTCTGTAGTGAAGTGAAGTCGCTCAGTCATGTCCGACTCTTTGCAACCCCATGGACTGTAGTCCACCAGGCTCCTCTGTCCATGGGATTTTCCAGGCAAGAGTACTGGAGTGGGTTGCCATTGCCTTTTCCAGGGGATCTTCCCGACCCAGGGATAGAACCCAGGTCTCCTGCGTTGCAGGCAGACGCTTTACGGTCTGAGCCACCAGGGAAGCCCCTTGAGTCCACAGACCCTCCCTGTTTAAAACCTTGAACACTATTTCTAATCTGCTTTGGGGAACTTTCTAGAATATGAACGCCCAATGTGTCACCAGTCACATATCCTGGCCTCAGCATCTCATATTCTGGAAAGTTCCCTAAAATAGACCAGAAATAGCTTTCAGGGTTTTAAAGTGGAAGGAAAGTGAAAGTCGCTCAGCTGTGTCCAACTCTTTGCAACTCCATGGACTATAGAGTCCATGGAATTCTCGAGGCCAGAATACTGGAGTGGGTAAGCCTTTCCCTTCTCCAGGGGATCTTCCCAACCCAGGGATTGAACCCAGGTCTCCAGCACTGCAGGCAGATTCTTTACCAGCTGAGCCACAAGAAAGTATGGACTAAGTCAAGAGCCTTGGGTTGTGGCCTTGGCTCTGAGCCAATGACACTGGGCAAGACACTTGACTTTTACTGGCCACTATCTTCTCATCTGTAAAGTGGGGATGATATTGAATAAACACTACCTATCTCCATACCTGTCCTTGCCACCCACCTGCCAGCATCCTTATGGGTGCCCCTCCTCTGCCCCTACCTTCTGGGGAGACTGTTTTCTGCTCTCTTGCCTCTCCGTTTCTAGAAGCCCCTTATCCTCTTGGCAAGCCTCCCCTTCCTGACTCAGAGCCGTAAATCCTAGATACCTAGGAATTCAAGGTAATGGTGGGTATCATGGGATGAGGCTAGCCTAAGCTGCCCTCCGGCCCCATCTATGTTCCGTGGCCAGTCCCAGTTCCATGGGGACAGCCTGGAATGCAAACAGCTTGGCCTACAGCCTCTGCTCCCAACACACCGGCTGACCCTGCGTGGTGCCGAAGGGCACATGTTTTGGAGCAAGCCTGTCCAGACTGGAATTCTCATTTTGCTCCCCTTAGCTACATGACCCGGGACAAGTTGTGCTTACTGCTTGTGCCTCCGCTTACCCATCTTTTACAATGGAGTCGTGATAGTACCTACTTCATAGGATTTTGGGGGACTGAATAAGTGAATGCCCCCAAGTGCTTAAAAACAATTTGCCACATAGAAGGTATTCATACTAGAGAAGCCTCAGTTTCCCCATCTGTAAAATAAAGGGGGTGTGCTCTCTGCTCCCCAAGAGATCCCTCTCTAGCTCTGACATTGCAGGGTTCAAGCTCTGTCTGGGCAGTCTTCAGCTCTGCTTAGTTCTCTCCCTTTGTGGAATGCTCAGCACAGGGTCATGTGCAAGATTAATAAACAAATGGAGAAATAAATAAATAATGCCTTTCATTTGCG
Source organism: Ovis aries (assembly GCF_016772045.2). Classification (NCBI taxonomy): domain Eukaryota; kingdom Metazoa; phylum Chordata; class Mammalia; order Artiodactyla; family Bovidae; genus Ovis; species Ovis aries. The sequence continues at coordinate 15,307,676 of NC_056064.1, forward strand.
CAGTGTTGAATAGTTCACAAAGTACTTTCTCATCCATTAATGATCTCAATGGAGTCATCACGCAGGCTCTGGGAAGTAAGCCACCCAGCGATTATTACTGCCATTTTCAGATGGGGAATGAGAGCTTCAGAAAGGCAAAGTGACTTGCCCAAGGTCATGTAGGTATTTGATGTTGGCATGAGAAGAGGTGAAAAAGAAGCTGAAAAGGAAAGGAAGAGGGGGGAAGGGTGGGGGTGAAGAGCTCTAGGTGTCAGAAAGTAGAAAGATGAAGTAGAAATTTTGCAGTAAGGGAAGGGGAGGGAGTAGCATGTTATATGCATACCACCGTGTGGGAAACAGACAGCTCCTGGGAAGCTGCTGTACAGCACAGGGAACTCAGCTCGGGGCTCGGCAGCGACCTAGAGGGTGGGACGAGGGTGGGATGGCAAGGAGGCTCAAGAGGGAGGGGATATTTATGCACAGAGCTGATTTGCTTTGTTCTATAGCAGAAACTAGTACACCATTGTAAAGCAATTGTACTCCAGTTAAAAAAATAAGGAAAAATAAATGCAAAAATAAAAAGAATACTTGTCAAACTCAGAGCTTTGAAGTTTCTCCTCCTGTTTGTGGTTTCTCAAATATATGACTCCCAGGGGGGTAATTTTCTTCCCTCACTGTGACTGAGTTAGTGTCTGGGACTCAGTCTAAGCTTTAGCTGAAAATCAGTAAAATCTTGGGCTGCATTAATAGAGGCATGGTGCTCAGAGTCAAGGAGGTGAAAAATCCTTTCTGTGTGGGAACCCCATGTCTAGTCCTAGGTACAGCACTTTGAGATGGACTTCGACAAACTGGAGGTGGATGAACCCTGAGCTCTCTGGGACAGAGTTGAAGGAAACAGACTTGAGGAAGAAAAGACTCAGAAGTCTCAGCAGAGTCTTCACCTATTAGAAAGAATCTGGACTTGCTCTAGGAGGCCCCAGGGGGCAGAAACAGGACTGATGGACCAAGGTACCAGGGGAACATTTAAGTGCAACAGGGAGAGAACTTGTTAATCTCTGCTGCCAGTTCTCCGAAATAGTTTCTGACCCCTACTATCCCCCCATACTGCTTACACACTGAAGCTCAGGTTCCCTTGATTCCCTCTTTCCTGGCTCTCCTTGATGTCCTTTCCAGGCTGTAGGAGTAGGGTGGGCCATGCCCCTTGTCATTCTTCCCTCGGGTTATGAGCATGTCAGGGATCCCTGCCTTGGGTGCAGGCTCATGGTTGAGGACGCTTCCAGCCCTTAACAGTCATGCAAGGCTCTGTGCAGGGAAGGCCCCTGGGAAACCCGAAGGGACTTGTTTGAGAAGACAGTGCCTGGGTGGGGCAGGATTAAACAGCCCCCCACCAGGCCTGGGGAGCTGGTTGCTGAGGAGGGCGAGGTCAGTGAGGATTGGGTCTGTGTGGGGAAGGCCAGGGGCCAGGGCAGGAGTGTGGATGAGGGTGCAGGGATCCTGAAAGGAGACAGAATGAGCTCTGCTGGTGGGGGAGGGGGGAGCGGGAGACGCATCTGCCAGCACCATCTCTCCGGGTCCAGGGCTCAGTCTGGCGTCTGCTGCCCTCTCAGCCGTGGCACTCATTCTCAGACGGAATAAAAACAAGGCGATTATCGTGGGTGTTCCGGCATCCTGAGCACCCCCTCAGAGGCCACACCGACTGGCGGCAGGGATGGGTCTTTAAGAGAGTGAGAACTAGAAGGGCTTAAAAAAAACCCCAGCTTGTCAGCAGTAATCGGCTTTTGTTCTGCTCTGTCTCCGCTGGGGTTCGTGCTGCTTCGCAGGGAGATAATTTACCTCTAAGAAGCTTTGCCATCTCAGGGGCCAGCACACAGGGCCCACGGTCTGAACTTGGGGCTCCGTGGCCCCTCCGTCCACCCCTGCCGGCCCACTCCTGCAGCGGCAGGCAGCCTCCAGGAAGGTCCTGTCTCTCTGCCTTATTTTCCAACGCTTTCTCACCCCTGCCATTGCTCTTGGTGGTGACGGGGTGGGGGGGGGAGGCAGGGATTCCCCACGTCTCCTTCCCTGCTCCCTTCTCCCAGCACCATGGCAGGGAGGACCACACAGGAGCAGGACAAGGGCTGGGAGGGGAGGGGTGGAAATGCAGTCAGGCGCTTTTTTTCCCTTTTTTTTTTTTGGTTTTGCGACCTGGCATGTGGGATCTTAGTGCTTGGACCAGGGAGTGAGCCCGCACACCCTGCAACGGAGGTGCAGAGTCTTAACCACTGGACTGCCAGGAAAGCCCCCGAAAGCTAGTGTCCTGCAACCCTTCCTCCATCACCTGGGCCTGACTCTGACAGAGCAGATAAAAACACAGGATGATCAGCTAATTAATTAACTTTCTAATTTTTATCGGGGTATAACTGGTCAATATGGAGGAGGGCATGCCAACCCACTTCAGTATTCTTGCCTGCAGAATCCCTGTGGACAGAGGAGGCTGGTGGGCTACAGTCCGTGAGGTTGCAAAGAGTCGGACACGACTGAGCAACGAAGCACAGCACACATAGCCGATTAACAATGTTGTGACGGCGTCAGGTGAACAGCGAAGGAACTCAGCCACACATGTACGTGTATCCATCCTTCCCTAAATCTCCCTCCCATCCAGACTGCCTCATAACATTGAGCGGAGTTCCACGCAGTGTGTATATATGCATATGTATACAGTAGGCCTTTGTAGGTTGTCCATTTAAAATACAGCACATGATGGTCAGTTAATTTAAATTTCAGATCAGCAGTAAATAAATGTTTTTGGTATAAGGATGCCCCATGGAAGATTTGAGATATACTTACTTTAAAAAATGTATTTAGTGTTTTTCCAAAATCTACATCAAGTGGGGGGTCTGTGTTTGATCTGGCCACGCTAGTCTTGATGGCTCCTTCCTACTGCTTCTGGGATGTTCTGGGAGCATCTCCCGGCTGAGAGGGCACAGTCCCAACTCTTAACCAAAACCATTTTTAATTAAAGATAAAGGCCCCATTTCACAATTGCACAGAGACCATGATGACTGATGGCCTTTGGGAAGCTTCGGGGTGGCCTCCAGCAATCAGTGATTGTTGTCAGCACCGCCTAAGAGAAAGGCACACGTGTAAACATGTAAGCATCCCTATTAGAGATGATGGAAGGGAGGCCTGGAGAGGCAGAGCCAGTGGCCCAAGGCAGAGCAAGGCAAAAAGGCCTCCAGGCTTTTTGCAAAGTGCTCTGCTCACCCCATGTATCACTCGAAGCAGCCACTTGAGGAAGAGTGGATGTGGGCACGATGGTCAGGGCTGAGAGAGAGGGAAGGACCTAGGCTCATGTTTCTGGCCGTCGCAGCTTCCCGCCTCCAGCTAGCCCACTCTTAAGTCCCCTGCCCGGTGCAAACCCTGTGCAGTCCACAAACAACCTTCCTGGAGGGCTTCCTGGAAGAATCTTCAGTTGCTGAAAATGACCCTGGGGGAGCTGAGTTCAACTCCTGCTTCTCTGAACAGCACCCTGGGCAGAGAGGTTAGGTTGCTCAGAGGAAGGGAGGCAATGATTCTCTCTGTGGGAAGCTGGGCTCCAGTCCCCAGCACTGCACTGTGAGACTGACTGACCAACTCGAGGTGGGCTCGGGGGGAAAGTCTGACCCCGAGACATCGGGGTCAAGTTGCAGGAACTGGACTTGGGGAAGTAAAGGCTGGGGAGTTTCCACCCCTTCTTCATATGTTAACAACCTGGGCTCGCACCGGGAGTCCTGAGGGTAGAAATAGGACCTCAAGGTGGAGGGTCCCAGGGGTAAAGCCCTCATTTGCCCAGAAGCTGGGGGAGTGGCTGATTCTGGTCTCTGTTCTGTGTGACCTTGTTCGAGGTGCCTGCCCTCTCTGAATCTCACTGCCCCGCCCGATTAGAAAATTGCAAGGAGCCCTAGATTGTATCCAAGCCTTTTTCCAGTGAAGAGTCAAGGTGAGCCTCACTCACGGTCCATTAGCGGACTCCACAAGCCAGCAAGCTGAGGTCAGGGGTCATGCTTGACTCTGTTTGGTACTCCCCTCGTCCTCTATCTGGCTTCATCAAGATGTGTTAGTTGTTGGGGGATAAAAAGGAGAGAGATTCATTCATTCAAACCAGTGGGTGGTTAACAAAGCAATCAAGGCCTTGTTTAACCCCTAGCCGGTGAGCCCAGCCTCTCCCTTGTCACTCCAAGTGTCCACTAGGCTGAGCTTCATTCTTCCTCAAACGTGCCTGATCCCCTTGCCTACAATTCTCTCATTCATGACCTACCTTGTATCTACTCATCTGTGAAGACTTAGTTTAAATGACTGTGCGGGGACTCCCCTGACTGTCCAGTGGTTGATTCCATCCCTCCACTGCAATTGGTGCAGGTTCAGTCCCTGGTGGAGGAACTAGGATGCCCCATGCCTTACCTTGAGGCCAAAAAGAGGATTGTTGTTGTTGTTCAGTTGCTAAGTCGTGTCCGACTCTAGATACAACAGCAACAGAAGAGTTTGTGCAAAGCCTCCTGACCCCGCCCTGTGCTTGCCCTCCCTCAGCCCTTCCAGAGGACTTCATTGCTTCCTCCCTGATGTCCCAAGGGAGGGATCTTGTCCATTTTACAGGACACTTGCTGTCCTGCTGGGCAGGGTGTCTGTCTACTCGCCTGCTATGCACATGGGATGCTCAAGGCTCCTTTCAGCCTCCCCGTCTCAGCTTGCACAAGCCATCGCAATGAGCTTTCCCCACTAGCCCATCTTCTGAAGCGTCTCCAGTGTTACTTGCTTCACGGGACACCATGATCTGTAACTTAAATACAAATATGTTGCTGATATCTTTGTTTTCTGTCCTCAATTCAGGAACACAATCCCAGTGCCTTTGTCTTGTTGGTATCTCCGGCACCTAGAATAGAGCCTGAAACACTACGCACACTCGGTGAAGATTTATTGAGTGAAAGCAGCGGGTGAATGAATGACTCTAAGGCCCTGGGAGAGCACTGATTGCTTTGCTCAGCCAATCTCCACCGTCCCTCCCTCCAGAGGCCGCACTGTGAGTATCCTTTGGGGAAACTTCTCCTCTCTCTGTGCTGAGGCTGAGGAGGTCCAGCCTCTTCCCCAGTTGCAAAGCCAGGCCCGCCATCTAGGCTTGGCCCATCCGAGCATCCCTTCTCCCTGACCAGGAACAGGCACTGGGCCACACTGTTCCACGGAGCCCCAATCCCAGGACACTTGCTGCCAACATGGTAGGATGTAAACTTGTTGCTGCCAGTGGGAAAGTCTGTCTGGGAATGATGCCCACACAGGAGGAAGCTGATCCAAGAGATGGAGAGAGACAGGTTCCTGGCAACATTGCCAGAGCACCTGGATCCAGATGCGCCTGAAGCCACCCCTAGACTTTCCAGTTAGACGAGCCAGTGAGTTCTCATTTCTGCTTAAAGCTGATTTGAATTGTAATGTATTATTACAACTGGAACAGCCCTCATTAATGCCAATTGGGAAAGTGTGTTAAATCATCTTTTCATTATCATCTAGACTCCAACAGAGCCTGGCATGCACTAGGCACTCCGATACATGTTTTGAGTGAATAAATGGCAGTAGGCACTTTAAGAGGACGAATAACATCCCATTTACTTTAACATTTTCCCCTTTTCTCTCCAGACAAATGTTCAATACACATTATGCATGCGGTGAATGTTGATTGACCCCAGTTGGATGTGATTCATCTCCTTTTCTCTTCCTCCTTCTCTATTAACTTCCTATTCATGGAGGCCCCTGCCTCTTTCCCCCACCCTCTTTACAGCTCCCGAGTCCCCATTTTCTCATTCTTCTTTATCTTAATAATTACAATAGTTTGCAATTTATCATCCAGAAGAGGTCCGTGTCCCAAGTTTCAAAATAACCTGGGAAGAAAAGTGAACGCTAATAAATAAAATCATAGGTATGGGGTATGCCCGGGCTGACCGAGTTACACACCCGCCACGTGGCTTGTACAAGCGGTTCAGTTTCGCTTGACTCTCCAGAGAGGGGAAGGAAGCAGAGGGCATGGAAAAGCTCCCCTCATGTTGCCTCAGTCCTCTTTACCTTAGGAAGCAGGACACGATATTTGGAAGCAGCTACAATGATGAGGGTGCCCTTGTTTCTCATGGGTCCTGTCATTGGACCCAATGGAATTTGGAAATTAACCAGTCATTAAAAAGAGAACTTGATATCATTAAGAACTTCAGCCACATGCAAAAGTAGAGACAGTCATATAGTCACCATCATATACTCATCCATCAATCTCAATAAACTCACAATCTTCTTTCATCTCCATGCCCACCCACTCTCAATTACTTTGAAGTATATCATTTGTATGCAGCATTATAATATGCCATATTAAAGATATATTTATACACATATAAATGTACTGAATATTTATTGCTAGATGATAAATGCTCTTTTATTTTTTTAACAGAGTAATTTTTTTATTCATTAAAAAACTGATAAGGTAAAGATCCACTTCAAGAAGTTCCTCTTGTATGTTTTACTTGTTTTATTAGCAAATAAAGCATCTCATTAGCATCCCTATATGGGATGGCTTCATCTAGTCCTCAGACTCGGATCCATCTTTATCTTTACTAATTTGTAAGTAATGAAGTTTGGAAGTCTCCTTGTCAGATGCAGCCACACCAAACCAATCACAAAGATTGTTCTGTTCATGGAATTTATTTCTTGGTAAAGTATTTCAAATGTCTTTTGGATACCTGTTTATCAGAAACAGCTGTGATTTTACTCTTGAAGTGTTGAAACGTGGACAGCCTTGCCAGGATTCCCAGTTTTTCCATTCATTGTAAGTTTCTCTTGTAGAAACTGTTCAAAATTTCCAGAATCAAAAATTCCATCTTCTACTGGATGCTGCTGCTGCTGCTGCTAAATCCCTTCAGTCGTGTCCAACTCTGTGCGACCCCATAGACAGCAGCCCGCCAGGCTTCCCCATCCCTGAGATTCTCCAGGCAAGAACACTGGAGTGGGTTGCCATTTCCTTCTCCAATGCATGAAAGTGAAAAGTGAAAGTGAAGTTGCTCAGTCGTGTCCGACTCGGCCACCCCATGGACTGCATGCAGCCCACCAGGCTCCTCTGCCCATGGGATTTTCCAGGCGAGAGCACTGGAGTAGGGTGCCATTGCCTTCTCCATCTACTGGATGAGTAAGGTCTAAATTGAACTTCCAGGTTGACTTAAGCTTCTTGTCATTCTTTGGCGCCATCTTGAAGGCCAGTTGTGCGAGTAGAGAATGGCCTTACCTTACTTGTTGTTGCTGCAAATTCTTTTCCCAGCATATGAAGACACCTAAAGCCCAGGCTGACCCTCTTGAAAGTGGCGGGCCTCCTGGAGAGAGGCAGAGGCATAGTTGAGTGCATACCTATGAGTGACCTGATTACATTGGGCAGGATATCATCTGAGCAATTCCAGATGATACCTGCCCAAACTGGTGACTCACAAAATCATGAGCATACAAAACAGCTGTTGATTCAAGTCACTACATTTTGGAGCGCTTTGTTACTCAGCAATAGCTAATTGGTGCATACCCCAAAGTGAGTGTTAATCCCTTAATTTCATTAAACATCTAATTAGTACCAAAATTTTCTTGATTATATCATAAATGTTTTTTCTACACTTTGCTTGTTTTTGTCAGGTTCCACTAAGGTGTGTGTATTTTGATTGATGGATAAGTCTTTTATGTGTCCTTTAATCTAGAGTTTCTATTTCCAATCTTTTTTTTTTTCCTGGAATTTATTTTTTAAAGGACACCCTGTGTCCTTTATCCTGTAGACTTTTCCATAATCTGATTTTGCTGAATGCTATGTTGGCTTTGGGGGCTTCCCTGGTGGCTCAGATAGTAAAGAATCTGCCTGCAATGCAGGAGACCTGGGTTTGATCCCTCAGCTGGGAAGATCCAGAGAAGGGAATAGCTACTCACTCTAGTATTCTTGCCTGGAGAATTTCATGGACAGAGGAGCCAGGTGGGCTACATACAGGCCATGAGGTTGCAAACTAACACTTCATAGTGCATTTGGTGTGTTCCTTTGTCTCCAGATTACCTGTAAACTGGCAATCAGTTAGGTCTGGAGGCTTGTTGGGGTCAAGGTTTGATTTATTTTGGTGCTGTGTTCTTCCAACAGGAGGTATCAATATCTTGTTGCTTTTCGGTCACGTGGCTGCCCTTTCCTAGACTGACTAATCCATTAGTTTTAACAAAATGATATGGCAGCTATTCACTCTTCATTTGTCAACCATAACAATTCTATTAATATAAATTTCTTTTAATAAAGTATTTGGTTACCAATGCCACCGCATATAGAGCAAAGGCAGGAGAAGAGTTTGATTCTTTCCCTTTATTTGCCAATTTTCAAAAGAATGAGCTTGTTCCTTAGCATCCTTTGGAAGTAACCAACAAAGTTGATTTTGTGTGTTGAGCGTCATCATAAACTCACGAATTTAAACATTTTGATGTGTTTTTAATCCAGGGAATTGTCCCCATTGATGCTGAAATTGCACCAGCTTTCACCAGTGGGAGCCTATTCAAGTTGGCTCCTGAGTCATTTTGACACAAATCCCATAATCGTTGGTAATGTTTGATAGATTCCTTGTTTCTGGTATGAAGGTGTTCTGGCTTATTTTGTACTTTTTCCTGTCTTGGGCTGAGCATTAGCCTTTCCTTCAAGGATACTTAATTTTTTTGACATAGTTATACATGATGTTTCACAGGAAGAAAAAGCTCTGATGAGCTTTCCCCCGCTCCCCGCCTTTTTTTTTTTTTTTTTTTTGGTGAGAACAGAAAGGCCAGAAATGGTCAAGGAGGTCAGATTGCTTGGCACAGATAGCTGGCTTTCCCTGAGATAAGTTTGGAAAAGTCTACCAGGTAAGAGCATATCATTCTTAGGTTTGCAAAAGCAACAGTCTCAAGACAGATGACACTTCTTGGTGACCTACTGGTTTCCCTCAATGAAGAAGAAGAAATCTTAGCTTTGTAAACAAAGGTGCAAAAGGAAGAGTGATCTCAGAGCTGGCTGATTCCATGGATTGGAGTCTGAAGATGGAGAAGCACATGGAAATGTGACCTGTGGTCTGAGTCTTGAATGGGGCTCTTAGACCTACATCAGAGTGTGGACACAACCAACCTGCGGAGGCTGAGCTGTACCCCGAGGAGCAAGGGTGCCCGGGAGACCAACCACCCGTATGTCAGGTGCCTCTTCTATTACTGATCCTGGGCAGTTAGCTTTTCTAAAGCCTGTTTTTCTCATCTGAGAACTAAACTCACCCCTTCTGGACACACTTTGAGGATGAAATGAGATGATCAGGTGGAGATGGGACCAACTTGCACTTCTTGACTTGAGCTCGTCTCATTTTCTTTTCCCTTCTTCCAGAGATCTATGCCCCTAGACTTTCTCCATTTGGTTCATTCGCCAAACTAATGTAGTGTCAAAAAGCTTTGTCATTTCTCTTAGGGGACAGATTGACAGGGAACCACAGAGGCGGTGGAAGACCATTGCGCAGAGGCTCTGGGTCCACCAGGTTCACAGGGCTCCATGTGGGCTCCAGAGGGGCCTGGTATTGATTCTCTCTGAGGCCATGGGCTGTTTCAGGGTCTCCCTGACTCTCTACTTTTTAAATAATTATTTTAATTTATTTATTTGATTGTGCCAAGTCTGTGTGCCAATACTTCAATACGTTGACCATCTGATGTGAAGAGTCAGTCAGCTGTTGGAAAAGACCCTGATGTTGGGAAAGATTGAGGGCAGGACGATAAGGGGGTGACAGAGGAAGAGATGGTTGGATGGTATCATCAACTCAATGGATGTGAGTTTATGCAAACTCTGGGAGATAGTGAAGGACAGGGAACCATGCAGTCCATGGGTCTGCAAAGAGTTGGACTTGACTGAACGAGAACAGCAACAACAGCAGCCAAGTCTTAGTTGCAGCACGTGGGATCTTCGATATTCGTTAGGGCATGTGAGGTCTTAGCTGTAGCATGTGAACTCAGTTGCAGCATGCAGGATCTAGCAGCATGCAGGATCTAGCTCTCTGCCCAGGGCTTGAACCCAGCCCCCCTGCATTGGGAGTGGGAATATTAACCATTGGACCCCTGGAGTCCCTATTGATGTCCTACCCGTGATGATGATGATGAAATTGATGATACCAGCAGTAATATTAGTAATTTTATGTAACACCGACTGAGCACTTTCTTTGTTCTGGGTTCTGTTTGAGGTATTATATGTGTGTTTCCATTTGTTCAAGCTACCATCGTCTCTCCTCTAGGTTATGCAATAACTTCCCAACTGACCTTCACCCCTGCTGCCCTCCATCTATTTTTCACAGGCTGTCCAGAGAGACCCTTTTAAAACACAGGTCAGATCATGTTATTCCTCAAAGGCTGTCAATGTCCTTTCATCTCACTATGAATAAAAGATAAAGCATGCACGGTGGTCACCAAGCCCCTCATCCCCTGGTCGCTCACTGCCTCTCAGATCTCATTACCCTTCTCCCCTCGCTGTAGCCACCCTGGCTTTTGATAAGCACACCTCTGCCCCAGAGTCTTCACCCATGCTGTTCCTTCTGCATGGAAGGTTCCCCTCCCCACCCCTCCACCCTTTCGCTTCTTCCAGATTTCTGCACAAATAGGATCTCCTCAGCAGGTCTTCCCTTCCCTGATGGTTCTGCATAAACCAGCCCTCTCTTCTTGTCAGCTTCTAGCCTCATTTCTTCATAGCACTTCCACCACCTACTGAATTACACATTCACTCTTTGTGACTATCTGTCTCTGCTCCCTACAGTGCAAAGCCCACGAAAATAGGAATTTTTCATCTCTATCCTAAGCACCTAAGACAGTGACAGGTACATAATAGATGAGCAATAAATATCCATTGAATGAATGATCACATATTAACTCAATAATCTTCTGTGCTAGGTACAATTATTTTTCCATCTTTATAGGTGAAGAAGCTGAGGCAAAACTATTAAGTTGCCACTTTAACTGGCAACCAGCTATTTGCTTAACATCTCGTAACAAGTTAGTGGAAAGATGGAACTGGCTGATCAGGATGGCAAATGGAGACCATTGCCCAGAATCTCCTTCGCCTCTTTCTCTTCCTCCTCGTTCACTATGGGAATTTATAGGGGATTTCTTCTTCCTCTCTACCCACGTGGGCTTCTGCCCTGGCCCCGTGTCTGCCTGTCTGCCCTGAATCTCAGGCTGGATGAAGTAGAAGGAAACCCAGAGGTCCCCTTACCCTCCTGATCTGCTCGGCCAGCTCCTTATATGCTCCTCCCGGCTGCCCCAAGGGTGCCTACCCCAGCAGAAGGATTCTCCATGCCTGCAGATGTACCTGCTTCTGTCTGACCGTCAGAGATTACATAAAGTGGGGGGGGGGGGGGGAGAGAAGTTGCAGGGAGAGGAGGCAACTTGTTCATTTCTTTGCTCCCCTGAAAAATTTCCCATCTCTATCCCAGATACACAGGATGGAGGGGAAAGGTGGTCTGAAGCTTGATGGTTTGATGCTGCTAAGCTGCTGCTAAGTCGCTTCAGGCGTGTCTGACTCTGTGTGACCCCATAGACGGCAGTCCACCAGGCTCCCCCATCCCTGGGATTCTCCAGGCAAGAACACTGGAGTGGGTTGCCATTTCCTTCTCGAATGCATGAAAGTGAAAAGTCAAAGTAAAGTCACTCAGTCATGTCCGACTCTTCGCGACCCCATGGACTGCAGCCCACCAGGCTCCTCTGTCCATGGGATTTTCCAGGCAAGAGTACTGGAGTGGGGTGCCATTGCCTTCTCCATGGTTTGACAGGACCCATTTAAAATTTTTTTATTTTATTTTTTAATTGAAATATAGTTGATTCACAGTGTTGCCTCATTTCTGCTGTACAGCAAAATGATTCAGTCATACATGTGTGTGTTAAAAGAGTTAGTGGCTCAGTTGTGTCTGACTCTCTGCAACTCTGTGAACTGTATAACCTGCTGGGCTCCTATCCATGGAATTCTCCAGGCAAAAATACTAGAATGGGTTGCCATTCCCTTCTCCAGGGGATCTTCCCAACCCAGGGATCTAACCTGGATCTTCTGCACAGGAGGCAGGTTCTTTACTGTCTGAGCTTCCAGGGAAGCCCTTACATGTATACACATTCTTTTTTTGAATATTCTCCTCCTTTCTGGTTTATCATAGGATACTGAATACACTTACCTGTGCTGTAGAGTAGGACCTGGTCGTTTATCTGCTCTCTATATAAAAGCTTACATCTGTTAATCCCAACTTCCTGCTCCTTCCCCCTCCCATCGCCCCCCACCCCCTTGGCAATCACCTGCCTATTCTCTGCATTGTGACTCTGTCTCTGTTGGTAGAGAGGTTCATCCCTGTCCTGTTTTAGATTCCACAGAGAAGTGACATCATACGGCACCCGTCTTTCTCTTTCCGACTTACTTCATTTAGCAGATAATCTCTAGTTGTGTCCATGTTGCTGCAAATGCAGTATTTTGTGCTTTTTTATGGCTGAGTAGTATTCCACTGTATATATACACATCGTCTTTATCCATTCATCTGTCCACTGGGGTCAATTTGATGTCATCACTTTAACAGAGCTATGTCAAAAGAGCCATGTTGGCAATTCCCTTTGGGTTTTTGTTTTCATTAGAAAAATGATTAGGCTTGCACTCAGAGAAGTTTTTCCTTTGTAGCATACAGTTCTATGGATTTTGACAAATTCATAGTCTCATGCACCCACCACCATGATCCCGACACAGAATAGTTCTGTCACTACCAAATTCTCTTCTGTCCTGTCCTCTTCCCATGAACACTCCCCACCCACCCCCCCAACTTTGCCATCATTGGTATGCTATCCATCCTCGTAGTTTTCCCTTTTCTAGAAAGTCATGTCAGTGGAAGCATACACTGTACGGCCTTTTGAGTTGGGATTCTTTCACTTAACAAATCTGTGATGCGTCTATGGTCTTGCTGCATGTGTCGACTGAGTATTCTTGTTTATTGTCAAATGATATTCCATTGTATGAATATACCACATTTATATTATGCATTCACCATTGAAGGGTATTCAGGTTGTTCCCAAGTTTTGACTACTCCACATGCTGAGTGCAGGGTTTTGTGTGAATATACAAGTTCTCATTTTTCTTGGGTAAATACCTAGGACTAGGATTACTAGATCATGTGATAAGCCCTTGTGACTCCATGGACTATACAGTTCATGGAGTTCTCCTGGCCCGAATACGGGAATGGGTAGCTGTTCCCTTCTGCAGCGGGTCTTCCTGACCCAGGAATCGAACCAGGGTCTCCTGCACTGCAAGCAGATTCTTTTCCAGCTGAGCTACCAGGGAAGCCCTTAACTTTGTAAGAAACCGCCAAACTGTTTCTCAACAGTGGCTGAACGTTTTGTTTTCCTATCAGCAGTATATGAAAGTTCCGTTCCTCACCAGCATTTCTTTTTAAGAAAAAAATAGTTTTATTTCCCTGTTTATGGCTGTGCTGGGTCTTTGCTACCACGCGCGCTTTTCTCTAGCACAGTGAGCGCGCTTCGCGTTGCGGTGGCTGCGCCTTGCAGTGTGTCTTGCTGCAGAGCGCACGCTTTAGGGCGTGTGGGCTTCAGTAGTCAAGGCTCCCAGGCTCTAGAGCACAGGTGCAAAAGTTGTGGTGCGTGCTCGCCACCAGCATTTCATATCGTCAGTTTAAAAAAGATTCTGCAGCCATGCTACCAGGTATATATGATACAGAAAACATCTTTGTATGTGTTTATTGGCTCTCGAGGAGTAAAACTGGCCACCCCAAAGTGTGTCTTTTTCGTATAAGTATTATTTCAGGCTGACTGCTTTAAAGAAACAGGAGACTTAGGAAGTCTTTCTTTTTACTTACATTTTGCTTCTCAACTGCCTAAAAAAAACTCTAGTTAAACAGCCTGGCTCAGGAAGTGAGCTACTGCCCTAGACAGCTATTAAGTCGGCCAAAAAGTTCATTCCAGTTTTGTTTTTTTTTTTTTTTTTCCATCACATCTAACATCTTATGGAAAACCCAAATGAATTTTTGGTCAACTCAGTAGGAAAAACATGAGCTAGGTCGGCCAGGGGAAACTTTTAGCAAGGTGTGTTTGATCAAAGTCCTCTCTATGTCACATTATCTCTGCTTGGCATGGCAGACATCTATTTACCAATATTTACTTTTTTTTCACCTTCCTATGAATCTCCTATGAATCCTCCCTTTGAGGTCTCAGACCCCTCAGCCCTCTCCCTTAGTCTAGGATGACATAAATACTCCATTTGACCTGACTGTCTTTAGAATCCCTCATGTGTGAATTCCCTGTATGTACATCATTAAATTTGATTTTCTCCTATTCATCTGTCTAATGCTAGTTTAATTCTTAGACCAACCAAAAGAACAGTGAAGGGTCGAGGGAAAATTTCTTTTCCTCTCAGACATTGCCATCCCTCTATTTTCTTTAGTGAAGAGTTCAAATGTCTTTATATCAAAATTGTTGCCTCCTTTGTTTTTATTCCCCTCTTGCTTCCTTGGAGTGGTCCTCTCAGGGGTTACTTACAATGCTGCCTCCTAAGTTTGAATTCCTAAAACTTCGCACCGAATAAAACATAACTCTCAAAAAAACAAATGTGCATGCATCCTAAGAACTTTTCTCCCCTGTCTGAGGGACTCAGAGGAAATGGTTGTTTTAAGGTTACTCCATCCAAGAACCTCTGCCAAATATTGAGAAGGTTGGTTGTGGGGGGGGAGGGGTGGGGGTGGTGGTGGGTATGTTTTCTAGAACTAAGAACCCCAGTAGCTACATTCTATTTTTGGTAGCTGAGAAAATTCTCCAAGGCTGTCTAGCCTAATCCTATTTCTCTGCTTTTCAGAAATAAGAAGACCGAGACCCAGGGAGGAAAGGCTTTTGCCCACATCCCACAGAGAGAAGGTTCCTAAGCGGGATCAAGATCTTAGCTTGACTAACTTCATTTCTAAAAAAGCCCCAAACTCCTTCCACTGTAGACCTTAGGTGCTACATGAGATGCTGAAGATATATAAATGGCCCCAGACCCTGGGAAGTTATTTGGAGGAATGGAAGCAATGCTAGGAAGAGAAGAAATGCGTGGACATGCATTTCTTGGTTGCTGAAAATTCTGGTGGAAAAGGAGAGGAAAGATGGAGTTAGCTGAGCCAAGCTTCCTGGAGAAAGGGAGCTTTGGGTTCCAGTTTGGGATGAAAGCATAAAGTCTTGCATTTGTCACTGTGCCTGTATGTATGAGTTTCATCTTTTATAGAATTGTGTGTATCGGGTATGCTCACAGTATATATGGGATGATAATCGTTTTCCTCATTTAGTAATAAACATGAGTAACTGTGAAGCTCAAAGTTAGCATCTGTTTGGTATATTTGAGGGTGGGTTTTTGGGTCTTGCTTAACTCTGGATGTTCTTCATCACTCTCATCTCTAAGGCCTCAGGTGGGGAGCCCCTCCCTGGTGACCCCTCCCACAGTCCAAACTGCAGCTGCCAGCACTTAAATCCAGTGAGCAGTGAGTTCTCGGATTTGCTTCTAGTTGAAATCAATATTTGCTGAGAAGAATGCATCTTAATTTCAGCGGCCAGCTCTCCGGGCAAGAATTGCTCTAAAACAAACCTCCAAACCCACAGACTTAATGCGTCCTAGTTCCGTTGTTTAGTAAATCTCTCTGTACAGAGAAAAATCCATTAGCTGATGGGGCAGGGATGGGGGTAGTGGGATGTGGGGAGAAAGAGAGTGGAGGCCCCCAGATGTAGCCTCAGCAGCAGAGATGGGACTGAGAGCCTGGGGCACCCAATGAGAACTCAGCCACGTCCCTGGACCCAGCCCAGGACATTCCCGGCCTCCTGCAAGCCGGGAGGCTCAGCCAGGGTGTCACTGATAGAATGATGGGAGGAGACCCCTTTCCCCAGTGCCTGCTTGGGGAAGTGTTTTCTAATTGCCAGTTGTCCCATCCTAAATCTACAAGGAGGCAATTGATTTTCTTTTTAGCTGAATTGGGGGAAAGCAATCATTTACCCCAGAATACGGGTTTTAATGAATCTGTGAAACATATGAGGTCACCCTGATTACATCTTCCCCTGACAGCCCAGGATGGCTCAGCAGCAGCACTCAGAAGACTTCCTGAATGAGGAGGCTTTCCCAACCCAGCTCCCTCCCTTTGCTCTGCTGAGTCAGAGTATGTCTTAGAGCTTTTCTCCCTGGAAGTCAGGGGGCCTGGGTTTAGGCTCAGCTTAACCCACCATGGGGGTATCTCTGGTGGCTCCACAGCAAAGAATCCACCCTAGAGACTTGGGTTCAATCCCTGGGTCAGGAAGAGCCCCTGGAGAAGGAAATGGCAATCCACTCCAGTATTCTTGCTGGAAGTGCTATGGACAGAGAAACCAGGCAGGCTGCAGTCTATGGGACTGCAAAAGAGCTGGGCATAACTGAGCGACTAAACAACAGCAGCCCACCATGGACAGGCAACAAGAGCCTGGGCTCCAAAGTCACTGTCACCTGCGTGAGCATCCAGCTTTACCACTTTCTACCTGAACATCTGTAGGCAGCAGCTTTAACCTCTCTGAGCTTCAGTTTCCTCAAGAATCCTCTAGGGAAGAATCACTGTCAGAACACAAACCTCTGGGTTTAAAGTGTCAGGTTGATACTCGGTGGGAAAGGCAAGGAAGCAATAATTACCAGTTAGCACCTCAGTTTTCCCTCTCTGTATAATGGATTGAATGTTGTTTTACAATGAATTACGAGGAAGGATGGAAACAACGAGAAACAGTAGTATGGGAGTTCCTTTTGTGCTCAAATGCCAGAGATCAGAAATGAACGCAGGAACCAGGTCTTCAGGAAATGGTGTGGAAGGCACGCCCCTTTCCCTTAGAAGAATCCAGTCTAGGACTGCTGGCTCCAAATCAGGACGTTCCATGTTCAGTTTATTTCCTAATTTTCCAGATAGGGGAACTAAAACTCGGACAGGGTCAGTGACCTGCCTGGGGTCACCAGCCAGCCAGCTGGGAGCAGTGAAGTCTCAGATCCAGGGCTGCAGACTCCAGGACATCAGGCCTTTTGCCAAAGGTAGGGTCCTACCTTCACTTGCTTCTTGTTTTAGGAAACTCAGACCACCTGAGGTGGGAGGCAGTGGCCTGAGTGAAAGGGGAAATGAAAGCTGAGGGGGTGTTGATGAAGGAGCAGGGACCACAGAGGAAAAGGTATTTTCACCTTGAATTATTTTTATTAAATGTCACAACAGCTTCACAGCATTTGGGATCCAGGTAGACAAATCAATGAAAATAATTATAGCAAACATCCTGCCTTCCCCCTTCCCTCCTTCTTCCATCCCCACAGCTCCCTTGGACTAAGCGAGGGGCTGGATCACTCAGCTTTGTGCTCCAGCCCCAGGGGAGCAAGGGCGGCAGCCCCTCTGACCTCTGCCTTCTCTTCTCTTTGTTTACAAGCTGCTTGGCCCGACTCGAGGCTCAGATCTTAGAGAAAGGAACAGCTCCAGCAAGAGCAGCAGCTTCAGTGATGGGAGCAGCAGCAGAAAAAATGAGCCAGAGGCCAGAGAGAGAGAGACAAGCAACTCCTACAGTGACTTAGAAACTGGTAAGAGGGCTTTTATTCTTAGAATCCATTTATGGCTTAGAAATAAACCTTCTGTCAAGCCTTTTATTGCTAGTCAGATGACAAGATAAGTCAGAGTCACATGAATGAAGGCTGTTGGAGTCATCTATCCATTCACCCATCCATCCATTCAACCACCCAGCTATTCACTCACCCACCTACCCACCTATCCACTCAAGTATCCATCAGGCTGTGCATCCATCCATCCATCCATCCATCCATCCATCCATCTTTCCATCCATCCATCCATCTTTCCATCCATCCATCCACCCACCCAACCATCCACTTACCCACCTACCCACCTATCCACTCAAGTATCCATCAGGCTGTGCATCCATCCATCCATCCATCCATCCATCCATCCATCCATCCATCTTTCCACCCAACCATCCACTCACCCACCTACCCACCTATCCACTCAAGTATCCATCAGGCTGTGCATCCATCCATCTATCCATCCATCCATCTTTCCATCCAACCATCCACTCACCCACCTACCCACCTATCCACTCAAATATCCGTGATTTTGCCCATCTGTTCATCCTTCCATCCATTTATCTATTCATTCATGTATCTATTCATCCCTTTTCAATCATTCAATGACCATTTATTGAGGATCTATAGGAAATGGCATTGTAGTGGAAAGGTCAATAACCCTGAATAAAATTCTTGCTCTGCCATTTCAGAGGTATCTTTGCTTGCTGGATGTCTTCCATTTGCCCTCCAGAGTCACTGCGTAGACCTGTGCAGATGGCGTCAGGAGCCCCCCTGCCTCCTAACTTCTGTGTGGGCTTGTCTCATGGAAAGGATGAGCAGGAGATGAGAGTGAGGGAGGAGACCAAACCTGGAGCCTTTTCCTCCCTCTGGGGTCCCTCAGCTAAAGCTCATGGGTCTTACTATGTGGCCCTCTCCACACAACCCTTTCCATCTTTGGGTTGTGGGACTCTCCCTTTCAGGTAAGAGCACCAGTATTTACCTGCCCCAAGGTACTTCCATATCCTTTATGGTTTTCCTATACCCTGACCATGCCTTTAAAATAACCCTTTCATTAAACTTTCCTGAATAACTGAAGTTATTTCAGTTTCAGTTGCCCATCAGTTTCCTCCTGGGACCTAGACTAATATACCATGTGATCCTGAGTAAATTTTGTTTTACCTCTTCAAACCTCAATTCCTCCATTGGTAAAACGAGACTATAAATTCTGCCCTGCAGGATTGTTGTGAGGCTCAGGGAAGATAAAGGGCTTACCCAAGTTTGTGCAGCTGGTTAAGGGGCAGGGCTGGGAGGCAACACCAGAAATATCTGAGCCAAAACCCAACCTCCTAGCATCTGGTGCCCCAGGGTGTGGTTACTCTGGGGTAAGTGGCAACGGAGGGTCACATTAGTGGACTCAACGACCCTCTTCAGCCTCACAGGGTCCTCCTGGCCAGACTGGCTTTGGTGTGCTGTGCTTAGTGGCTCAGTCATGTTGGACTCTTTGCGACTGCATGGACTGCAGCCTGCCAGGCTCCTCTGCCCATGGGATTCTCCAGGCAAGAGTACTGGCTTTGGTACCTTGCCCTCATTGCTCAGATGCTGGCAGAAGGGAAGCAGTTTGCATCCTTCCTCCTCCCACTGCAGAGACAGTCTTAGAGGCCCTGAACCATCAATTCCATTCAAGAGCAGTCAAGAGCGGTATTCAGGAAAAGGATGCCCCGGTGTTGGCTGATGAGGTCAAAAGAAGTATTGCCAAATTTCCTTCTTAATCAAACAGATAGTAAAGGAAGAGGGAGCTGGCATTTGTCGTGAGAGCTCCATGAGCTAGGTGCTTAAATGAATTCGCTCATTTAATCTCCCAGCAATAGAGGAGGTGGGAATTTTTACCCCTATTATTCACGTGAGGAAACTGAGGCTTTGAAAGGTTAAATAGCCCACACAATATCCAGCCAGTAAAGGATGGGGTAGGTGAGGGACCACTCAAACCCAGTCCTGCCTGTATAGCCTTGTCTTTTCCCATATTACCAGGATTAACAGAAGGAGACCATACTCTATTTTACTGGCTTGGCAATTTATATTTCTTTCCTGCATCTTCTGGGACTTGGGTCCATCAGTAACTCTTCTTACGCTCTCTCCTGCATGTTCAAACTTGCTCTCTTCCTTGGCTCCCTCTCTTCTACATAAGAATGTGTGTAAGTCTCCTGAGTCCTTGAATCATGCGTTTGCTCAACCTTGCTTTCTCTACCCATCACCAGTCTTTCTTACCCTACTCCATCTTCTCACCTACCGCTGCCAGCCTTCTGTCCCCGTCACGCCTTGTCCAGCGAAGGCTAGTAATGACCTGGTCACCGATTTCAACAGGAACCGTCTAGTTTCATCTTCAGCTTCGTTGATTCATTCAGTAATGAATGAATTTTGCTGAGTCCCTGCTCCGTGACAGGCATAATTCTAGATACTAGAGATAAAGCAATGAATGAAAGAAAAGGACAAAACAAAACAGATCCCTGCCATCATGGAGCTTACATTCCAGGGGTTTGGGGTGACAGATGATATTAATGAAAAAGTACAGCACCTCTTGCATTTCTCTCTCTGTGTGTCTCGCTTATATGTCTCCCAGGCCAAGTCTTCTTGGTCCTATCTGAGAGCACTCCCTGCCCCCCCTGTTTTTCTCACCTGTGGAGGCTGATCCGCCCACCAGCTCTGTCCTTGGTCCTGATACCCCCTCATTCACTCCAGAAAGACCTCATCTACTCCCTGGCTTCAACTGCCCGAATTTGCGGGGACTCTTGAATCCAAAGAGTCAACTTAGGCATTGATTTCGTGCTGCAGATGTATTTATCCAGCTGCCTCTTGACTCTTCCACCTGGGTATCTTGCCTCAAGCCCCTTTGGACCACAGAATATCCTTCACTGAATATTCTCTCCCCAACTCCCACTCTGCTCCTTTCCATGTATTCCCAGGCTCTGTGTGGTCCCCAGTATTCCCAGGTGTGCATGCTGGTCTCCTGGTCTTTCTCTTATATGTCCCCCTACTTCCCCTCTTCCTGAGACCTATCTCCGAAGCTGGTTCCTCCTGCTCCCCCCTGCCCTCAACCACTACCTCATCCCATCACTTCCGTGGACCCCCACAGCCACCTCACCCGCAGTGTCTGTCCACTACGTTCAAGCACAGCGCTTGGCACATAAGGGCCATCCACTTAGTGTGTGTTGCAGGAATGTGCACATGTCTAAATAAGGAAATACAAATGCCTTCCCTGCCTGCAAGCTCATGAAATCCTCACAGCAACTCCGAAAATGGCCAATAACACCTCCCTTTGACAACTCAGAAATCTGGGACTTAGACGCATGCAAGACATTCTTGCAGCTAATAAGGGGAAAAGCCAGAGCTGCATCGTTCCTATTTCTCTGGATTTGAGAAATCCAACACTTAGGGCTTCAGGCTGGGCTAGGACGGTTCCAGGAGTGACTTGCCAAGAAACAAGAAGTTCTCTGAGTGGATGAAGTCATGTTTCCAGAGCTAATAAAGCCAAGGTTCTTACCGCATTCTCCAAGGGAGAGAAATTTAAAGTGCAGCTGTAGTCCTTGGCGGCTCCGGGTGACCAGAGAGCCCAAGGTCAGCCCTGCTGAGAGTGTGATTTGCCCCCAGAAGCATCCATTGCGTGCTAATGGTGTACACAGTACCGCTCCAAGCCTGGCCAAGCTGCCGAGTTCATAACCACTGGCTGATTGTAGCATCATGGGAAATAAACTCTTCAAAAAAGTAAGCAAAATTTGCTGCTGCAAGTCGGAGGAGAAAAACAGAACCATTGCAAATGCATATTAAGTGTATCTGACACTGTGTATAATATGGTTTCAATGCCAGGCAACTTGTTAGCTTCCTAATATGTGTATTCTGGAGTGTTTGCAAATATGTTACAGGGCTTGGCAAACAGCTCCACAGGCACCATGGAGAGGCTGCTCTTACTTTAAGCCAATGTCATCTGTGGCTTTTAAACTCTCTCCTGCCCCAGTTAACCCAGGCCTGGGTTGGTGGCCCCTGGAGCAACTCATCTCATTGCCATCCTTTCCATTCTTTTGGTACAGAAAATCAGTGGATCCACCAACTCAGCTTGCTATGGAGGGTTGCAGCCGCACCCTCGGGCTGGCCTAAAACCCTGGAGTGCCAGGGCTAAAGGGGCCTTGCTAAAGCTTCTAGTCCTAGGACTTTCCCGGCTGTACAAAGGTTAAGACTTCCCCTTCCGGTGCAAGGGGTGAGGATTCACTCCCTGATCAGAGATCTAGGATTCTACATGCCTCACAGCCAAAGAAACCAAAACACAAACTCAGAAGCAATGTTGTAACACATTCAATAAAGACTTTTAAAAAATGATCTATATAAAAAAAAAAGTTAAAAAAACCAAAGCTTCAAGTCATAGCACCCGTTGTACAGCAGAGAAAACTGAGGTCCAGATAGGACCAAGGGACCAGAAAGGCCCTTGACTGAAGGCAATGGTGCAAGATGATAGCGGTAGGAGGACTGGATCTAGGCCATCCGCAGCATTCCTGGACATTTTGCTTGGTGCCTAGAGTTGAGGGACAGGCTGTATGTGTCTTCAGGAACTGTTGCATTTTTTGACAGGCCAGAGCAGCAATCGGACTTCCCTTGTGGCTCAGACAGCTAAGAATCTGCCTGCAATGCAGGAGACCCAGGTTCGATCCCTGGGTCAGGAAGATCCCCTGGAGAAGGAAATGGCAACCCACTCCAGTCTCCTTGCCTGGAGAATCTCCATGGACAGAGCGGCCTGGCGGGCCACAGGCAGACACGACTGAGAAACCAGCATTCTCAGAGCAGCCAGCAGGGAATGAAGGAGGAGCCAGCATCCATCTCTCGTGTCTCTGGGTGGAACAAAGCAGCCCCGTGCTTGTCCCCATTCTCCACCTGGTACCCTGCCTTCCAGAGCAAAGGGTGCGGGTCCCCGTCGCAGCCACAGGGCCAGCCAGGGTGAAAATGGGAGGCCTGCTGAAGGCAGATACTGCCCTAAGCGCTCCTTTGCTGGCTGGCTTGCCGTCTTTCTGGCCGAGGGAACAGAACCTGAGGAGCTCACCCTGAGCAACGGAAATCCCCACTCGACTTGGTTTTCGTAATCTGCCTGCAGATCTTGCCTGGTTAACCCCGTGGGTCATTTTAATTTTCCAGAAGCTTTTCAACTTCCCTTGGATCCTTAATCAGATAAGGGGATCTGTGCATGTGTTTGTGTGTGTGTATGTGTGCGTGTGTGTGCGTGTGTGTATGCAAGCGTGCATGCGCACCCGTGCCCGGGCTCACTCAGATCTCCTCCCCCCCCTTTCCTTCCCTCTTTCTCTCCCACAGGCACACTCTCTCCCCTTCTCTCTCTCTCCATAATCACTTCCCATCTCTTCCAGAATGCTTAATGGAGTCTGGAGAGGAGACCAAGGACGATTTCATCTCCAAGCGGGAGCCAGCCCTCACACCCCTCTCCCTTCCTCATCGTCTCCCTATCATTCTGAGAGCGGATTTGGCAAAGTGCTTTCTCCGATGAGGGAGAAGGACACCCCTCCCCTGCCCCTTTGCTCCCTGCAGAAGGGTGTTTTTTGCCATCTGTGCTCTGTTGTCATTGGGTCCCTACCTGACTGCCAGAGCCCAGTGCTGCTAGCAGCCACAAGCCAGCTTGGGCTGGGGGGAACAGAATATATGAGGACGCATAATTGGCTGTGGAGGCATGCTGGTGGCTGGCGGGTGCCTTGGCGATGCCCACGGAGAGAGAGAGCCCAATAGGATGCCTCTAATAGCTTATCTCCTAATACTTGTTGTTAGGAAGCTGTTGTCTTCCCCTCCGAGCCTGTCTGCCTGGTGATGCGCGGCACAGCTGGTGTCAGCTGCCTTCTCCTGCCGAGAGGACGCCCAGCTCCCTTCTGCTGGGGAGGGCTCAGCACCCATCCTGGTCCTAAGCATTCTTCTCTGGCCTGGGGGCGTGCCTTGCCCACCGGGGTGAAGGGTCAGCTCTCAGCATCAGCCCAGCAGGAGGAAGAGGAAGGAAGGGCACTCAGGACTTTCTTTGCAGATCCTTTCCTGGGCCCGCAGGTGCCCGGCATGGTGCTTGGCATACAGCAGGCACTTAATAAGTGTTTGTTGTTCTGAACTGAATTATCTACGGTTGGCATGAGACTGGACAAGATCACCCAAGGTCCTTTCCAGCCCTATGGGCTAGGGGTCTCATAAATGCTGGCATGCAGCCCCAGCGTGCCTGGTGCCCATGCTGGGCTCCCCTGGGAGCAGAGGGTGTCTCAGGTGCCAGCTCTGTCTCTGGTACTCACCTCACAAGGCTGCAGCGCGAAGGAAGTGAAGTAACACATGGGAATGCCGGGGCTATGCATGGATGGGCACCTTTCTCGTGGCTTCCAGAAGCCACGGGCACTCACCCTCTAAGGGCCCTTAGAGAATCATCTTGTCCAATCCCACTGTTTACCGATTAAGTGCCCAAAGCCCACAGGTGGCTAGTTCAGGGCCTCATATGCATCTGAAACAGAGTTCGGTGGCAAACTCAGCGTGAATGACTCCCAGCCTGGCATTCTCTCAGTAACAGCAGGTTGCCAAAGAGTTGAGTCCTGGACCCAAGACACGTGAACGTGCCACCAAGCTGGACCGGCATAGGTGGGTACTTGAGTCCAACAGGAAGTGCTCTGAGGATGCAGAAGAGGAAGGCACAGCCCCAGCGTTGGTAGCCTTCGCTCTTTCGTGGCTTATCTGCCCCTTCATTTCTTCCGTGGCTCATTCATTCATTCTCTCCGTGAGTATTTAAGTAGCACTATCTCTATGCCGGGCACAGGAAGTTGACTAGACGGAGTGCAGGAGAGAGGCTGATGGTCCAGCTCTAGTCCAGGTTGGCCGCTCCTGGGCCCCTGCCTTGGCTCTGCCTTCCGGGCCTTGCCCTCGGAGGATCCCACCAGTCCTCTGGATGACGTTGCTGTCTCTCTCTCATCAACCAGGAGGCCCTCTTCTGAGCCTTCGTGGGCAGCACTTCTTATCTGGCCTGTCCCAGTGCCATACACAGAGCCCAGGCCCTTTCCCCTAACTGTGCAGAAAGTGTGTGCGTGCCCTCCTTCCCCGCCACCTAGTGATGCCAGGAGGGGGTCCCTGGCCGGGTACCCTGGCTGTTCCCAGATCGTCTGGAGTCCTTGTACTTCCGGTGTCCTCCGCTGTGTGCAGAACAGGATGAACTCTGTCTCCAGGGAGAGGGGACTGTGGGGACTCAGCCGAGCTGCTGGCCAGGCTCTGACCTCTGACCCTGGGTCTTACCAACTCGTGATCAAAGGCATGCCTGGTATCCCTGTTTGGGAAGCCACTTCCTCTGGGATTAAGGTTCCTCTGGGAAGGGGTCTTGTTCCCATAGCTGTCCCCCTCCTTCTTGCTGCCGTGGAGCTCGGTCCTCACCTGCCTAGGACTCCTCATCATGTTGCTCCTGCTCCTTCTGGTCTGCTTGGGCTCCTCCTCCCACAGAGGCTGTGATTATGCTTGCTCTCTCATCACAGCCATCTACGGCCTGGCCTGTAAGACTCTGACCCAGAGCCAGTGCAGCAAAACCGAATCCCCAGGAAGCTTCATGCATGTCTGCACTTCTAAGTCCCAGGGTGAGGCAGCAGGAAGACATGAACTGATGTTTCAGGAGTCCAGGGAATCCTTTCCTTCCTGTGAGCTGAGGCCCAGGGGATGGTCACCCCGGTGAGTGGTCACAAATATCTGATGGCTTGATCCCTCCCTGGGAGGTGGTGGGGGAAACTGGCAGCGTCTTGGGGTCTGGAGTCAGGCTGGAGTCTCTGAGCTGCTCGTTTTGGGGACATGGGCAAAGGGTAGCAGGCACTCCTGGTCCTTCCCTGCCTCCCTCCCGCTCTGCCCCCCTCACTGGCCCTGCTGGCAGGTGAAGTGGAAAATAACCCAGCTCTTAGAGGGGTGTGTGTCTCGGCTCCTTTCCCTGGCTGCTAATGGAACCAGCAGCTGTCCCCAGGTGGCTGCCCTGACCCTCGGGGACTGAGGGTGGAGACCAGCTTGGGGGAAAAGGTCTGCGCCGGGTTCGTTTCCCACGGGGCACAGAGCTGACATCAGGCAGGGAGCGTGGAGAAACAGAGCGGTCGATTGGGAGGTGGAGACTCGAGCGTAATCATTCCAACTTCCATTTACTGAGCGCCTCCTGTGAGTCAGGCAAAACACAAGTCTAGTTGCATTATCTCATTTAATCCTCACTCCCGGGAGACAAGGTCGGAATTGTTAACGCTCTTCCTTTGTGGCAACTGATGCTCAGAGAGGTGAAGTACTTGCCTTGAGTCACACAGCTAGAGAGTGGCAGCTGGGATCTGAACTGGGACTGCTTGGCTCTGAAGTTCTTTCCTGGGGACGCGGGAGGGTTCTGAGAGGGTACAGAGGTGCTGTAACTCCTGTTGCACAGGGCTGCATACCTGATTCCACCTTGGAAGGGACAAAAAACAGGCAGTGGGGGCGGGGGGCAGTGAGAGAGGGATTTTGCAAGGGAGCCCTAGAGACCGTTAGAATTCTGGTCGAAGGTGCAGCCCGGCCTCACACAGGAACTCAGGAATGTGTTTCCTACCTTTTGAACTGTCATTAAAGTCATTCTTGCCTTTCCTACGGTCACACTAGGGGTTTCCCCGATGGCTCAAGTGGTGAAGAATCTGCCTGCCACTACAGGAAACAAAGGTTCAGTCCCTGGTCTGGAAGATCCCCTGGAGGAGGAAATGGCAACCCACTCCAGTATTCTTGTCTGGGAAATCCCATGGACAGAGGAGCCTGGCAGGCTACAGTCCACAGGATTGCAAAGGGCTGGACACGACTGAGTAGGCACACACACGTGCTTGGCCACACTGCGCACACTGTGTGACTGATTCTAACCTTGCATGGTTGATCGCCTGTGTTGGGCTCACGAAATCCAACTCTGGGAAGCCCCAGTGACAAGCCTTTTGTTGAACGGGTGAGGTGAGATGAGGTTGGACATGGCCTTGGAAGCGGCCAATGGAAATTCCGAAGCCAGCTGGAGCCGGGAAGAGGAACGGGGCAGTGCAGTCCCATAGGGAGCCAGGGACCAGCTCAGCATAGCTTGCTACTTGGCATATAATGCCGCTGTTCGGTCGCTCACTCGTGTCTCCGACTCTTTGTGACCTCATGGACTGTGGCTCTCCAGGCTCCTCTGTCCATGGGATTGCCCGGGCAAGAATACTGGCGTAGGTTGCTGTTTCCTCCTCCAGGGGGTCTTCCTGACCCAGGGATCGAACTTGTGTCTCCTGAGTCTGCTGCACTAGCAGGCAGATTCTTTACCACCTCAGTCATCTGGGAAGCCCTTGTGTATGATAGGTGCTCAATAAATACTTGGATCAAGAACAACTGGTCTCTGGGACTTCCCTAGTGGTTCAGTGGCTAAGACTCTAGGCTTTCAATGCAGGGGGGCCAGGGTTCCATCCCTGGTTAGGGAATTAGGTCCCATGTGCCAAAATGAAGATCTTGCATGCTGTGACTAAGACCTGGCGCAGCCAAATAAATAAATAAATATTTATAAAAAAAAGAACAAACGGGCTCCCTCTCGAAGACTTATCATTCTTCTTGCATAAGAGGAAACGAATGAGCATTTATGGAGCATCTCCTCTTTGTGAGGCATGTCCATCCATTCCCAGGTAGTACATTATCTCATTATCTCAGGTACATTATCTCAGGCAGTCTGGACTTTGGTCAAAGCAGGACATTTAAGCCTCTAACATGGGGGATGCAACATACAATGTCCCCAGAAAAGCTCCCACTGCCTGCAAAAGCCTGAGTCCCATCATTTGCCCAGTTCTTCTGGGGAGCCCTCTAGAGTCCATTCTTCATCTTCAGCACCCCTCATTCCAATCTTCCACTTCTGTGATTGTGCCATGGTGTCATTTTTGATGCCACATCCATCTCCTGAGGGGCTAAGGTGACTGGCATGGAGAAGCAGGAGAGGGCTTGGTGGAGGCTCTGAGGTGTGGTGAGGATCCCAGGGCTCTGGGTCCACCCACCGGAAGCCCTGGCTGCCATCCTGTCTGGCTGTCTTGCTGTGTGATCTTAGACAAGCCTCATCCACTTCTGGAGCCGGATTCTGGCTGTACACTTTACAGATTTCCGATTCTGGGAAGTGATGGGGGTTCGAGGACCCAGCAGCAGATTGCTTCTGATCTGCATTTCTTTTCCTCTCCCCACGACCAGGGGGAGAGTCAATCACTCAGGATTTGGGAGTCCTGGCTCCACCACTTTCTGGCTCTGTGACGTCAGGCAAGTTATTAACCTCTTTAAGCCTCAATTTCCTCATCCGTAAAGTAATACCCTCCTTATGGGTTGTCATGGGGATTAAATGAGATAATGCTTATAATCACAGAAAGTGCCTGATCGCAGGCCTGGTGCGGGGCGAGTGCTCAGAGGAGCCTGGGCTGATGTTTCTTCAGCCCCCTGACCTTCTTCCCCTTCTTTCTCACCATCACCATTGTCTCCACGGGGGAGCAGGACAGAGGCAGCCCTGGAAGAAGGCAGACAAATCGGTCACCAGACCCGCTTCTGTTCTCCTGGAAGAAGCAGCCAGGCCTCTAGTTCTGCTCTGTCTCAGTTTCCAACCATTGCTGGATTTCGCCCACTTCACACTTTGATCTCTGCCAACCCCATCTCCTGGGGCAAGACCAGAAGGACTATCTGCCTCTGAGTCCCTAGGAAGGGGAAGGAGGACGGCCAAGGAGAAACCAGTATAGATGCTCTTAGAGGAACAGTGAAGTCCAGCCCAGGAAAAGGTCCAGGCGCAGGGGCCGGTAAAGGAGAAGAGGCCATGGGTGGGGCTGGCTGGCCCACTCTGAGGTCCGGGACCTGGGTGGCTGGGAGCATTGCCTCCGCTTCCCTGTTCCCAGAGATGGGCAGACAGGACCAGGAGACCTCTGAGATCCCAGGAGTGGCACCCATGGGTCCTACAGCCTGGTGATCTATGGCCTGGCTCCTTCAGCGTCCTCTCTTCCTATTTTGTCCCAGGCCTCACCACCCCCAAAGCCCCCAGCCTCATAATTCAGTATTTCCTGCAAACTCTGTAACCGACTGACATTCACCAAAGCATACTCAACAAAGCCATCAGATGTTTGGGTGGAGACAGCAAGGCACTGAGCCTGGAGATCATGAGTAGCCATACTGAACAGTGGGAAAAGCTCCCAGAGGAGAGCAGGTTCTGGTCCCATCTCTGACATGAACTCTCTGGATGCCCCAGGAGAAGTCACTCTCTGGGACTCAGTTTCCTCATGGAAGAAATGGGTTAGCAGGGCTTGATGACTCCTAATGGACTCTCAGCTCTCTTCATCTGTCTCCTCGCTTCTCAGGGGCCTCAGGCTGTGGCCATGTTAGGGATGCCTGGTTCCCCACTGCCCGCAGACCCATTCCGGATCCCAAGATCCTTCTCTGCAGAATCAAAGCATTACCCTTTGCCCTCCCTCCTCTTTCTTCCTTTCCCATCCTCTCGTGTCTGTGAGCACCTGCATGGAAGGTGCTGAGTTAGGCCCTGGGAGTGCGGGCTGAGCGTGGAGGTGGGCACAGTTCTCTCTGCAGAGGCGCTCATGCTGGGGAAGGCTCTGTGTGATGCAGGCACGGCACAGATCCAGAGGCGGGAGGTAAACTGGAGAGATGGGAGGCCATGGAGGAAGTGAGAGGTCTGGAGGGAGATGGGGGAGACCTGCGGAGGCCACTGGGCCTCTTTACGGAAGAGACAACCTATCTGGATTTTGAAGGATGCTCAAGACACTCCCTGCAGACATGGAACCTCATGCCTTCTGGACATGATGATGCCCATCAAAGCAGGGTGGTCTAAGTATGCGCGGTGCATTTAGGGAAGGCGGTTCTGCATGGTTGGAGGGTAGGTTGTGTCCAGCAAGACAGAGTGTGAAAAGCTGAATTATAAATGAGCCAGAAAAGAGGAGCTGGACCAGATTAGGGAGGACTTTTTTTTTTTTTTTAATAAACTGTGTATCTATTAACACTATAGTGATAATAATAATAGCCAACACAGCATTCATTCTATTTCGGAGGCTGTTCTATGCCTTCAGTACATGTTCTGTTTTATCTTCCATCAGTCCTTATGAGGTATCCTCTATCAGCATCCCCATTTTCCAGATGAGAAAACGGAGGCATGGAGAAGTTACTTGCCTGAGGTTACATAGCTGAAAGTGACAAGGATTCAAATCCAGTTAGTTGAGCTTCACAGCCTGTCTCCCAAGACTTCAAAGAGAGCAGCGAGAGCCTCCAAAGGGTCTTGGCTGCTCCAGGCCCAGGGTTTTCCTCAGCAGGCGGACCTCCTCCCTGTCTGGACCACTCATCACCTCTCACCTACCCTCTCAGGTAGACAGGTGAGGGGCGGCAGTTGGGAGCCTGGTCTGGGGAAACATCTGTACCCCCGTTCTGAACATCTGCCTCCATTTTGATCTGATTACTCTCATCTTCTCCCTACTGGCAGGAGACAGCACCTGCTTTCCATGGTTTTAATTAAGCCGCATTTTTGTTTTTATTTACTTAGCACCAGACTGGGAAGAAGGATCTCCAGTGAACTAATGCGGAGTGGCGGGTGAAGAGGTGGGGTCCATGTTTGCAAACCCTTGCTCTTTGAGCCAGGGAGAGCCTTGGCCACTGACAGGTACACCCCACAACCCTGAAACTTTCAGGGACGCTCCACTGCCTACCTGTACTGGCCAAGAAGGTCCACATTCCCCGAGGTGTCCATCAAGCTTCTGCTTGATTCCAACCACCTCCGTGATTTAGTGGTTCTGATACCTGGGTTAAGATATTTCATCTGGGGACTCCATTGGTGGTCCAGTGGTTATAAATCAGGCTGCCAGTGCAGGAGGCATGGGTTTGATTCCTGGTCAGGGAACTAAGATCCCACATGCCGGGGAGTAGCTATGCCCCTGCGCCACAACTGCTGAGCCCGCATGCTGCAGCTATTAAAACCCAGATGCCCGAGAGCCCGTGCTGCGAAACAAGAGAAGTCCTTGCAATGAGAAGCCTGCGCACTGCAGTAAAGAATAGCTCCTGCTCACCGCAAGCAGAGAAAGCCCAAGCGCAGCAACAAAGACCCAGTGCAACCAAAACAAAGATAACTTTATGGAACCTCAGTTTCTTCATCTGTAAAATGTGTGTGGTTAATGATACCTTTCAGAATTAATATGATATACATCTAAGTCTCTAACCTCAGGTCGGCACACAGTAGGCGCTTAAGCACTTTGTCCACTTTTTTTTTTTTGAAAGATGACTTTTATTTATGTATTTATTTATTTTGGCATGGCTGAAATCTTAGTTCCTCGGCCAGGGATCGAACGCATGCCCTCTGCATTGGACGTACAATAGGAAGTCCTGCCAGGGAAGTCCCTTTCTGTGTTTTCTATCATCCTCCCCAAGCCCCTGTAAGGCAGGGAGTGTTATCACGCCCATCTTCCAGAGGAGGAAACTGAGGCACTGAGCGAAGTTACTTGTCTAAGGCCAAGTAGCAGAGGTCAAGCAGCCCTGGCGCCACTGCGCACGAGTCTCTCCTTGTAGGGCGGGGGGGGGGGGGGGGGGGGGTGTCCTTCCGTGCACATCCTGCCCTTGTTCAGACTCCGCTGCTGGCGGCTTCCATTTCGAGCAGTTCTGTCTTTGCCTGCACGGCCCGCACTTTCAGTCCCCGGCCCCCACTTTCAGAGCTGTCTCTACCGCTGCCCTGCCCGCTTCACAAAACCTTTCCTGATTTGTGGCTAGAACGGAACTTCCCAGCGCTGAACTTGTGTCTTTCTTGGATTTTAAATGTAAGGATTGGGACTTCCCTCGTGGTCCAGTGGTTAAGAACCTGCCTTGAAATGCAGGGCACGTGGGTTTGATCCCTATCTGGGGAACGAAAGGGCTTCCCTGGTGGCTCAGATGGTGAAGAATCTGCCCACAATGCAGGAGACCCGCGTTCGATCTGCGGGTTGGGAAGATCCCCTGGAGAAGGGAATGGCAACCCACTCCAGTATTCCTGCCTGAAGAATCCCATGGACAGAGGAGCCTGGCGGGCTACAGTCCATAGGGTCGCAGAGAGTCGGACATGACTGAGCGACTACAATGCACACGTGCATGTGGGGAGCTAAGATCCCGTTGGCCACTAAGCTGGAGTGTTGTAACTAGAGAGTCTGTGCACCGTAATGAAAGATCCTGCAGGCCACAAACAAAAATGCTGCCTGCAACAACTAAGGCCTGACCCGGACAAATGTACAAATAAACAAATAATTCAAAGAAAATAAATGCGAGGATTTGGGCTCAAGCCCTACTTCTGCTGCTTAACTGCAGGGAGTGACCGTGGGTCACTGGTTCAAACGCTGCCCTCACTGTTGCCTTGGCTGTGTGGGCTGGGGCGGTTTGAGTGAGTCTGTTTCTTTCTGTTGTTGTGAGTGGAGACAGGTGCGCTCAGCAGTAGGACAAGTGGCTCCAGGATCCCAGCGCCAGAGGGCTTGGGCTCAAAGCCCAGCCTGGTCACTTGGTATCCATGCAAACTCGGCAAAGTTACTTAACCTTTCAGTGCCTCAGTTTTTCCATCTGTGGCATGGAGATGCTGTAATGATACCTACCGCCTCATGCTGTTGTGAGGATTAAATGAGATAATGCCTGGGGACATTTAGAACTGTGCCCGGCACTTAGTAAGAGCACAGTAAGCCTTGGTTGCTGTCATTTCTGAGGCTTGCTTGGGGATTAATGGAGACTATAAAAGTGCTTTGTAAATTTCCAAGCCCTGGACCCACACGCGGTATCGATTGTTCTCCTTCTGCCTTGGACCTAGGCCATTTGTGTCTGGCCTTGTTCCCCTCAAGGGACAGGGATCAAGCCCCACCATCTGGGTCCCTCCAGAGGCTCTGCCCTAAGCCCCATGTTCTGTAAGCGGGATTCAGGGACCCTGCTTTAGCAAGCAGCCCTGCCTCAGTTTCCCCGAGGACCCCAGCTGCGACCACACTAGGAGCTGATCAGCCGGCCACCTGGCATGGCCCCAGCCTGCTGCTTGGGGCTCCCGGTCAGCACTTCCTGCAGAGCCCCGGTCAGCATCTCTGTGGATGCCCGCAGTGCGCCATTCTGACCCAGAGTCCACCGCAGGGGCGAGTCCACTGCAGGGGCGAGGCCTGCCTGGAGGGAGGCAGGAGGCAGACCTCCTAAGACCCTTCTTGCTCTGACATTCCAGGAATCCAGCCTTTGGAAGTTCCAGAGATGCCCCTGTATTCCACCCCCTCCAGCTTGGGGCTCTGGTGGGGGCACCTGGCCGGGGGCGGGGCAGGGGGTGGGCATTGTGGCAGGCCCTTTGCTGAATCAGCAGGACCAGTGGCTGCGAGGGAGAGAGGGTTTTCCCCTCTTCTGCAGTTTGCAGCTACTTTTCCAACAGGTCAGTGCGCTGCTGAGTTAATTCAGAGAATTGCCGAGGCAGCGGCAGCAGCTGTGCCCTGGGCCCAGCCGATCAGTCAGCCATCAGGGCGCTAACCAGCACTGGCAGTGCCACCCGCTCCTCTCCAGGGACAGTGGAAGGCGGCCCCACTAAGTGAGGCTGCCGCCACCATCCTCACCCCGTGCCCGGCTCCCCCGCCAGCTCCTGGTGGCCCAGCCGATCAGGCACCCCAAGGAGCTGGACAGGAGGCCACCACGCTCACACAGCGCCTGGTGCTGCTGGACACACCTGGCTTCACATCCCAGCTGGCACTCACTAGCTGGGAGGCCCAAGACGAGCTCCTTAACCTCTCTGAGCCTCAACGTGTTTGTTGGTATCATGGGTACAGGAACAGTGCCTGCTTTATCAGGCTCCTGGAAGGATTGTGGATCAGCTGGAAAGCACCTAGTCAGTATGGGGGTCACAGAGAATCCTCCCCATGCCTGTAATTATGATTAAGAGACAGACAAATATTGTTTATTAACGCGTATATGTGGAATCTAGGAAAATGCTACCGATGAACATGATTGCAGAGCAAGAACAGAGACACAGATGTCGAGGATGGACCTATGGACACAGGGGGAGAAGGGGAGGTCAGTATGAATTGGGAGAGTTGCGTTAGCACATATACACGACCGTGTGTGAAACAGATAGTGGGAAGCCGCTGTGGAGCACAGGGAGCCCAGCTCGGCGCTCTGTGATGGCCCAGAGTGGGGATGGGGGTGTGAGAGGGAGGCCCAGAGCGAGGGGGATATGTAGACACGCGGCGGATTCACTTCGTTGTACAGCAGAAACTAACACAACCTTATAAAGCAACTGTGAAAAAGCAAAAGTGTTAGTTGCTCAGCTGTGTCCGACTCTTTGTGACCCCATGGACTGTAGCCTGCCAGGCTCCTCCGTCCATGGGATTCTCCAGGCAAGAATACTGGAGTGGGGTGCCATGCCCTCCTCCAGAGGGTCTTTTGGACCCAGGGATCTAACCCACGTCTTCTGTGGCTCCTGCACTGCGGGCGGATTCTTTACCACTGAGCTACCGGGGAAGCCCTGATATGTGAATACTTACAGCTGAGTCACTTTGTTGCACAGCAGAAACTATTAATAACACGACTTTGCAAAGCAGCTAGACTCCAATTTAAAAAGAAATAAATTGAGTTTATAGATGAAATTCCCATGTCCAAAGTGGTCCAGGTTGGGTGTCCCAGATTCTGTGGGACTTCATTTTTCCATCTGGGTGGATAGTACAGATGGGTTAGAAGATTGTTCTCACATCGTGTTCACAAATGTTTCTGAGCACCTGCTGTGTGCCAGGCTGAAGGCTGGCATAGAAATCAGGTTGAGATGACTTGACCTGGACAGAAGCCCCTTCCTCAAGGAGCTCTTCCCCTACCCTTGGTTGGTGGGCAGTGTGGAACCATGAGGAATAGCCAAGAAAACAAGGGAGCAGGGCATGGAAGGGCAGAGTGAAGAAGAATCCGGCTTTGATGGTCTGTGGCAGCTTCTGAGGGGTGACAGGCAGCCAAAGGATGGGGGGAGGAAAAGCCGAAAGTGGTGGGGAGAGATCCTGGAGTTTAGAGGGCCTGAAGTCTGCAGCTTTCCTGGTGCTGGACCACGGAGGGCCTTGAATGCCAAACCTAGGACCCAGGCTGTTATTATTCCAGCAGCAGGTAAAGGATGTCTGAAGCTCCAGCCTCACACCAGTAGGTAGGAGCTGGCTCCAAGCACAGTGCATTAGGAGGAGAAAATGTGCCTGGTTTTGCGAAACTTGATAGCCTAGAGCTGACACAGAGCTACCGGAACAGGCAGCTTTCTATACTCAGACAGGACTCTCCCTGCCACAAAAGACTGCACTACAATTTCCTTTAAATAACAAATCTCCTTGGTGTCTTTTTCTTTTCTTTTTTGTAAAGGAAATATACTTGGTATGCGAGATGTGGCAGACCTCTACATTGAGCTACAGCCATAGTTTCCTTCTTTCTTTAAAAAATAACTTTAAAAATTGTGATCAAATACATATAACATAAAATTTACTGTCTTCACCGTCTTCAAGCGTATATGTAGAGTGTTAAGTACATTCACATTATTGCGCAACCCATCTCCAGAACTTTTTTACCTTGTAAAACCGAAACTCTGCATCCGTTAAAGAAGGAACGCCCCCTTTCCCTCTCCTCCTCCCACCCTCTGGCAACCACCGTGCTACTTTTTGTCTCCATCAATTTGTCTCCTCTGAGTCCTCATGAAAGTGGAATTAGGCAGAGTTTGGTTCTGTGTGTGTGTGTGTGACTGGCTTATTTCACTTAGCAAGATGTTTTCAAGGTTCAAACATGTGGCAGCATGTGTCAGAATTCCCTTCCCTTTGCAATAGTAAAAGATTTTTTATCAGTTTCACAATCAATAGCCAGACAAAAGAGAAAAGGTGCTTAAAACTGCAAGTCATAATGGGAACATGACCTAACAATAAAAAATGATTGCGTTTGACTCAGGGAGTCAAGCAGGGAGATGTGGAGAGTGGACGTGCGTATATGCTCATGCTTTCATCACCTAGCCAATCTACGACTTTTTGTTGGTGCATTTAATCCATTTACATTTATGGTAATTATTGACATGTATGATCCTGTTCCTGTTTTCCTAATGCTGCTGCTAAGTCGCTTCAGTCGTGTCCGACTCTGTGCGACCCCATAGACGGCAGCCCACCAGGCTCCCCCGTCCCTGGGATTCTTCAGGCAAGAACACTGGAGCGGGTTGCCATTTCCTTCTCCAATGCATGCAAGTGAAAAGTGAAAGTAAAGTCGCTCAGTCGTATCTGACTCTTAGCGACCCCATGGACTGCAGCCTACCAGGCTCCTCCATCCATGGGATTTTCCAGGCAAGAGTACTGGAGTGGGGTGCCATTGCCTTCTCTGTGTTTTCCTAATAGTTTGCGGTTTATTTTCTGTAGGTCTTTTCCTTCTCTGTGTTAAGATTGAATATTATGTTAAGAATATAATACTCTGTTAGCTGACTGTAGTACATTTTCTTTATCCATTCATCTGTCGACGGATACCTGAATTGCTTCTATCTCTTAACTATTGTAAATAATGCTGCTATGAACATGGGTGTACAAATACCTGTTTGCATTCTGTTTTGCCAGCCTTTCAAGTATACACTGAGAAAGGGCTAGATCCGATGGTAATTCTGTATTTGATTTTTTAAGGAATAGCGACTAGATAGCATATTAAAAAGTAGAGACATTACTTTGTCAACAAAGGCCCATCTAGTCAAGGCTATGGTTTTCCAGTAGTCATGTATGGATGTGAGAGTTGGACTATAAAGAAAGCTGAGCGCCGAAGAATTGATGCTTTTGAACTGTGGTGTTGGAGAAGACTCTTGAGTCTCTTGGACTGCAAGGAGATCCAACCAGTCCATCCTAAAGGAGATCAGTCCTGAGTGTTCATTGGAAGGACTGATGTTGAAGCTGAAACTCCAATATTTTGGCCACCTGATGTGAAGAGCTGACTCATTTGAAAAGACCCTGAG
Source organism: Ovis aries (assembly GCF_016772045.2). NCBI lineage: Eukaryota > Metazoa > Chordata > Mammalia > Artiodactyla > Bovidae > Ovis > Ovis aries. The sequence goes on from NC_056064.1 coordinate 15,344,224, forward strand.
GCTGGGAAAGATTGAAGGCAGGAGGAGAAGGGGACAACAGAGGATGAGATGGTTGGATGGCATCACTGACTCAATGGACATGGGTTTGGGTGGACTTCAGGAGTTGATGATGGACAGGGAGGCCTGGCATGCTGCGGTTCATGGGGTCGCAAAGAGTTGAACACGACTGAGTGACTGAACCGGTGCTGTTTCTGATCATAGACTCTTAGATATAGGAGGAACTTCAGAAATCACACATGCCTGCTTACGGACAGGGAAATGGGCACCCTGGCAAGGACCTTCTTTCTGCCTCTCATGTGAGCTGGTGGCCCAGTAAAGACTAGAACATGGGATTCGGGGTTCTCATTGCATGCCTCTTGTGCCTCTAAAGATGGTTGTGGGAGCACCCCGCAAAGGCGTGCTGACCTGTGGATGGGGACACCAGAGCCCAGAGAGGCAGGGGCTCCTGAAGTCACACAGCCACCTGGGCAGACAAGCAGCAACATCTCCACCCAGTGCCTTCTGCTCCCCAGGGCTCCGGGGGCCCTTCCCCTTCTGAGCTTTAGTTCAGAAGACAGAGCCTTCCGTTTGGATTTCCAAATACCCCACAGGCTGACAAAGATGCTGTTGGCTGCTGAGGAAAGAGCACGACACAGAGACCCCAGACCTATGTGTGGCTCCACACGAGTCATTCTCTCCTCGTGAGCCTCAGTTTACCCTCTTATACAGTGGGTGATGGGGCAGATGGCCTCTTGGTCCCTAGCAGCTTTGCTCTTGCCCATCCAAGGAAGCCTGGCTCTGGGCTGTGCTGACCAGCACCCTCTGGTGGAGACAACCAGCATCCCTTCATTTGGACCATGGCTCCCCAAGTTCCACAGATTCTTTTACAGGTGAGCAAACCAAGGCCTTGGAGCTTCGTAGGTGGCACAATGGTAAGGAATCTGCCTGCCAATGCAGGAGACTCGGGATTGATCCCTGGGTCAGGAAGATCCCCTGGAGTAGGAAATGGCAACCCACTCCAGTATTCTTGCCTGGAAAATTACATGGACAGAGGAGCCCTGGCAGGCTATAGTCCATGGGGTTGCAAAGAGCCGGACACGACTGAGCAACTGAGTGCCCGCAACATGCACACCAAGTCTCTGGGAACAGGAGCACTGAAGGGAGGGTGGGTGGGAACGCAGGCAATCCAGGCTCCCTCCTCACCGTGGCCGTGTACGGATGCGTGGCCCAGCTCCTGCTGACCCTATGCTATTTGTTTCCAGCAGTCTCCCCAGGGTCAACACTGCCAGGGACCAACGGGAACAGCCGCCCTGAAGACCTTCACCCACCAGCTCTGAAGGGAGGCCCTGTGCCCTTAGCTCATTAAAGATGCATGAGTTTCAGTCTGTGAGTGAGACCAAGAGGCGGCCGGGTCTGCAATAAAGGTCCACCTCCCTCCCCGGGCTGGCCAGCGCCATGGAAACCTTAGGTGGTGGCCAATATCATTTATTACCGAGCACTTAGGCAGCTGTTCTGGGCTTCTGCCCAGAGCACCCTCCTCCCTCTTCCATCATGCAGGCCCCTCTCTTTACCCAGACTGCCTCCTCTCTGCTTCCATTCTGTCCTGAACTCCCCAGGCTGCCTGAGGTCAAACACAGCCACACAGTACCATGTGGGATGGGTCTTGTCATTATGAGGCCAGCATTCCAGGTAAGGAAACTGCCTCTCCCAGACTCAGAGCCTCGCTTAAAGGCAGACAGTTGATAAGCGACAACGCCAGGACTGGACCTCAGTCAAGTTCATCGAATGACCTACTGAGTTCCTATGCAGCCTCCCAGCTGGCTTGGACCTGCCCTGGGAGCAGACAGGAGGAATCTGGTTTTGCCAAGCTGCTGCTGCTCAACTGCTTCAGTTGTGTCCGACTCTGTGTGACCCTACGGTCTGTAGCCTGCTAGACTCCTCTGTCCATGGAATTCTCCAGGCAAGAATATTGGAGCGGGTTGCCATGCCCTCCGCCAGGGGTATCTTCCTGACCCAGGGATCAAACCCAGGTCTCTTGCATTGCAGGCAGATTCTTTGCCACTGAGGTACCAGGGAAGCCGGGTTTTGCCAAGGTCAGTGACTCAGTGGGTGACTTGGCTTTAGAAGCCGGCCTCGCCCATAGATGTTAGAGGTGCAAGTCTGCTCCTGGCTTCCTGATGTAGATGGTGGCTATGTGGCCTTGGACCAAGCACTGGCTTCTCTGAGCTGCCGCTGCCCATCTTCACACCTGGGATCATAACTGGGAATCCTCACACAGGGGGCCATCCTGCCTTTCGAGGCTATGAGCCTGGTGCGATGATGGTGTGGGTCGGGGAGCCCTTAGAGCCAGTGGTTACTGCTTTACCCGGATCATGAGTTAAAGTATGGTGCTCTCAGGGAAAGAAACTCAACAGCCGGAACTTTCTGAAGGGACACCTGCCTCCTCCAACAAGAAATTCTAGAAAAACTGAGCCCTTAACACCTCTAACCAGGAAGTCCAGCCAGAGAGGACAGTCAACCAGCCCCTCTCTCCTACTCTGTGTCGACTATCATTGAGGTCAGAGCCGCAGGAGCCTGAGGGACCTTCTTGTCTGGCCCCTGAGCTTTGGAGAGGGCAAGCGGCTGGCCCCAGGGCACACAGCGATCAGTGGAGCAACGTGTGTCTCCGTTTTCTGGCTCCACGCCCTGCGTCCTGTGCTGCTGGCAGTCGGGGTGCGGGGCCTGGCCGAGCGGGGGGCCTGCAGACACCTCACCTTTCTCCTTGAGCTAACCCTTGCATCATGGGTCACAGGCAGAGTTCCCTCTCCTGGGATACCCTGTGACATGAGATGGAGAGATGGGGAGTGGGGCAGTGATGATGAGGCCTCTGCAGGCCCAGAGAGCTGGCCTTGCTGCCCCAGGGATGGAGGCCCTGCCGTTCAGTCAGGTGCCCAGGATTGGGCTCAGGGACAAGCCGTGAGTCGGGGTATTCAGACTGTGGGTCATGGTTACTATTTTCAGAATTAAAAAAACCGAGGCTTGGTGAGCTTTCCCAGGCTGCACTGCTTTGATTCTGCTTTGAACACAACCCTCCTGGCTTTCAGAGTCCACGCCCTTCTCCGTGGACCTGGTGACGTGCCCTGTGCAAGTTCAGGCAGCTGGCCCCCTCACGCTCCTGGGTGGAGGCTGGGCTGAGCCTCATTCCAGGTTCCTCTTTGCCCTCGGGACTGTGACCGGCTCCGGCCAGGCCAAGCACTCAGGTTGCCCCTGGTGAGTGGTGACGTCAGACGGAGTCCATTGTCATGCCGTCGCCACCCCCGGGCTGCATCGGCAGCTGCCTGGCTGAATAATTCATCAGAACTTGTTTACTCTTCCTGCTGTTAGCGGCTCTCTAAACCTCCTCCCAGGTCCAGCTGCCCCGGCCTCCACTCCCTCTCCAGTTTGGCCACCAGAACGCCGCTCCAGGCCTGGGCTGTGTGCATTGGCCATGAATTATTCAGGCCCTGTTTGGCTGGAACCAGGCAGATAGGGAGGCTGGAGGAGAGTCGGGGCCTTGGGGTCTGTCCCATTTGGGGCCTGTGGAGGCAGCATGGCAGGGGCAGAGGTGTCTCCACCTGCATTTGAGCTGAAACCCAAGTCCTGATGGATCCAGAGTCATCTGCCAGTTGTGGGCCCCAGGAAGCAGGGTGAGAGCTCCCCAGACTTAAAACACAGAGACCCACACACAGCTTGCCATCAGCACTCAGGGCTGCAGGTCGCTCACCAGCCTTACAGCAGGGCCAACAACGTGACTCAGGAATCAGACAGGCCTGGGTGTAAATCCCAACCCTTCTTCTCTGCAGCTGAGTAGCCTTGGACCAGTCACTCAACCTCTCTGCACTCAGCAATTTTCCATCTGTAAAATGGGGATAGCTGTGTTTCCCTCCTTGTGCAGAGTGAACAAAGTCATCCCCCTAACATGCCAGAAAGTATTCCGTGTTCTACCTGCACACCGCCCTGTATCCTGGTGTCTCTGCTGGTTTATTGGCCTCTTCCGTTGTCCTGAGGGCCTGTATAAGAAGGTACTGGGTCGCTTTTTCCCCAGCAAGGGAAAATATCTCTTTTCTCCAAGAACTAGTCCTGCGGTGGCTCCTTGTAGACGCATGGTAAATACTTGTTGAATGAATGAATAAATGAATGAGTGAGAAATGGCTCTCCAGAGATGCAATGGGCTGATTTATGAGGCAGTGAGTAAGTTCCTTATAGCTGGGAGTGTCCCACTGGGTCACAATTCAGCAGGCATTCCAGAGCGAGGATTGATGCCCTGGTTAGAAAGATGCTCTTTAAAGCTCCTCCCCTCTCATTACGCTTCTGTGTTTCTAGGATTCAATGAATACATATGGGTTGTAGGAGTTGGTGGGTGGTGGATGATGATGACGGTGATGAGGGAGACAAATCCTATGATGGGAGGTGGGATGAGGTAGACAGAAGAAACAGCAGGTCCAGCCTATCACACACTGTGCTCCGAAAGGTCAAGGAATTATGGGACTTCTCAGTACTCCTTGGTGGCTCAGATGGTACAGCATCTGCCCAAATGAGGGAGACCCACGTTCAATTCCTGGGTCGGGAAGATATCCTGGAGAAAGAAATAGCAACCCATTCTAGTATTCTTGCCTGGAAAATCCCATGGCCGGAGGAACCTGGTAGGCTACAGTCCATGGGGTTGCAGAGTCTTAACATGACTGAGTGACTTCACTTTCAGTATTTCTAGAGCCTGGTGTTCAGTAAACAAGCAAGAGAAATTGACTGAATGAATGAATGACTAGATGTCCTTAGTCCTAAGACAGTCAGACAGGCTTAGGAATCGTCTCTTTCCAATCCAGTGCGTCAACGCCTCAATCTGCCTCAAGCCAGCTCCTGTGCCCCTTCTGCCTTGGGCTTTGTCTCAGTTTATCCAGCCGTAAAAATAGGTCATGTGGCTCACTTTCCTTCCCCTCTGGTAACTTCATCCAGACTGGCTGGTTCTGGCCACACCAGACCTGCCAGGGCGGACCCCTGTCACCAGGATTCTGGCAACCACAGACATGGGGGTACCACACCCACACCATGGACCGCTGATAAACTATTTTGATATTTCTGTTGCTTTCAGAAAGACAGCTTCCAAGATTCGAGGCCAGGTGGTGCTGGTCTTTTTTTGGAAGTGCTAATTAATAATTTAACTTCATATAATGATAATTTTATCTTGCTGCAATTTGTGAATTTATAATGATCTCATCCATCCAGTGTCTGGTGCCCAGCATGGAGCATCTCCCCCGCTGTGTATGGGAATGTGCTGCTGGGAGAATTTCCCTGAGGGGAGAGGGGCCAGGAGACTCCCTCCATGGGAAGTCTCCCAAACCAGTGGGGTGCGGTGGCTTTCTGGCATCTCTCAAGGACTGTTTGCCTGGGAACAGAGGATGGAGCCAGTGGCCCTTCATCTCGGTTTCCTTGGAAATGGATATCAAGGGAAGCCTGGAATCAGCTTGTCATGGCAGGAAGGGTCCAGAGGAAATGTCAGAACTTGCCCTCCCTGGTGAGGGAAACTGAGGCTAGAGACATGCAGGGATTGACTTTGGGTTATGTATCAGTCGCAGACCCCATTCTAGAACCTGAATCTGCCTGTCCCTGGCTCAGCCCTTCAATACATCCCTCCTCCACACCAGCTCACTCAACCTTCATGCCTCTTTCCCTGGGCACTTGGTGGGAAGTGGTCCAAGAGCATCTTGATGGAGACAGAGGATGAACACTCAAGCCCCTTCCTCCCCTGAGGGTTGGAGACCAGACCACCCTAACTGCCTTTCCAGCCAGTGGGGAGAGAGTTGGGAAAAAGCTGAAAAAGAAAGGGGATTGGTGGGCGTGGTTGGGAATCCCTCCTACATGAATGTGAAACCGTCTCTCCAAAGCGTCCTGACCTTCCTCTCTGCTGGGTGATACCGGCATCCTGGTGTCCAGACTTAGATTTAACTGACCTGGAAGAGACAGCAGAGCTAGGACCGGGGGCTAGGAATGTTCCGGACTTAAAACTCCAGGGCGTCGAAGAGGGGGCCATGAGGCTGGAGCAGGAGGCAGGGGCCAGGCTCTGGGAGACCACTATTGATGTCATCTTCAGCCCGTGCCAGGAGAGATGAGACTGCTTAGGTGAGACCTTTTGTCTCTGGGGGCTTTAGCTAATTTTCCTAGCTTACTAGGAAAAGCACACAGGAGGATGCTAGAGGCAGCCTTTGTGTGTCTGTATCCAGCTGAGAAGGCACTACGGATCAGAGTGGGGTGGCTTGCTGGCTGCCTCCACTCCCGGCTCTGTGCATCAGGGTTCCCAGGTTCCCCTCCACCCAAAGCTGGGCTGGTGGCCAGGCCCCAGGTTGGTCTTGGTCCATGCTAATAAGTTGCTAATATTGAAGACCAGATTGGCCGCAGCATCAAAGTGTTTAGGGACCCTCCTGACAGCTTGAGAAGCACCCCCAGTCACTCTGGGCAGCTCGAGCTCTAAGCCAGGATGTTCTCCCAGCAATTGTACCTGTCACTTCTCATTACAGCTGACGCGCCTGGTACCTGCCAGGGCGCCATGGGACATAACTGGCCACGTTCCCTCCCAGAGACCCGGGGAGGTTGGTGCCTGGTCTGGCGGGGTCCCTGGGGACTCCGGAGGCTTCAGCGGTGCCAGAATCAGGTCTTGTCCATTCCGGATCCCGGTGGCTGCAGATGGAGTAAAAGGTCTCACAAGGCCCTCTCACAGTCAGAACAATGTGGCGATCTTTCTTTGTTTTGACTGTCCCATCCAGTTTGTGTTCAGACATACCTCAACTGTGGCACAAGCTTTCTCCCTTGGGTGCTCAGAATTCAAGAACCTTAGAAGGTCAGAAGCGAGCAGCAAATGCAGGGTTTGCTTCTCTTTTTTAGCGTAATTTTTTGATTTGCCTTAAAAATTGGCCAAATCAGATATATGCAAATTGAAAACAAAGAAAATACCGAAAGGCTTCTAATATGGAAGCACACTTTTCCCCGCACCCTTCTTACCTCCACTCTAGCTTTTTAGGGACGATGCATTTTTTTAAACTCTTTTTGCTGTTTGCCTTCATGCTTCTCATAATATGTGAACGATGCTGTGTCTTGCTTTATCAGTTTCAGACATCACCTATTGACTTCCTGTTATGGTAGATAAAGGTTTCTTTCTGTTACCTATGTTACTTCTGTCCCCTCCTCCTTATATGGCTATATTGTACTTTTTAGTCAAATCTAGAACCTTGTTGTTGTTTAGTTGCTATGTTGTTTAGTTGCTAAGTGTGCCAACTCTTTTGTGACCCCATGGACTGTCGCCTGCCAGGCTCCTCTGTCCATGGGATTTCCCAGGCAAGAATACTGCAGTGGGTTGTCATTTCTTTCTCCAGGGCATCTTCCTTTGAACCCATGTCTTGTGCATTGCCAGATGGATTCTTTACTTCTGAGCCACCTGGGAAACCCTAAAACATTATTGTGATGTTACAAATATGGCTCATTTCAGAGTCCAGATATGGACTGTGATTTTTTTTCTCTCCTGTACTTGTTTTTCTGGTGTGGTCAAGGCAATAAGGACTCTTCAGCTATCCATCTGTTCCTCTGTATTTCTCAGCATTCCTTCCAGTTAGGGAGGAGACATGTTACTAGAGATATCCCTTTGGGCTAAGGCAGTTAAGAGCCTGTATGTCTCTTCCATCTCTCTCTTCCCCAGTGAGGAGACTGCAAGCAATGGGTTCCATGTCTGCAAATATCAAGGGAAAGACTGCCCGGCCAGTATGACAATGTGATGTGAGTGAGACATAAACTCTTCCTGTCTGTCATGACATCTCTCTTGGAAAATATACACAGAAATAATAAAAATCACCCAACACTTTAAATTGCATCATTTTCATTTTTTAAACTGAAGTATAGTTGATTTACAATGTTGTATTAATTTCTGGTGTATAGCAAAGTCATTCAGTTATATATATATATATATTTTTTTCAAATTCTTTTTCTTTTTTTCCATACCACATGGCTTGTGGGATCTTAGTACCCCAACTAGAATTGAATCCCAGGCTCAAGGCAATGAAAGCACTGAACTCTAACCATTGGACCATCAAGGAATTCCCCAGATTCTTTTCCATTATAGTTTGTTACAAGATATCAACAATATTCCCTGTGCTATGCAGTAGGATCTTGTTTTTTATTTTACATATAGTAGTTTGCATCTGCTAACCCCGAATATCCTAATTTATCCCCCCTACCCTCCTGTCTCCTTTGGTAACTTAAAGTTTATTTTCTCTGTTCGTGTGTCTGTTTCTGTTTTGTAAATATGTTCCTCTGTATCGTTTTTTGCATTCCACATATAAGTGATATCATATGATACTTGTCTCTGTCTGACTTACTTCACTTAGTATGATAACCTCTAGATCCGTCCATGCTGTGGCAAGTGGCATTATTTCATTAGTTTTTATAGCTGAGTAATACTCCATTGTAGATATGTACCATGTCTTCTTTATCCATTCATCTGTTGATGGATATTTGGGTTGCTTTAATGTCTTAGCTATTGTAAATAGTGCCGCTGTGGACATGAGGAATTGCATCATTTTCTCAAATTTTTCCAAATGGCGTGTCACTTTTGCTGTACCATTCAGTTCAGTCACTCTGTCGTGTCCGACTCTTTGTGACCCCATGAGTCACAGCACGCCAGGTCTTCCTGTCCATCACCAACTCCCAGAGTTCACTCAGACTCATGTCCATTGAGTCCTTATTATTCGTATTTTGTTCACAGGAGTTATCTCACATCAGCTTATCTATCAATTCTTGTTTCTCTCGATTCTTCCTTCCAGGAGTCCCAAATTTCTTATTTCAATCTGGCCTATTGCTCTCTAGGGCTACTGCAAAGGTTTATTCTGGCAATTTCCTCTAGCTGTTCCTATTGTTAAATATGCTGAATCTCCTATTTCCTGGATTCTATTTTCTTGGTTTGCATGCTAAGTCACTTCAGTCATGTTCAACTCTTTGCAATACCATGGACTGTAGCTCGCCAGGCTCCTCTGTCCGTGGGATTCTCCAGGCAAGAATACTGGAATGGGTTGCCTTTCCCTTTCTCCAGAGAACCTTCTTGACCCAGGGATTGACCCTGAATCTCTTCATCTCCTGCACTGGCAGGCAGGTTCTTTAACACCGGCGCCACTTGGGAAGCCCCTTTTCTTAGTTCGCTTCCCACTTTTGCTGGAGCAATCCTCTGATAGCTTACTAAGTAAAAGAGCATTTGAAACGAATTTTCTGAATCCTTACACATCTAAAAACATATTGTATTCTCAACTTATATTTTAATTGGGTGTATAGGGTGTAGAATTCTATTTTGAAAACAATTCCTCCCAGGAATTTAAAAGGCACGGCTTCACTAGTTACCTAATATCCAGCATTGCTCTTAAGAAGTCTTATAACCATCCGGATTCGTGCGTCTTTGTAGGAAACCAGTTTTTTCTTACAGGAAGCTTTTAGGATTATCCCTTTATGTGTTTGGATATTTTACAATAATGTATCTTGGGAGTGAATCTGTCTGTTGTTCTGGGCACCTGGTAGCTCTTTGATCTCGAGGCTCATGTCTTCCAGTGTTAGGAGATGCTCTTGAACTATTGCTTTGATCACTCTATTCCATTTATTTCCTCTATTAATTGGGTTCCAGGTCCTGGGTTGATACTTGCATGAACCATGGCTACAAAAATGCTACATAATGAACCAACCTAAAACTTGGCTTGAAACGTAGTTACTTATTCTCATGGATCAGTGGGGGAGAGCCACTGATTTAGGCTGAAATTGACTAAGTGGCTTATGTTGACTGGGCTTACCCATAGAGCTAGAAGTAGTGTAGGGGGATAGTTTACCTGGGATGGGATTGGGTGGAGGAGCTTAGCCTGGTTCTAGATGGGTCTTATATTCATTGTGGGACCGGTAGGTTAGCACAAGCATGTTCTTCTCAGGGAGATGAAAGAGAAAGCAGAGCCTGATCATGTAAGAGCTTTCAAGCCTTTGGTCACATCCTCCCAACTAACATCCAGGGGCCCAAAGCAACCAGCACAGCAGAACTCAAAGTCAAGAGGGCTCTTTAGAGGGAAAGCGGCAAAATCACTTGAGAGAAGGTTTGATAGGTGGCTCAGTGGTAAAGAGCCCACCTGCCAATGCAGGAGACATGGGTTCGATCCCTGGGATGGGAAGATCCCCTAGAGTAGGACATGGCAACCCACCCCAGTATTCTTGCCTGGAGAATCCCATGGACGAGCAGCCTGGGGGGCTACAGTCCATGGGGTCTCACAGAGTCAGTCAGACTGAGGGACTAACACGTACCCCCCCCCACCACACACGGAAGGCATAGTGGCTGACATCCATTTACCTCTTTTTTAAAAGTTAAAGTCTCAACTTCCTCCCCTCACAGATTCTTCTGTGTCTAGCTTCTCTGACTCTATCTTGATATTCTATTTTCATCCCCACCACCTCTGGGGATAATGACAAGAGGCACATAATTGCTATCTGCTGGGAAAAGTGGCTCTACCTGGGGTGTGTCCTAAAATATTATCTTCCCATAATTTGGCCGCTACCACCCTCTGTGATCTGAGCTCCCTTTCCTCCCTTTCAGAAATCCCTGTCCCAGTCAGCAAGGCTCTGCTCCCCTAACCTGCACCCTCCCCAAACATGATTTAAACAGACCCCCCACAACATGGATTGTATTCTAACGACCAACCAGGGTGGAGAACACTAGCATCCTTTCATTTCTGTCTCTCCAGGTCAAAATTCATTTTGAAATTTTTTTAGCTTTATTTTATATTTTAACTTTTTGGCCATGCTGCACGGCATGTGGGATCTTAGTTCCCCTACTAGGGATCAAACCCATGGCCCCTACATTGGAAGCCTGGAGGTTTAACCACTGGAGCACCAAAGAAGTATCTCTCCAGGGTCAAATTCTGTCTTCTTTCGATGTTTGGCACAAATGCCCCCTTTTCGGAGAAGTCTTGCTTTGAGTAAGTTACTTGATCTCTTCTTGAAGCTCTTCTTGAGCTTCATTTACTCAGCTGTAGAATGGGTGGTGTGGAGCCTGCCTTCCTGGGATTTGAAGATGTGAAGGTGTTAGTCACTCAGTCGTGTCCGACTCTTTGAGACTCTATGGACTGTAGCCCGCCAGGCTCCTCTGTCCATGGAATTCTCCAGGCAAGAATACTGGAGTGGGTAGCCATTTCCTTCTTCAGGGGAATGTTCCTGACCCAGGGTTCGAATCTGGGTCTCCTGCATTGCAGGCAGATTCTTTACCATGAGAACCACCAGGGTTTTGGGGACGATTAAATATATCGACATAAGACTTGGCACGGTGCCAGCCTCACACAAAAGGAGACTCGGTAAATGTTAGTGATCACTGTGTGTGCACCTGTTGTAAAAATGTCCCATTCTGTCTTCTGGTGTATGTCTAATGTCTCCACTAGACGGGTGGATCTCTGCTCTAAAGGCGCATTAGCATCAGCTGGGGGGCTTTTGATAAAACAGGGCTGTCTAGGCCCCACTTCAGATCAATTGACTGTGAATCTTTGGGGATGAGCCCAGGAGGTGGTTTTTTCAAAGCCTCCCAGGCCACGGATTCTATCAGATAAGCACTGCTGAGAATGCAGAGTTGGCCCATGAGCTGCCTGAGAGCAAAGACTAGGCACTGTTCACATTTTTTAAAAATCTGTGATACTGTGATTTATAATAAGAAATATATATATTTGGTCTTTGTCCCATTTCTGACACAGAGCTCCTAAAACTCTTGGCATTTCCTAAATGTTGAGAGCACAAAATCGTCTTTTGTTATGCTAATAAAGTGGTTTATGGAAAGCCCCTAGGTGACCTAGGGGCTTCCCTGGTGGCTCAGATGCTAAAGAATCTGCCTGCAATGCAGGAGATCCTGGTTCAATCCTTGGTTAGGGAAGATTCCCCTAGAGAAGGGAATGGCTACCCTTTCCAGTATTCTTGCCTGGAGAATCCCATAGACAGAGGAGCCTGGAGGGTTACAGTCCATGGGGTCACAAAGGGTTGGACATGACTGAGTGACTTAGCACTACTACCAGTAGGTCACCTGAGGAAGGGGGCCCGTCACTGGGGCAGCCAATCGAGGGTCACAACTGTCAGTCCCATCCCAGACCTCCAGAGAGGAGAGAGGGGCCGGAGACTGAGTTCAATCACCACTGATTTCATTTATCGTGCTCGTGTGATGAAGCTTCAGCTGAGAAGGACAGGGTTCAGAGAGCTTCTGGGTTGGGGAGCAGGTGGAGATTTACAGAGAACGGCTGGTTCAGAGAGCAGGGAAGCTCCATGCCCTTTCCCTGTACCCTGCCCTATGCATCTCTTCCATCTGTTCCTGAGTTATACCCATTTATCGTAAACCAGTAAGCTAGCAAGGAAAACATTTCTCTGAGTTCGGTGAGCCACTCTTGCCAATTAAACCCAAAGAGTGGGGTGTTTGGAATGTCTAATTGATAGCTGGTCAATCAGAAGCAGTGGTGAAAACCAACAGGGAAGATAGTCCTGTAAGACTCAGCCCTTCCCCTTGTTGCAGTGAAAAGGAAAAAAGAGGAATAAGTTTTTCTCTTTCCCTTTCCTGAGAACAAAGAAGATAAAGGGAACAGGGAGCAGGCCTGAACCTCCTAGCTTTTTTTTTTTTTTTTTTCACTTTAACTGCTCCCAACTCTGAATGTCTGTAACTAAGTTTGCTTTTCGGCACCCTAGCCCTGCAGGAGCTACACTTCACAACTATTTTCCCTTTGACTCTAAATACATCCTGTCTCTGGTGTTTACCCTTATAACATCCTTCCGCTTGTAGTTGTCTATCACAAAGAAGGCCACAGACCACAGAACTGCCAGACTCAATTACCGGGTTACTGATGCCAGTCTATGACTGTCTTTGAAACAATGTGCAAAAGGAAGAACTCAAGATCCTCGCACCTTCATTCCTCATCACCGACTCCTGACTGACTGCCCGCCCTCTATATAAGCCCCTCGGGTGGGGGGAGGCACAGTTCCTGAGGCGTGAGTCTGCTATGTTCCCTTCTCTGCCAGCTGAGAAAAAAAAAAATCTGTTTCTCCAGACTCTGTCTCCATATGTTTTATTTGGCTTCGGTGGGCAGAGAAAGCCAAGATTTTGGCCAGCAACAGGCTGAGGGATCTGATTCTCTCACCAGGTAGACAGTGTTGGAAGTTGAGCTGGAGAATTGCTGGGAACTGGGTGCAGAATCGTGACATCATAGCGGGCAGCTTGCATCCAGGATTCCACGGCTGGATGAATGAACGTACGTGTGTTGAGAAGCAAAGTCCAAGTCAGAACGAGAGAGTCTTTGTAGACGTGGATTTTGCATTGAGGTTCATTGAGATCAGACCTGGTAGGCTGGAAGGGGCAACAGCCTGGAAGCCTGTGTTTGCCTGTTGGTGGGGCTCTGTGCCCAGGTCTAGGGTTACACTTATGAGGGCCTCACAAAGAGCTTTCACTAGATCTCACTGCTGCCCCATGAGTGGGTGCGTCCTTCCCCTTCCTAGTGATCCCAGGGACAGATGAGGAAACTGTGGCCCAGAGATGGCTCGACCTCCTACTCAGGGAAGCCCCGTCAGAGAGCTGCAAAACCAGGCCTTGGACCTTGCGTCTCCTGACACCCGGTCCTGCGTGGTCATCGTTGTTGGAGTGAGTCTCCAAGTCACCCGTGCTGCCTTCTGGGAGTGAGTCGTGTAGGGGAGCAGGTCGAGGAGTGGGCACCTCTCTGAGAAGTGGGTTTCAGGACGGGGGTCCTTCTTGGGGACTTGTGGGAGGAGCCCTTGGGGAAGCGTCAGCAGTGGTGGGACTTCTATATGTGCGTGTATGTGTGTATGTGTGTGTCTATGTGTGTGTGTGCACATGTGTGTGTGTGTGTATCACCCTGTGCCTGGAGCACATGTGTGACTGTGCTGTGCACCCCCCACCCCGCCCCATGTGTGGTGCGTGTGGCTGGGCACACGTGTCTGCAGTGTGCCGTACACCGTGAGCTGTGACTCTGGAGGCCTCTCGAGTGCCTCAAAGCCGGCTCCCCCCACCATCGAGAGTCCCGCCACCCTCAAAGTTCAGAGACTCAGTGACTGCCCCTCCCCAAGAAAGGGCACAGAGGGGAGTGTCTTCTCCTGGCGGAGGGGGTGAGAAGGGTGGCCTGGGCTCCAGTGCCCCTGCGGTGACCCCTGTATGTCCAGCACCTTCTGGCTCCCCGGCCCACTCACCGGGGACGTCTTTCCAGGAAAGCACCGATGTGCAGAGGAGGCTGCCTGCGGCTCCCCAGCCCCCCACCCCCCTTCCCTGCTGCGCCTGCTGAGCCTTCCCTTCTGCCAGGCTCGGCCGGCCTCGGTGGGAAATGTCCCTGGGCACCTTTACTCCAGACCGCGTGCTAATTGCTTAGTCTCCAGCCTCCCCATCCACCGCAGGGTCACCTTGCCACAAAACTTTACTCCAGGGAGAGGTGGGAGGGGCATCCAGGAGTGGGGAGCGGGTTTGGGGGGGCCGTGACCAGGAATGTGGCCACCTCAGGAAGACAGTAATGAGGTCAGGAGGGCTGAACACCCAAAGCCGGCCTCCACCTGCCCCTGCCTTCTTCCTCTCCTCTGTCTGTAAGCACAGAGGACTCCTTTCCGGATTGAAGGTCCTTCAGAAGAAATGACTCCCAGTTTGCCCTGGACTTGCAGGGGATGTGCCGAGCCTGTTTCAGATCAGAGGAGAGGCCTTTTCCAGAAGACAGCATGCAATGGGAAGGTTGGGGAGTGTGTGGCCCGGAGGGGCATAGACTCACCTGCCTGGAGGCAGGGGAATGGTGGGACAGGGTCTTCCTGGAGCTACCTCTCAATCAGGACATCAAGGCTGTATGTCACCTCTCTCGAATGAGACGATATTCTGTCCTCAAACTCTCCCCAATCTACTCACATCCCTATTGCTGGCATCTTCAGGCCTTTTATACCAGGATAAAAAGGGCTTTTTCCAGTATCTCTGGCCATTCTCTTATTGAGCCTGGAAGGCAGAGGTTGGGGTGTGTGTGAAAAGTGTTAGTCGCTCAGTAGTGTCCGACTTGTAGCCCAACAGGCTTCTCTGTCCATAGGACTCTCCAGGCAAAAATCCTGGAAGTGGGCTGCCATTCCCTTCTCCAGGGGATCGTTCCAACCCAGGAGTCAAACCCAGGCCTCCCACATTGCAGGCAGGTTCTTTACCATCTGGGTGAACTGAGACCCAAGGCGAGAATTCTTCCTTTTGAGGGCGCATGGCCTGGACTCTAGTCTAGGGTTTTCCTGTGCAGATACTCAGGCCCCTAGACTGCCCGACCTCACGGTAGTGGACATCTTCCAAGGGAGGCTCGGGGGTAAGCAGAGGCCCTGGGGGTGGCAGGAGCCACAGTGGGAGGAGGAGATGGCTGCTCAAGCTTGGCCTCCCTCTCTAAGGACAAGCTGGATGGAGGTGGTGGAGACACTGGAGTGACTGAGACAACTTCTCAGGCATGAGGAGGCCACCCAGGCCAGGGCAGGGCCAGCCAGACTGTGAGCCCCCGAGGGCATGTCTGATTCATCTTTGTCTCTCCAGATGTCTCCTCAGAACCAATGCTTGGTGAATGTTAGTTAAAGAAATGAATAACCGAACAGAGAACAGGAGGTAAAGGTGGTTAGCTAGCCAACCAAAGAGACCTCGGGTTGCTAGGTCAAGTGGAAGGATGGAGAAGAGTTAAGGGGAAAATGATAAGTTAGGATAAGACTAAGTTATATTGAGATGACAAACAAGCCCTGAATCTCAGTGGCTTGAAAATCAAAGGTTTATTTCTCATTCACACCACGTGTCTATATAGACTGGCAGTTCCTGTATAGACTTTTCTCACTGTAGTCGCTCAAGCACCTAGGAGGATGGAGCAGCCATTATCTCGGATATCACCAGTCACTGTGCTGAGAGAAGAGAATGCAGAGGTCTCTCACTAGCAATTAAGTAGCCTGAAAAGGGAAATTTTATTTATACTTCATTGGCCTGAACTAGTCACATGGTTCCTTTTGCTCATACCCCATTGGCCAGAATTAGTCATGTAGTCCAATAGCAGGGGACCAGGAAATATAATTCTACCAGGTGCCTGGAAGATAGAGAGATGGAAACACTTAATGAATATCCCTAATGAGGGTCATTAAAGAATCAGTTATGGAGAACCAGAAGGGGAGGGGAGCAACTGACATGCTAGATCTTTACTGACCCACATCCCAGAGCTCCAAGCCTGTGGATGGCACTCATTTGAGGTCATAAAGTCATAAACTGACCCCTGGAAGAGAAAGGGAGAAGACAGGTTGCATATAAGTTAAACTGAGTAACAGCTCTGTGCCTAGCTGTGCTGAGGTCTGGGAATATATGATGAACACAGCTCCTGCCCTGATGGTGGCAACAATTATATAAGAAACAGCAAAGCATGAAGTAGCATAAAGATTTAATATCCTAGATCCAAGGTGAAAAGTGGCCAGCCAAGGAAAGAGGAGGCAGTATAGTCTAGAATTGTACTCAGTAGTTGCTGCATTTTCTTCCGTTGCCATAAGGCTGGTGCCACCCAAATGAAGTCACAGTCCTGTGAAATTATGTGGTTTCTGGTTCCTGCCTCTACATTCACTGGTGCCCTCCAAGACTAGAAGCCTCTGTAAATGAAGACATTCATGGGAGAAAACCAAAGACTCACCCTGAAGTCTCAATAGTGCACTGAAGTTGTCTCAGTAAGTTATACTCTCTTGTTAATGGAAATGTTTCCTTTTGATTACACTTTTACAGACATTTTCCTGGGGACCTTGTGCTATCCTTGTGCTCCCTGATTCAATCAATAAAAAGACTAGAATGAGAGAGAGAGACAAAGGAGAGAAAGACTGGGGAAGATTGGATCCCTTCATTTTGTCAAGACGGGTTTGCTTTCCAATCACCTGGAGGAAAATCCTCTCTCTCAACAAAGTTTGACTTTGCGCAATTCATCTTGAAGTAGGAAAATCAGAAAGCTTAGAGTAATACTTGGAGTGAGTATCAAATATAATAGTGTCAGAAGAACTTACATATCTGTGCTTACTTGTGAGCAGTAACTTCATTAAAGAATCATAGTTGCCAAAAGTCAAATCCTTTTATGCCCCCTCTTCCTTTCAGAATCAAGCCCAAAGTCCTCAGCTTGGATCTACAGACACTTCATGGTGTGTTTATACCCCATGTTTCCCCCAGCTTCCCCTTTCCTTTGACGTCCCCTCCGCTCCACACTCTAGCTCTAGGTTGCATCTTGTCCTTACCCCAACGTGGCTCATGCCTCAGCGCCTCTTCTCCTGATGTTCCCTTGGCCTGGGACGCCTTTCCATCACCTACTTGGAAAATTCCTCCTCCTCCTTGTAAGCCTGGCTTGGGTGACTCTACTCTGTCAGCATCTCCTTAGGCACCCCCCCACCCATTCCCTGTGTGGTCTCTGCGGCCCCTTGTACAAATTTCCACTACAGTCGTTGTCCCACTGACTGACAATTGTTTCCAGGCATATCTCTCCCACTAGGCTGCAGAATCCGTGAGGGCAGTAATAGTGTCTTATTTTGTTTTTTTTTTTTATCTGTTGCACTGAGTGTAAGACCTAGCACCTAGCAGGAGCTGGGTGGACATTTATACAATGCCTGGAATGAATGAATGAGTAAATGAATGAATGAATTGGAGAAATACTAAAGGGGAACTTGATGTAAGCGCCCACTCAAAACCAGGATTCCTTGTAAGGCAGGACTCAGCAAACTATGGCCCATGGACTGAATCTGGTCCGATGCCTATTTGTGTGAATAAAGTTTTATTGGAACACAGCCACGTTTGTTTACTTATTGCTCATGGCTACTTTTGCAACATAGCAACAGAGTTGAGTAGCTGGAACCATATGATTCTCAAAGCCTGTCGGACTCTTTAGAAAGAAGTTTACTTACCTCTGTTCTTTAGCATTGACTCAGTCATTTTTGGACTAGAGACATGTTTGAGACCTTGATAAAGAGCTTTGAGATGGAATATGTGCACACACACAGGACACTTTGCATTCAATTTCATGAGAACCAATGACCCCTTGAATCCCATCCATCAATCCCTGAGAGAGCCAGTGACACCAGATTAAAAATTCAATTGCCCAAGGCTAGTGAGACTGGAGCTGAGAAAGTGATGGAGAATGTGGCGCAAGGTGGCTGGGGGTCTTAAAAATCATAGCTCTTACAAAATCAAATCTTAAGAAAGAGAGACAGACTGCCTCACCCTGAAGCATCTCTGACATATAGCTGGCCACCTTGTGTACTGTATCTTCAGCCTCCAGAAACTTACTGCTGGGCATCCTATGATGCTATCACAGAAATGCCCAGTTTGTAAGGAAGCCCGTCTTCACACTCAACTGAGCTGTTATAGCAGGAGCCCACTGGTCCTCTGGGCTGTGAAGGCTAGGGCCCAGTGTGCATAAGCTCATTTTTTCAGCCGATGAGGTGAGACTAGAAGAAACCAGAAGACCAAGGAGAGGCTGCCCACCTTGATCTCCCCAGAGGACTTTGGGAAGGGGCACAGAGAAGAGGAGCCAGGACCATTGCAATCCATCAAATCCACCAGCCTTGCTTCCTTAAAAACAAAGGGTGGATTAGGAGGGGGAATGGGAAATGTGTGTGTCTGGCAGCTAATGAAGTCATGAGCAGTAGGAGGCGTTAGGCCTCTGGGAAGCAAATTGTGGGCCAAACGAGCTCATTTTTTTCTTTTTTAGCAGAATTATTAAATTAGCAGATGAAGGAAACACATTAGGCGTTATGAATCTTGCTGTTAGTGGAGCCCTTGATAGAGGGTTGTGCAGATGCTTGCTAAATTCCTCCCATCCGGGGTTAAAGGCAAAGCTGGCACCCCTGGATCCCCAGTGGGAGGGATGGGTGGGATTGATGTGTCATGAGCATCTGGGCAGGGTGCTGTCCTGGGGCCTTTAGGTCCAGTGACCCATTCAGTCTCCACAACACTCAAGGAAAGATGACCTTTCTCATTTCAGCTGGAAAGATGGGCTCAGAAGGGTGACGGGCCTCGTCTCAGCTCACAGAGTCAGTGGCAAAGCTCAAGGCCAAACCTCCATCTGCCTTAGTCCAAACCCAGGGCTCTTGCCCCAGGAGTAAATGAAGACCTCCCTCTGGGATAACTTTGAAATGCAGCAAAGGCACATGAGTAACCAGTCGGATGGGAGACAAAAGCTGGAGTCAGGCAGGAGGGCTGAGTGCAGGGCAGGCGGGGAGGCTGGCCCCCAGGAGCAGAGCTGATTGTAATTTCTGCTTTTAGAAAGATGTGATGAATAGACGTGTGTTCAGAGAAATGAAAGGGCATGGAATCTGGGTCAGGTGGGAAATAGTTAAGTGCTCTGTCCCTTGCTCAAAATATTCACAAGCCTGTTCTGGGGGATGCTGGTGACTGCTGCGGTCTCAGTGGGTTGGGCTGGGTCACAGGTGTCCCACAAAAGAGCCAGGAGAGCTTTTTAAGGATGGGGGTTACCCAACCCTGTAGGGAGAGCTCCCTGTCACTGGAGACATTCCAGGAGCTGACATAACTTGGCAGGAGAGTCTGACTCTAGGTAAGATTAACCTTTTGATTGGCTAAAGCCCTTCCTAGCACTACAATTCTGTCTTCAAACTCAAGCTTGAGGAAGAGTATTCCAACAGCAAAACTCTCCAGAGATTCCTGCAGAAATCTGGCAGTGGAATGGGAGAGTCTGTAGTTGTCTCTGAGATCTGTGAGTGACCAACCATGTGCCTGAACACGGAGGGGAGGCATTTAGTGACCCCTGGATACACCCTCTAGTCTGAAGACCACTTCTGGGCAGCGGGGTGACTGACGGGCCTTCCCAAATCCTCCCAGCATAGGGTGATGGGGGACAGGAACTTCCAGAGAACCTTTTCTAGTGGTGAGAACGAGCCTGTCAAAAATAAGAGAGGAGAGAGAGACTTCCCCAGTGGTCCAGTGGCTAAGTCGCTGAGCTCCCAATGAAGAGGACCCAGGTTCAGTTCCTGGTAGGGAACTAAACCCCCTGTGCCACAACTAAGGGTTTGCAGGCCACAACTAAGACCTGGAGCAGCCATTTAATATTTTAATATGCACATTGAAAATAAGAGAGAAGAGCCAAGGTAAGGGAAGAGGTGACTGAGACGGGACAATGGCCCAGGCCACCTGCCTACACACATTTCCTGAAGTCCTAGTGAGTGCCAGAGCCCCAGACAGACAGTAATGAGCTGTGCGAAGCTGGCGCGCAGCGGGCAAAATCAGGCATGGTCATCCTCCTCTCTCATACAAGCTGGACGGGGCCAGGATACCCCAAAAAGGGAGCAGGCAAGGAGATGGGTTTACTCAGAACCACAGGACACCATGCATTCTGGGGCATCTCTGTTTATGAATCTCAGGTCATGTGACACTGAAGAGGATTTGGCTGGAGGGAGGTGGAGGAAAGACAGGGCATGAATGGGGAAAAGCGAGGGATGGGGAGAGAGCCAGGAAGCCAGAAGGGGCCAGATTTCATAGGGCTTTGAATACCAAGCTCCGTTCTTGATGCTGGAGGCAGCAAGGGGCCACTGAAACTTTCTACATGGGAAAGGATCAAGGTGAGAAGAGTGTGGCTGCCACGTGGAGGCCAGATGGAGTGGATGAGGCTGGAGGCCACGGAGGGAGTCACTGCAGGATCCAGGGATATCGGCAGCCCCAGGCGGGTTAGGCCGAGAGGCGCTGGTTAAGAGCAGAAGGTTCCATACATGTGCGAGCACACCTCCAAATGAATGTTGATTTCTTTGCACACATTCGGGTGGGAGTACGTTTATTGTGCGCCAGCGAGCCTAAGGGTATGTGAGTTTTGTCTTGCTGTGGAGGTGTGTGCATGTTGCAAGAATCTGGAGGCTTTGATTCTGCGTGTATTTGTGTGTGTGTGTGTGTGTGTGTGCGTGTGTGTGTGTGTGTGTGTGTATGCCCTCACATGCACATCTTGCCCAGGACGAGAGGCAGTGCTGATAAACCCTGCTTTCAGTCTTTGGAAACGTGCCACAGCCCCGAGGCCAGGCTCCTTCCCCCTGCATCCCCTCTCTGATCTCCCGCCACCAGCCCTCAGAGCAGCGTGGACACTCCACGGAGGGCCGGTGGACAGGGTGCACCGGTTTCATGAGGGCGTCCCCACCCCCCACACTGGACCGCTTTGCCGTCCCTCACTCCTGCCCTGGGATGACGCAGTAACTGCCTTGACCCAGGGGGGCAGCCGATCCCCCCTGTCGCTTTCTCGCGGTTTCTTTCTTTCTGGCTGCCCTGGGTCTTTGTTGCTGCACTGTAGCTTCTCACTGTGGTGGCGTCTCTGTTATGGTGCGTGGGCTCTGGAGGGTGTGGGCTTCAGTAATTGTGGCTCACGGGCTTGGTTGGTCCGCGGCAGGCCGGACCGTCCCTGACCAGGGATCGAACCCGTGTCCCCTGCATTAGCAGGTGGACTCTTAACCACAGGACTCCCAGGAAGTCCCCGAATACTTTCTTTATCGGAGGGATGGGCCTTTGGGTGAAGTTCGTGGTTGAAGGACAGGGGAGGTCCCCTCCCCATCATGCAAGGCTCAGCCCACATTGCACCCAGGATCTCCTGAGTGTTCTCACCTGGGGCAAGGCCACATTGATCCTGCCATTCCTGAGATCTGAGCCAAGAGGCACGGCTTACTCTGCAGGCGGCCTTTACAGGGGCTAGAGGCCTCACCTAGGCTGCAAGACCCCAATCCATCTAGTAGGTCCTCTTGATTCACAAGATGACGTGGGGCTGGACCTTCTTTTGGCCTCAGTTTTTCCCTGTGTAGAATGGGCCCAGGCCATCTCATCGGAATCCCTGCCATGGGGTTGTCATCCATGATGCAGCCATGTAGAGTCCTAGGCAAATCCTTTATCCAGACATGTGGTGGTAAGTTTAGCTACTAGTTCCCTGAGAGAAAAAAACATATAAACCAAAAACAAAACAAAACAACAATTTGCAGTGTTTGCCAGTTTCTGTGGTGTCAATACTGCCACCATGCTGATTTCTATCCACTAACGTGGAGCCGCTGGACAAGGAGACAAGAAGAGACGTGCACAGTTGGCTCTTGTGAGTTGGTCCAGCACACCCCTGCCTTTATCCTAAACAGCCAGCGTCAGCCCAGCACGAGGGAGTATTGAAATCAAGGGTAGGCAGGAAGCAAAAGTCCAGAAGAAAAAAGTCCAGCTATGGACTTCCCTGGTGGTTCAGTAGCTAAGACTCCACACTTACAGGTTCAGTCCCTGGGGGGATCTAGACCCCACATGCTGAAAGTAAGAGGTAGGGAAGGATGCTGCGGGCTACGATGAAGATCCACGATCCCTCGTGGCCTCAACTAAGACCCAGCACAGCCAAGTAAGTAAATGAATAAATCTTAAAAAAAAAATAAAATACATGTCTGGTTGGAGTGCCAAGCCTTGAGTTTGAGTGAGAGGCGAGGTTGTAAAGAATCAGGAAGTTCGACTCCAGGAGGGTGAGAAACAGGTTGGAAAGGGTGATGGGCAGGGAGGTGCCAGGGAAAGTGGTTCAGGAGGGAAACTGCATTGTGCTAAGTGACGCATGGCCGGCCCAGCATGGGCAGAATAAAATATTGCCTCCTGCCTTTCTGAGGCCCGGGAGAGGGAGCAGGGTGTACGTGAAGATGAGGGAGCTGAGAAAATAGGCAGGTGTTTCCTGAGCTCCAGGGATGACGTCTGAGCAGGCCGGGCGGGAAAGGGCAAATCCAATTCCGTAATTGTTGGCGCATCAATTCTGGTGACGGTCCCCGAAGGGTGATGCCAAGGGCCCAGGGAGGAGGGATGCCCTGGCTGACATCATCTGCTATTTCTGGACCGATTCACAGCTTCCTTCAGTGGGAACTTCCTTCAGCACATAAATCACCGTGGTCTTCTCATGACTGCCTCATTCCCCAAGAAGACAGAGGGAATCCACGTACATGGGCATCCCTGGAGAGGGTGCCGGGTGCGGAGAGGAGAGTGCGGCCGTCCTGACGTCACGCCGACTCGGGTTCAAATCTCGCCTCTGCCCCTAGTTAGCTGAAAGGCTTTGGGTGACTCATTTGTCTTCTCTGACACTCCGTTCCCTCGAATGGGCTAAAAATACCTAGGAGCGCTGGAAGGGTGACTAAGTGAGACGGTAAGTGGGAGGGGCCAGCCCAGGGCATGCTCACTGCGACACCAACTCTCGCCCATTCCCTTTTTGTGCTGTTTTGCTCACTTTAGAGAACACGGCCTTTAGAGGACAGTGGTCACTTTAGAGAACAGTGGTCAATCAGTGGAAGCTTCCAGAAGAAGAAGTAGACTCCCTTTCTAACCCCTTCCTCGACTTTGCGAGGCTGGCAGGGTGTGGGAGTGGGCTGCCTCTGGCAGGATGGAGTTGGTTCTCCTGGGTGGGGGACCTGGGGTGTGAGCAGAGAAAGCTCTCTCCCTGCAGAGCCCAGACTTCTCCTTGGGAAGTTTGGGGCAAGCAGGGCTCAGAGGCCAGGAGGGCATCTTGGGAGCTCCACGGCACAAGGTCCGCCTCCCAAGCAGAGAGACCTGCCCTTCCGTCACCTGTCCCCATGTCTGCCTGATGCCCTTCCTGCTTGACGCCTGGCTCTCTGTCTTTCTGTCCCCGCTGTCTGTCCATCAGGCCGGGGGATGGGAGGGGGGATGACTGTTAGACTAGTCCCTGTCGGCCACAGGAGTTCCTGCAGAAGCCCGCCTGCATCTGTCCACCTGTCAGTCTTCCTGCGCTCCGCCTCCCGGTGGCTCTGATTGCGGCCGACTCGTTTGCACCTGGGCTCCTTTTTATGATGTCTGAGTGACAGAGAGGTGATGAATGAGAGTGAGAGAGAGTGACAGACGGGAGCACACGTAAGGGGGATGGAACACGTGCACACCCAGAGGACTGACAGTTGGGTTGCCCTCCTTGAGACAGGGTCACTCAAGGTCTCCCCAGCCCTAGAGGGGAGCCCGGGACATCATCCATCCCACCTTGAAGCACCGTCTGTCGGTCGGCCTCCCTGACCACAAACAGGAGGGACCCCCACCCCACAGGCTCCAGGAGGAGGAGGAGGAAGGACAGTCCCCATGGCAACCGATGGAGAGGCCCTTTTCAGCTCAAGAAGAACCTTTGTCACAATGGAGCTGTTCAGCAAAGAAAATGGGCTGTTAGTTAGGAAAACGGGCTGAAGTTCAGTTATGGGCTGCCCACCCCTCCCACCTGTCAAGGCTGCTATGATGGAGATTCCTGAGTAAGAAGTGAGGGGAGTCAGGCTGGGGTGATGGAGATGGGTCGACCTCCAAGACCACTTCCATCACGAATCCAAGGCAATAACGTTACACCAGCACCTGGCTTGTAGCAGGTGATTAGGATGGAGGTTGGACTAAGTGACCTCAAGGCCCGACCCCACAGCCACTGAGCTGGAGAAAGACAAAAGGCCAGTTAGTGGCAACAAGTTATGAGTATCCAGGGGCTGGGAACCTGGGATAATACAGGGCTTCCCAGAATAGGAGTGTCTCCATCTCCCTCACCCTGATTTGCATGGCTCCCACAGGCCTCCCTCCCTTCTTCTAACTCAATTTCAATTTCAATTTCAATGTCAATAACTTCTTGGCATGACAAGCAGCCCTTGGTTGCCAAAGCACATTGGAACATTGAGTTTCAGAGTCTCCAACCAGCTTGTCCGGCCAGTGTTGCCCCCTCCCAGGCCTTCCAGGCCCTTCCTGTGAACATGTCTCATCCTCTGTGCCCTTTCAGGAGACTTAGTTCTACCCTCCCCAGCTATCCGTAAGGTTGATTGAAAAAAAGACACACTCCCTGGTTTGATCAAGATGTTCAAACGTCGATGGCTCACGGGGCGCCAGCTCTCCTCGCGAAGTGCCGAGATGAGAGTGGGAGAAAGGCTTAGTCCCTCTCTCTTGAGATGTCAGCCACACGGGAGAAGCAGATGAGAGTCAACAATTCCAGTCATGTGGCAAGTGCTTTGATGCGGGGGATGGGTGGATAGAGTGTGGTACTCTGGGAGCACTGAGGAGGGGCCTCTGAGCTGGGGAGGGGGGAGAGGGAGGTGGAGGGGTGAGAGCAGAGTTGGGGGGGGCTTCTGAAGGACACTCAGAGGGCAGACCACTGAATTTCTTCCGTCACGGGTCAGTGATGGCTGGAATGTCACCATGATAGCAACGCCTTTGACATGAGCCGTAAAGCCAGTGTTAGCAGCGGTGACAGCTTCCGGAGAGGGAGGGTGTGACACGGACAAGTGGAAAGAGGGTTAAAGGAACCCCGGTAGATGATGCCTGAGGGACAAATGCTGGTGCGTGGGCAGCCCATCAGTGCATGCCGATTGGGACTTGACACCATCCGTGACAGGCAGGGAGGGCGGGGAAGTGGAACCAGGGTGCTAGGAGGCACCACCCAGTGCAGAGGGACCACCGGAGATGCTTGGGGCTCAGGGACAGAAACGGGGATCCCGGCTGAGGAAGGAGCAGCCTTGGAGTGCAGACACGAGCAGGCAGTGATGCAGGCTCTGCCACTGTGACATCCCGGGCTGACCTGGGGTCCCCTGTTGCCACCACCACGGTGAGCCCCGGGTCAGGGAATCAGACAGACAGGACTGGACCAACTTTGCCAGGAAGCCTCCACAAGCAGGACCTTAACCCTCACCCTCCTCTCCTCTCCCCAACCAGAATATCGCAAATACTAATGGAAAACAGACAGCTCCCCTCCACACCACCAGCAAGAGAGCAAAACTCTCCTGCAACAGAGAGGAGCCACAGGCACTGACTCTGTCTTTCCATAGCCTTCGGTCAGGCAGAGAAGAGCCCGGGGGGTGGACAGCTTTGGACAAGACTGATAAAGCTCTGAGGCTCCAGGGCACCTACCTGGGAGTCGGGAGGTTTCCCATGTGATTGTGCTAAACCAGTAGGAGCCAACTCCCCTCAGAATCCTGTAGGTTCCTGGGGACCCCTCAGCTGTTGGGTCCTGAACATTTGCAGAGGCTCCTTGGGCAGGAGAGCCATCCATGCCGTTTGCCCCTCCTGGTCCTCCTCTTTGCTCATCATCAGGGTCTGACAAGGCTGGGGACTCAGGAGGAGGGGAGCTGTGATGAAAAGAGGGCCCCGAGGATGAGGTTCCATCTGGGGACCTTGGGGAAGAAGCCTTGTATCTTCACAGCCTCATTCGACTCTTCTGTAAGATGAGAGGAATGGACCAGATCGAAGGTTTGCAAAGAGGGTCCCTTAGAAGCCTGTTCCTGTAAGGTGTCGAGGGGAAAAGCAATTCGGGAGAGCATACTTTCCATCCTCCAATATGCATGACAGACTCGGAAACGCTCCGTAGCACAGAAGTCTGTTCAACAATCGCTTCTCGGCCTTTTAGCTAAGATCAAGTGTAGAAATCTGTTCAACTTTGTCTGACCCGGTGTTTTCCAGGCAGGCCTTGTTTTCTCAAACCGCCCATTTTCATCCCAAGGAAGGACATATGACGTAGTTTAGAAAACAGTGGAATAAATGCTCCTTTGGAAGTTCCCCTCCAGTTCTAAAAGTCTGTTTGCTTCTCTAAAGCAAGTGGGAGGGCTGGGGAGGAGAGAGGAAATGACATTTGAAAGCTCTTCCCATGTGTCCAGTTCTGCATCATGTCACCTGCCCTCTCACCTCCCCGCCCCCTAGCTACATCACCCCATGGTGTGGGTGTGAGTTCTCCCCCATCAGATCAGGGCAGAGAGGCCTGAACTGATGCCAGGGCAAAAGGGGAGGCTTCCTTGGGCTTGTTCCATGCAGGAAGGTCAGAAAATCCTGCTTGATGTGACCTGGAGGTCAAGGCTCCGTTCCTGGCAGTCTCAGACTGTCTCCAGCCTCCATCAGCTCCATGGTCTGGAAGATCCCCTGGAGGAAGGCATGGCAACCTACTCCAGTATTTTTGTCTGGATAATCCCCGTGGACAGAGAAGTTTGGCAGGCTACAGTCCATAGGGTCACGAAGAGTCAGACACCGCTGAAGTGACTTAGCATGCACACAGGGGTTAAGACAAGGAAAGCCAAGGACTGGGGTAAAACCCCTACATGTAACTGACAAAACTAATTCCCAAGAGTTCAGTCCACAGGAGGCAGGCCCTGAACAAAAACATAAAGCTGCCAGTGTGGGTCTGCCTGATGCAGTGAAAATAAACTGAACTTCGGAGCTAAACAGACCGGGGTTCAAATGCTGCCACGAGGAAACTCGCCTAACTAACCCTACTTAACTGCTGTCTGGGTGAACTACAAATATTCCCCCTGTAAAAGCTGCTGACTACGGCAGGCAGCACTTGGAATGCCTGGTTATCAGACACCTCCTTTCTTGTTTGCCTGTGTTACGCGTGTTCCCAAACTTGTTTATGTCAGTTGCGCTTGTCACCATGAGCAGATAATTGAATCAACCGTAACCCAAGTCAATTAAATACAAGTGGAGAAAGGAGTTATGCTTTTATGGTAATTAATTTAATGCTTTGGGAAGAATGTTATTAATAAAAAAAATGCTGTTGAGTTAGGTGTGGCCAAGACTCGACAAGATTTGAAGAAATATCAACCCCGTACAAGGAGGTCTATGTACATTGACTATCCTTGCTGGGAATCAAAACCAGAAATCTCTTAGTGATATTTACGTGGTCTCCATTACGTGTGATCCTGGGAAGCCAAGTTACCTTTCTGAACTTGTTTTTCTTGGCTTTAAAATAAGTTAAGGGGACTTTTCCCTGGTGGTCCAGTGGTTAAGACTGTGCTCCTAATGCAGGTGGTCCTGAGTTTGATCCCTCACCAGTTAACTAGATCCCATATGCTGCAACTAAGACCCAAGGCAGCCAAATAAACAAATATTGTTAAAAAATGTTAAGTAGGGACTTTCCTGGTGATCCTGTGGTTAG
This sequence comes from Ovis aries, assembly GCF_016772045.2. Lineage (NCBI taxonomy): Eukaryota > Metazoa > Chordata > Mammalia > Artiodactyla > Bovidae > Ovis > Ovis aries. The sequence continues at coordinate 15,372,123 of NC_056064.1, forward strand.
GACTCCTTGTTTCCACTGCAGGAGGCCTGGGTTTGACCCCTGGTCAGGGAACTAAGATGCCACAAGTCACAAAGGATGGCCAATAAATAAAATAAGTTAAATAACTCCCCCTGTGAAGAGTTCTTACAAGAAACAAATGAAGCCACGTGTAGTGCTGTTCCTGTTTTTTATTTCTCCATGATTGTCATCTTTTTGCCATGACTACGTTCCCCCATCCAGTGTTTGTAAGGCTTTGTCCTAAAGTTTGCTGTTCAGCTAATCTGATCTTAATTAGGGTTTAAGACGTGGACTCTCCCTAAGAGGGAGTGGGGAAAAGTCTTCCCAAGAAGTGCCTAGACTGGCTATGATTCCAGGCAGGGTGACAGAGCAGCAGCGTGGCGGTCTGAGTTGAAATATCTCTGGGGTGTTCCTCCAATCACAATTCGTGTGGTCCAGGTGTGTGCATGGGTAGTCACTTAAGTGGTGTCTGACTCTTTGGGACCCTATGGGCTGCAGGCTTCTCTGTCCCTGGGATTTTCCAGGCAAGATACTGGAGTGGGCTGCCATGCCCTCCTCCAGGGGATCTTCCCAACCCAGGGATCGAACCCGCTTCTCTTAAGTCTGCATTGGCAGGTGGGTTCTTTACCACGAGCACCACCAGGGAAGCCAGGTGAGGATGTGCTATTCTTTCTGACGTGACCTAGCCATCTTTCTATGCTCACCATGACTTGCCAGCTTCCCAACCCTTCTAACTGGGGGTCAACTCGATCTCACTCTAGAGCAGTCTCGTCTCAAACCAGGCACACCCAGAGGAGACTGAGGCTAGATAGAGGAATTGGAGTCCTGCTCAGTTCAGACCTCCTGTGCCTCCTGCCCATCACCTCAGAGTTCGGGAGAGATGCGGTTCTCCCAAAGCTGCACCCCGGACGGATACTTGTCAGTCAAGGATGGACATTCTGCCCACAGCTGGTCCAGCTACTTGCTGCCTGCTCAAAGCTCTCTTAACCCCTGCCATTTGACACCTCTGCTCCTAAATCCTGGTCCCTGGAAGCTAAGAGAGCCTCCACAGGGATCAGAGTGTGCCTGCATTTCTGTTCTGAGAACTGTGCTTCTACTCTTCCCACTGGGGCTTTCCCAGTGCTTGTCCGCTGGCCTCAAGCCTCCACCGGTTGGTTCACCGCCCGACTGAGCCGGCTTGGCCGCAGCTGGAGCCCTCAGGCCTAGGGGGCTGCTTCAACAGCTCTTCTCCCTCCAGGAAGTCAGCACCATATGTGCCCCTAGATGCCCAGAACCCAGCAGAGGGACCCACTGAAGCTGTCTTGTAGGCGGGATGGGCCAGGGGCTGGGGGGTGGGGAGGGGAGCAAAGACGGAGACCCGTAGACAGCCAACTCTCTTCTCTTTGGTGCTGGCTTCTGCACCACGGGCAGAGTCAGGCAGACCTGGGGTCATCACTGACGCATGTGAAATCTAGAGCCCTCCGGAACCTTTGTTTCTCCATCTGTAACATGGGGATGCTGACGGTTGCCTCATCTGCTTATGGAGAATAATGACAATCAGACAATGTCTACAAAGACCTTTCTTCCCCTTGGTGACCTGTTCTCATTCAAGAAGCAAGGGAAACATTGAGAAAAACAAAAGCTCTGCTGGCCAACTGGTCTAAGAATGGGAGTGGTGGAGACCCTGGACCATAGGGGTGGGCATCAGATTGTCCCTCCTGATTGGGGAGGGGGACTCCTTGACTGTCCTGGGCAGCCATGCATAGGATCAGCCTCCTTGGCTTCTGGCTTGTTGATCTTGACTGATATTTCAGAGTTGGAGCAGAGAATCCATTTACCTTTTGGCAAAACTGATGCCCAGAGGGTGAACCTCTGGTCGAAGGCCACACAGCAGGCCAGGGTCGGGGTGGGACAGGCTCCCAGAGTCCTGACTCCCAGGTAGAGGGTCCGGGTCATGCATGCTGCTGCCAGCCCACCGGCTCCTCTGTATCCTGATGCTGGGCCCAAGACGTGTGGTAATGAGGCTGCCTGCGCTCCATGGGGGCGGCCTGGCCGTGCTGCTGGTCCTGCCCTGTTCTCCTGACTCCAGGAGCAGCTCCTTGGAGTTATGCTCAGGGAAATAACCCTCCCACCCCCATTACAGAAGGGGAGAGAGGCAGAATGGAAGAAGTGAGTCAAAGCAAACAGAGGCAAGATGGAGAGCCACCTAGAGACAGAATGATTCACTCACTCATCCTTTCATCTAAATCTGACATTCAGCCCAGATGCACCAGTAATTCGTGAAGATGCTAAAATTCTTCCACTTGCTGCTAAGTCATTTCCTTCCAGAGCTCTGTAGCATCACAGGTGCCAAGGACCCTCTTTTAGGGTCTCCAGTATCCTCCCAGCATCCAGAAACTAAAAGGCTCATGCCTGGCCCACCAGGACCCCAGGACCCCTGCCCTAGTACCGATTCTTAAATGTTTTGACTAGTGCCTGCTAGTCATCAGAGAGTAAAGAATCTGACCACAATGTGGGAGACCCAGGTTTGATCTTCGGGTAGGGAAGGTCCCCTGGAGAAAGGAATGGCTACCCACTCCAGTGGTCTTGCCTGGAAAATTCCATGAACAGAGGAGAATGGCAGGCGGCAGTCCATGGGGTCGAGAAGAGTCAGATGCGACTGAGTGACTAACACTTTCCCTGGTCATAGATGCCAGCAAACACTTTGATTGAAACCTTTGGATGAAATGGGAAGTGCTCAGCTGTGAAATGCCATTATTCACTCATTCAGCAAATGTTTCTTGAGCACCTAGTGTCTGCCTGGGGAACGGGCTAGGACTCTGGGATGCTGAGCTGTGCAATGCAAGGTGCCGACTCAGTGCCTTGCCATGGAACAGAGAGAGAGTGGAGGGGAGCATCCAGCTCTAAGCAATGACCCAGAGAAAGAGGAGACAGGGAAGGAGGAGAATGAGATGAGCTGCCTCCTCGGCTGGGAGCAGCGGTGCAGGAGGCTCTTGAGCCCCTGGGGAGGGGGCCTTGGAGTCCAGCTTGGAGCTGTCAAGGTTCTTCAGTTCTGTTCAATTATCCACTAATGACTCACAATGAATAGATAGGAAAGGGGACTGAGGACAAGGATGCTTAACTATCCAGCGAAGGAGTAAGGAAACAGAGAGTAGTCCCCAGGACAGGTTTCGGGAAGGTGGGTGAGGGGAGGAAGTCGGGGGGAGGAGGCTCAGTGCCCCCCCAACTCCTGGCAGCTCCATAACCATTGCTGGGGTTTCCCAGGGGCTGGCCCAACCGCCGAGCCTGGATCATCAGGACCAGAAGTGGAGCTCAGCGTTGGGAAGGGCAAAGGGATGAGTGTGTGGAAGGCAGAGAGGTAAATGGGTACGGGCAGGCATACAGAGCTGGCTCACCTCAGGCTGGTGGTCTCCATCAGCACCGGGGCCGACAGAGCAGTGAGTCAAGTCTGCGGACTCTGTCTGCTGGAAGCTCCTTGAGGTTGCCCTTGTCCCTGCCTGGGAAGGACACTGGCCTCCTGGCCCCCCTCCACCTCCTCCTGCTTCCTGATGTCTGGGTCTCCATCTTCCTCTGGTCTCCTGGGGGCGGGGGAATTCCATGTAGCCTCTTCCAGAACAACCACAGCAACGTCTCCACAACAGACACTAAGGTTCATGTTCTACATGAACGTGGGCCTCCCAGGAGTCCTGGGAGTAGGCGCAGAGGTATTCCTTTCCCAGGAGGCCCAGGAGGAAAATGAGGTTCAGACAGGTGACTCTATTTGCCCAAAACCTCAGAGGTGATGTGTCAGAGGTGCAGCTCGGACCCGGGTCTGCCTGCTTCTCCCTAAACTTCTCTTCATACTTGATACCAGGTTGTCCTTCAGGCCTGAGACTGCGGATGAAGAGAGCCAACTGGTGGCTCTGGTAAGAGCGGCTGGGCCTGAAGTCATGTCTCCCCGCCCCTGGGTCCTCCTCCCCTTCCAGCCTCAACCTGGGAGGAAACTTCTAGCACTTCTCCGTACTCCCACGGGTGTTCTTACATGCCCGTGATGCACAAGGGTGATGCTCTCCAGCCCCCAGGGGGCCCTCTCTGATAGCCGAGCCTTCCCTGCCTCTGTCACACACCTGGCAGCCTACAGAGGCCCAAGGACCTGGCATGCTCTACATGATTGGGTCACCCACATAAGTTTTCGGTTCTCTGAGTTCATTGTCTGTCTTACATCTCCACCTTCTGCACCATTCAAGGTAAACCTCGTGCTAATTGATTAGACAACCTGATTAGACATCCAGGGGATGTGGGTGGACCTGAGGCACAATGTCCTTTAGTTGAGGGATGATGGGGGTCGAATGGGAGAGTAAGAGTTTGTCCCATTCTGGGTTGAGTTAGATTCCTGTTAAGTTAGATTTCTGAAAGAGACAAGCCTTCTTAATATTCTAACTCTTGCCCTGGGGAATGGGCAGAAGGCTGCTGCGTGTCCACTGTGGTCAGGTGCTTTGTAGACATTACCTCATTTATTCTCACAACCATCCCATACGTGGGAGTTGCATTTACAAATGAGAAAACTGAAGGTAAGTGACTCGTCTAAGGTCTCCTAGTTTGTACAAGATCTGGGATTTGAGCAGAGGGCTCTTGGACTCCAGAGTCACTGTTTTTCCCACCACTTAATAGAGTATGTGGAAAACAACCTGGAAATTCAGGGATCGGGGTGGGGGAGGTGATCTTGAAACGAAGGCCTTCCTGTGGGGTACCAGCAGGGGTCGGGCCCTGCTCCTGCGTCCTGGCAAAGGACGCAATCAACCCCCGGCTCTGTCCAGAGTTTCATGCGTTCTCAATTAATGCTCACAAGGAGCTCCAGAAGGGTTAGCTCCCTTCTGTGGATGTGGAAACGGAGGCTCGAGCATCTGAGAACTTATTCTTCACAGCGAGAGAAGTAAATGGGAACACCAGGAATCAAGAAGTCATTTAACCGCAAACCCAAGGTTCTTGCAGCTGCCCTCAAAGAGGGGGACTGCCATCTCTGGTAGCAAGCAAGAAACCACAGAGCCACAGATGGGGCCCCAGACTCACAGACCCAGGCCAGAGGTCAAGACCAGGATACTCCATGTGGAAGGACAAGAGATGTGTTTTTACCATGGAATGGGGCACACAGAGTCAAGGGGCTAGAGTTTTTGCAGAACTTCAGAGACAGATGCATTGGTGTCAGCATCGTTTAGCTCAGCCTCCTAACCATGCGTGTGTGTGTGTTCAGTCCCTCAGACGTGTGCAATACCATGTGACCCCATGGACTCTAGCCTGTCAGGCTCCTCTGTCCATAAGATTCTCCAGGCAAGAATACTGGAGTGGGTTGCCTTTTCCGTGTCACTGCTTTGCTCAGAATCCTCCAAAGCCCCCTTGTCTCCCACTGGATGGAGCCCAGGTGTATGGCTTCAAGACCCCCATGGTCTGGCCCCAGCCCGGGGGCTCCTCCCTCCCCACTCCCTCCATCGCCTCTCCGTCGGGCATGTACACTCGACCAGCCCAGCCAACACAGGCTCCTCCCTCTACCGCACCATCGCCCCCTTCCCTTCTCTCCTTGGCCTGACCACTGCCTAGTAATCTTTCAGGACTCCACGTGTCATCTCTTCTGGGAAGCCTTCCAAGACTTCTGAAGGTCCAAGAGGGGCCTGTCCTCCTCTACGATCATCACACTCCCATCCTCTGAGTGGCGGTTGCTTCATGTCCTCCCACTAGACTCTGAACCCCAAGGGGGCAGGGATGTGTTTGCTCAGAGAGGTAGTCCCCCAGCTCCTAGCCCCTTGCTGCTCAAAAGTGTGGTCCACAGATCGGCAGCATCAGTGTCACCTGAGACCTTGTTAGAAATGCGTAACCTCAGGCCCTTTCCCAGACCTACTGAATCAATTTGTTAGTATTTTTCAGTTGCTCAGTTGTGTCCAACTCTTTGTGACCTCACGGACCGTAGCCCACCAGCTACCTCTCTCCATGGGATTCTCCCGGTAAGAATACTGGAGTGGGTTGCCATTTCCTCCTCCAGGGGATCTTCCCGACCCAGGGATCAAACCCAAGTCTCCTGAGTCTCCAGGATTGGCAGGCAGATTCTTTACCACTGAGCTACCTGCCAATTCCCCTCTGCCTTTAAACAAGACCCAGGTACTTTGTGTGCACATTAAACTTTCAGCTCTGATCTAGCCAGGATTCGGCCCAGAGTAGAAACCCATTTGCTTCTTTTTGAGTCAACGAAGAAAGGAATGGGGTCTGCACTGAGCACCATGACAGCCTCAGGCTTCCACCTGTGACCACCTGGTGGACCCTGGATTGGGAGGGAGTGAAGAGGGGTGGGTGAAGAAGGCAGCTACAGGACACAGACGCCACGTGCCCAGCGCACGCACTTTTAAAAAGTATTTATTTTTATTTATTTGCTTATCTGGCTGCACTGGGTCTTAGTGGTGGCATGCAGAATCTTCTAGCTATGGCTTGTGAACTCTTCTTGGGGCAGGTGAAATGTAGTTCCCCTGCCAGGGACTGAACCCCAGCTCCCTGCGTTGGGAACACAGAGTCTTAGCCACTGGACCACCAGGGAAGTTCCTCACACACTTTAAAGACATTGTTCTGCTGAGACTTTGTGAGGGTTGGATCTTTATCCCTCACTGGTAGGTGTGGAAAATAAAGGGCGAAGTGACTTGTTGCTATGGATCAGATGTTTCTGTCCCCATAAATCCATATGTGGGAAGCCTAACCCCTCAGGTAATGGTATTAGGAGGCAGGACCTTTAGGAGGGTGGAGATGGAGGTGAGAGTTGAGCCCACAAGAATGGATCAAGCGCCTTTGTAAGAAGAGACCCCAGAGCAAGCTTCCCTGCTCTCTGCGCTCCGCCACCTGAGGATACAAGGAGAAGACAGCCATCTGCAAACCGGGAGGAGAGCCCTCACCAGATGCTTTGTGTGCTGGGACCTTGACCTCAGATTCCCCAGCCTCCAGAACTGTGGGAAATACATGTTGGTTGTTTCAGCCACTCTATCTGTGGCCTTCTGTTATGGCAGCCCAGGCTGACTAGGGCACTGGCTCAAGATCGCAAAGCAGCAAACAGCAAAGCTGGGGTTCCAACTTCAGCCTGACGACTTCTGGCTGGAGGAGAGACAGGGAGAAGGTGGAGAAGGGATGGGCATGGGAGGGCTTGCTGGGCCGGGCCCAGGAATGAGCTCACTTCAGGATGGAATTGAAACCTGTTCTCATCAATAGAGGAGGCAAGGGAGGGACTTGGGGGGAGAAGGCCTGAGCAGGTTTTATTTGTGGCTGAAATCCCAGCTTCCACTCCGGGGACCTCCGACTCCCTCAGCCCAGCTGGGGTTTGCTTTGTGTATCTTTGGTGGTGCCCTCTCCCCTTCCGGGTGTGAAATCTATCCTTCCCTGGAGCTTTCCTGCAGCCACACACCCACCAGGCCACATTTCCTGGGCTCAGCAGAGTCTGGACGCCTTCCCGTCTCTGCAGACATCAGCCTGGGACATAGCTTGAGTCTCCCAATTCCTCTTCCCTGCATCTCTCGCCTTGCCTAAGAGGGCTAGGATCTGCTCAGCTACAGAATGTGGAACCCAGAGAACAGGATCTAATCCAACCCCCTCGATGTTTCAGATGAGGCACAGAGGGCCAGAGGAGGAGAAAGTTTCCCAGGATCACTGGTCACGGGGGAGGTCATGGACAATGCTGGACGCAAGAATCAGCCTGCTTTTTGTGCTTTCCGTTGCACTGGGCAGTCTGCTCAGCACCTCTGTGGAGAAGTGCACCCTCAGGTCTTGCCAGGTTTATTATTAGCCCTTATTTATTGAATACTCACCATCTGCCTGACATCAAGCACTTAACATACGTAATCACATTTAATCCTCATAATAGCCTCATGGTTTATTTACTAGTCTTCCCATTATCATTATTATTCTCATTTTTCAGATGAGAAACTAAGACTCAAGTGATATAACTTGCCCCAGGCACACAGCTAGGAAGTAGCACCGCAAGGATTTGAACTCAGGACTGCTCAGCTCTGAGCCCTGCTCGGCCACTTGTCCTCTTGAGTGGGTTCAGCTCAGATACTCAGACTCATGTCTGTGCCACAACAAGAGAGAAGCCCTGTGTCTCTCTGAGCAGCTGAGTACCGAAGGGCCATGGCTACGTCGTCTTACCAGCACACTGTCAGTACAGACTCTTTGGTTTACAAAGTACTCTTGTGCCTACATAAACTCCTAAATCTGGCGGGACGGCTATTTCCCCCATTTCACAGGTTAGGAAACTGGATTTACTCCCCTAGAGCACATAATTTTGGGGACCTGGATGGTGGTATTGATGCCATGATAATACATCACTCCCCACCTGGGCTCATGATGAATGTGAGGACCCCCAGCAGCATTCAGCAGACACTAGCCAGGGTGTTCAGACACATCATGCTTGACCTTGCCAGTCCACAGGACTCTCATATCTGGATGAGGGCAGGCCCTGGAAGACACATTCCAACACACCTCCAGGATTCTTCTATAGAAAAAGGGGTGGTTGTGGAGTTTCCCTCCCCTATCTTGTCTGGGTTTGCAACATCTGTTTCCTAGAAGATGTTTGTGGAGTGAGAGAGACATTGGTGAACATGGGGACTGGTCCAGCCTTTGTGACTATAATTTTGTGGCCTTGGGTTAGTCCCATAATTCCCCTAAACCTTAGCTCTCTCATCTATAAAAAATGGAAATAGTGTTTACCCTACTCTTCAGTTCAGTCGCTCAGTGGTGTCCGACTCTTTGCGACCCCATGAATTGCAGCACACCAGGCCTCCCTGTCTATCACCAACTCCCGGAGTTCACTCAGACTCACGTTCATCGAGTATGGTGATACCATTCAGCCATCCCATCCTCTGTCGTCCCCTTCTCCTCCTGCCCCCAATCCCTCCCAGCATCGGAGTCTTTTCCAATGAGTCAACTCTTTGCATGAGGTGGCCAAAGTATTGGAGTTTCAGCTTTAGCATCAGTCCTTCCAAAGAACACCCAGGACTGATCTCCTTAGAAAGGACTGGTTGGATCTCCTTGCAGTCCAAGGGACTCTCAAGAGTCTTCTCCAACACCACAGTTCAAAAGCATCAATTCTTCGGCGCTCAGCTTTCTTCACAGTCCAACTCTCACATCCATACATGACTACAGGAAAAATCATAGCCTTGATTAGATGGACATTTGTTGGCAAAGTAATGTCTCTGCTTTTGAATATGCTATCTAGGTTGGTCATAACTTTCCTTCCAAGGAGAAACCGTCTTTTAATTTCATGGCTGCAGTCACCATCTGCAGTGATTTTGGAGCCCCCCAAAATAAGGTCTGACACTGTTTCCCCATTTATTTGCCATGAAGTGATGGGACCAGATGCCATGATCTTAGTTTTCTGAATGTTGAGCTTTAAGCCAACTTCTTCACTCTCCTCTTTCACTTTCATCAAGAGGCTTTTTAGTTCCTCTTCACTTTGTGCCATAAGGGTGGTGTCATCTGCATATCTGAGGTTATTGATATTTCTCCCAGCAATCCTGATTCCAGCTTGTGCTTTTTCCAGCCCAGTGTTTTTCATGGTGTACTCTGCATATAAGTTAAATAAGCAGGGTGACAATATACAGCCTTGACATACTCCTTTTCTTATTTGGAACCAGTCTGTTGTTCCATGTCCAGTTCTAACTGTTGCTTCCTGACCTGCATATAGGTTTCTCAAGAGGCAGGTCAGGTGGTCTGGTATTCCCATCTCTTTCAGGATTTTCCACAGTGTATTGTGATCCACACAGTCAAAGGCTTTGGCATAGTCAATAAAGCAGAAGTAGATGTTTTTCTGGAACTCTCTTGCTTTTTCCATAATCCAGCAAATGTTGGGTAAATTAATACAATAGAGATGAAAGGGTTTCAAGAAGAACAACATGTTGTATATTTATGCACTGATGATTTCAGGTATCAAAATGGCAGCTGGGGATTGTAGTGTGGGAGGAAACATTTATTGAGCATCTACTGTGAGCATTTCATAGATATTATCTCATACGGCCCTCAACACGGCTCTTCAGAGAGGTATTATAGGATTTTCAGCTTCTGATTCTTGCTGAGTAGCTCTTTACACATCAACCATTCTGAAGATAACAACTATGAAGTGTGAGCAACATATTAAAAAAATAGTTATCAGAAGGAGAGTGACACACAGCAGGCAGATTTCAGAGCTGGGGAGTGGGGGAGGTTATTGACACTTGGAAGATGGGAAGGGTACTGGGTGAATTTCTTAGCTTTTACAAGTTTAGCCTGAGGACAAACCCTTGTCCTTCCAGGCCAGTTGGCTAAAACCTGGATGGAAAGCTGCAGTCAAACTGGTTTGAAGAATAAGGGGATAGATTTCAAGGCACGTTCAAGGAAAAAGAAGAAGAAAACTCAGGAAAGAGTGAATCAGAGAGGAGAACCCTAGATACAGGACATAAACTCTGCCCAAATACCTGGTTGACCTTTGAACCAATGCCTGTGTAAGATAGATGCTCAGCAAAACCTAAAGAAGCCGAATGGAAATTTCGGCTGCAACCCACTGAAAGAGTGACAGGTTTGCAATGAGAGTTACCTACTCCATTAAAGAAACAAATAAAAACTGCCCCAATAGTCTTCATAGAACACAGAGGACCCAACGTCCCTACAGCTTTATCATGCACCATATCCAGGATACAATCCCAGATTATTGACATAGAATAAGACAGGAAAATATGATCTGTAGGAGGCAACCCATGGAGCCTGGCCCTAAAGTGACCCAGAATTTGCTATTAGCAGGCAGCGATTTAAAGTAGCCCTTGTAACTTGCTGGGGCTTCCCTGTGGCTCAGCTGGTAAAGAATCCGTCTGCAATACAGGAGACCTGGGTTCGATCCCTGGGTTGGGAAGATCCCATGGAGAAGGGAAAAGGTACCCACTCCAGTATTCTGACCTGGAGAATTCCATGGACTATCCATGGGTTCACAAAAAGTTGGACACGACTCAGTGCCTTTCACTTCACTTCACTTTTATAACTTGCTGGAGGATGTAATGAAAGTATGCTTACAATGAATGTGAAGATAGAACTAACGTCACCCCCCAAACAAACAAACAAGTAAAACTACAAAAGAGAACCAAACATAAATTTAAGACCGGAAAAATACATCGGGGGAAAAAGGTATTATAATTACGTTTATAAATAAAAGAAATTCAGATTCAGAGAGAGTAATTTTTCTAAAGTTACAGACAAGTGATAGATTTAGAATTTGAACCCCAAGTCTATTTGGCTCTAAGGACTTTATTTTTGCAACTCACTAGGATTTAGAGATTAGTAGGAGTCTGTGGGAAAATGGAAGTGTATGTGACCTTCCCTGAAGCTCTGGCGAGACCAAGGGACATTGTTCTAAGGTTTTGCTACGATTCTCAGAGAGCGGCCAATGGGATTCTCTATCCATGGTGCTGAAATGTGCCTGCCACCCAAAGCTCTTTTGATTATTTGCACAAATGAGTGGAAAAAGGTGTGAAGATAAGCCATAGCCATTCACGATCTGGAAGCTATCCATTTTGTTTTTCAAGTCTAATTCAATGCATGGCCCCATCCTTTGCTGTCCATGGGTTTTGCTCGTGTTCTGAGTTATCTTTTTCCATATTTTGCCTAATAGTTTTCCTCAGAGGTGCCAGTAGAGAGAGGGAGGGGGGATCTTCATGTATTCACATCACTTTCCTATAGATCTACTTCAATTCAATTCTTATTTGGTGAGTTTAGTGAGGTGCCTAATACTCTGCAGAGTATCGAGGAAGGCAGAGAAAATGGGACCCAGTGCCTACTCTTTGGGAGCACCCCCTTGAGAATGAGCACAAAGAAGGAGTGGAAGAAGGCCAGCCATGTGGACTCACTCTTTGCTGCATGTTCGTGAAAAATCTGCCTTGAAACTTAAGAGGACTTTGAATGGCACTGTGAGTTGGGAGCAATCATAAAAGGCTTTCTAGAAGAGATGGGATGTCACCTGGTCTATAAAGGCTAGGCTCAGGAGAGGAAAGGAAAAGATCATTCTAAGACACAGTACGTGCTTAATAGACAGTTCTTAAATGAGGGAAATGTGTGCACAATCCTCTTGTTTCTATTTTTAAGCATCTGTTTTGAAAAATGATTTATTTAAAATATTAACAAACAGTCTATGTTAACACTCTCTATAATAGCTCCAAACTGGAAACTACCCAAATGCCCATCAACAGTGGCATGAATAAATAAATTAGGATATGCTCACGCAATGGAATACCACATAACAATGAGAAGGGGAACTCTAACATGACATGGAACGTTATGGATGAATCAGATAAATCTCAGAAGCACAATGTGGTACAAAAGACGGCAAGCACCAAAGAGGACCTATTCTAGGATTCCATTTATATAAAGGACAAAAAGAGGCAAAACTCATCTATGGCTTTTGAAGTCAGCGTGGTGGACCTGAATGGCAGTGAGTGGAAGAAGCACAGGGGGCGCTTCTCAGGGACTGAGAAGGTTCTGTTTCTTGATCTGGATATTGGTTACATGGATGGTTCAGCTTTTGAACATGCACTCTTACGATAGATGCATTTTTTCTGTGAGTATTTTAGATTTCAACAGAAAAGTTAACGAAGAAAAACGGGGTATGTTCCCCAACTCGACTTCCTAGAACCTCATGCTCTCTTGCCCTTTCTCACTGATATCGAGTGGCCTGACCCTTTGGTGGTGGTTTTCTCCTCTAGGAGTCGCTTCTCCTGAGACCAGGAGAGAAAAGACAGAGCCTCTTACCTCCCATTTCAGTGACTGGGAAACTGAAGCCTGTAGATGGGAAGTAATTTGTCTTCTTGTCACATAGTGAGTCAAGGAAAGAAAGGACTTTGGTCTTTAGGGAACCTCCTTTCTGTGGCCCAAGTAATAGGTCCCTGCTCAGCCTGATCCTCCTGAAGACACAAAGGGTGTCTCAGGAAGTTACAGTGGTGGTTGGGAATGGCTGGAGGTGTTCAGAAGGCTTTGGAGCCCCTGCTCACACTGCCAGGTCCGTATAAAGGAGCATCTGGAGGGCCCTGGGCCTGCTACCTGCTTCTGTGAGATTTGAGACAGCAGCTCCTCTCCCTAGAGTGACGACCTCAACTGTAAAACTGGAGACTTAACTTGACGACAGTAAGGCTTAAGTGTTCTTCCCGTTCTCTCATTTCGAGATCTAGATCTGAACTGCGGTCGTCCGAGTCTGTACTGTTCTGTACCCTCAGGGGCTGTGCTGGGTCAGGGTTAAAGAAGGGAGTCCTTGGGACTTTTACAAACCATTCATTCTTGGATAAAGAAGATGCGGTACACACATGTGCTGGAATATTACTCAGCCATAAAAAGGAACAAATCTGAGTTGTCATGCAATGCATGAACCTCGAGCCTATTAATACAGAGTGAAGTAAGTCAGGAAGAGAAAAATAACTGATATTTACACACATACACTTGGAATCTAGAAAAACAGTACAGATGAACCTATTCACAAGGGAGAAATGGAGACGCAGACATGGAGAACGGACTTGTGGACACAGTGGGGGAAGGAGAGGGCGGGATAAACTGAGAAAGTTGCATTGGCAGATATACACTATCAGGTGTAAAACAGGTAACCAGTAGGAAGCTGTTACATAACCCAGGGAGCCCAGCCTGGTGCCAGTGACGACCTAGAGGGGCAGGATGGAAGGGGAGAGGGAGGCGCCAGAGGAAGGGGATATATATATATGATTTTATATATATATACAAAATATACACATATATGCTGCTACTGCTGCTAAGTCTCTTCAGTCCTGTCCGACTGAATCCATGGGATTTTCCAGGCAAAGTACTGGGGTGGGTTGCCATTGCCTTCTCCTATATATATATATAATTATGACTGATTAGCACTGTTGTATGGCAGAAACCAACCCAACATTGTAAAGCAATTATCCTCCAGCTAAAATTTTTTTAAAAAACCTATTCATTCATTCAGCATGCGTTCCTTTACTGAGCAGCTGCTCTACTACACTAGGCACTGTGCTGGGGACAAGTAGATGAATGACCAGGTGCACTGTCCTTGTGGAGCTGACACTCTGGAGGAAGAGATGGAGTAAATGGTTGTAAAAAGTGTGATGAGTGTGGCACACACAGGTAAGTATCAAATGCTATTGATGCACAGAAGATCCCTGTTGAGGTGAGACCAGGGAAGGCTTCTAAGAGGAGGCGACATTGGAGCCGGACCTGGAAGAAGGAATAGGTCAGACTAGAGAAGCACCCTTGACAGACAGTACAGTGGATCTGGAGGCACAGAGCGGGGAAGACAAAGCATTTCTTTCTGTGTGGCTAGAACTGGGGATGGGGAGAGACAGGAAAGGTGAGGCCACAGGTTTTGATGCTGAGACAACCAGCTCGGGTGCAGGGGTGAGGATGCCTGCCCAGAAGGAGCCTGAGACTGCATGAGGCAGCAGGGGCCTGGGAGGGCCCCTCCTCACGTATTCTTCCTCATCTTTGTCTCACATTTGAATGAGTCTCAGGTTTCCGCTGCTCGAAGCCAGCCCCCCTGAGGCTCTCCGGTCAATAAGCTCTTTAAGGAGCCAAAGAGAAGCAAGATCAATGCAGTTGTCATTGATTCCACCTCGGTGGCCGATTAGTATCAGGGACTTGGCCGGCCCTGGGAGCCCCTCGCTAATGCATCATGGAACTGAGATTAAACTGGGAGACCCCAGCGGCCCTGGGGAGAGCTTCTGCCCACCCCATATGCTGGGGGTGGGGTCGGGGGGATAGAGGAGGAGGTCCTGATCCAACATACTGAGGACCCTGCCGCCCGGATGAACCCCGTAGACAGCTCCAGACAGAGAGTTATGGTTATGTCATTTCCTTGCTTAAAATCTTCCAATGTTCCCCATCCCCTGTGGGGTCTGCAGACTCAGTCACAGGGCAAGTGTCTCCTCTGGGATCTGGACCCTCGTTATTGTTGCCTCCTTCAGCTTTATCTCATGCACTGTCCCCTCGAACTCTGAACTCTGTCCAGAAGGACTGCCTGCTGTTCTTCCAACTCATTATCCCCATGCAAGGGGTCATTTGCCATTTCTTCCGGGAAGTCCTCCCTCACCTTCCCCTTACCACCACCACTAAAATCCGACAGGCGCCCTTCCAAGTACTTGCCTGAGCAGAGCAAGGATGAGAACGGTCTGTAACTGCTGATTTTATTGTCTCATCTGGCTGCACATTAGAGTCGCCCGGGTGCTTTAAAAGAGTACTGATTCAGAGTCACTTGGTCTGAAAGAGGTCTGGGTGCTGGTGTGTGCGTGTGTGTGTGTGTGTGTGTGTGTGTGTGTGTGTGTGTGTGTGTGTCCACTCCTTCCAGGGGATCCTAAGATCCATCCACGGCTGAGAGTCACTGGATTAGAGTTTAAATTTCAGGAAAGCAGGGACCACATTGATCACTTTCACCCTTCCATTCCCAGCGCCCAGCGCGGGGTCGGGCACAGTGTGTTCACGGACTCTCCTGACCTGGGGCACGCCCACTGCTGAGACATCCCTCTCTGCCCAGCCACCACCACTTCCCTCTGTGGGGTGGCGCAGAGAAGCAAGGGTTAGCTCTTGGAGTTGAGTAGGGTCACTTAGGAGGCTCTTTTGTAACATGTCACATTGCATTTAATTCTCAGTGTGTTTCTATGAGACAGGAAGATGAAAAATAAACATCCCATTTTTGCATAGGGGTGGGGACCCTGAAGCCCTAAAACTATACGTAGAAGTGGTCAGACCTGGGTGCATGGCTAGAAATAGACAAAGCCAAGATCCTACCCTGTTGCCAATTTGAATTTTTTTTTCGCATGAGTCTCATTACCAGGGGCTCCTTTGGGCTAAATCAGAGCCTTCTCTGTGGTCATCAGTCTTGTAGCCATCAGCCCTGATCCTTGCCCTTTCTGCTCCCCTCTGGGGAACAGCCTTCCCAAAGAGGGCAGTGGCGGCCTTCCAAGGGCCGTCCACAGTAGAGGCAGCCCTGGTTCTCCCAACTTCATGGAGCAAGGCAGGGAGGCTGACGTGGTGACCCAAGGGAACTCCAGACTGGGAACCAGAGCTGGGCTCTAGGCCTGTCTGTGCAACCCGTGTTCCATGGACCTGGGCCTGTCCCCTGTTTTCCTAGAGTCATCCTGACACACTGGAGACTTCTCTGTCCTGAGACAGAAAGTGGGGACAAAAGCTTTTGAGACAAGGTCAAGGGTATTACACATAGTGAAGGGTTATGTGACCCTGAAAGGCTGTGTGCAAGTGCCCTAAGACTTTCAGAAGAGGCTCCACCTAGGTGTGGGCCCCGCCTCCTCCTGAGCTTGGCTCCCGTCTTTGCCTTTCCGCCTTCTCCAATATCATCAACTTTGCTCACCTTGCCCGTGGGAGTCTGGACATAGCATGGGAGGTCTCACTGGCAGGCTCCACAATATTTATTTAGACGTATGAGCTTATTTAGGCTTCCCAGGTGGGGTTGGTGGTAAACAGCCTGTCTGCCGACGCAGAAGACGTAAGAGATGCAGGTTCAGTCCCTGGGCTGGGAAGATCCCCTGGAGGAGGGTATGGCAACCCACTCCAGTATTCTGGCCTGAGGAATCTCATGGATGGAGGAGCCTGGCGGGCTACAGTCCACAGGGTTGCAAAGAATCGGACACAACTTGCACGCATGCACGAGCTTATTTAGAGAGAGATGGAGATGAGCTGTTTGAACAAGGAGAGTGAGCTAAGGATCCCTCCGTTCTCTCCTTCCCTGGGGGCTTTGAAGCAAGGGACCAGGGCCTCTGTGGGACTGAGACGGTGGGAACCCAGCCCTCCTGCTGCTGTGGGAAGGAGAGGAAATCTTCAGGAGCACTCATCCACAGCTGGATAGGTGAGGTGGCAGAGCAAAGTGAACTGGGCAGCCCGGGACCTTCAAAGACTCTTCCTACAGAGCTGTCCTGGATGAGAGTGGAGGGGTGGGAAGGGAAGATGAATGGGAGGTGGGAGAGGGGTCAGTGCCCTTGCCCTGGTTCTGCAGAGGGGAGATAGTGGTATCAAAACTCAGCCCATCTCAGGCCCAAGTCGGGACAAGATTCTCAGGGTGGAAGCCCTAAAGTGGAGGACAGACCAGGGGAGCAGGGCCTTGGGCTCCATTGCCCCTCACTCACCCCTTCAATCGCATTAAATACCCTGGGGTCATGACCCCTTGAGTCCCAGCAGAGCAGACACCATTTAGCCTGCAGGAAAGGCTGTAGGATAATTTGTTTTCAGTTCACAATATTTTTTCCTTGTCCAGGACAGCAAGGAAGTCAGGCTGCAACCTGCTTTAAGAGAGAAAATTTTCTGGAAAATCTGGGCCTCCAGACTCTACCTGGACAGCCAGGAGGGCTCACAGATCCAGGTGTCTAAGAAGCCGGATGGTGCAGCTGATCTTAGAATTTATGTTTTCCTTTGATATTTTCCCCAATGCTTTGAAGCTCAGATACATAGAATTCGAATAATTATTCCATATAATCTTTGCCACACTCTCCTCACTGGTCCATGTTTGGAGCTATTTTTCATTCATTCACTCATTCTTTTGTGTTAAAAATAAGTACCTTTAAATCCACCACACAGCATACAAGCTAAGACCTTGACAATGATCTCTACGTAATTGTGTGGCTTCCTCCTGTCCCTCCCATCTCCTGCCTTCTTCCACCCAAAGTAAGCATCACTGTGAATCCTCTATCTGCCATTGATTTGCTTTCTTTTTTAACATACTTGTTTTATTGTATCTAAATGTTTTCCAGCCTCTTTGCTGATACCTCCCCCTCCCTCTCCTTTAGGGTACTTACAGAATACAGGAAATGAGATGTGAGTTGCTCCATTATTTTTAGCGGCAATAAAACTCTTACTGAAACCACCTTGGCGTCCAGTGTTCTCTGGGGGAAGGGAACAGAAAGGGAGGGAAATTCTCCATCCAGAGTGGCCACTATGTAAGGAAGGGGTGTGAAAAATGTGCTTTGCTGAGCAGAATTCAGAAGGGTGGGCTTTCTAAGTAATCCCCCTCCTTTCAAGGCTTCAATTAACCCATCTTTGTCTGAAGCTGAACGCCTTGTAAAATTGGCATCTCCTCTGCACTCCGCCACCCCAGGCTGTGGCTGCCCAGCCCCAGCCAAGCGGCTCCCCAGAAGCCCAGGGTCTAGGTAGGCCTAGTTTATTCTCAGTGATTCCAGCCAACATCTGCCCTCTGGAGGACACAGTGCAGGCGCTGACCTGGAGATGCTTCTGAGATGTGATTATTGAGATGGGAGGGCGACCCTAGTGTCCAGTCCTGGACTGGTCACAGCGTCGCCCCCACCCCAGGCCACCTCCCCGCAACACGAGCCCTAGTCCATGCTCACGCTGGACCAGGGCTCCTCCTGGACTCTTCCCTTGCTGCTCTTCAGGCCGAGACCCAATTTTATCCATGAGTGAGTCTGCATAATCCTCTTCCAGTCGCTGTCCACAGCCTGGGGAGGCCCTGGTGGGGGCAGGGCAGGATGCTGCCCAGGCTGGGAGGCCTGAGCCACTTCTGGGCTGCAGAGGGAGCCCGTGGACACACAGGCACCAACTGCCAGGACAGCCACCTCTCCTGCTGGAGCCCTCCTCTGGCTGGCCCACTGACGACCCTCATTTCCTCCAGGAGGGAATGGAGGCATGAAGAGCCTGAGAGGTCACCTGGAGCCCACCAGCAGGGCTGAAGCCCCATCACATTTTTGCTCTAAGTAGATTTGGGGCGGAGTCCTGCTAGGGAGACCTTCCCTGCTCCTCCTTCTCCTTTTTTTTTTTTTTTTTAAACATTTATTCAATTTGCTTATTTGGCTGAGTCAGGTCTTAGTTTAGAGAGACGTTAGAGAGCTTAACTTAGAAGTTAGTGGGCTTCTCTCTAGTTGCAATGCATTGGCTTAGGGGCCCCACAGCGTGTGGGATCTCAGTTCCCCTACCAGGGATTGAACCCACGTCCCCTGCATTGCAAGGCAGAGTCTTAATTCCTGAACCACCAGGGAAGCCCCTCCTTCTCCTCCTTAATGCTGAGGGTTGAGTGAGGGGTTGAGTGAGGAGGCTAACCCTGCCTGAACTGAACTAGAGATACAGCAGAAGGCCTGGGAAAGCTGAAGACTCCCCAAACCAAAAGGGTCTCTAGAGAGAGCCCCCGCCCTAGACTCATGGATGGGAAAAGTAAGGGCCACCACGGGAAGTCACTCAGTTCACGTTTCTCAAAATCAATCTGGCAGAATAACGCTGGCCCGTCACTCCTGTCCCCCACACTGAACCCCTTGTACATGTTTCCTCTGCTGGGGGCGTTCTCCTCCCAGGAGGCTGTTATCCTGAGCACCTAATATCCCACTGGCTAAGCACAAGGGCTGGAATCAATGGTCTGGGGTTCAGGGCCTGCCTCTGTGACCTCAAGCACATAACACAGCTGCTCCAAGCCTGTTTCTTTATCTGGAAATTAAAAAAAAAAATTGTGTTAATCATCATGTTTATCTTCAAGGTTTGTTGTGAAGTTGGAATGAGATGCTGCAAACATCCAACACAGTGCCTAGAGTATAGTAAACACTCAAGGAATCCTAGTAGCTGTGTATGATTGTCTTGGAGCCAGTGGGCTCCTATTCATCCTTCACAACCCTGTCCAGACATCCCCTCCCCCATGAAGCCCTCCAAGGTGGCTCCACACATAGGCTTGATAACTGACCCCTCACCCCTCACCCCTCTAGCTTCATCCTGGGCAAACATCGCTTTCTCCTATGGTTGGTTTGCACATGGACTGTCTGTGCAGGGATGTGAGTTCCCAAGGGGAAGAGGCGTGTCTCACTCTCCCACGGTCCCCCAGCTGTGGTGGGGTTAGCAGATGGCTTCTTGGTGATGGGCCTGGGATGATGCTGTTTTGTCTTGTTGGTACCCAACCTTGCAAGCCAGCTCCTCTCCTGTCCTTATTTATGTCCCCTCTTTGATGCTATTCAGGTCTGTATTTGGTGGCCTTCGCTGCCCTCTCCTGACCGCAGAGGGCAGGGCAGTGCCTTGGGAGGGGTTGAGGGTGGCACTGGGGCAGAGAGGCAGGGGCTGAGTGAGTTTTGCTTCTCACTAGACTGCCTTTCAGAGAAGGCGATGGCACCCCACTCCAGTACTCTTGCCTGGAGAATCCCATGGACAGAGGAGCCTGGTAGGCTGCAGTCCATGGGGTCACTAAGAGTCAGACACAACTGAGCGACTTCACTTTCACTTTTCACTTTCATGCATTGGAGAGAAATGGCAACCCACTCCAGTATTCTTGACTGAAGAATCCCAGGGACGTGGGCTGCCATCTATGGGGTCGCACAGAGTCGGACACAACTGAAGCAACTTAGCAGCAGCAGCAGCAGCAGACTGCCTTTGGGCTTCCCAGGCGGCTCAGTGGTACAGAAATTGCCTGCCAATGCAAGAGACATGGGTTCGATCCCTGGGTCCGATCCCTGGGTCGGAAAGATCCCCTAGAGGAGGAAATGGCAGCCCGCTCCAGTATTCTTGCCTGGGAAATCTCAGGGACAGAGGAACCTTGTGGGCTACTGTCATGGGGTCACAAAGAGTCGAACATGCCTGAGCACGCATGCACACACAGCCTTTACATATCCTTCTGCATCTTGGGCTTTAACCCCTCTGAGCCCACAGGGAAACCCACAGAAGACGTGTGCCAAGTGGGCAGATCTCCAGAAGGGCCATCACCACGTGGCCAGCCACCCCTGCACAGCGCACAGGGACAGACCTCAAAGCGACTGACAGCCCACTTCACCCTGGCGCTCACCTGCCCAGCAGAAGCCCTGAGGGTGAGCCCTCGGCCACGTGGTTTTGCACACACAGGTACCAGTTGCTCACAGCTATCTCGTGCCTTCTTTGGCAAGTGTGACAGATTGAATGAAGATGGTTCCAGCTAAGAGAGTCCTATAATTATCAACTGTGGATTATTTTAATTAAAAAGCTTTGCATCCTCAGCTCTTAATTTCTAAAATGATTATAAATGTTATTATTAAAGAAAAATCCTTGAAGTGAGATCCATAAATCTCAGCCTGGGCTGAGATGGGTGAGCTGGCACAGCAGAGGAGGCCCCGTGCAGGGCTGAAACCCCAAGGGAAGAGAAGGAGGGCGAGAGAGGGGAGGTGAGACAGGCTGGAAGGAAGGGAATTGGAGGAAGGACGGGGGCCCCTGTGCCCGTCTCCCTCTCGCTTCACCTCTGGATCGTTGAGCATTTAGGACTGAACCAACAGACCAGAGCTGGGTTTGAAACCTGGGTCTGCTCTTGGCGGTGTGACTTTGGGCAAGTCAAGTGACCTCTCTGAGCTTCAAGCTTCTCTCTAATGACGCTCTCATCTTTCAGGTCTCCCGCATAAAGAATGGAAATGATTGCCATCTGGTGGGGCTATTTTGAGGTATGTTGATAATGTGTGGAAAGCGCTTGTCACAGAGGAGCAGTTTTTGGTTAGCTCTGGCCCCGTCTTCAGGAGGGGTCCTGGGAGTCTTCTGTTGCTTCATAGCTCCATCCATGGTGGCCCTAGGCTCACGATAGGTTGACCCCTCATACTCCAGGAGGGGAACTCAGGGGGTGTGATTACTACCAGCCTGAGCCTGGGACCAAGGGAAGACCCTGCAGCTTTTCCCGGTCTCCCATCTCGGGAAGGGAGGGCAGACGGGATAGAAGAGCCCAGCTTTTTCACCTGCACACAAGGAAATGCATTGAGGGCCCAGAGAGGGAAATGTCTAGCCCAAGGTCACTCAGCAAACTCCTGGCAGGTCGCTTTACCCATTTTAGCAGATGGCTAAAGCCTGTCTTTCTTATTTATTTAAAGCCTGTCTTTCTAATGGCTGAGAACAGGTCATCTGAACCAGGAGGTGATGCTGATGTTGACATTGGTGCGGTAGCTGGGGGAAGGGGTTGGCAGCCGTGAGACGAAGAGGTGGAGTGACCACCTGAGGTCGGGACAGCTGGCTGCCACGTACACCCTCGGGCCTGCCCCTTCTCTCCCGGGACCTTAGTTCTCTCCTCGGTAAAGCGGGGATGATAATCACCTCCCTGCTGACCTCCCAGGCTGGTGGTGAGCATCGGATGAGATGATGGATCGGAAAGTGCTTTGTAAGCGGGAAAGCGTGAAGCAAATGTAGGAGATTATTAACATTAATATTAATGAACTTGCTCACAGTTGGCCACTGGCCACAGATGATGGAACATGGGGAGCCGGGGGAAGACGAACTTTTCCAGGCTTTCTGTCGGGCTAGCTGAGGGGTCAGGGAGAGAGTGTCTCTGTGGTCATTTCCCAGATCCCTATAGCTAGAAGTACTTCGGGGAAAAAAACACCCTCTTTTTCAGCCATGGGAGCTGGTAGTGTGCAGGCAGCACCGGGGATGGTGTGGGAGGGACCTCTCTTTCCTGGCTAGCTCAGTGATGGAGATTGCTGGCATTGTGGCTCAAGGCTGATCTCTTTTTGGGACCTGAGGACTGACCCCCCCTCTGTGAACCCCACTGAGGGCAGAAGGGCTCCTTTCCCTATTCGGTCTTCCTCTCATCCTCAGCAGGCTAACCCATCCCCCCTTGGGGAAACTGCCAGCTCAAAGAGATGAGGATCGAGTAAGGCGCCTGCATCCTTTTTCTAGCACATTCCTCCACCTCGCCTCCCCCCACTCACAGGTGGGGGCCTTGTTTCTGGGAATGCCCCTGTGCGTAGTGTTGATCTGTGTCCTGGGCTAGTCCTCCATTCATTCATTCACTCACTCACATGCTCTGTAAAGCTTCCTGAAATGTCTGAGATGTGCCAGGCACTGGGATGCAGAGGTGAATGAGACCCTGTCCCTGTCATTAAGGCTCAAAGGCTGCTGTAGGTGACAGATGACAGAAGTGCAAACAGGCCTTTCTGCCACTCGCCATGGTTTGGAGCTATGGGAATGTCTCGGAGCCCAAGGTGAGGGGAGATTTTCAGAAAACATTTCCTGGAGGAAGTTGTTCTGAGCAGAGGCTGGGGGTGGGGAATACATGAGGTTCATACTTACCCATTACTTAACCCAAATGGAACATTCCAGATTCTCAACTTACAGAAGAAGGAGGTACAGATCCACAGGCTTCAGGAGCTCTGCTTCCAACTAAATCCCCAACCAGCCACAGTTCCCAAGGATGAAGAGCCTTCCACGGCTTCTGCCTGCAGGGGCTGGGGAGTCAGAGTCTAAAGATGGGATCTGAACTGCAGCTCTGCCTCAAACAGACCATGCCCTCTGGTCTCTGTGCTTGAAAGATGCGGCCAGGTTGTAAAGACCTGAGATCGTGGTTGTGAATAGCACCCTGTCAAAGGAGAGCCACGTTGTCACTCCCTATCATTTTATTATTCAGCTGGAAGTGTTCTGATATACCCAGTAGGATGGAGGCTTGGAGAGCACAGTCACATTGCACTTCAATATTTGTCAATTACTTTGCACCAAGTATAGGGCTTAAGAATGTGAAGATTTATAAGGATGCTGTGTGCTCTGTGTGCCTGTGTGCGTGTGTGACAGAGACAGAGAGAAGTGGGGAGGATGTCTGAGTGCTGGCTTGTCTCAAGAAACCCTTGCATTGAGGGTCCCACATGCACACTCGTTGGCTGTGGTCCATATATGCACAACCCCTTCTGTCCCCTAGCACGACCACACCCTTGACAATTTTACACTGTGCATCCCATGAGTGCCTTGGAGCAGCCCTGGCTCCCACTCACTCACTACGTCCCCAGGAATCTTTCTCATTGGCCCAGTCAGATCTCACTTCCTGGTCCATGAACCAACTTAATTGTGGATTCGGAGGATTAGGTGCCAGTGCTAATTGCTCTGTCATAAAGAGATGATGCTGAACCCTGGGATGAGGGGTCCAAATCCTGCAGGGTTGGAGAGAGAATATTCTGGCTGGTAGGATTCTGGAGGGAGAAATCATTTTAGCATGATGGACCTTCCAGGTGGAAGAGAGAGCAGGAGCAAAAACAAAGAGACTGGCTAGGGTAGGCTGAGTCTTAGGGATGACAGTGGTGTGGAGCAAGGGGAGGCTGGAGCCTGGCATGATGGCTACGGTCAGGCGTACACACCAGGTGCTGTGCTGGTTGTTCCATTCGGCTGGGGCATTGTGGATGCAGCTGGCTTTGACCGCCAGGTGGAGCAGTTGGTGATGGGCAACGAGGCTGGGCATGGAGCAGAGGACACAAGCAACCATGCATGGGCTTCTGGGAAATGAATGTGCAGCTGTGTGCTGGGTGGGCCTGGGGGAGGCCGGAGGCAGGGAGGCCTGGAGGGAGGTGGCTGGGACAGATCAGGGGGACAGTGGAGAGGCTGGCCATGGGGGCCAGAATGGAGAGAGAAAGAAAGGAGGATGGCACGACAGCCCGGATGTGTGGCTTGTCGCTGGAAGATACTTCTAGGGAGCCAGAGAGGAAGGGCAGCTTGGAGGGGTGGGAAGGATGGCAGGCTTGGGGACGGGACATCTGAGCCCGCCCCATCCCTCCCCTTTGTCTAGAGAGATCAGAAGCACCACTTGAGAAGTGCCTGCTGTGTGCTATGCATGGGGGCCTGTGGCTATAGCATCCCCTTTCACAGATGAAACAATGAAGGCTAAGGATGTGTGTGACTGGCTGGTCTTGCAGGGTGACCGTCTGACAGCACAACAAATGCTGGTCTCTCCCCTCCCTTTCGAGCCTGGACTGGCACTAACAGCCCTCCCCTCCGCACCAGTTATATGCCCACCTGGGCAGTTACAGCCCACAGCCTGGGCCGGCCTGAGGCATTTCTCTGAGCTCAGGAGGATAGTAAGAGCTCCTTTCTGGCTTCCCACCCTCAAAGAGCCCAGCCCTCTATTTGCAGCGGCTTACTTACTCGGCAGGCCCTTTGATTTGCAAGAGAAGCAGGCAGCAGGGCTGTCCCTGGCCACCAACAGATTTAGAGATCTGGCTTCGGGTGGGAAAAAAAAAGCTCCTTTCTCCTCTCTCTCTCTCTCTTTCCCTTTTTTCCTTCCCCGCCTCCTCTTCTGACTTTTTTTTTTTTGAAGATTATTTTTAACAAGGGATTTGAAACTTCAGATGCGGCAAAGCTCTGGGACAACGGGAGATGGAAGGTTGATGCTGATTGGCTGGAGAGAGGAGTGGGACAACAGGAGATGGAAGGTTGATGCTGATTGGCTGGAGAGGGGAGCTGCCCAAAAGCAGGACTGACTCATAGTCCTGTCCCTCAGCATTGACTGAGCACCCACGTGCACACATCAGGCTGGGTCCTTGACACCCATCCTGTCCTCCCCATGCTCCTAGGAGGGAGATTTAGTTCATTTTCCAGCTGGAAAAAGAACGTTTCGCTGCGGGTCACACTGTGGGTAAGGGGTGGAGTCTAGCCGTACCCACTCCTGAGGCTGGGACGCTGAAGATTACTGGGACCCCTCGTGGACCCCATTCCCCATGAGATCAAAAGCACAGGGGCTCAAATCTTTCTTTGCCTTCTCTGCTCCCAGACAGATTCCTGGACATTTAGAGATGTGCTTTGCAAGATTCCATTTTTCTGGGCAACCAAGAGGACTTATTGAAGCAAGCTCCTTCCTTCCTTGGCCGTCCCATCCTGGGTAACTTGGGACTATAATGGCGTAAGGACATTAGCCCAGCTCTGTTTTCAACCCCTCTTTGTGACTAGGAGAAGAAAACCCTACCCTGGGAACCCCCAGGGTCCTCACTCTGCCCACTCTGTGACTATGGGCAGACTTTTTAAGGAGGTGACTGCCTTTCTAAGGTGGGCTCCTGTCCCTTCTGCAGAAGCATGAGGTGGGAAAGGACAGCACAGGATGGTCCTGGGAACCTGGCTTTAGAGGCTCACTGATCCTGATAACGTTTGACAGCAGCCTCCCATCACGCTTAAGAGAAAATCCAGAACTTCCTACAGAGCCAATGAGGTCCTGCCTGGTCCATGCTATCCTCCAGCTATCTGTCTTTGCACAGGTCCCAGCCACACCAGCCCCAGACACCCTCAGGGCTCTCTTGCCCTTCTCAGGGTCCTTGCATATACTGTCTCCTCTTCCTTCACTTCTGGATGGTTCCTCTTTGCAACTTGGGCTGCAGGGAGACCTGCCCATCTGCCACCATCATTTCCTCAGCAGCACTTGTGGCTGATTCTGACTCTGCCACAAGGCCAAGCACCACCCCCAGTTTGTATATCTTTGCATTTCAAGGGCTCCCCTGGAGCCTGCTGCAGCCTAGACCCACCATGTGTGTGTGCGAAGTCGCAGCAGTTGTGTGCAACTCTTTGCGACCCCTCAGACTGTAGCCCGCCAGGCTCCTCTGTCCATGGGATTCTCCAGGCAAGAATACTGGAGTGGGTTGCCATGCCCTCCTCCAGGGGATCTTCCCAACTCAGGGACTGAACCCACATCTCTTGCCATCTCCTGCACTGGCAGGGGGGTTCTTTACCCCTAGCACTACCTGGAATGCCCTTGTCCATGGGTACCTACTAACAAATCATTGACTTTAACCTGGTGACTCCTTCCATTTCTTTTTTTGCAAAACGAGTATAAGAGCATCTACCCCATAAGGTTGCTGCAAGGGCAAGACCAAGTAAAGGGCTGGGCATGAAGGACCAGGAAATACCATCTTCTACTCATGTTAATATTCATTCTCAAGTAGAGCCTGTTCAGTGTGGCTGGCACACACTCACCTTGGAAACTTGCAAAGAGGAAACCAAGATTCATTCATAGAGGCAGCTCAAGACTGGCTCGTAGGCAGGCTGGCCACCTGGGTGCCTGGGGCTCTTTCCTGCCCTGTCCATGCCTCCTGCTGACCATGTGGATGATCGCGTGGCCTCCTCTTTTTAGAAATATTTATTTATCTGGCTGTGTTGGGTCTCAGTTGTTCCATGCGGGGTTTCTGTTGCAGCACATGGGCTCAATAGTTGAGGTACGCGGTCTTAGTTGTCCTTCAGCAGGTGGGATCCTAGTTCCCTGACCAGGGATCAAACCCACGTGCCCTGCACTGGGAGGAGGATTCTTAACCCCTGGACCACCAGGGAAGTCCCCATGTGCCTCCTCTTGCCTCATCGTGTCAAATATGACTGACGGGATACAGGATGCAAGACCTCAGAGAGAATGACTGGGGTGTGGAGCCGCTTCCCATGAGGGACCAAGAGCTGTCCCTCTACACGCTTCCCCACCCCCATAACAGGCTAGTCAAGCCCTTGGTCTCCCTTCCAGCTTGCCCATCTCATGTCCTTCAGCGGACTTCCCTCCCTAACGAAGGACATTTGCATGAGCAAAGCATCTCCAGCGACTGCCTCCTCGCCACCTGCTCCTGTGGCTCTCTCCCCACCTGAAGCCGTAAATACATATGCAAAGGCCAGTATGTTAATTTGTGTTTAAGCACCGGAGCCCAGACGCCACGGAGAAAGGGGATTAGGCGGTGGCCGTGGTGGGAGGCAACAGATGGCCTGATTGCTTTTACCTGTTGCTAATTTGTTGGGCACCGATTCCTCATTTGGGCTTAATTGTGCCCAGACATCCCCAGACGGCAGGGTGCCGGGCACTGGATGGCCCTTGGGTGTGCACGTGGGGCGACGGGTCAGATGCCTGCCTGGCAGCGAAATGTCTGGAAATGCACAGCCCTGCCTTGTTCTCTCCTGATTGGACTCCGATCCCTCTCCCTGGCCAGGCACTCAGGACCCTCAGGGCACAAGCCGCAGCGAGGAGGGGGCTGAGAGGCGGGCAGCGGGCCTGACCCTTCTGTTAATCAGCTGTGTGACCTTGGGTGGGTCGCTTAGCATCTCTGGGCCCCATCTGCCTGATGGGGAAATGAGCCTAGTCACACCTGCCCTATCTACTTTGCAGGGTTGCTGTGAGCGTGCGCTGAGATAATGGATCTGGGAAGCACTTTGACATGTGGAAGCCTCTCTAATAGGGAGGCATTATTTGCCAGCGGAGCGGTTAAGAGCTTGGATTCTGGAGTCAGTGAGGCCAGGACTGAATTCTTCTTTAAACTTTTTTATTTATTTATGGCTGTGCTGGGTCTTCATTGCTGTGCACAGTCTTTCTCTCGTTAACGGTGAATGTGGGCGACTCATTCGGTGAGTGGGGGTGCAACGGTGCAACGGTGAATGGGGGCTGCTCTTCATCGTGGTGCGGGGGCTTCACATCATGGTGGCTTCAGTAGCTGTGGCTCCCGGACTCTAAAGCACAGGCTCAATAATTGTGGCCCACAGGCTTAGCTGCCCCACAGCACATGGGATCTTCCCGGGCCAGGGATTGAACCCGTGTCCCTTGCACTGGCCGGCGGCTTCTTGACCACTGGACCACCAGGGAGGCCCCGGGACTGAATTCTGACTGCCACTTATAACTGTGAGGCCTTGGGCAAGAAAACGTAAGCTTCTGGAGCCTCAGTTTCCCCACCTGTGCTCTGGGTGAGACTAGCCTCTACTTCTGGGCTGTTGGGAGGAGCAAAGAAGTTAATGCAGCTGCTGGTCCAGCTCTGTGCTGCCGGAATGCAGCCCCAGCGAGCCATTTATAGTTTGCTACCACTCTCCCTTCAAGCCTCGTCTGAGCATCACCTGTTCAGTGAAGCCCACTGTGATCTGTGTTCCCTTCCTGGTTTTTGTTCAGTCACTAAGTCATGTCCGACTCCTTGGGCCTCCATGGACTGCAGCACGCCAGGCTTCCCTGTCCTTCACTACCTTCCAGAGCTTGCTCAGACTCGTGTCCATTGAGTCAATGATGCCATCCAACCATCTCATCCTCTGTCACCCCCTTCTCCTCCTGCCTTCAGTCTTTCCCAGCATCAGGGTCTTTTCCAATGAGTTGGCTCTTTGCATCAGGTGGCCAAAGGATTGAAGCTCCAGTTCAGCATCAGTCCTTCCAATGAATATTCAGAGTTGATTTCCTTTAGGATGGACAGGTTTGATCTGTGTCCCCTGCCGCTGTCAATTGTCTCCTCCTGGTGGAACTTGTTGGGGGTTTATCACTTCCCCAATAGTTGCAATCTGGTGGGATGGTAATCTGGGACTTGTGATCCTGTCCCCAAAAGGACAGCCCATGAATAAGTGTGGCTTGAATTCTGAAAGCATCTTCTGGAGTAGAAAAGAGACACCAAACCTCAGAAAACAGAGGGAAGCTCATGTACCCGCAGGGCAGGGGCCACAACGGAGGGGCACAGCTGGCCTCCTTTCATGCCTGGCCCTTCAAGTGGTCCTGGGTCCCATCTACACCCAAACCTAACTCCCCAGCCTTCCTGCCGATCCTTTGAGCCTCAGATATATTTCCAGAAAACTTCCTTTTGCTTCTGTGAGCTCATCTTTCAAGACCCTAACTGCTACATACCTAGGCCGTATACATACTTTAGTGACAGCAATGAGAACTTTATTTGAAACGTTTTCTATATGTGACTCCATGATTTGTTTGTTTCTGGATCTTGGGCAAAGCCGATCACCTCTCTGAGCCTCAGTTTCTTCTTCTGTATAATGAGTCAGGGGGAGGGTGGGGGAGACAGCTCCCTGGATTATTTGGAGAGTGAAAGTGTCCTGCTGGCCTCAAGCATGTTGCTGGCACTCAGCGATGATATGACTGGTTGGTGGAGCTCTATCAATGGAGGATGAATGGCTCTCATTTGAGAGCGTGGGAAAAACAAGGCATGCAAGCTTGTTGGAAAAGCATCCCTTTGAGAAGCTGGCTTAAGGGCTTATTGATGGAGAAGTCATCGTCTCTCTCCTTGGCCTTTGAGTCTCAGGGAAATGCACAGTTATTGAAAGAGGGCATAGAAGGTGGCAGAATGCTCTCTTGGGTCAAGTGGGAGTGGGGGCGGGGGTAGGGGGCAGCAGGTGCTGTGGCGGAGCAGGCGGGGTTCCTTGCTGCTCCTGTGGGAGAGGGGAGAGGAGGAAGCTAGAGGGGAAGCAGGGAGTGGGGCTGGGAGGAGGTGGTGAGAAAACCTCTGACTTCCCTTTCCAGCCTTCCTGATTTCCATTGCAGCTCACCCTTTCCTCTATTTATTTTTTGATATGCTAATTATCATGCTAAGTTGTTTTCTTTTTTTTTAAGTTTTATTTATTTTACTTCTGCCTGTGCTGGGTCTTCATCGCTGCGTGTGGGCTTTCTCTAGTTGCAGCGAGCGGGGGCTGCTCTCTAGCTGCCGTGCACAGGCTTCACGGCAGCGGCTTCTCTTGTTTCGGAGCACGGGCTCTAGGCACACGGACTTATTAGTTGCAGCTCACAGGCACTAGGCACGTGGGCTTCAGTCGCTGTGGCACACAGGCTTAGTTGCCCCGTGGCCTGCGGCATCTTCCCAGACCAGGGATCGAACACTTGTCCCCTGCATTGGCAGGTGGATTCTTAACCACTGGACCACCAGGGAAGTTCTCTTAAATCTGATTCTGCATCCAAATAACACCCTCCCTAAATCATGCCCCCACCCTGCCCCCCACAGCCCCTCATCTGTGTTTAACTTGGAGAGACCACGTCAAATGGTCCAGGAGTTTCTCACCTGCACTGAAGCCTTGGAGAAGAGTCTCCTGCATGGATCTCTCCAGTAGTTTCCCCTCTCCCAGGTGGGGGCAACTCGGGGTGCCCAGAACAAGGGTACATGGAGTCTGAATGAGCATTTTCTCAAGTACCTGCTGGAGGCTTGGGGTAGTTCACAATCCCCTGTGCTCCTGTCTCTATGTAGTGTGCCCGATGGTCAGAGCTGATGCTCTCTGCCGTGCAGGAGTTCCTCTTTACAAGGTGCCCAGCACGGCACCCAAGATGTAAAGTTCCATCTTTACAAGATGCCGGAGCTGCTGCACGTCCTCCAGCCTGACACATGTTCACACATTTGGTTCGGGGATCTCACCGCATTCATGTCTGAGGCAGGGATGTGAAACCAGTTCAGTGCTACAGAGCTTGGTTACATCAGCCAGTTGGACCCAGGGATGGGTTTTTTTTGGATATTATTGAATCTGTCCCACATTCACCTAAATTCTGCTCTTGACCTTTATCACATCTCTCTTCTCCAAGTCTGTTCTGCCGGACACCCTCACTTAGATGCCGGGGTCCAGCCCTGGTGGATCCAGGGTGATTCGAAGGTGGGGACGGAGTCGGCATCCTGGAAAAAACTTATTTAATTACAGATATAGAGGGAGATTAGAAACAGATAGTGTAGTAGGAGAATTAGTGGAGAAAAGAGGCTGAATAACTGGTTTACATGGAATCCCAATCACCACCTACATAGGTCACAGGCGTCTTTCCATTCTCCCAAAGGAGAGGAGGCACTGAGGCCTCCCCGGTCTGATCTCAGAAGCCCAGGCAGAATTAGCAGGCCTGGTGAGTACCCACATTTCAGATGGGAATTCAGCCAGGAAAGCGGGAGCGAGAAAGAAACGACACGGGGGAATCAGTCTTTCCAGAAACTGATCCGATTTCTTTATTTTTCAGGTTTGTTTATATACCTTTTTGTTATACATAGGGATGAATACAGAGTCACGCGGGGGTCAGCAGACCTGACCCTCGTCACAATCAGGTGCTTCATATAAAATTATACAAAGGTCTTATGAGTTTCATCATCTTTTAGCCATGAGGTCTGCTGACATTTTATGGCCCTTTCTGATACTGGTCATTTAACCAGAAAACTTATTTTTCCAGGGGTGAGTTTTTCTTAAATCAGGCGCCACCCTCCAAATAAAGTTACATTCCTATAGGGTTAGGGTGTAGTGAGTTACAATCAAGAAAGGAATTGACTTAACCTAAGGTTTAACATGATTAATCTTAAAGGTTAATATTTATTTTTCCTATATGCTAGTTATATTCATTATAAGGGCAGGAATATGAAGTTTTAGCAGCAAATATTGGCTCAACAAATGTAAACCCTTTACCAATGTTCCCCTTAAGATCTATTTTGTCTTAAGATAGTGATAAAGTTACATAACAGTGATTTATAGTGATTTATAACAAAGTACAGTGATCTATAACAAAAGAGAAGATTCATTAACTCAAAAGTCTAGTATTGCTAACATCAAAAACTACTATATTTCCTTTTCTATATTCCAAATACATTGATTAATATATTCCCAGGTGCCTAAGGATATGGAGGCCTGATGGCAATCATTGACTCATCAATGAAAAAAGCCCTATGCTAATACTCCAAACTCTCTGTGCTGTTTATGGCTGAGAGGCTGTCACACAAGCTAGTCTGTCAGCAGAGAGGTTTGACCTGAGACATCCTTGTCACACCCAGGGCAGGGAATTAGCAGTAATTATTGGCAGGATAAATGAAAAAACCCTTCACCAATATAATTCCTAATCATCCTACTAATACTATACTAATGACCTTCTAACTTCTCAAAAGAGTCTGTTTTTAGAAAGTTTTAAAACATCCCATGCCTCTCACAGTTGGGAGGCTGTAAACAATCACATGCGGCCGGTAGAGCCTGATCAGGCAGGCCAGAGAACCTCCAGAGTTCGTTAAGTTGAAACACTCTTGTTACGCCCAGGAATTTTTATTAACTGGAGCTGCAAGTTAACTCCTTCTCTGAGAGAAATGGTTATGGGGGAGAGCTCCCGTAAAGTACTCTGGTTTTGGGGGTAGATGCTCGGGAACAGGGGGTTTCCTGAGGCTTGGTCAGGCCTTTGCGCATGCCAAGCTTCCTTCCTCATGACCTTTGCCATGGGCGGAGCTCCTCACGCTGGCTCCCACCACTTAGAGTTAAGAAAACAGGGAGAGAGGGAGGAGCCGCTGCTCTGGGCCAGCACCTCTGTGCATCTTATTCCTCTAATCCTCACCACAGCCCTTTGAGGCTGGTCATCTTCTCTTTGTTGGGAGTGAAAATATCGAGAGTTAGTGAAGTTAAGTGACCTGCCCAGTGTTATGTGGCTGGTGGAACTAGGGTTGGAACCCACAGCATCTGCTGCTGCTGCTGCTGCTGCTGCTGCTAAGTCGCGTCAGTTGTGTCCGACTCTGTGCGACCCCATAGACGGCAGCCCACCAGGCTCCCCTGAGCTCCTCTTTATCACGCTGGCCCCTCCCTTCGTCTCTTAGCTCACAAGCATTCACTGCCCCAGTGGTAGCTATAGACTCTTCCATCTCTTCTGACTCAGAAACCACATAATTCTATGACATCGAGACTTCTGTAGACTCTAAAGCAACTTCCTTCCTCATACCATTTACTCCCACTGTGTTCCACCCCCATGGAAGGTACACTGACCGTACATATTAATAGTAATCCAGATAATGGTGGAAAACAGAACAGGCCAATAGGAAATGAGATGGGGATGGAAGATTGGGGGTCTGACTCTATGTGTGCTTGGCCAAGAGGTGCTGTGGAGCCCAGCAGGAAGCAAGCTTACCCTTAAACCCAAATTTGACTGATGTTTACTGAGAAGTGGCTGCTCTTGGAAACCCAGCAACCAGTTGCTTGGAAAGTGTTGCCAAATTTTATCAGGAATTTCTGGGGCTTCCCTGGTGGCTCAGATGGTAAAGAATCCGCCTGCAATGCAGGACGCCGAGGTTCAATCCCCGGGTTGGGAAGATCCCTTGGAGAAGGGAATGGCTACCCACTCCAGTATTCTTGCCTGGAGAATCCCATGGACTGAAGAGCCTGGTGGGCTACAGGCCATGGGATGGCAAAGAGTCAGACATGACTGAGCAAGTAACACTTACTGGGGAAAATTGGTGATAGGAAAATAACATTGAGAAGCTTGGGAGGACCGGGAATGATGATGCTCCTCTGGAAGTCAACTGCTTAAAAAAGGACAAAGAGAAGCAGTTTTCTTTCAAAGGAAGGAGGACCCCAGGGAAGGCAGGACCCCTGTCCCTCACTCCTTATCCATCATCACTGGGACCCTACAACTTGCATGCGGTTGTGTAAAAGGCAGCATCTGGGTAAGGGTTGAACCCTTATGGGATTCTGCACATTTTATCATTAATCTGTGCTTAATTTAGCTGTTCCAGTGCCCTGCACCATAGCTCTCATCCACTTGAGGGAAAGTGAGAAATACAGTGAGTTTTTCACAAAGCTAAGCATTCATTTTCAACAGGATTGTCTTTTTTCCCCCAGTATTCTCTCTTTCATATTTTCTTGGTGCTAAAACATCCTTTTATGTATGGAACAATGGTGTTAGTAGGCCAGACTTGACTTCTTAAGCATCTGTGCTTGGCAGGATAAAGCTGGCAACCTTATGTTGAATCCTTCAATTTTTGTCTTGAAAATTTTTGCTGAACTACAAAATCCTGAAGTCTGAGGACCACTGGATTGTACTATGTCAGTTATCATTTGTATCAACTCTCTTCCAAATCTTGAGGCAATTTTTTTCTGCTTAGTACAGATAGTCTTTTGAAATTCAAATACTTCAACCCTGGGCTTAAATTTAATAACTTTTTTTTTTGGTCTACAAGGTAACAGATATTGTATTCCACATATGCCATAATTTGGGCACAGGATATATTCTAAGATTGTATCTTTTGCTTTTCTATATCTGTTACTATGACTTGCTTTGAAGAGTGTTCAGTCCTTTAAGAAGACTCCATCCATGACACCCTAGGCTGGACTGAGGTTGGGAGGGGGATGAAGGGGAGGGGCAGAAGACGATGAGTCCCCAAGGTATCCTGTGACAATTTAGATAGAGCAAAAGCTCTAATCATAGGCAAGAGATTGCTAAGTTCCTTGGCCTGGGAAGGTCAATGCCAAGAAATTCAAACTGTAAGATGGGGGAGAGTATGTTAGAGAGATCAGCAATTTTAGAGGCTATAAGAACCTATTAGAGAATGTAGCGGAGAATGAGAAATGCCAGGAGTTCTCGACAGTAGGCAGGCAGCAGTTAGGGCTGGAGCTCCGTGTCTTCCCAGTGGATGGTGCAAGGTTAGAAGCCTGGGTGTACACACTGCGTGTGTCCCTGGAGCAGGGGTTAGGGCCTGTGGGTTAGCATCACTGCTGTGCCAGACAAAATGAGAGGTGGCACCACATTAGCTCATTTTGTGTGGCCACAACCACTACTATTGATAATGCAGAGTAAACAATCTGCTTCCTTCTTCCTGTTTTTTCCTGAGGGTGGGGTTGAGGAGTGAAATTAACTATGACTGGCTGTGAAGGATCTTACTGGGCTGATGAGAATGTTTCAAACTGGATTGTTGGTAACGGCTGTACATCTTGTAGAGGTACTGAAACATCGTTGAGTTTAATGATTAAACAGATAAAATGGGTGAGTTGCATGGTATGTAAATTATACCTCAGTCCTGCTTTTGAAAAATGAATGAATGGATGCTTTTTGGGCATAACTGCCTTAGGGATCTTGGAGAAGGGGGAGCTGGTGGTGGGGACCAGGGCAGGATCTAGACCTTTCTGGCCCCTTCCAGCTGATTGCCAGCATGATGAAAGGGGCCTGGTGGGTGTAGAACAGGGATGGGTAGGAGCCTAACAAACCCTTTCTACTGATGGAGCCTCAAGATGAGAAAGCCTCAGAGGCCAGGGTGTCTGAGGAGGGAGGGCGGGAATGGAGGAGCACCCCACAGTTGGCAGGTGGGGAAGGGGCACAGACAGGGAGGTCTGAAGTCAGTAACGGCTTCAGGGAGACAGAAGGGCAGCCAAGGGAAGAAATAAACCCGTGGAGAGTCTTGGGGCCGCCAAAGGGAATAAGAAGGGCGTTTTACAAATATATCAGGGGAAAAGGAATCCTTGAGAGCCGCCCAGGCCATTAATAAATGAGAAGGGAAATAAAATTAATGATGATGATAAAAATGGCTGAGCTGCTGAAGTGCTTTGTAAAATTGGTCTTTAACAAGGAAAAGAAGAAAAGAAATCCACGAGATGGGCAATTAGAAAGGGACAGAGGCCCTGGCAGTTAGTTGAGCTGATGAAAGGTAGGAAAGGGAATACTGAGAAAAATTGGCTGACGCCTGCCCAGTTCAGATCACCACATCCGGATGCAGAACTTGGGGTCTGAAGGGAATTAGCTGATGAAAGGATGAAGCTGTTGGCAGTTGTTTTAATTATACATATAGTTAATTTTCATATATTTATGCATATGTATACACACACACACTTTTTTTTAGAGGAGGGACAGTGAAGATTCAAGAGCTAGAGAGAGGAGAGGAGGAGGAAGTACTATATTACCATCGGATGGTGAGTTCCTCCATGGGGCTTGGCACTGTGCTGGGTACATCGCACACATCCTATCATGTAATTCCTTGTGGCCCTGAGTGCTTCTATGACCAGCCCGTTTCACAGGCAGGGGAAACTGAGGCTAGAGAGCTTATGCGTCCCTCCAAGATTACTCAGCTACACATATTGTTGGTAGACTTCAAACCCACGTTTTTCTGATTCCCAAGAGGGTTACCAGCTGCTTAGTCTAACTTTCAAGACTGGATTCTACACATCAGACAGAAAGGCACCCACCTGGCAGTGACCTACTTTGAGTGACTGTCCTTTGTCCTGAAGCCTGGGGATTCTGATAACATAGACAGGAGACTGTCTGGTTGTAACTCTGAGATGTTTAGGGAGGATTTCAGACTTCATGTGTTGAAGAGAAACAAGTGGGGCAGAGTTTGAGGGATGGGCCTGAGGCCACAGGATGTCAGTGTCCTCAGGGGTGTGTGGGATCCCAGCATCCAAAGGCCTTGTCACACCTGGGAAACTGAGGCCGGAGAGCAGGCAAGGATTTGCCCAAGGTGGAGCCAGGAGCTGGAGCTGACTTGAGGTCCAAGGCTGAAGTGTTTTTTACTCTTCTTGGCCCAAGTCCATCATTTGCCCTCACCGTTGACTTCTTTGCTTTGTCCTACGGGACTGACCTTGACTTTGAGTCTCAGCTTTGGCTCTGTCCCCTTCTCTCTGCTTTTGGCGGCTCACATCGTGGCTTCTTTAACCTCACATCTGCTGCAGTTTTGTTAACCCTGATGCCCCAGGGTAGGGGGTAAAGGGTAGAGATGAGGACAAGAGGGGGCAGTACATAAGACCCCTCTTGTCCCACTGGAGGCCTGTCACTGAGGGGTCTTGTGCATGGTGTGGTGGGAACCCCCCTATGATCTATTCAAACCCTGGCCCAAAGTCCTTACCTGCTTCATCTAACCCTTGCCACAGTTTCATCCCATGTGGAGTTGACTTTCCTTCCTCCAGACATTGGACTCGCCCGTGTGCCTTGCTCTGGTCAGTGAAATGTTAGCAACATGGAAAAAGCAAGGACTTGGAATGTGCCGTGTGGGTGGGCATCTTCTCTTGCACATCTGCTCTGCCATGAGATAACCATGCCACACCCATTCTGCTCATCCAGGGTGGGTGAGACACAGCTAAAGCACAGCCTCCCTAGCCAGCTCCAGCCTGTCATGAAGAAGCAGAGCTATCCTGGCCACCACGAAAGTGAAAGTGAAATTCACTCAGTTTTGTACAACTCTTTACGACCCCCTGGACTGTACCTCACCGGGCTCCTCTGTCCATGGAATTCTCCAGGCAAGAATACTGGAGCGAGTTGCCTATCCCTTCTCCAGGGGATCTTCCTGACCCAGGAATTGAACCAGGGTCTCCCTGCATTGCAGGCAGATTCTTTAGCAGCTGAGCTACCAGGGAAGTCCACCATGGTTTGAAGCAGAATTTCCTGGCTGAACTTAGTCCAGCTAAGTTTCCACTGACTTGAATATCTTTGAGAACAGATATTCATTCTCATATACCACCGAGATTTTTGTGGTTGTTTGTTATGCTGCATAACTAACTGATACACAAGGGATCAACACCATGTGCTTAGACAACTCTAGTTCCTATTTAAAAATCTCCTTTCCCCTCAACTTATTAAAAATAAAAATAAATCATTAAGCACTCACAACATGTCCATTCCCAAATTTGATGTGATGTGTTTATAAGTTTGGGTTACTGTTTTTGAGGAGCTCAGCATGGGGGAGGTAAAAAGATGATCACAAAATATGATGTTAAGGAACTCTTCCTTTGGGCGGGGAGTAATGATCTCGGAATGAAGTCTGGGGGAGGAAAAAGAAGGGAAGGATGTTCAAGGCAGAAAGGAGCAAAGCAAGCGCGTTCATTTGTGGAACACAAGCCCTTTTTGTGCTGGGGCTGTTACCCTTAGCATAGACAGGCAGCCCGGGTCCAGGTTTGCTTCTGGCATTTACAAGTCCCTGACCAAATGTTTATATGAAAAAAAAAAAAAAAAAAAAAGACATCAGCGACAGCAATTTATTATCAGATGATGAAGTTCAGGGAAACTCTATTAAATAAAAACGTGGCACAAGAGGTGATAAAACTCAAAGAAACTCAAAGGGGATAAAAGACTCAGGGCAGCGTTGCGGATGCAATAAACAACAGCATAATCTGGGAAGGCCAACGGCGCAGAGGTAATTACACGCCTACACCTGCTCTTGGGAAGCTGGGCTGGGGTCCAGGCGGCTGCGGACACGGGGTGCCCAGCACTGCCCTCACCCCACCTTACCCAAACCTCTCCTTTCCCCTGGGCTTCTCCCGGTGTCCCTTTCCCTAGGACTTTCCTCAGTGTCGCTTGCTTCCTGCGGGGGGAGGTGGCTGGGGGCGGCGGGGAGCGAAGGCGGGCAGCCTTTCCGTCCCCACGCAATAAACGTGGCCTCTCCCTCGAGCCCACCCCCTGCTTCCAACGCTCCCCCTCCCTCCAGCCCAAGTGTGTGTGACTTCCGAGTTAATCTGTCTGCACTAATTAAATATTGACGGCTGTTAAATATTCATGGGGCGTTTTAGCTGGCAGGTTTGATGTCTCCAGGCCCCGCCGGCTGCAGCTCTGCTGACGGGCCATTCTGACTGGGCACTTTGCGCTCCTGACATCCCCTCTGTCATCCAGATGTTCCCAGCTGTTCTGGGCGACCCCACCTGCTAGGGATCGCTCAGACCCCACCCGGACACGCCCCGTGAGCCTGCTCCTGCGGGAGGCGGTGCCGGTAGCTTTGGCCCTGGGGGCTTGTCATGTGCCACAGAAGGACTCGCCTGGGGTGCGGACGGGGAAGGGCTGGAACCCAGGGGTCGCTGAGAGGCCGGGTGGCCTGTCCTCCGGTGGGGACTCCTGGAAGTTCCTTCCTTCCATCGACTTCCGCTGGCAGCTCCGGTTCTGGGCCGCGTGGGAGGTGCTGGGGCAAGCGGTGGCCAAGCACAGCCTCTGATCCCTGCGGGGGGTCAGACTGAGTGGCGGTGGTCCCGCAAAGGGCGGTTGCGGTCCCCAGGGAGTGTCGTGGTGGGGGCGGGTATGTCTCACACACAGGAGCTGAGGAGTCTCAAGAGACGCCAGCCAGACTGGGGAGGGGGAGGTCAGGGCAGGCTTTGCAGGCGGAGACCGCAGGCAGAATCCTGGGAGACAAGCAGGAACCAGACCGGCTGGGAGGAGAGGGTTATTGTGGAAGGCCTCCCACCAGCGGAAGGGCAGAGACAGTGAGGGCCTGGGCAAGTGCGAGAGAGAGGAGCCCTGTGAGTGGCCATGGAGGCATTCCGGAGGCTGGGTGCAGACAGGGGGCGCCGAGGGGTGGGGGGTCCTGCCCCGCCCACGGTCAAAGCCTGCGCTTCCTTCCTGTCTCATCCCGCCCCAGCGCCTCGCTCCCCGAATACCTGGTTACCTCCCCTTTCTCCTCCCCGGTGGCTCAGATGGTAAAGCACCTGCATGCAATGCAGGAGATGCGGATTTGATCCCTGGGTCAGGAAGATCCCCTGGAGGAGGGCATGGCCTCCCCACGCCAGTATTCTTGTCTGGAGAACCCCATGGACTGAGCTGCCTGGCAGGCTAGAGTCCATGGGGTCATAAAGAGTTAGACACTGAGCACTTTCATTTCACTTCCACTTCCTGTGGGGGAGGACGGTGGGAAGGGGAGGGTCGGGAGGGCTGAGGTCAGAAAGCAGGAAGTCCTGGGAGGGTGCTTCTCCCTGGCTGGTTGGAAAGTTGGTCCATTGCTGGGTTTTCTTTATTTTTTTAAATTATAGTTGATTGGGTTAGGTTCAGGTGCACGGCTTAGCGATCCAGGATTTTTGCAGATTATTTTCCATTAGAGGTTATTACAAGATACTGGCTGTAATTCCACTGATGCTTTGTATTACAGAGCCACACAGACTTGAAGTGGGGGCCGGCATCTTCTTAGGCCTAAGAACCTGGTTTCCTGAAAGGGGCTCATCTCCTGGGAAAGGAGGTCAGACTGCAAGGCACACGTGGAAGTCAGTCAGCTTGCAGCCACAGGCCATAGGCAGATGGCTCCCCGAGGCCCTGAGGAGACCCCAGGAACATCCACCTGCCCCCTTCCCTCTGGGCTGTGGGTCTATTGCTGGCTTTGGGCACCTCTGTGTGGCTTCAAAACTCAATGCAGGGCCAGGGTGTCCAAGACGGCCACCTTCCTCCTGGGTGTGCAGTTCCGGTTGGGGTTGGAGACAGAAGAGGGGGGTGGAGGTTGAGGAAGGAGGAGGGGAAGGGGCATCCATGTGGTTCAGGAAGACACCACCAGGGTGATAACCCATGTCATCTCTCCCTCTAGAGGGGGAGGCTGTGCCCTTACTGTGCTGGGTCCCCAAGTCTGCCTGGCCCCAAGGACTTGTGAATCCTTTGCATTGAGCTTTGGGCCCAAGGGAATCTGAGTATCTGGAATGTTCCCTTTGGAAAAAAAACCCGAGGCAACAATTTGGACAGTAACAATTATAAGTTGCACGCTGAGAGCCACTGCAACACTGCACACGCATCATCTCATGGGGCCCTGCCGGCTAGAAGCTTCCATGGCCCACATTGCACAGACAAGGAAATCGCGGGAAAGAGAGGCTGAGAAGCCTGTCCAGGGTCACAGCTGGCCTCTGAACCCAGGCGGTCTGACTCCAGAGTCTGTGTCTTCAGATCAGTGCTAGTGGTTTTCAAAGGACCCTCAGGCAGAAACCCCCCTTTGCTGTTCAGTCGCTCAGTCATGTCCGACTCTTTGAGACCCCATGGATCGCAGCATGCCAGCCTTCCCTCAGGAGCTTATTAAAATGCAGTTTCCAGGCCCATCTTGGTCCCACTGAATCTGAATCCTCAGGAAAGGGCTAGGAAGTAGATTGGGATGGCGGGTGGGTCCTCTGTTCGCTCTGCTGACCCGTGGTCTGGTGGTCTCCCCCAGGGACAGAGCAGGTGGGGAGTCAGCCTGGGAACAGGAACCACCACCTGACGACCCCAACTGCTCTGATGTTTAAAAGCAAAGTGCTCTTTAAGACGCCAGCCTGACTTGGGGCTGCTAATGGAGCCTGAAAGAGTTAGTGTTTCCCTTGGGCCGAGCTACAAAGCAGAGACTGTAAAACGCTGGGATGCCCCACAGCGGTGGCAGCAGAAACCGGGGAGGGAGGCAGGCCAAGGGGAAGGAAGGGCTCAGGGCCGAACTCAGGGCGCAGTGTTTGGCCAGCCACCCCCTCTTGAGAGCGATGGAGTCAGAAATGTGTTGGGATCCTCTCTCACTGGCTTTGAGGTCTTGAGTAAGCAACTGATGGCCTCCAAGGCTCAACATTCTGATCTGCAGAATGGGCTGATGCCCTTACCCTCCAGGGCAGCTATAAGCCTCAGACAGATGTGTGAAGCACAGAACACCAGCAGCGGAGGCCTCTTACGCAGTACTTTGTTGTTGTTACTGTTTAATCACTGAGTTGAGTCCAGCTCTTTGCGGCCCCATGGACTGCAGCTCGCCAGGCTCCTCTGTCCATGGGCTTTCCCAGGCAAGAAGACTGGAGTGGGTTATTTCCCTCTCCAGGGCATCTTCCCGACCCAGGGATCGAACCCGCTTCTCCCGCTTTGGCAGGCGGGTTCTTTACCACTAAGCCACCAAGGAGTTACTTCCTGTGTGTCAATCACTGTTCCATGGGCTTTATGTGCATTAACTCCTTTAATCCTCACGACAGCCCTGCCAGGCTGGTATCATGACTGCTCCTGGTTGTGAGACTGAAGCGTGGAGATGTTCACACACTAGCCTGCAGCCTGCAGGCGGTCAGAGGAAAAGCTGGGGATTGAGTCTTGCTTCTCAGACTCCAGAGTTGTTCTCTTAACACCCAGAGGCATCCAAAAATAATAGTCTCTCAACCTCTGCTTTGCCAAAACTTCTGGAAAATTCTACACTCTGTTATGAACAAGGTCCCTCTTCTGTGGACAATCGTCCTCTCAGGAAGTCCCCTGGGCTGAGAATGCATATCTCCTTGGTCAGCTTGAGGCAGGCACCCCCCCCCCCCCCCCCCCCCCCCCCCCCCCCGCCAGGGTAAAACAATTGGAGATTCATTCCCTGTGAACTGAAACTCCAAGACCGGAAGAGCAGGACAGTTAAGGCAGGAAGCTGGGCCCTGCTCAGGCCACATCTCT
Source organism: Ovis aries (assembly GCF_016772045.2). Taxonomy (NCBI): domain Eukaryota; kingdom Metazoa; phylum Chordata; class Mammalia; order Artiodactyla; family Bovidae; genus Ovis; species Ovis aries. Next base: position 15,414,343 of record NC_056064.1, read on the forward strand.
CTCATTCTCCATGTGAGGAGACCTCCCCAACCACACATGCACAGAAAAGCTCCTTGGAGGTCAAAGGGTAGTGATGTCAAGGGATGATCTACCCATAGGCCTTTGTGGTAGAATCCATCTTGGCTAAGAGATGTGTGCGCACACATGGGAGGATCCTCAGATACATCAAATGTGAACTGTGAACCAGGCAAGTCAGAATGGTCAGCCAAAGGAAAACCAGATGAAATGCCCCATAAAAGTAATTCAAACTGCCATGCAGGTGTGACTCTGACTCTGAGCCTGCCCATCTATCTATCCACACATACTGTACCCTTTCTTCCTCCTAATAAATACTTTACTTGCTTCAATACTTTGCATCTTTGTGGAATTCTTTTCTGCAAAGCTGGAAAGCTGGGCCCTTGTCGCTGACCCCTGGCCCAGTGGCTAGGATTTGGTGCTCTCACTGCTGTGACTCAGCCTCAGTCACTGGCTGGGGAACTGACGCCCTGCTTCAAGCTGCTGCAGGCTGAGGCCACGGAGATCAAGCTGAGGCTCTTTTATGGGAGATTCACCCACTCACGCCCCACCCACTTGTCATTGCACAGGAGCCCTTGTCATTCACCCGTCCTGGGGACACAGTGTGGATACTGCCTGTGACTCCAGGGGGAACAACAACAAAAAGGCAAATAGCAAGAAGCGAAGTAAAATGCACAGTGTGTGAGGGTGCAGCCACGAAATGGAGCAGGACCCCGTGGGGCCTTCTGGGGATGGGCCTTCTCCCCGCCCTCTGGTTTAGCTCTTCCGGGAAGTGTCTAGATGATAGTAACCAATGCACTTTCCCGAGTTGTTTTGCAGATGTAAAAGAACCTCCCCTAGTCCAGCGAAAGTGAAAGTTGCTCAGTCATGTCTGACTCTTTCTGGTCCCATGGACTATATGTAGCCTTTCCCTTCTCCAGGGGATCTTCAACCCAAGGATGGAACCCAAGTCTCCCGCACTGCAGACAGATTTACCAGCTGAGCCACAAGGGAAGCCCCTCCAACTAAAGGAAGATGTCAGCCACTTGCAGTTGAGAGAGCACATAGCCCCCAGGCCTCCTGGAGCCAAAGGACTGATAACACTAACCCTGGGACACACCCTGCTACCCCACCATCTGCTAGTCAGAGAACTGTGCTCAAGCTGATCACAGACCCCGTGACCCCCAGTCTCCCTTGGCTTTTAAAAGTGCTTTGCCTAAACCCTTGGGGGAGCTCGGGGCTTTTTAGGGCACGAACCCACCCATCTCCTTGCATGGCCTTGCAATAAACCTTTCTCTGCTCCAAACTACCAGGTTTCCTGGGCTCTATGGGAGGTGTGACCTGAGGGAGCCACGTGGGTGGGAGATGTGGAGAGGGTGCCAGGCAACCAGATGCCAGGAACAAAGCCAGGAGACCGGGGTGGCCGGGGAGGGGGCAGTGGAGATGCAGGACACGGATGGATAAGACCTGCCTCCTCAGGGTTTGGGTGGGCTGCCCTGGCTGCCGTGGAGGACAGCCTGTAGGGCCAGGGTGGGTCAGGGACCCGTCAGGAGGGCCGGGTGACGATGGTGGTGGCCGAGGCAGGGGTTACGTCTGAGATGGTCAGGAAGGCTCGGACGGTGACGGGTGGGATTTTGAAGATAGAAGCAACAGTATTTGCTGTCAGGCTGAGTGTCAAATGAGCAGGAAAAAGTGACTCCAAGGGTTTTGGCCAGAGCAATGGGAAGGATGGGGTGACCGTTGATTGAGATGCAGGAGGAGTGGGATTTAGTGTGTGTGGGGGGAGAATGTTTGGTTTCTAACTATAGGTTTGATCTCTAACTATAGGTTCAAGGGGGAAACTGGAATGCAGGCTGAATTTAGGGAGATGTCGGGGCTAGAGATGTAAATTTGAGTTATCAGCTGTTTTAAATGGTGACACTGGATGAGAAGGCCCAGGGAGGAGGAGAATAGATAGGAAAGAGCAGAGGTCTGAGGACGGAGCCCTGGGAGCTGGGATATCTACGGGGCAGGGAGCAGAGGAGGAACCAGCGCATATCACCGCAGCCTTCAGAGTGAGGCGAGTAGGTTCCAGGCGCTGGCTTCCCGGCCTTTCCCAGCGCCAGCTCTGCGCTTTCGGCAGGCCTTTCCCGCCCTCTAGTGGTCACAGTTGGGATTGCATGCAGTGGCTCTTGAGAGCCAGACCACATTTCCTGGGGTCTTCTGAGTCACTTCACTCGCTCATTAAGTGCGTGCCTATGCGCTAAGTCGCTACAGTCGTATCCGACTCTCTGCGACGCTATGGCCCATAGCCCACCAGGCTCCTCTGTCCATAGGATCCTCCAGGGCAAGAATACTGGAGTGGGATGCCATGCCCTTCTCCAGGGGGTCTTCCCCACCCAGGAACTGAACCCAAGTCTCTTATATCTCTTTAATCGTCAGGCGGGTTCTTTACCACTAGCGACACCTGGGAAGCCCGTTCCTTCAGCAGACAATCTCTAAGTGACTGCTATGCTCTGGGCTTCCCTGGTGGCTCAGTTGGTAAAAAATCTGCCTGCCGTGCAGGAGACCTGGGTTCTATCCCTGGGTCAGAAGATCCTCTGGAGAAGGGAAAGCTACCCATCCCTGTGTTCTTGCCTGGAGAATCCCACGGACAGAGGAGTCTGATGGGCTACGGTCCATGGGAGTCACAAAGAGTTGGATGCAACTGAGTAATACACACAGACATGCCTGTTCTGGGCACTGACCAGTGCAGAAGAGAATATAATCCTTTCCTAGAATCCAGCATGGAAGAAAAGACACAAACCCAACAACTGTCAGACTGTGGTTGTCAGCTGGAGGTAGTTATAGCAATGTCTGGAAATAATTTTTCAGTTGTCTGTCATAAGTGGGTTGGGAGTGAGTGGGTTGCTACTGGTGTCTAGTGGGCAGGGGTCAGGGATGCTGCAAAAGATTCTATTATGTACAGGACATCCTTCTGTGGCAAAGAATTATCTGGCCCAAATGTCAAGAAGTGTTTTGAGGCTGGAAAGCATTGATCCAAGACAACACATCAGGTGTTATAAAAGGGAAAAAAAATGTTAGTCACTCAGACGTGCCTGAATCTTTTCAACCCCAAGGACTGTAGTCTGGCATGTTCCTCTGTCTGTGGGATTCTCCAGGCAAGAATACTGGAGTGGGTTTCCATTCCCTTCTCCAGGGGATCTTACCTGGATCTAGGGATCCTGACCCGGGGATCGAACCTGGATCTCCCGCCGTGTGGGCAGATTCCTTACCATCTGAGCCACCAAGGAGCTCTAATAGAGGTGGTAACCAAACCGTTTGGGTGCAGAGGAGAGAGTAATCAGACCTGTCTTTGGGAGGCAAAGGAGGCTTCTCTTCACAGAGGATGTGTAGCTGTCACTTCTCTTGAAGCATGGGTAGGGTTTTGCCAAGTAGAGATTAGAAAAGAGATGGTGGGGGCGTGTGCAAATCATGTCCCTAAAGAACCTGGCTCAGCTCAGCTGACCACAGGCCAGGCGCAGGGGGGACACGGGATGCCAGCATCAGTTGTTCAGTCGCTCAGTTGTGTCCGACTCTTTACGACCCCATGGACTGCACCACGGCAGGCTTCGCTGTCCATCACCACCTCCTGGAGCTTGCTCAAACTCATGTCCATCGTGTCAATGATGCCATCCAACCATCCCCTCTGAGCATGTCTGGGCAGCCAGGCCTGGGTGATGATTGGCAAGAACATGCCAAGGACACCCCACAGGAATGAGGACAGATGGAAGCCCCCTCCCCCCAGCCCAGAGCACAGGACCCAGGGGCATCGTTCGGGCCCCCCTGCCCTCGCAGTTCCTCCGTATTGCCTGTCCCCAGGTGGAGGTGGTGATGAGGTAAGGGCAAAAGCCCAGGGCCAGGATGTAACTTCAGCTTTGCTGCTGCCTCCCAGGTGGCTCAGTGGTAAAGAATCTGCCTGTCAAGGCAGGCAGACACGGGTTCGATCCCTGGGTCGGGAAAGTCCCCTGGAAAAAGCAAATGGCAACCCGCTCCAGTACTCTTGCCTTGGAAATCTCATGGACAGAGGAGCCTGGTGGGGCTACAGTCCATGGGGTCACAAAAGAGTCGGCCGTGACTTGCTGACTAAACAGCTGCTGTGGATGAGCCTTGTGATCCAGGGCGTGTTTCGGCTGGCTTTGTTTTTCCATTTGTCCCAGAATTGAGTGGACCAAATGATGCTTAAGAACTTTCCAGTCTCCACCTCCTCTGTCCTTGCACTCCCGAGCCCCTCTGAGAGGTGGGTCCTGTGGCCCCCCAGCCCCCATTCTAGAGTTTTAGCTTCTGATCAGCCAGTGGTGGGACCTCTTCCCAGCTCCAGGACTTGGGTCTTGGACAAAACAGGGACAATTCTATTCACTTGGAGAAGACGGTCCTGTGGGACTTGTATTATCAAGTGCTCCCCTGAGACACCCCAAGAGTCTCACGCTTGGAATCTATGGCTGTGAATTCCCAAGACCCTCCCCCCACCGGGACCTGTGTCTGATGGAGCGAGCCCAGTCATGCTTCTGGAGAGCAGGTAATCAGGCTTTGCAACAGGAAAACCAGAAAGGGCACAGCCCCAAAAGCCGTCAGAGAGAATGCTGTCTTGCTATTTACAGAGGGTTTAATTTGAGTGGGCAGAGGTGACAGCAGATGGGGCTGAGGCAGTGGGAGAGGGCTTTCTAACAAGACAACCTGCTCTATGCCAGTGACTCATAGCTCCCGGGGAGGGGGTGTGGGCGGATCATCTCCATCCACAGAGCTGAAGTTCAAAGGGGAACTCTTTCAGTGTATGGCTAAGCACGTGGGTGGAGAACCTAGGCACTCTGACTCCTGTTTGATGCTGTTTCCAGAACACCAATTCTGATGCCTTTTCTTTGATTGAGGAGGATGCCAGGGTCTAGGATGATAAAGAGACTTACAGCTCATCTAGCTGCTCAGTGACACCCTGGGGACCAGATCTGACCGCTTCACCAGGGTCTCCTGCATGTAACAGGGTAAATGATGAGCGATGTCGTCCGTCTCTCATTTCAGAAACTGGCTGTCTCTGTGCCTCCCTCTCCCTACATACATCATCAAATGACATCAGACACAAGTCTCTTCCATTATAAAAGAGGCCAAGAGAATCTAAACAATTGAGGAAAGTAGGAAGAAAAGGCGTTCCACTACCTAAGCATTAATTCTGGGGCACATTTGCTTCCATTGTTTTACGTGTATGTGATTCTTTTTTTTTTTTTTTTTTCCTTTTCACATAGTTGAGTTCCTATTGACTGGACCATTTCATGCCCTGATTTCATTCACACTATCATAAGGATTTTCCATGGACTTACATACACTTCATAAATGTCATTTTGAAGGTAGCAAGCTCACTGGACCGACTTCTGATTGCTGGATGTTTAAACTATTTCCAATCTTTCAGTGTTACACGCAGTGCTTCAAAGAGCAGCTTCATGCAGGATCACTTTGAATGTTTGGAGTATCACACGTAGCATCACTTTGCATGATTTTCTTGAGCTGGAATTTTAGGGAGAATGCTGCACAGTGCCACACATGTGCTCCCATGGTCTGCTGTCCCATGGGTGAGCCAGCCTCGGGGGTCCCAGACAGAAGGCTAACAGGTCTCCTCTCCTCTCTCCACGCTCTTTCTGAAGTCTGCATTGATTTATTTTTCCCATTTTCTCACTCAGGACCTATAACTTCTTTCCTAAGACCCCTCCATCACATTCACCAGGATTCTCTCTCTCTGTTGAAAGTGAAGGGAAAAATATCACACCCTAAACAATATCATCAAAAATAGAACATATTGTTTCAATAAACTGAAAAGTTCTGGCTTCAGGTATAGCTGGATCCAGGCACTGAGGTAATATGATCAGAGCCTGATTTTTCACTGACTCTAAGCTCAGTTCTGCTGGTGGCTCTATCTTGAGGCCCCACACACTGTCAGGAAGACTTTAGAAGACTAGTTTCAACCTGCCCATTTCCACGCCTGCAGGAGAGAGAAAGTTTCTCCCTGGTAGCTCCTACATAAACCCTAGAATCCACTCTGATTGGACTAAGTTGCTCACTCACTCCTGAACTGATCACTGTCATATGGCCTGACCTTAAACTTAGACAGGAAAGAGGTTATAGGTCCTGAATGAGAAAATGAGAAAAAGAAATCAATGCAGACTTCAGAAAGAGCGTGGAGAGAGGAGAGGAGACCTCTTAGCCTTCTGTCTGGGACCCCCGAGGCTGGGTCACCTGTGGGACAGCAAACCACGGGAGCACA